>NC_044016.1:40543996-41167420 GCF_900496995.4 Aquila chrysaetos chrysaetos | reverse complement strand
TTACCACCCACTCACTCCCTTCTTTCCTGTAAATGTTAGCTTGGGAGGAAAAAGGCAGCAGGGCCAAATTTTTGTGCCTGCCTGTAGGATTGCATGTGGTACGCGTGAGAGAAGAAATTGGCATACGCATACTAGAAATGGGGAAAAAATAGAGTGGCTCTCCTCCTGTCCATCTGCGTGCTGGGGCAGGATTTTGTTCAGCTGAGTCTTACATATGGTAACAGTAGTTTTGTTTCCTTTCTCTGTGAGGAAATACTCCATCAATCAACAGACTAAAAAAACGCTACTGAGCTCTGGGTAAAGGCAACTCGATAGTTTCTTTTGAATAGTTTTAGGTCTCTAGTTAAAGCACTACCAAATACTGAGCTCTACGGTAGATTGGATCTATAAAAGAATTGAAACTATTACACACAAGTATCAAAAAATATAACAATCTGGGAATGGAATACCAGATAAAAGACACACTTAAGCATAAAAAAAAAAAAAAAAAAAAAAAAAAAGCAGTGATGTATATCGCATTCATATTATTTTCAAGGACAACTGCAGTGCGAAACTACAGTATTTTTTTTCCTCTTAGTTGCATTTACCACTGTAGGTTTTTGTAATTTATCTTCAGCTTTGATACCAAAACTACTCATTACTTTTTCTCCATAGGTTAAAATACTCTTTTGGTAGCAATTTTTTCTTCTCAGTATCAAGTAATTCAGAATATCCTCTCTTTGTAGGGGGCTCATGTTCAGATTTTCCCTGGGTTTTCTGAATACACATGCAGATGCTGCTTCTTCCCCTTAGAAACTTTCCTGCCCCAATCTAACAGGGAATATGACTGAGGACACACTAGGGGATGCATCTTTCCCCTGAAATGTTGGATGTGGCAAGCTAACAAAGATTTCCCTGGAACCTGAGCTTGGTTATCAGGCAATACAAAACCAAAGTAAATACTGAGCTCAAATAACCCCAGTTCCCCCCACCCATAAATCTGTTTTTCCAGCCTTAGATTCCCACCCTATACAACTTGCCTTAAGCAGTGCAGTATGCAGAGCAGTTTTTATGCATTGGTGTACTGAAGGAGAGGTGTACCGAACTAACCTTGGGAGTTTTTGTACTCTCTTGTCACCTTACACGTGCAGGAGTACTCAAAAGAGGTGTGTCCTTTTAGGACAAAAGCAAACTGGTAACACTAGATGGAATACACAGTAGCTTCTATTTCTAGTCCCATCTCTGCAGATCAGCTGGCAAGCAGCACTGCTGGGATCCTCAAGTGCAAGGTTTTCTCCCTGCCCCCCGCCACCATATTCATTTAAACCAACTTTTTCTGCTTCCTTTACATCTAGTGTTTTTTAACATTAAGTGAAGTCTGATCTAAGCCAGCTTGTGTTTGCATAGAGCAAACAACTTTGAACAGGGATAATTAGTTTTAGACATAACCTCTTCGATAACAGATTTTGCAAGCTCACGTGTTGTTGGTAAGCACCATCAGCCAAACAATTCCGTGAGTTTCGGTGGCAGTAAGGTGGTGGGAGGACTCCAAAGGCTAGCTGTAACTTAATGCCATTGCATCCACTGTATGCTTCAGCTGGGTTATGTCCAGATATCCCCAATACATGTTTTCCCCCCACCCTGCTCTGCCCCAGGTGAATTTTTATTAACCAGGAGAAGAAAGAAAGTTGTTGGTGTTAAAGACGACACACTTGAACTGCCTTTTTTTAAACCATAGCAGAATACTGACTTTGCCTCACACCAAATACTGTTGTTAGGTTTTGTGTTTTCTGGATTTCACAGTCTTCGTTCTAGGGTTAAACCACAGCATGCCAGGGATGGAATAACTACTAACTCCTTTGACTTGCAGGCAAATACAAACCTCTTGAGATTCTATTTGGGAAATCGCTGCAATTCTACATCTGCAGCGACAGCAGTAACTGATACTGAACTGCAGCATTGTCAATACCTGTTTTTTCAGGTGAGACGGCAGATACTTTGATGGGTCTTCGGTACTGCAAAGAGAGAGGAGCCTTAACCGTAGGAATAACTAACACAGTTGGCAGCTCTATATCACGAGAGACAGATTGTGGAGTCCATATCAATGCAGGACCAGAGATTGGGGTTGCCAGTACCAAGGTAAGTCATAAATTTATAGACCTCACTGATGATGATGATTATTGTTACTGAAATTCCTCCTGAAGGTGTTGGCTATATCATGGGTCCTCTGTTAAATGCTTTCCTGTTCCCTTTTTACCAGTTGCTATTGACAATTGTGTAGTTAATGACCATGTGCCCAGCAACACTCTTCATTTTCTTTTTCTGGTATTGTGCAAAGGGCTTTTTTTTTTCTCTTTTTTTTTGTAAACAAAATATTATTAAGGAAGCAATATTAGACATTGAAAGCAAAGGGGTCTCAGAGGAAAGAACTCCGCAAGAGACAAGAATTCTCTCCTCTTTGCCTTCATTTGTCTTGAGGGGCAGACTCAGCTGAAACTAAGGTCTAAAGATAAAATTCAAAGACAAGATTATGGAAACTTTGACCACATGTAACTGCCCTTAATGGACTGCTTTACTAAAGAAAGTGTGATATTAAAACTATACTTTCAGCAAGTGGGGGAATGGTCTTTTACAGAAAACCAGTATTTATGCCCACCTAACAGAATTATTCGTGGCTGATGCATCTGGCTACGTGTGATACAGTATAAAATGACTTGCTTTGCTGCACTTCATTTTGATGAAGTGCTTCTGCATGGTGAAATCTGCTTTGATTTAGTTATATTTAGAGGCGAGATGATGTCAATCTGTTACATAAATTCAGCCAAAAACCACATTTGAGTTTAATAGTTCACTGGGGAATTTGATCATGGAAAATTCATGAGTCTCTTACAAGAAACTCTTGAACGAGTTGTTTGTCCCTGGGTTGTTTTCACATAGCCAACATTACAGTTTGGAGATAACTGAAAATGGCATTTTCTCTCTGGTGATGTGGGGAGTTACCAAAGTTTTGCGTATATGAAATACAAACTTGAAAAGATTCTGCCCTAAGGTTGCCCAGAACTTCATTTTGAGAACATAATATAAAGAACCCAAGCATTGTTAGCACAACTGCTTAGTGCTCTCTACTTCCATAACCGTCAACTGCACCAAAACAAAGTAGATCACATTCCATATCAAACTCTGCTAGCCAGCATAACTGAAGCTTTTCTAGATTCCTTCAGACCTATATAAATCTCCTCCAGTATGACAACATGAAAGTTTGTTTGATCATTGTTTAGGGAGGGACAGAAATACTATGAACCTTAATCTTATTTCTAAGCAATTTCAATCCCAGGCTGGCACCACAGACCATTTCATAACGTTTGTCTTAAAAGGACTTCAGAGGCTAGACTTTGCAATAGCTGCTTGATACTGTGCCTCAAATGTTTTTGTGAATAGAATTGCCCTGACTTGAGCACTAATTTCACTTGCCTGTGCAGTTGTTCTTCTGCAAAGTCAGTGATAGAAGTCACTATGGTCTTTTAGACAATATGGAACCTTACCAAGGTGAAGAGTTCAGACTCTGTTCTTAAAGAAGGGGAGTGGGAAATCACTTACCTTTTCAGCTGCCTTTGTGTTCCTTGAATGTGGTCCAGAAAAATTTCAGCTAGCTGACCTGTTGTGATGGCCAGATGTTAGTGGTGCAGCTCCAGTTAACAGATCTGCATGTCTTCAGTGTTTTCAGCATTTACTTGCAGTAAAGAAGGACACAGGTATGGTCACAAAACAGGATTTAATAGTCGCCATGGAATCTTAGAAATATTCCATTTTGCTTGTTGTATCTTAATCTCTTGGAGTATAAGGAGATCGTGCCATTGTATGCCTCCATTTGAGATTTGCTCAAATGAGATTTGCCCTGTGAATTTCATGTTCATCTTTGCTACTTAATTGGAATGAAAGCTGCCATTCAGTATCATGTTACGAATAAAGTCAACAACTAGTCTAAGGATTTTATGTAGTAGGTGACAACCGTTTGGCTACTGTTGTAATGATGTGTTTTTTCTCTCTCTCCCTCTCTCCCCACCTTATTAGGCCTATACGAGCCAGTTTGTCTCTCTGGTGATGTTTGCTCTGATGATGTGTGACGACAGAATTTCTATGCAGGAAAGGCGCAAGGAAATCATGCGTGGTCTAAAGGGACTGCCAGGTAGGAAACTGCTGCATTTATTGCATCTCACCAAGCGAAACTCAATAGCACAGATGAACTTTGCTTTGAAAGACCGAGGGGATCAGATACATGCAACGTGGCTATTAGCAATAACTTTTGCAACCACATTCTCTCTAATGTCTTCAGACCACTAAATTGGACTATTAAAACATTGAGTCCCAATTTTTATGCAAGTTACTGCTATCTGTGTATATGAAGTATAAACAGTACGTATAGTTGGAGAGGCACAAGCATATAAGCACACATAACTTGAATTCTTCTCTTTCCTTCTAGACTTAATTAAAGAAGTGCTGAGTATGGATGATGAGATCCAGAAGCTAGCCACAGAGCTATACCATCAGAAGTCTGTTCTCATCATGGGACGTGGCTACCATTACGCTACATGTCTTGAGGGAGCTTTGGTAAGAGATTTCTTTATTTAAAGCTGGTTCAAACACACTTAGCTATGGACTTCAGATTTCTGCACAGGAAACGACACATGGCTACAAGTTGTTTTAAAAGCAGCTAACAGCTATGGTGTGTTGGCTGACGTACTGGCTCAAATAGCTAAAACTCACCCTAACACTGCTGAGACCGCCACTTAAAGATACCCAAGTCACAGGTTACAGTGGGTTGAAAGGGTGTATTTTCCACGTTCACACTGGGAATGCTTTACTGTGACAGACTGGGCACCCTAATAAATCAGTTCTTTGAACTGTTGGTGTGGCATTTCCATGAATGCTCAGCATCCAAAACTGAGCATGTACTTTCTAGAACCATATATTGCAGTTTTTACGTTTGAGGAGATTCCTGTTGTTGTAAGTGCTGTCACCCACTGACATGCAAACACATCCTCTTTGCGTTTGCCTGCCCAGTTCAAGACTGTGATGATAGATATGTTGGCTGATGGTAAATCATAAGGCCTGTGGTAGGTTTGGTGTTAGAACTGTAAGTGTTGATGGCCTGCAAGCAGCTCAGCCCAGATGCACTACTTTGATCTAGGTTTTCAGGCTGGCTTGTCAACATATTGGATCTGAGGAGAGCCAGAATGTGTTTTTACAAAGTTACAAATAAAGTGGAGGTGGTTAAGAAAAATTACAAGTTTGCCCAAAGCTCTACGGATGATTTTTTTCCCCATCTAGAAAATCAAAGAAATTACCCTACATGCACTCTGAAGGGATATTGGCAGGTGAGCTGAAGCACGGCCCTCTCGCGCTGGTGGACAAACTCATGCCTGTCATCATGATCATCATGAGAGACCATACATATGCCAAGTGCCAGAATGCTCTCCAGCAGGTCATTGCGCGGCAGGTAAGTACCTGCAAAAGTTCACAGTGCATCAGAAATGTTTGGGTTTAATACAAAAGCAGTTTACGGGGCACGCAAACTATTTGCTTTAGTGTTACTGCCTAAAACGTGAATTTAGTAGGTATTCTGGGCATCTCAAGAGCAGTTTTGCAGAAGCCAAGTGTAGTTTGTCTACCCCTTAAAATATGCTACAGGGATGCCTATAGGGGGTTAAGCTGTTTTGTTCTAGATTAAGTAAAAAGTTCTTGCCACTGGTGCTCTGAACAGAAGTGAGAAAAGAACCTTCCAGACCTGTTTTTCTTCAACATTTCCCTTTGTTGCAGGGGCGACCTGTTGTGATTTGTGATAAGGAAGACATTGAGACAATTAAGAACAATAAGAGAACAATCAAAGTTCCCCATTCAGTGGACTGTCTGCAGGGGATCCTGAGCGTTATCCCCCTTCAGCTTCTGGCTTTCCATCTTGCAGTTCTCAGAGGATACGATGTAAGTACAGTACTCCTTCCCTTCTGCACTCGTGTTTGCTATCTGCAGATCTGGAAAAGATGCTTTGGGGGATGTTGGAAGCCTGCGGGGATTGTCTGTATAATTGCTTGAGCTACTGGAATGACCAGGTTAAATGGTAAACCTGGCAATTACAGAAGCTTGTCGTGAACAAAACCTGAAGGCAGTCTAGTACACTTGGCTGAGTCTTGTGCAGTTTGAGTTTGGACATGTGTCTGTTTTCTGGTACGAGCGTACAGTTTCCGGAGGGCTGGTAGGAAGATAAAAGGAAGGTAACAATCCACAGAAGGATATGTGACAAATGGAGTCTGTTTGTGTTAGGTATTTGATCTTAATACAGACACTGGCCTCTACCTTTTATCACAGTGACCTTTTATCATTTGAGCACTGTAACAACATAGACTAAAGGGACTAACTCCTTAGTTCCTGACAGTGGAGTTGTAACAATTGAGGTTTATGGACTTTTTTTGCACAGATAGTCCTAAATTAACAAGAAAATATGTTCAATCGTTTTCAATTTTAAACGCAGAACAAACGTTCCACACATGACAAAGTTATACACAAACAAAGAAAGTGTGTAAATACTCACAAGCATGTTCTTTCTCCTCCCTCTCTGCAGGTTGATTTTCCAAGAAATCTGGCCAAGTCCGTAACAGTAGAGTGAAAGATCATCTGAATCATAGGGGCAAAGGGGAATTAAATGAAAGACTTTTTTTGGTACCAAAATAACTTGATTTTAAAGTCCCCTAGGTAAATCTTATTTTGGTAAATCACTGTTTGTGTATAAGATCACCGTAATTCCATTACATTAGTGATTGTCAAATTGATTCCACATGCTATGTCAATAGCTTTGGGTTTTTTTGAACAATAGACTTCCATGAAAGATGTTTAAATGGTTTTCTTTAAAGATTACTGAGTCTTCTAGGTAAGGGGCCCTCCACTTTAAGATAATGTCATTGTTTCTTATCCAGTGTGGCTCATTCCAATTGTTGATGAGAAACCATTGAATGAATTACCTGTCATGGTCTGAGGCAGCGAAGCAGGATACCAGAATATACAACTGGAACAAGAGCTGTTACTGGTCATGCTTGTGCAGATATTTTAACAGTGAACGAAACTGTAAACAAGCATCTGGGGTCAATTTCTGCCTCATGTACAAAAGGGAATTCAACTGACCTGTCACAACCTCCTAAATTTTAGGCACATGGTAAATGTTCTAGGTGAATAACGTTGCTTCAGAAGGATTTTATCTATGCCAAATACCTAGCAAGTGACAATCTTGTAGACTCGGTGGGCCACAACGCACTGTGTAACACCAGCATATACCTGTAGTTGTGCCCATGAAGACAGTGGAACTCACGCCTTCAAGTGTAAATGGAAGCAGTGGCTGACTCAGTACAGATGCTTACCAAAGTGAGGGAAAAGAGGAATATGAACAGTGCTCAGTTTGTGTTGGTGTTGTTGTTGCTGTTGGTTTGGGTTTTTTTAAACGAGTAGAAGTCTTCTGTGGTGAGGATTTTTCCCCTTGAACTGAGCACTGAGGCACTATAAACACATCTTAAGGAACCAGCTTTATGCAGGTCACTTACTAGTCTGAATGCGTAGAAGAATGTTTCTACCTTTTATCTCTCTGGCAGAGATGGCACTAAAGCTCCCTTCCTGAGGCTTACTACGTTAGCCAAAGTCCCTGGTTTATTTAGGAGCCGTTCGTATGTGACTTGTGTCAAATTCAGCTGGTTTAAAATTGGAGGGGATAAAAAAAGGCTTAATAGACACGACAGAAATACATACCTTGGTAATAGTTTTATAACAAGCTTGCAGAGAATCAGAAATTACACAGAAAATACGCCTTCAAGACTTAACACTGACTTCCTCAAAGTCATTAAAGGGCAGTTAGCTATGTATTTCCAAATGCAAAAAGGTGAATTTCCTACCAGCTTGATGGGTTTTAAATTAGCTTTACACACACACCATAAAAAGAAAAACCCGCTACAAGGCGTAACGCAATGCTTGCCAAGTGCTGGCAAATATTCCAGGTCACTTACTGCCCTCAAAGAATTGCTTTAGCAAATGCAGTGCTTGGGCACTGTCCACTGCCCTTTAAAACCTAGTTCTCCTTGCACAGGATGACTATTGCTAAGCAGCGGCAATCCAGGCTGACTCGTACAATGGAAGATGACTGCTCAAACCGAGGTGTTTCCAAAGGCTATGTCTGTAGCAATTCTACTTTATATAAAGCCGCAGTAACTATTTAACTTCAATTCACTATCAGCTCAAGGCTTAGTTTTATTATGAGAAGGAAATGCTGCCTGCTTGGAAACAGCTTCTCAAAACCAATATATGTACATTTATTAATACATAGTATTCAGACTATTAATTTAGGAACACATTGTGCTGCCAGTGTCTGTTTAAGAACAAAGTAGTAAATACTGCATTTTATTTATACAGCATTTGCTTATGAGGCACTAACTCATAACAGTTATGTGCCTCTGCCTAAACATGACCAGTAGACTTCCCTGCTTCATTTGAAGATGATACTTGTCCTTAAGGAAAAAACAACGCGTGTTCAATGCACAATTTGAAGACAGTTTCTTTTCCTCTTCCTCCCACTCAGCTTGCTTAAGAGAAGAGAAACTGAGCAAACCTTTCACATGGAGGGCTTGAACCAAGGCAGGGTTCCCCCCGTGTCCCGCCCCCCCCAGCACAACAACATAAGGACTTGCAGTATCACATCCTGTGTTCTCCTTAGCATGGGATCTCATGTGAAAGAACCCTGCCAGAGAATTATTTTAAGATCTTTTTCTCCTATTCCGCTCAGAAGCAGCACGCATTGCTTTTATCTAGCCTTGTACAGATGATTGTCCGCTAGCTTACTGAGTCTCCTAGCAAACACGATGGTAGACATCCTTCTTAAAATACAAGTTGCTATTCAGTAAAAGTTCGATAATGCAGGCTGTTAAATATTTATGAAAGTAAGTTTGTATACAAAGAGGACCAAAGAACAGGAGTCTAAGTTAGAAATGTAAGTCTGACACTCTAATGTTGGGTGTAACTGTACAGATATTGCTGAGCTATTTGGTTTTATGCTGTGATAGACGAATACGTGTTCTTTGTGATTTAAGGCATTAAAACTCATGACAGATTCTTCATTGTCAGAAGTAAAGGTAGTATTCACCCCCTGCATTCTGCAAGTTGCCAGCAAACTGCCTGAAGTGTACAAAACTCTGCCTGCCAAAACAGAGGTTTAGTCGCTACTTGCAACTAGGCTGTCGGATGTTGTAATGCTTAATATCAAAGAATGCTGTGGAGCACACTTGCTATGAAGAATTTCTCTGATGAGCATGGTAGGGAATCTGTTAAGCATCTCATTATTGTTAATTGCCATGCCTGTGTGAAGTGAGAATGTATAAAGGACTCTTCTTAGCTTTCCTTACCTCATTTTGTCTAGATGTGTTGCATTTTGATGAACAGATGATGTTTCTCTTTTCCTTAGAAAACTTTTAGAATGTCTTGTGATATTTATTAACAGCCAGTCAGTCTTCTGCTCTCCAAAATGAATGTTTTGCTTACTGAGCCAGTAAAATTCCCTCCTTCCTAATTGAGGTGTTTAAAAATTCAGTAGCCCTGTCACTAAAATTGAGCCACAGGTAAATGCAGATAAAGGCCTTTGCCATTTGGAATAGCAGCTTCCTAATACTGCGTACTTTTGTCAGAATTTATTTTGGTTTCAGTAATGTTTTCCTCATCTATGTCTACAGAGGCTTAAAGGGAAGCGCACGCCCATAGGTCTTAGGGTTTTTTAATGACCAAAGACCGGAGAACTTCAGGCTCAGCACATGTTTCTGCCCAACAGAACTCAGACAAATTCCACACCGCTATAAGGTTATTCCACACACAATAGGAAGTCAAGTTGTACTTGGAATATACTTCTGTCAGAAAGGTTTTCCCTCCTAGCTCTACTGAAGAAAGGCTATAGACAGTTCATTCCTGAATTTGTCAGATGAGTAAGTACTGTCTGCGTGCATATTCTTATAAAGAGCCCAAACCAGTATTTGGGTAGCCGTGTCCGCGCATAAGGTGCAACAATGACACGGCAGATGCCATCTCCTTTTTAGCGTGGTCTTACTGACTGGAAGGTAACTGCGTACCATTGATGTGGGGACGCCCTTCGAGCCAGAAAGCTACCTTGACACCCGTATTTGTGAAGTCTCAACCCCTCTGTACTGAAAGAGCTGAAGGCTTCACACAGACCATTTCCAAGTCAAGTGGGAGAGAGCTCATAGACATGACAGGACAGGTAATCATGCTCAGTTAGGAGCCTTAAGACTAGCCTAGACACGCTAGGTTTGGTTAAGCTGCAGATTGAAACGTGTAAAGGCATAAAGAAGACCAACGCATTAGTGCAAAATTAGGCTTTTCTCCTCTCTAGCCGTCACTAGTAGTCCTTGACGTCACAAGTAGGTGGCTGGCAGCAGCATGTCGGATGGAGGGAGGGACTGAAGTTCAGCACTTGAAGTAGCATGTCAGTGTTTAGCTGTGGCTAATTTTAGATCCTACCTGAATGTACCAAACTTGCCTCAAAGCATGGAGTCCCTCCTCTACATCAGAAACAGGAAGAAGAAGAAACAAAGAAGTATTTGGTTTGAATAAAAGGAAAGAAAACTATTTTATTTGCCTTCAATTCAGTTTATGTAAATAGACATTTGAAGTGGCAAATACCACCATTTCTTCCCTTCTAGATCTATTTGCCTCTGCTTGTACATATCCAGCTGGCTTGGTTTGTGGGGACCAGTCTGTATCTTGTTTCCTGTTGTGTGCTGTACGCAGAAGATGTCTTACTTCTGTCTGTAGTGTTTTATAATTTGGGTTTTGTCTTTTTGCTTATTTTTTTGTATCTCACCCTTTGAATAAAATCAAGTGCCCTACATTAAACAAACGGAATTACTGGTCTTCAGTTAAATCCATTTAAGAATAGGTAACCCCTATGAAAGTTAAGGGCAATACGTACAAAGCAGAAAAACACAGGGCTTAACTCGCCTCTCTCCTAACCGGCCAGGCTTTTTTTTATGTCTGAGATGATAGAATATATTCTAACTGCCCTTTCCTAACCACGATCTTGCTGTGAACAAAGAAGAAAGCCCATAAAATACCCCTAAGGCAGAACAGTCAGTATTACCTTCTGTACCTTAATTTTCATTTAACTACTCCTTTTCTATCACAGTCAGCGTCGCCCATACACAACCCATGCTTAGTGAATATTAGTTACACTTTCTTTTTTAAGAAACCCGTTTGGGTAACGTACAGACAGGCTGTTTTGCAAAGCCAGCAGTGGAGGACTACGACACAGATACTGAGATAGTACAATTAAGTGCACATTCTTGTAAAACAACAGCTGGGGGCTTAAGAGATTGTTCATGTCTAAAAAATGCCTGGATAACTCTAGAAGCAAAACCCACAATGACAAAAGACTGTCTGAAATTCCACCCCTCCTCCAGTCAGAGCCATTCATGGATTAATTTCCTCAGGGACCTTCACCTCTCCAGGGGAAGCACATCAAACACGATCATTTATTTTCCTAGATAACATGAGCAGCTTGGAGCTGCTGTTCTGACAAATACCTCTCCTATACAAGTACCACTATTTAATACCAAAGTATTAAAAGGCTACTTTTAAGGCTTATTGCCTTGAAACAATGCACATATGTCCTTAGTATCACAATAAAAGTCGGTGCCTATGCAGATGTTGGGAGCAAGACTGTCCACTTTTGCTTGCTCTGATCTGCAAAAATAAACAGCAGATTTAGCTTGTATTACAGTGATAAACAAAAACAGGTCAAACAGCTCAAAGCTTTAGGCTTTCATTGTCATAGCTGTAGGTCGCATCTGCTCAGGACACTAAAGGAGCAGGGAATATTGCATGGAAAGTTGGCTGTGTGCAGAATCTTCCCAAAGTGACTCCAGGGCTGCTGCACCACCCTTGGTCCCTCATTTAGCACAAGGCACTCGTTCTCAGGCTATGCACCGCAAAGCAGAGAGTTGAGATTCTCATCAGCTGCTGTCCAGGGCTGGCTGCATTTCCGGTCACACCGGGGAGGGCACAGGGCACCCCCATTTCTTTTAATACATTCCAAGTACTATACTCTGAAGAGCAAGGGAGCTGTATCCTTAACAGGCAACTACAAGACAGGGTGCTCATTTCTCCATCCGGGCCGTCTAAGCACACACATTATACAGCACATTTAATTGAAGCTAATAAAAATGGCAGTGAGAAGACATGCAAAGGGACACATCCAGTGTCCTTAGCAAGTCGGTCCTGAGCTCTGGTTGCAAGAAAGCCATTTCCTTAAATCCTGATGTAGCTGAAAGCAGTAAGACAATGGGCAAAGGACCTGCAGGCCCTTTGCACAGGAACTCTTCAATACCACATAGAGTTCATTTTATACAATATGGTATTTGAAGATAAATAAGCTCCCAGAAGCTAAGTGAGATTTACAGAAGGGCATAAGCATTTGGTTTGAATAAATTATAATAGATTGCCTGCTCCAAAGCGCTCCTAGGCCTCTCTAGGGCAACCTGCTTCCTGACACTTACCCTTCACAAGCTCCCACAGCATGTTGGCCTTCAGGACAGCTTCAGTGCTGAGCCTCAAGCTGGTGACTATATGCATTCATGCAAATTTCTTTAATTTACCTATATTTACCTATTCTGCTCTAAAACACTGCTCACTCTTACTTGCAGGAGTACTGTGTGTAGCCAAGACCCTGGGAACAGTGTTTATTCAACACCTTATTTTTCTCTTGCTCTCTGTTAAACTGTTTTTCACCACTGCAGAGCACACCTGTAGACCTGTACAATAACTGCTTGCACAGAAAACACCCGTGTGGCACCTGGGATCAGAGAGATGCCACCTGCCCCCACAAAAAAAGCCAGTTCTCAGTTCACTGTAAGATGCTCAATAGGGAAGCAGCAGTCCATAGGTATGCTATGAGGAATTCCTGCCTCAGACCCTCTTTAGACACTTAACAAGTTTGGAAAGAAAATGGTACACAGCAACATTTTTGCTGGATGTAGGCAGAACGAGGAGGGGGTGTTTTGCCCGTAAAATTGACTCCCAGTTACCAGGGTGCTATTTCACAGAAACACTGACTAGCAGCGGAGCCTTTCTTACGCATTAGCCTGATCCGCTGCCCAGGGCAGGCGGGTGTTCACAGACTGCACTTCTTAGTTTGAGAAAAGCGACCATTCCATACACCAGCTCAGAAAGAAGTAAAAGCTATTTGCTTCTTAGGGGGAAAAGATTAGAAGACAGCCACACTCATCACAATGGCGTGAAGATAGAGTGAATGAACTACCCCTGCTTTGTACACAGACCAGCAGCAGAAGAGCACAAAGCATTCAGGGCAGCACACTGTTACCAAGTGGATAGCCCGAACTGTTGAGCTTGTGGGTCCTGAGCTCCTGGTGGTTTCGCCAGCCCCACAGCATCACCCTGCAGTGCCATAGCAGCACTCCTTGGCATTCAGAGCACTAACGAGGAGGATTTAAGGGCCTCAGCTTTAGTCACAGCTGACAGGACTTCCTGGGAAACGTTAAAAAACTCTGTATGGGGATGGAAATTCATCTCAGGGGAGCATCCTGGCCAGTTCCACTGTTGAGTAGCTGCCTTCCCCCTTGCTCACACACCCTCTTTGCTGGGCTGCTCTTCCAGCATCTCCTTGCTGCTATTTGTGGCTCGCCACGTTTCCAGCTCCTACAGCTTGGAAGGTCCAACAAGCCACACGCTGCAACAACTTGGCTTCATCTCCCATCTCTGCTACAACTCCCTGTGCAGTCTCTGCCCACGCTGCCCCTGAGGCCGCCTGAACCTTCCTGTCAGAGGACTAACAGCACCCCAGGAGCCCAAGTTGCTCTGCGCGGCCGTATGCATTTCATTTATCAGATAGGAGACTATCACTGTCCTTTTCCAAAGCAGCGAGAAAGCAAATCCTTAGGTACTGCTTTAGTGGCACAGTCAAACGCATAGAGAGAGAGACTGCAGAGGGCCGAGATCATTCACTACTATCGGAGGCACAGGCCATGCTCACACTTGGACAATCTGGCTTCTTCAGCGCCAGCTCAGACATGAAAGCAGTGTTTCTGAACTACTGCAAGCTGACCCAAAAGCTGCCTGTGTGCTTAAAAAGAGGCTATTTCTGGCCTATTTCTATGCATTTATCAGCTGATTGGAATACTTTGCAGGCATTTGAAAAAACAAAGGAGAAGAAAAAAAGCAAGCCGACTTGCCAAGATGGTCCATTCAGTGCTGAAGAGGTTACCCAGCCTAAGAGGAAAATCAGACCCACAAATCAGACATGATGGGACTCCTTCCCCCCTCCTCAGTCTCATTCTTTATTGTTTAGGTCAAATAAAATATGTTCCCATGGTCCTTACAAATTCCTATGGAAACAAGTTTAAACAAACAAGCTGCTAGCCTGTGTCTGGACAGCGAGTAGCAGCATTACTTTAACACAGGATCCTAAAAGCGGCGGTGAGCCCAGAGGCACTGGAGACGATCACAATACCACCACAGCTCAGAGCTAAGAGCCAATTAGGCTCCCAAGGGCTCCTGTGCATCGGGAGATACATTCGGACCATGTGCAGGACAGGCAGCAGTATGGCGGGCCCGGCCAGCTCAGTCTGAGCAGTAGGAGGGCACCCAAAGACCTTATTAAGCAGCAAATTACCCTGCACAGACAAACCCCGCACCTTGGCTATACCGAAGTGATGCTTAGCTCCTGCTAGGCAGAACAAATCAGCAAACATGCACGGGACGCAGGCAAAACCTCCCTGCTCCTCTCATTTCTGTCTCTGCCCAGAATTAATCTGCGCTAGATGAGAGTGCGTGTCCAGGGGCAGGGGATGTGTGGGAACCTCCCGGCTGGTGCAGGCTGGCAGCAGATGTGCCAGCTCTACCTCGACAGATCTCTGCATCCCCAGCAAAGCAGGGCATGGGACACAAGAGTGCTGCAGAGGATGGCATGCGCCAGCAGCCTCTCCACTTTGGTGGTACCACATGCACCAGTGAGTCATCGCTAGGAAGGAGACACTGCCTCTCCTCCCTTCTGATGCCGGTTGCCACTTGAACAAGCCTTCCTCAAGCTCATAAGCAGGTGCCTTCTAGCACCCAATACTGGGCAAGACACTGCCTGCCTGCACAGGATGACTCACGTCGCATTGGCAAACCCTGAGGATGTGCCTGGAAGTTGGTTTCATAACCAAAACCACCCTTCGGGGCTATCAGCATATGGCTACTGGCACACCTGCACTGGGAAAACCCAGCTTAAGCTACAAAACATCCTCTCCAGCACCTGCAGCCCCACCACAAGACCAGTGCAAGAGCGCTACCAGAACAGACCGAATGGCCCCTGTAGTCACCAGCTGGACCGCTCTGCTGTAAACTGGCAGGGACTTACATTCCTTCTTGTATTTTTTGCATCATCTCCTATCCTCTGGAAGACATGCTTTTCCAAGCCCAGCCAGAAACACTGCTGAAAATTAAAATTCTCTTCTAACCAAACAGTCCCAACTGGTCCTCCTTGGGAAAACTCAAGACACACGTGCGCCATGCCAAGACAGGACATTAATATTCAGAGGGCAACCTCCCTGGTAATGTAACATCCAGCCTGTGCTGCCAGCCATTGCCAGTTGGAATTTAGGGGGCATTTCAGAGTTGCACAAAGCTGGGAATTACGCACACAGGAAAAACTCCCACAGAGCCCACACCATGAGGAGTCACAGGTTTCTGTGACCTGGTGAATGTGTATTACACCCTTGCTGATCCTGTTGCTAAAGGAAAACAGTAGTCCTTATCCCCTTCCTCTCTACAGGTCAGGCTGGAGCCTACAGAACAGCCACATCACCTCCCTTAGCATAACTGGCAGATGGCCTTCAGGAAGGGCTCATGACAGGGCTTAAAATGTAGGATGAATTAATTGCCTCGAGGACTGTCCCTGCAGGACCACATCCAAGTAAGTCAGGGGCCAAGTGGGTCTTGAGGCCGACATGAGCTAACCCAGAAAGGCACCTGCTTGCAAGCAGAGCAGCTGGGATTAGGAAGGAATTTTTGCTGCCAGACATGAGAGTTGGGGTAGGGATCAGCAGGGACTGAAGCCATCTGCCCCTCATCCCCCTCCAGATGCTGCCAGCCAGGAACAAGGGCTTGTCACAGTCCCAAGCTTCATCCTGGGCTTTGCTTGCCTAGCTGAGAGAGGGCAGGAACGGGTTTAGGGAGTGCCTGCAGGCTGCGTCTCACCTTGTTGAAACTGGAGGACTGTACCCCCTGAAGGGGGAAGGAGGCAGAGGCCTGGGGGCAATCATCTCTCCTCCCAGCACTGCTGGATCCAGAAAAGGACACCTGTCCTTTCCCCTCCTAATCTAGATTTGAAGGTGGTTGTTCAGTCACTAGATGCCACTTTGTGCAGTGTAAGGTGCCACTGAAAGGAAGGCACAGCTCCTGGTCAGGAGGCGAGACAAAGCAAGAGCTCAAACCTGCTCCTAAATCCATTGCAGCTTAAAATCTGTCACATCTCTCTAAGAGGCGTTCTGTATCTCAACACTTTACCCCTCCCATTTGGGTTACTACGTGTCCAAGTGGCATTGCGGCCAATGCCTACATGGAAAAGCAATAAAGCAAGTAATTTATTTGTAGCTGTCTTCAATTTAATGCACCAGCTGGATGCAACCAGCTGGTTTGTAGCAGGCCAGCAGCCAGGGGGTTGTGGATAACTGGAGGTACACTGGTAACAGCTCCGAGAAAAACTGTCTTGAGTAGATGTGGGTGGTTGCTATTAGCATAGGAAAAAAAGAGAACTGCAGCAAGACGTGGGCTTTAACACCGTGGAAACTTCAGCTAGGAAACACTTTTCTCATCAGTAGGAACAAGCAGGGAAACATTCAGCTGGGACAAGGGCTCACCAGCCTGGGAATGCTGTGTTTTTTGACATTTTCTGCTTGTTTCAGTGACTATGGAAAGCACTATATAAAGTCCTGTTCCAAAGGGAAATATCTGCCATTATTCTATAGCTGGAAAAAATAGAGGAAGAACTACAGCTGCTCCTAAGACCACGTAGCCTGGGTGGATGCTGCTTCCCAGAATGGAAACAGGTAGAAAAGCCCAAAGCGAGGGGTCCAGTGTGACCCACAGGTAGTTTCAAAGCAGCACCCAACCTGGCACAGAGCCTGTAGCTGACACTGCTAATTACGCTGTCAACATCTGTGTTCCCCAAAATGAGTTTGGGAGTTCATGCCCCAGACTCTTGGTCCCTTCAGAGCCACAGCTTTACCAGAGGCGCACTGCAAGGTTGTTTCTCAGAGAAACAGCAGCCACGACCAGGCCAGTTTCAGTGCTGGACTTGTAGCAAATGACCGGATTTCCAGCCTGCCCAGCCTGTTTCAACAGTAACTGTATCTCAGTGTCCCAAAATACAATCTCCAATTCACAAACACCTGACTCCCCCCTAGGGCTGCACAGCTATTTGCAAGCTCCCACCATGGTCCCAAAGGTGCAGAGGAGGTAGCACTAGTCTCCATAGTCGTTAACAGATAGGCAAGAAAAAGCAGCGGAGCTACGCTACATCACATGTCCCTGGAGAGCAAGGATTAAGCCCCCATCATGCTGAGTTTTTCCTGTAGTATCTCAGTTACAGTGAGTAATCCCATTGTCTGGATTGTTATCCTGCACGCACAAAGTCCTCCTTTGTTTAAGCCCAGAATTAACACCGCAGAAAGCAGATACCCTTATCTCCAGGGTTTTTCAAACCCTATGCTACTTTTCCTGTGGTTCACTGGGCAGAGCCACCGGCTGTCCACAGCAGTGCCCCCGTTTCTGGGTGCCAGATCAGCACTCCTTACCACAGCTGGTGTCAAAGCACGGCCGCACCTCCCTGCTCAAAGGGCTGTTCTTTTTATGGCTGCCTGTCCTTTTTGCAGGTGGACCGCATTGCCGCCTCCAGAGATTGAACGCCATTGCCGCTTCGCCGCTGTGTGAGCAACTCGCCTTCCATGCAGCTGTCCGAGAGCCTCGAGGAGAAGGAGCGAGAGGGGTGAGCTGCCGGCAGCCAAAACAACGTGCCACCTTCTCTGCCCACACCTGAGGGCCCTCCGTGGCAGCAATGAGCATCAGTCAGGTCCCATCTGCTCTGCGCAGCACAGGCTGGCAGCCCCAGATTTGAGTGTTTTGCACTGATTAAGGCATAAAAAAAAACCCTAGATAAGTGACAGACAGTCACAGATTACTTGCTGGTTGCATTTTGCACTGCAGTTCTTGCCTTGTTTTTAGGTTTTAAACAATAAAAGTCTCCAAAGAGGTCTTGATTTTTAAAGCAAATGCCAAAATCAGAGCGTTCTGCTTTAGAGATGCCAGTTTGTCTTTTCTTGGATGGTTTCTTCCCTTCTTGGCTTCTGCAGCCCAAGAAACAACACCAAGTTCATGACTCCCCCCTGCTCCCCTTTCTTTCCTTGTTCAGTGACAGTTTTGATGGCTTAAGCCTGCGTTGCTTTGACTTGAATTTCTAGCCTGCATGCTAGCATGGTGACGATGCATCTTATACAGATAGCACGTGAAGGTTGGACCTTTAGTCCTTGTGATGGTTTTGTCAAGAGCCTGGCTGGACAGTCCTGCACCTCGCTTTGTATGTTTAACCCACCAGTCCCATGCAGATGGGAACAGCTAGCCAAAAAAAACCCTGACCCAAAAACCTGCTGAAATGTCTATGGCAAGCTCCCAGGAGTGGAGAAAAAACATCGCCTTCCATATGATTAGATTAGAAAACTACAAAACCAGTATGAAACGCAGAGGAGTGGTAGCTTGGTGTTAACACTGTGGGGCTGGGATGTCGAGAAATGCCTCTTGGCCCAGTGGGGAACATTGCTTACAGTGACCGTCGTCACAGACAGGCTGAGGACACAGCTAGGAAGAGGTGAGGGGTCTGACTTGCAGAGGCATACAGCTCCCACTGCTATAAACCCAGCGGATTATGAATTCCTGAAGATATCAAGGACCAAGCCAGTCTGAATAAACCCAGATCCCACTTGGTCCCTGGTCACAGGTCAGAGATCATCACTATCTGGTAGTTACTATCCCAGAAACAACCAGGATTCACCCAGACTATTTAGCTGTGACAATTACCAGCATTTTGCACATGCAGTGTTCACACGGGTGCTGTTCAGGACTGATACTCTCTTGCAAAGTGCTTTGAGCTTTGATAACACAGATCTTGGCAAGGAAGTGAAGGAGGCTGGTGTGATACAAGGCAATAGTTAAGGCTGGCTTATACAACTACAAGATTTTGAAGGCAGTAAGTTTGGGAGCCTTCATTTGCCTCCCTCTGCTCGCAGCTTTTTGGAGTGAAAGATCAAGCTTTGCTATTTTTAAACACAACCCAAGATGCTCAGTCACACACCTCTAGGCACCAAAGCTTTAACAGACCTGCGATAATGGCATGAGAGAGAGGTGGGTAGCACGGTTGAGCCCAAGGCTGTCCACACACCTACACAGGACCTGCCACCACCCCCAAAGCACTTGCAATCTGTTGACAGCAGGTTTACCAGGGTCCCCATTTTCCTTGGGGCACCAAAGCACAGAGTGCACAGCCTGCCTATCAGTCCCCCATCACGCTCAGCTATGTGAAGTCCAGCAACACCAGTGCTCTGGAGAGTATGGAAAACCCCTGGCACATGGGCTGTTTAAGTTATAAATCAGTCCTTATCCCAATTCAGTCACTATGACCTAGAATGTGGGGGAAAAAAAAAACACCTAAAATACAACAAATGAACACCCAAAAATACAACTTCTAATGCTGTAGCTAACCCAAACCATTTCAGCTGGCCTGGGCTAGGAAACTGCACAGGCAGTTGTGCCTCCAGATCAAGGGCACATGATAAAAGACATGCAGACAAAGCTCATTCTTTAGCAGAGGGCAGCCAGTTGCAAACAGGAGGAAATATTAATTACAGCAGCATTGCAGAGGTAAATCTACTGAAGACAGTGGATGAGTTTTCTGCCTGACTCATAACGCTAATTTGCACAGGCACCCAGTGGCAGCACAGATGCTTAGGGTCTGATGCAAGACACTGCAGTAAGGGGGAAATCTTTCCAGTTGCTTCAGCAAGCTTTGGATCAGGCTGTGCAGGGGGGATGCAGGACTGGAAGAGATCTCATGCCTCTAAGCCCAATGTCACCATGACACCTAATCCCACCCTCAAGTCAAACGCTTACTCCTAAACCAGGACAGTATGCTCCTGCTTGGGCAGTGTTCCACGTCAGCCCTGGAACATCCTCGCTTTTCCTGCCATCTGAACGAGACCGTGGCTGCTGTTTGCCAGAACCACATTTTAGAATAACAAAGGACAGTTGTGTGTATGTGAAAGCAAATTTGTCCTCTCCTCCTTGCACTGTTTTCAAAAGCCTCGCACACAGGCCTAAATAACCAAGCTGAACTGCACTCTGCGTACTTGCATCGGTCACTGTTGCACAAGATGTTCACAGACACCACGGGCCAAATCTAGCACAAATCTGCTCCTCTGATTGAAATACATTTAAAAAAATTAGTATAGAGCAAAAATGTTTCCAGCCTAAATTAGACTGACAAGGCAAAGCCGGAAAAAAACTCAATGCTTCCCCACAAAACTTAAGAACCAACTGTGCAGAAGTGTGTCCAAAGGCTGCTTGAATCCCTCCCGCTCCATTTCGTCTGCCACTGAACAGCATAACCAGCAGATCCACTCCTGCTGCAAACCTGTGCAGCTGTGCAAGAAATTGCTACTTGAGACAACATCCCCTCTCTTTCATGGCCTAAAGATCCTCTGAACGCCTCTAACAGCCTGAATATGTTCCCGTCTTCCCTGGAGCATGGAAAGCAACTGTGAAATCCTGCAGTATTTATGCATTAGCAAACTGCAGCATTTTGAACTCACCAGCACACAAGAGTATCCCACCCCCAGCTGCAAACCCTTCAGAGGAGCGGGGGTGAGTGTGGAAATGGCTTTCAACGCAGCTCATCTCTTTCACGTCTTTTCTTCTACAGAAAGGGAGGGGGAGGGGGAAAAAAAAAACCAACCCCAAAACCAAACCAACATCCTGAGCATCCAGTGAAGTGATTTATCACTGAGTTGGCTGCTAACAGACAGACGTACATCACCATTGCAAATGAGTCCTGCCTAACTGTCTCCCCAGTGGAGTTAGCTGTGATTAAATCTTATTCCAACAACGGCAGAAAGGGAAGAAAAAAGAAGTCAGGAATTTTTGGACAGGAAATATGTGGGAAGAGGTGGGGAAAGGATTAAACAGGGTTGGCATATCAAGCGTGAAAGATGTGACCTATTTACTGCTCTCTGGTGCCTAGCTTCTGCCTTCTACAGCAGTCTGGGGTAGGACTTTATTGCCACAGGGGCAGGTACCTGCTGGGAGCTGGGGGCCGCCGTCCCCCATTGCCACAGACTCCTCTCCTGATGGTGGTGAAATCCCTCTCTCACCGAGGTCTGTGCAAGCTCAGCTGAGCTGCAAGCCCGGAAGGAGTTGGCATTACTTGAATCCACATCGCATTTCTGCAGGCATGTGCATGTTCCTCGGAACAAGGCTGAGTGCAGGAAAAGGAACCTCCTCGCATAATTCACTATAGCCTTTCCTCTTACAGGCAAGGTCTTCTGCACATGAACACGCTTCCTGCGATTAAAACAATCCAAATGAACTTAAAAACAATTCTGTGTTTGTTTTAGCTCAGAATTATTTAAGAGGATTGCACTAAGTTTACTTAGTTCCTGAACTGATTTTATTTGCAGGCAGGGATGACTCAAGGACCAGGACCATGCGTGGTGGCAGCAAAGTTCCCATCTCCATTGAAGGAGGAGCACACCATTGTGTGACACAGTTGTCCCCAGTTGTCACTGGCCTAACTGGTGTGGGGGGGAACCACTCAGAGAAACTATCCCACAGCCGCCAGCCACAAGCACCCATCAGATGAGCCTTCTAGAGAAGGGATCGATCAGGCTGCATGAAAATTACTTGGCTCTGCCAAGTCTGACATGTTTTAGACGTGCATTAGAGCCTACAGTAACATTTGTCAGGTTAAAAATACATTCAACCTTAAAAAGGCCTCTAGTAAAAAGAGGGGGAGAAAAAAAAAAAGGGGGGGGAAAAATGGTTTCTTTTTCATTTTTGGCCACACCACAGTTTTCGGTAAATACTCTTTTTCAGATAAATAATTTGGTTTTGTTGTTTTTAAACAAATAAAACAAATAAAGCTTGCTTGTTAAAGCCCAAATCTTAATTACTTTTTAGGGAAATGAAAACATTTCCCTTGGGCTTTTCATCAGCACTCCCCTCCCCCCTCAATACTGCAGTAAACACAGACAAGTAAAGAAGATCTTCAAGGAAAAAAATCCTGCCTCTGTGCAGACGGCTCTACCCTGCAAAATATCCGTGGTCGCTGCCAGTGGGTTTTGCAGCTCCACGTCACGCCCTTGTGCCCCGCAGAATTGCTGCCCCGTCTCCCACGCGTGCTCTGCTCCGGGAGCGCGGTCCCCAGCTCACCGCTGACCTTTGGAGCCACAGGGAAGTTTTGCTTCCTCCTTGGCAATCCTACGCAGCAATTTGTTTTAACTGATTTCCCCTCTTCCTGCTTTCAGAGCTGTTCTGCTGCTGGTGCTCAGAGGCATCAGCATTTGCAACACTACGGTTCTTTCTCTAAATCTAGATTATTATGTTCTCATGACCTTCGCCTGCTAACACCGAAGTATTAAAGGACCCCATAAGCTAATGGGATCCCTACCTACTGTTCCAATCAAGATCTGCATTTATCCTACTGAATCAATAGATTCTCTGGCAAGTTTCCAGCAGTTCGTGCCTTCTTTTTTGCTTCTCACATTCTGGTCTGTTTCTTATTTATTTAATTTTATGTTGTGGGAATGTAAAAATGTGCCACAGTGGATTAGGCCAGTGGCCTGGGTGGTCCAGCACTTGGCCTCAGCTGGTGTCTGTTTCGGCCAAATTGTTTCAGTAAGAAATCATTTTGAAGAGGTATAAAGCAAATGCCAAATCCTACAGTCCTTATTCAGGCAAAAATCCCTGCAGACCAGTGAGGGGCAGGATGCCCCAGCACTTACGGCATCGGCAGCCTTCTCCAGACACAAGACCCTTCTCCAGCTCACTGCAACACAGACACCTGTGTCAGCATGGGACAAACTACGTCCACAGTCAGGAGTCACGTAACTAGAGGTGGGGATGCACAAACAAAGGAAACGGGAAAATCTGTGCTAGAGAAAGGCACAGACAATGACACAGGATCCCTCTGATTTATGCCACCCAACTACCGAGGGGTACTTAGCTCTGATACCATAGGCTACAGGAACATATGTGTGATGATACTGTATTCTGCTGCACCACAACAGATAGGAGGGATCTGCAAATACATCTCCCAACAGGGTGATAGCACAGGCCAGGTGGAGCCCCTCTGTATTTCCCTGGTGTATTTTGACTGTCTAAACAGCGTGGAGAAAACCCTCTCACTCCAGAGGTCAACAGCCACCCATTGCTGCAAGCATAGGAGAGAAACACTAGGCACAAAATTGCACTGTTGGTGCTTATAACCTGCTTGTAGCAGCTCCTTTGTAAAAGATGGACGGCACAAAGCAAACGTGGCATTTCTCTGGCATTCACGCGCATGCTTCTCTCAGCTGTCTGGTATATATGACACATGAGGCCCTTCTGTTTTATGAGGAAGTTTGTTATTGAAGGCCAGGCTTGGAAGGCTCTAAGCATGGCTATGGAGTCACAGCTGGAACAGGCATGAGATCAATATATCTGGAGACAAAGGGAAGCTCTTGCCAAGAGAAAAAATCAAAAGTAGTTTTGCAAGGGGAGCCAGATTCCCTTCTAAAGCATCCTATAGATCAAGGTCTAAATCCTGGAGTGCTTGTCTTGGCCCAAGTCCTACCGTACCAACCTCCCAAACATACATCTATGCTACCTGGAGGACAAACAGCACCTCTACAAAGCTCCGAGTGCTGCTGTGGCCTCTCCTACCTGCACTGCCACAGGAAACAGCATGCCCGTGGACTGCAATGGGGTACAGTGAAATAAGACTCAATTAGATACATTACATGCGCATGCATCAAGATATGTTTGTTCCATCACTTCACACTGTGTTCCAGACTAACAATAAGTTTGGGGAGTTTTCATGGTTTGCAGAGGACCTTCAGATCATAGGATACAGTTAGTGGTGCTAGTCCTCCCATTTTCGAGATGCTTCTCAGGAATGTCTGAAAAGCTTTTGGCTTTGGGAATAAAACCCAAGCCCTTGCTCCCCTTTAACATTTGCCTTTCATTTATTCCCACATGTCAGACAGAACAGCCCCACACAGGGAACTCCTTTGTCTGCTTGGCCTTTGCATGGAAGCAAGACGGGATGGGGTACTGATAGCATCCAGTCACGATTAGCAGCCAGAGCAGGGCTTTCTTAGTCACTATCTCTGATGCCTTCCATTTCTAATGGGCACTCTTTAAAACCTTGCCAATTTGGCATCAGATAAGTGGATAGAGTTACCTCCATACTTGCAGCATTACCTAAACTTTCCCCTGCCTGCTACAGAGAATGTTTGGATATTTAAAGAACCAGCTATCTGTTAACAGGAACTAATCCTGGGTTTCTTTTTCAAAAAGCCCCCAAAACTATGCAGTTGTGCTGGCCCTAACAGAACAGCAACGGAACTGAGATCAAGCTATAGGGGATAGCACTACTGCAAGGCTGAAGGACATGGGCACCATGAGGGATGACCAGGCTCTTTCACAAAGCCAGCACCAGACCTGGGGTCAGAAGCACAAATGACTTGAGTGTACATGTGCAACACCTGGTTTGAGTCATTAACCGTAAATGCTGAAGGAATGTGCGCACCAGCTGGAAACAGCTTGTGAGGTAGCAAATGGCCAGGTTTTAACTATTAAAAAAACCAAGGCTTTCATTGTAAGCCATTATTCCCATCACCTGAGCTCCACTTTTATTTCTGGAGCAACGAGTACCACCAATAACTCTGATCCACGACCTTCCTCCCTATATCCTCTAAATCTGGCTCTTCCCAAAACCAGGGGATGCTCCTATCCATGCGGGGCTGCCCCTTGGCGTCACACAGATTGCTGCTGTCCAGGAAACAGGTGGCTTCACCACTCATTGGATAGAAATGGTTTCTCTTGCTGCAGACGCACCTCCAGACTGGTTTGCACACAGGGAAGGAAACTGCACATGAACCCGATTTTATAACATCACTGACCTCAGTCAGGGAAGCCCTATTGCTCTGTAAAGCCAGAGGGACTGGGAAAAAAATATTGAGGACTTTGTCTGGTTTTGTTGCCTCTGAAGACTGACAGTGCCATGTGTACTCTCAGTTCACCCAGTGTCACAGTCAAGAATTAAAACCGCATTTCTAACACACTGCATTATTTGGGTCAATGCAAATGACTCAGTGTCCTAAAAAAGCAGCTTATAAAATCTCCTACAACTGAAAAGAAGAAAACAATAGTTTGCTGTCATGTTTTAAGGACAGGCTGTTGTCACAGGAATCTAAGCACCTAGGATGCAAGTAATAGCTCTGCCAGCAACTACCTCTTTCATCCTTGACGGGTTATTTACATCCATATCCTTCTCTAACAAAACCCCCAATCTTTATTTTATTTTGCAAGCCACTCTGAGCCAATTATTTTCACCAGATTATCTCAAGCAGGCTGGGGGAGCAGTCTGGACTAAGCCATTCACATCCCTACCCAGACAGGAACAGAGTCAGAGACAGACAAGGGAGAATGACTTCAGAATCTGACCTTCTGAGCTGGACTGTTAAAAAAACAAACCAAAAACTGTCTGATGCTACTACTGTTATTTCAATACATTTTTAGCAACTGCAAATCTCTCCAGTTTCCATGACAGCCTGTGAAATAGGCATCTGTAATCACTATTACTTTAAGCCAACGGTGTATCTCACAAACACACAGAAAGACACTAGTCTTACCCCCCCCAAAAGTAACTACCATCAAATTCACACCGTATCACATCAAAAAAGAAATTCCCAAGTTCTGCCCTATGGGCTCTTTTCTGGCAGTCAATGGAAATGCTGCCCATATATCCCATGCTGACTGCCTTGGCTTCCTGCTGCTGCACTGCATTAGAGACAGCTAAAAATACCTTCGATCCATTCCTAGTATTTTTTCCACAGCTGCCGTTGCTGTAGTTACCAGAGAGCCTGCCATGCCATTCTGAACAGGGAGAGTGAGGCACTCTGCACAGCCATGAATGGTGAAGGAACCATCCAGAAGCACAATCTCTCTATTAAACGCACCCTGTGAAACACTTCCAGCAGCTCCTCTGAGCGCAGGCAGGATTTGCTATGGTTTCCCAGGAGCAGAGGCAAACGTGGAATCAGGCTCCATTAGCTGCAGGGGCTCTTCCCAAACCAGCAGCTGCTGCCCCTTCGCTGTCCCCAAGAAATACCCCTTTCCTGATGCATAGCTTGATCCCTGACCCTGCTGCCGGTGACTCCCCAGCTCTGCCCCACAGCTCTGATCCCCACACCATGCCAACAGCATGGGTAAACATTTGAACATTGGGGCCAAACTAGGATGCAAGCAGCTGAGTGGAAGGAACATTGATTTCTGATTTTCATTTGAAAATTATAATATCGCAGCCCATCAGGGTGCTTGTGAGCCCTACCTTAACTAAAGCCTGGGAAACAAAACCAGCATTCTCTTCAGCCATACCACTTCAGTCCAGTCTGGAGCATTTGCAATGTACAGAAATTTTGAGTTTATCTGAACTCAGGTACTGCAGAGCCAAGATGAGTCAAAAAAAAAAAAAAAAAAAAAAAAAAAAAAAAAAAAAATCTCACTTTCCCAGAGGATTTTTCCCAGCTTTTCTTTAAAACAGTTCAAGGTTTGCCTACACAGGTCACAGCAACGGCAAGATAGGATATTACATGGCAATGCTGACAGGCAGACAAACCTTTCTAAGGCCAAAGATGCTCACATTTCACATCACCCATGACCAAAAACAGATTTAAGGAATGCAGACATACTCTATTTCTGCCTGGCTTTTACTTTCACAGAGACTTTCCGTTGAGTAAGAAATACTTAGAAAAAGGATCCTGACACCCCCATTCCCAGTCGTCTACTAGTGAGCCCTGGATGTACAGAGACAAGATCTCATATGCAAGAAAAAATAAGCACTAAGCATCTTCTAGAAGCAGCTAAAGACATACACACCCAGAGGCACGCAGCAGCAGGCCTCAAGGATATGCCAGGAAGGATTTTAAATGGGAATGGAAAGTGGAATATAGAAATCCTCAGCTTTCTTGCAAGTAAAAGTTACCTCATCTGCTAGGTTCAGTTTTCCACTCTCTGTGGTATTTTTGCATGCTATAGTTTCTCCATCCCTATTAATTCCTCCAGCTCTGGAAAAGGCCCCACGATTTAACATCTGTGAAGAACTAGAAAAATTCTTGTTTGGGCTGCAGCATGGTTAGCTCGTGAGATCATATGAGATCGCAGCTGAAAGCAGCACAGCACAGGTTACAGCTCCAGGTCACAGCCAGCATGAGCCGGGAAATTCCCTCAGTGGAGGGGACAGTCCTTCGCTATCAGGGACACATTACTTTGGGCAACATCTACACTGACCTAGTGACATGAGAAAACACCTTCCCTGGTGCTCTGGACCTTTCAAAGATACTTTGCCTTCCCCTGCTAGCAAAAAGGACCTTTGAAAGCATTTAAATATTAAAAAGATATTTAAATAATCTTAAGAAGTTTGTTCTGGCAATGTGCTACAGACTTTCAGCCACTGTATGTGTCTGACGTGATTTATTCTGTAGCTCATGTTACTTTTCCAAGTTATTTTATAGCTGTTTCTTCAGAAAAGTGCATTACACTCTCCAGCAACACTAAAAACAAAAAGAGGATCCTACTACGCTTTGAGTCTCACTGGTGTTTCCATCAGCGCCCATACAAAAGCCTTATCTATGATTCAGAAGGGACTTTCTCTGCCACAATTGGAAAAAACAGTAATTCCTTTCCCTGCCAAGCGAGGAACTCCTCAGCTGCCCAAAGCCAGGTGAGCCTTTGGAGGAACAAGCAGGGTTCATCTGCAAGGAGAGCCCTGTGAGCAGACCCCCCGCACAAACACAACCACTGTTCAGGAAAGGGGCTGCTCCCTGCACCCCACTCGTGTACCTGTGTGCTAAGGCATGTATTGCTGACCACCATCTATCCCGGCACAGCCTCTAGCCAGAGCTGCAAAGCCCAGGAGAAAGCAGTCTCTCTTCCTTACAGCCTCAACAGAAAATAAAAGAAATTGCTGGAAACGGCCCAGCTAGGACTCACCATTTCGGCTTCTTCCAGCTGCTGCAGGTGCCATCCTGGCCTCCTTTACTTCCCCACTCTGTAGACAAGCTCGCTCCCAAGGCACTCTGTCACCAACCACTCCAAGATCACCTCATGCAGCCACAAAGCCACCCATTCCCTCCCTCAGCAGCCCAGGCTCTGGAGCCCAGACCTGCTCACAGGTGAGGCTTGTTGAGGGAGACAGGTGGCTAATTAGCACCAGCCCAAGATTTGGGGTAGCCACATGCTCAGGGCTACTTAGCAGCCTTGCCTCTACATGTCCTTGCTTTGGAGCAGTTTTGCTCAACAGCCCCCCCCCCCTTCTGTCTGGGAAAGTGTCGTCCTGGGTGGGGTGGGGGTGCGTGCGTGCGTGCATGGTGATGATGAAGTCTGCCATGATGGTAGCACAATGCAGCTCCCTGAGCAGGGAACACTCTCAGGGAGCTGAGAGTTTCCTGAGGCAGTGGGGCTAGCAGCTGACTCAATGGACAAACAAGCCTGACTGGGTGTCACTACAGTGTTTTCTCAGTTTTTTCCTCAATGTAGTGATGGGACTTTATGCAGAGTCTAGTTGTGCAGCCACTTCTGTGTAAATGCATGCCCTGAAAGACCCAGAGCTACCATCAAGGCTTGGCAGGTTTGCATCATATCTTCTGAGTTTGCGCTATGCTGAGGTTTAACTTTCCTCGTGTTTTTTTTCACCTGTCATCTTCTGAGAAGAGCAACTACGATTTTCTTTGATAGTCTCCATTTAAAAAGCCCCTTTTGTCTGAGCAAGAGAGCAGGACCTGTTGAGTACTGTGGCTTCCCTCTTTGCATTTACTAGATACAAGTTGGGTTTAAATAAAACGCAGCAAGAAAAATCCAGGCTGAGCCTAGGCTTGCAAGGTTTGATGTGCTGAGGAAACTGCTAGCTCACATTTTCAGAGGAAGCTAAAAAGACTGGGCTTGCGTGCTTTGCTGAAAGAGGGCAGGGTGTTGAGGCTGAACTTCTTCATGCTCTGTTAATCTTCTTTATGGAATAAAATATTCCAACCATATCAAAATCCAGATGAGTTAGTGATAGTTAAGCAGAGAGGAAGAAAGGACTATTAGCAAATGTGAGCGGAAACATGCTTAGTTATTTCTAGTAGTTGTTATGCTTTGTTAAAGGATGTCTTTGTTAAAGGTTGCCAAGTTAGCTGCATGAAATGAGAAGTTATCCTGCATTTGGAAGGCGAGGCTCTGGGTATCAGCAGAGGAGCAGACAGTTTAGGCTGTGTCTCATCCAAATGAAAATAGCTTTTGTGTCAGGCAGAAGTGGTCTGTGCTGTTGGGAAGAAAATCACCAAGTCTGAGTTCTCCAGGATGACAGAAAGCCAGTTTTATGAGAAAACTTGTTGACCAGGGTTCTCCTGCCTCCTGCTTTGTTCACTTTCCGAGTCAATGAATCTTATGGAGCTCAACACAAATTTGTGTAGTTCTTTAATAACAACATCAAGGTCAGCAAGAGTAATGACTGTATTTAACAAATGACACATGCAACAAACAGAGGGAGTAAAACATCATTGCACAGCACTGGCTGAACTGACAAAATGTAATTCAATATCAAAACAGAAGGCTTGTTTCTTTTCCTTTGCTGCATCAGCACTGCATATAAGGCAATGTTACCGACTGGTTACCCTCAAATGTTGCCAGAGCTCTCAGAAGCCAGACGTCCCCCCCCTTCCCCAAAATAAACAGTGACAGAAGATGCCTTCACACACTAAGGAGTAGAGAGAGAATTTGGATGACCGCTAAGTTCATGTGGGTGAATGCTTCAAAATACAGCCAGTAACAATTTTTAACATTTTAGCAATTAAAAAAAAATCTGAATCTTTGTAAAATGCAGCTGCTTAGTCCTTTGAGGCTGCAAGACACACTGACAGAATGTTTTACATGAATGAAAAATAACGGGAGTAATCAAAGTGACCTATTTAGAGCAAATGAAAAACTGTTTATTTAATGCCATCAGACATCTGTTTATTGCTGTTTAGACCAGCCTATATAGGAGCATGTGCAACTAGTAAACAGTGAGACCTGCTGAAGTCTTTTGAAATTGCAGAGCAGATGTAGTGCCACTCAACTCCTTTTGATCTATAATGAACGTTTACTTAAAAATTGGCTAGTGTGGATTGATAGCCTGTGTAATGTGTTTCTAGGAAAGTTTTATAGACAGAGAATACATAGGGTACCATATATCAGTATATGGTACACCAGCTAATTCAACCTCATTTACATAGCATTAATTGTCAGTGGAAGCTGATTTAAATTCAGGACCAAATTTTCACTCTTGATTGCCTTATGGTAGGTTCTTAAGTTAATCTTTAGGGACCAGCATAAAAGGAGTATGATTTTTAAAAGCATGTGCAGTACTTTTGGGAAGCCATTTTAGCAGCCACAATTAGGTCGATCCTAAACACAAGACCAGGTACAAAGACTGCCACCAACTGTGCTCTAATTTTTCTGAGAACTTTAGCAAAGGTCCACCAAAACCAATTCACTGGAAGCAGCATGGGTGCTCTGCTTCAGCATCCAGTTACCCCACACCCATTTTGTTGTCTCTACCCTCTACGCTCTGGCCATATCCCACCCTGGGTTGATGTGCAAAACTCTTTGCCAATGGATCGAGGCAGCGTATAGCCTGGAGCTCTAGTGCTTCAATTAATGCTATGTAAAATAGGTATTCGTCACTACAAGAAATATTTGTACATTTATAAAAAAGCAATACAACCATAAAGAAAAAAATACAACAAGCACAGCTTGATACGATAACATGCCATGAAATGTCATTGGCTTTATAATAATTTACTACAACTTGAAAAATGTTCTTTTATCCACAATGGATAGGAAATGCTTCCATCTAACATATGGTAAGCATGCAGTAACAATATGTACAACAAAAAATTTGGAGTTTGTCTTTTATTCATAAACTGGATGATTACATAGGGGCTATTTTAAAATTATGATTTTTCTAGCCTGATCTAGGTTTTATTTTGCTTCTTTAATACCGTAGGGGATTTTTTCCTTTAGTTCAGGGAGAATGAAAATTTCTATATACAACTGCAAGAAGTTAGCTTTAGTCATGGAGTATACACTGCTTCCCCCCCCTCCCCCAGCAGTAGGTTTAGATTTATTGGTTAATTGACACTTAAAAAAAAAATTCTCAATGCTGTATTGTTGAAAATCAATTTCCTTTCCAAACTTTTTCAAAATACTGAGGATCTGTTAAGAGAAATATCTATTGATCCTGTATTACACTACTCCCAGTTTTTACACTGTTCATCATGAAACCATATCAAACAGCTATTTAACTAGATCCCATCCATCACAAGAGGGAGTCTAACTAAACTTGTGTCAGGGTGTTAAAAGCTTCCCACTCCCACCTGCCAATCACAAAGTCATCTTGTTGAACTAACCATGGCCTGTAGCTGATACAATCTGACATAGCGAGTAGCAAAAGTGTTGGTTTTGCTCCTAATTGGGGACTGCTCTGTGCTGCCTGCAGACAAAACAGTGTTGTGGGTGAATTAATCAGCCTTTTTGCAGAACAGCCAGCCTTGGCTGTAGATCAAGTCTTCAGATCCATCGTGACTGATGTATTTATCTCATCTTATAGATGACATACTGACCTAGCAGTGAGTAAGGCTGGTGAATGACAACTAGACTGACTCTGAGTTTCATGGTAAGGGTTCATTCACAAATGTCCTTACCAAAAGTGTCCCAGGTCAAGTCTCCACTGAGTCTTTTTTGTCCCTTTCCTCCTTGAGCATTTTTTTTCTTTTTCCTTTTTTCTTTTTTGCTAGAAAAGCTAGAATTAATATTTCCAACAGCACTGAAGTAAGTACTTGGCAAAGCATTTCTTTATCTGGTAAAAAATGATATGATTATGAGAACCCTTAGGTATTTATAGAACTGCAGCTACAAAGACAGTTTACCTCCTATGACTTCGCAATTTCCAGAGTTATTTCATGAGAACTGATCCGGACAGTAAATTAGAGAGCCAGAGGTTTGACTGAGGTGCTGAGTGATCTCACCTATTTCTAGCACTGTGTTGCAAAGGCAGGTGCTCAGAAGGTTTGCTGTAGGATAAAAGATGTGAGTACGCAATATTGTGGAAGATGGTGGGGGTCCCATGAAGGCAAGGAGAAAACATGGAGAAATGCAGCCAGTGCATTTCTTGGAAGACTGATTCCCATCTTGCATGTCCGGTGTGTTGGTTTTTGCCTTAGTCAACAACTGCTAATAGAAGTGATGTTGTTGAGAGTTGACAAGAGTGAGTAAGCACACTGGCTCTTCTTCACTACAAGTTTGGAAGGCATCTGCTACTTATTCAGGAAAGGAAAACAAAAAATAAAAATCCATGTGGAAACATTTCTAGGGCGAAAGAATGCAATTTACAGAAAAAACAGAAACGCATCAGTGGTAACCATTTCAAACTGACAATAACAAGGAGCCCAAGCAGACTGGATTTAGAGAAATCGATACCTAACCTCTTGTTTATATTCAGAATCTTTCCTTTTAAAATGGAAACCAGCATTAAATTACACTGCTGAACTGCAGAGCTATTAACTACATGGACATAATTAGTCTAAACTGAATGCAAAGACTCTTCTGTCAACCATACCTTTCCCAGATTCCTTTGCTCAATTTTTATGAACTCCTCTGTCCCACTGGGAGCGCTGAAGACTAACCTGTCGTCAGTTATTCCTTGTCCTCAGGGGATGGGGTCAAAGCCTTGTGACATACCGACTGGTTTATTTTTCCATGTAATTTTTTTTCCTAGTGGCACTCCATTTTCATTCACCTGCACTTCCACACACGAACATACGCAAATCCAGACACCAGAGACCTACCCGTTCTCCTTTCCAGACCCTCCAAGATGACAATACCTTCCCTTCTCCAATTCATGGTCCATGGGAACAGCTGCCTGTCATCAATTCTTTTCAGATTTACAAGGGTTTCTGTACTTGCAGACCTGCTGTTGTCATTATTTGCTTGGCAGCTGGCATGCGAGCGAGATGTGATCAGCTTTCTGTCATACCTTGAGTCTTGTACCGTGAAGTTTGTGCAGTTGTCTCCAGGTAGCTAGCTGGGATGTCTGCACTTGGAAGAGTCTTTTGCAGTCCTTCCCTGGGGAAATTGCCTTTCTGGAGAGCTTACTCTAGTTATTCATTCTTTTTTTTTCAACGTCTCCTGGAATCACCATGGTAAGTCACAGGGAAGTGTCCGGAACAAACAGGGGGGAGAGCCTTGCTGAAATGGAACTCAGGTTATTTGCCTTGTTCTTGCAGTCTCTTGGCTTTTCTTGCTTCGATAGTTTGGTGGCACTGATGCACAAGGGATTTTAAAAATAAAAGAAAACTACAGGAGAAAGACGACTACAAAGTCGTTCATTCTGTTGTCACCCATTTCAAAAACGGTCCGGCTTCCTCTAGCCCCCCCAACCCCCCCAGGAAGATGGATGTGATACAGTACTGCTGAAAAAGCCTCTCAAATGCTTGTGGAAGAGACGGGAGCAAGGCCGACCCCCTAGACTGTTGGGCGAGGTGGGGGCCGAGATGGAGGGGGGGCCCGGTTGGGTGGTGGGGCTTGGGGTGGTGGGGGGAGTGGTGGGAGCGTGGAGGATGGGGATGGGGTGTGGGGTGTGGATGAGTTTGGTGGAGGTGGGGTATAGATTGGAGCTGGGGGCGGGGGGTTGTAGATGGGTGCTGGAGGTGGAGATGATGGAGGATATGCGTTGTTGAGTGGGTATTTGGGTGGGGCCTCTGTGTTCTTCACTCTGGTGAAATTGATGCAACGGCCCTAAAACAAAAGAGAACACAGTGGAAAAGCACAGTTACTGATAGAGGCAATGGCATCACAGCTGAGATACCTTCCTGGCTGTGTGCAAATCTGATGTCAGTTTAAGTATTCCTGGGCACACTGCTTTGTTCCCTCTCTTTCTCAGAGACAGATGTTATAAGAGCAAGTCCTGTGCTGAGCAACCAAGAGGTTAAACCCTAACGACAGCTTTTGTAGTGAAGGAGGATGAAATCCTCTCATACTGTTTTCTGACTTCAGGATCTTTAAACAGAGCATCATGTACTTCAAGTCATACTGAAGCTGCAAGAACTGGCAAGAGCCGTTCCTGTTCTTCAGAGCTGGTGCCTGAATCAGTGCACGACCCCGTGGTCCCTGCCTCTACAGATGCCTCTTCCCAGACCTCAGTCTTAAACTTCCAAGAGCATGAAATCTGGACTTCGCACCTTTGGAACCTCTCCTTCAAATACCTGGGTTTTGTGTCCTATTTCTAAACATTTACCAACAATGCAAAAGGGAAGATTTGTTTAACTAAGACAGTTTCTTGCTCAGAATTTTTCCTGAAATAAATCCATTCTTCATTAGGACGTCTTGATATTCTAGTGCTCATGAGAAGCCAATAAACTGCTTTTCTCACTCTTTGGTGCTAAGCTACAGTTTGTTGTATATTTTTAAATAAAACCTTTGCCCTCCAAGCTGTTCTTTTTTTTTTTTCCTAATTTCCACCTGTGAAAGATCCCACAGTAAATACTCAAATGTCAGAATCAGCACTATTGTATCATGGATTCATTCTTTTAGATATGAAATCATCCAAAAAGGCACTAGAGGATTTCTGAGTTCATACTTTGTTTTTGGATTTGTGAGTGTGAGCTTATCTTCTGTTTTCCTCTTTCCTCTCCCAAAGTAAATGTTTTTCCTGGTGAAAAAATGCCAAAGGGAACATTGAGCCCATGCAGCCTGGAGTAGATCTGTTGGGGTAATAACATCAGCCATTTTAATCCTCTGCACAGCTTTGTGTCTTCTCCCTGCTGTACCCAGCCTAAGGGCAAATGCTCTGCAGAAGAGGGACCCAAAGTGAAGTAAGGAAGATGCTGGTAGAAAGGCAGAATGGTGCTGGAGAAGGATTTGACAGGGATGAGAGGAGCTGGCGCAGAAGGGGCTGACACATAAAGAGATACAGACAGCTCCTCTCCAAGAGCTCTGCCAATTATATCATCATGCTCTGTGGATATGAAGAAACATCTGTCTGAGCCTTAGCCATTCAGCAGAAGAAAGTGAATTCCTTGCTGAAGCGATGAAGTATGCAGAGCAGCCCACAGCTGAATGCAGGCTGTCTTGTGCAAGCAAAGGTCATTTAAGGAAAACAAAGATTTCACAGCGCCTTGAACTGCATCAAGTTCAAGATGAGAGCATCACCTCAGGGCTGCTCTGAGTGCAGTGGCAGTTGAACCCTCTCTGCATAGCTTGGCCCTGGCCTTCTGGCAGCAGGAAGAACCTCTGGCTTCAACTCAGGCTGTCCTCGAGGAATCAGGCTCTGGGGCAGAGCAGAGACCCATGTAAAGGTCATGAATACACCCATGGTAATGCCCCTCCTTGAGGATTAATGCTCTCTCAGTTAAGGCTTGTCCTTACAGCATGACAACATAGAGGGGAGAAAGGAGGAGAGTGTTGACAGCTGCTGTGAACTCTGTGCTACCATTAGCGTCTGTGCGGTGGGGACAAGTTCTCCATCCCTTGCACAGGACAAAATGCCAATACAAAATGAAGTGCCAGAGTGGGCAATGCCCCTGACCAGAAACACTGCACTCCCTCTGCAGCATCTCAGCATCTCTGGTGCTGACCAAAAAGGGGGCACCATCCCACAGGCAAAAGAAAGCCTGAAATAAGCACACCGCTGTCTCATCTCGGAGCGTCCCTGGTTCTATTTGCTCTTTGTGGGCTGGTGTCTCTGCTTTAATGTTGTTTTAATGCACTTTGCTGTGATTTTATGTAAATATTGTGGGGCAGGCCTGCTGAGTGACTGAAAGTCTGAACCCCAAATTAACCAATTCTACTCAGAACCCCACCCCCACGAGAATGTTTTCCTTGTTCTAGTTCCATATGTCCTGCAATGTGACTTTAGTAGTTTCAGACTATTACTTGCATTAGTTTTGTTTTCTCTATTTATGTTGAGAATAAAATAAACCTGAACAAAAAGCAGCAGTCCAGGAATCCCAGCCAGAGAACAAAAAGTTGCAATTGTTTTTGTGTGGAGAGATACTCTGTCTGGATGCTCCAGGGGTGAGGTTATGGTGCTGCTGATCCAAATGGAACTGAGCACCACCCTAAGAGCATTCAAGAGGGTGCAGTGAAGCTCAGAAATCTTTGGGGTTGGGGCTGGGGCAGGGCTTGAGGACTAAAAGCCATCTAATACTCATAGCAATGCCCAAGGCGCAGTCCAAAAGGGTAAGAGAGCACATCCTGTGCATCCTCTGTACTGGCAAAGATTTGACTTCTTATTGATGAAAACTGGCTTGGATAGATCAGCAGTGCCATTATCATAAAAAAGGTGCTAGCAATTCATACCAATGTATAGCTGCACTGTGTTTGCACTATTTTTGTAATCAGCTACGACCTAGTGAGCCTGTGTTCATGAACTACTGCTTATATCCATGACTAATGATAACTCTTTTTCTTGAGTAATAGGGTTGCTTTGAAATTAGAGCGCTCTTTTTTCAAACGTGATTGAGTCTCCACAGTCCTTGATAACTATGCTTTAACACGGGCTTCTTGGACATGCTGTCTGGTCTGAACAAGTAGTTGGACTGGAGTCTGAGCATAAGCTGCTCAGATGCAGACCAGAGAACAGACAGCATGGGAGTGCAGACATGAGAGCCAGACTTGACCCAGAGCTAGCATAGCATGTAACTGTACTCATCAGATACCTCTTCCCCATTCCCTTGTGCATTACGCTGGTCTAACTTCAGAGTTCAAACCTTCTTCCCTTTAAAACAAGATAGAGTGTGCCTTTTTTTCAGCTCAAGCATACCGTTCCCTATCTCTTCCTATTTCCTTTGCTGCCTGGGTCAGCTGCTCTGCAGCAAATTGACAGTGACCTGTTTGGCAACACTTTCTACTACTGTGCAACGGGTAATTCTGCAGGGCATCCAACATGTGTGAAGGGTAGATACACAGTTCAGGCTTTCTCCTCCTTTCATGTGAACTGACAGACCAAGGGAGTTCTTGTGTTTCATTGCTTGACATTTCTCTCACCCATGCAGATGGGGGAGGAGAATGCCAGATAGGAGTTTTCAGTCCAGATGGACTGAGATGGACTTTGGCAGCTACACTGCCTCAGAGGAGACAGAGAAGCCAACATCTCCTAGGGGAGAAGAATTGTCAGATAGAATGACAAGGAGATATCCAGGAAACAAATTACTATGCCATTGCACATGAGAGGCAGAAACCATTTTACTAATGCCCTGGGTACAAATGGAAAGCAGACCCGGGAGGAAGAGAGCTACTTTAACCAAAAAGCTGGATGTTAGACAGGGCTCTCATCTTGTATCTGATAACAGACACAAAAGAGCAGAGGTTGTGCTAGCCAGAGTGTGACCACAAACAAGTAATCCTAGAGGTCTGGAAGACCCAGCTTTCTCTGAAATGCGTGGCAAGAGATGTGTTTTCCCACCTGCACTTACCAGAAGGGGGCCCTGATTCACAGCTGGCCTCTATACCATGCAATTGCAATAGAAAAATAAAACATCAGCATCGTCGACCTACTCCATGGTTCAGTGCTGTTTTATCTGGAAAACTGTCTGGATGAAGATCAAGTTGGCTGGCTAATCACCCATCCATTCAAACTTCTACAGGGCTCTCCATTGCCAGCACAGTTCACTTCATCCCACAGATAACAGAAGTTGACGTGAGCAGTAACAGACCCCCTAAATAAATGGGCCCAAATGCCTTGTTCAGCCTTGGCATCTGAATGCAAAACCAGAGTGAGTGTCTGACATACTACAGGTAAGAGAAGTGCAGGATCTCTCTACAATCAGTGGAAACATAAGGACCTTCACATGACTGTGATTTTAGGAGGGTCTCAGTGGCCACCAGTTAGGAGCCCCTCTTGGCTATCCACCGAGGTTTATCACCTCATTTAGATGTCCAAATTTAGATGGGGTGGATGTGGAAGATGGTGGCAGAACATCCAGGAGGCAGGAAATGAACCCATTTCCACTAATGCTACTTTGCATCCTTAAATGGAAGTCACCTTTGATCCCAGGAGAAGAAACTCCTTAACCAGATTATACCACAGCTTTGAGAATAAGAGGAGCCAATTCTATTAGTCTTTTTATCGGGGAGAGAGTAGTTGGAGATACAGAATGTATGAACATAGAGAACAGGCTGTATATTAAAAGTCTGCTGTGTTGAATGCCTTGGCTAGGTTTTATTTCCCTTTCTGCAGCCACAATGCTTCAGGAGGGAGAGTCACAGCTGTGCCTCAGAAGAGACAATTGAAGCAACATGGAGACATTATTAGTTCTGAAATTTAGTGGAATCAGCAAAATCAGTGCGGGCAATCCACTCTTGCATTTTATGTTGTTTTTCTAGAGAGTACTGCTCGCAGGCATATGCATAATGAATTCTGCTTGGAGTGGCCTTGCTCTTTCACCTTCAACAGCTAATTGTCTTAGGGATGAAGGCAGGCAGCACTGCCTTTAGGACAACAAAGCACTCAGCCGTGGGAGGCTCGTCTCCTCTGACCACGGGCCTCACCCTGCGAGCTCTTTGCATGTGGAGTGCCGTAGGGTTGCACACTTGATACAAGCTTTTCCTTTTGTTCTTCACATCTGGTTGACTGAGGAGTGCTGCCAGGGTTGAAAGAGAAGGGTGGGATGTGGGGTAAGGGGGACATTAGGCTACTGAGGTTGTAGCACAGGGTGGTGGTTGCTAAGCGTTCAAGAGAGCAAGCTGGAGCTTTTATGTCTTGGACATGGATCTGGCAAGCAGAGGTGCAAAGAGCAGCAGATGCTTCAGCTAAGCTGTGGCATTTCCTAGGAACTCCAGAGCCTTGTCCAAGCCACTTCCCACCTCCTCCTGCCTCTCCTTCTGCCTTTATCTGAGTCTGGAAACTAACTGGGAGATGGACTGTCACTTAGAGCACAGTGCACAATGACCTGCCCAGACCTCTACCTGCACAGAGTCATTGATTGGGATTCAGCATGTTGAATCCAGCTGTGGGGAGGATGGACCTTTCTCTTGGGACACTGCAGTATTTCTTTTTTCTCTAACCAGCTAGCTCTCCGGCCCCCATCACAGCAGGACTTAAACTAGGAGGAAGCTTTTTTTCTTTGTTTCATTTCAGCCCTGCTCTCTGTGGTTCCAGCTGTTCAGGGTGAGGCTCACACATGGCACAGTGGAAAGGTAATTTAGGAAAGGGAAGTTGGTCCCAGAGCAGTGGCATGCCCTCCATGGTACTGGAAAGATACCTCTTTAACAGAGGAAGACGGAGCACATTTTTCTGCAGTGAAGATGAAAAATGTTTCTGTTTCTCTTGGTTTCCTATCAAACTGGAATTAATACCTGGAAAAATATCAACATTTTAAGATCATAAAACACTAGGACTGGCTTCTGAGCTCCTGGTTTTAAAAAGAGGCACTGGAAAAGATATAATCCTTAATGTTGTTTTGTATGGGTCGTTAGTAATTCAGACTTTCCATAAACAATATCCTGGTTTACCTTGTTGTTAAGACAAAGAGGAGAAAGAAATAAAAAGAAATACAGAAATAAAGAGAAGAGAAAGGGGAAGAGAAAAATAAAAAGAAAGGTAGAGAGAGGGGAAAAAAAAAAAAAGAAAGAAATGTAAAAACCTGTGATTTGATACGTGATTCTGAATCAAGCATGCACAAAAACTTGTAGGAGATACTGACTAAATTAATAACAGGCAAACATTAAATATATTAAATAAATGTGAGAGTTACCACTAGTGTCTGTAAAGAGATGACTTGGGAAACTGTAGCTACTTTAAAAGCAAAGCACATACACGGATGTGAGAAACTAATGCTAAATTCTCCAAGCCAAACCCACCCTACCAAGGATCCCGGGTGCTTGATTTGAACCCAGTCCAGGCATGAAACTTCTACAAACATCTGTGAGGGTGATGAGTAGGCAGAGAAGGAGGAATAGAGTGGAGAGTCACAGTGGATCTGATAGCAGCTCTGAGCTCCACGGAGAGAGGAAGGCGGTAAACTGGCAGTTTGCCTGTCCGCAGCCTGCAAGAGCCAAATGGCACAGACAGCTCATGCTGCCTCTCCTGTGGCTACAGAGAGAAATTGCCTATAGCCAACATGGTGCGGATCCCCTCTTTTGAAAGTGGTCTTTGCATTGGGTACTTCACTAAACCTCTGTCCAGAAATGCATCCCTTTGTGCCTGGACAAAGATGATACTGGGAAAAGACCAGGGTGAGAATAATCAATATCTGCTTCCCAACAGCATTTTGTCATTTGGGAACAGCATTGGTTGGGGAACTCTTGGGCCCCCAGGGGGTTTTGCTGCTCCAAACCCCCATCAAGATAACTCCCAAAATCCCAGGTGGCTTCTGCTACGTGGTAGGATTCTGTGAGCATGAAATATCCCTGCTTGCATGACCTGAGCTGGCAGTGTGCTGCCTTTTAAATCACACAAGGGTGTCTGGAGACAGTTTTAGGAAACTGTTAACTAGCTTCTAGGCTTTGTTAGCCAGCCTCTCTTAGTGAGATCAGTCTGTGTTGAGTATGCTTGGTAATGCCAGGAAACACTGCCTCCTGCAGCAAGCACACTAATTATATGGCTACCTCTGTATCTGTTAGTCACCAAACAACTATTAAAACTGTCTCATTTCGTGATAAAACATCACCGCAAGAAAACCATTCCCATCTGTGTCTCATTACTAAATACAGAGCCTAGAACTCAGCGTTGCTCATAAAACCTACAATTCCCGCCACCTTGGCCACTCAATAGAGAATAAATTGGACGCTTGACCTATTTTATCCCAAAATTAAGAGGAAGACTTCCATTGATAAGATCATTGCTCCAACAGGGTTCTAATAACCTGGTCTCTTATTGCAGAGGCAGCGCTGAAAACTATGGACTGTTATGGTTTACCTTAAAAGAACTTGTGAAAAGTACTGCAGAGTGATAAAATTTGGAGCAAGATCCAGAGTTTTCTGTGGGCTCTCAGTACTACATGCCATACTATATTTGACTTTCTAACTCACAGGAATAGTGGTACAAAATGGCATTTCCTTCTGAAGCCAGTAAGGAGATGGGATTTACCCCAAATGAGAATGATAAACACATTATTGAAACTAGTGACGAGTAATCTTACACATGGCCACTGAACTCCAGTTATATCAGAGGCAGTTTCCTACACTGCAGACAAGCATCCTGTCTAAATTCAGAAGGAAAAAAGAAGCAGAAAAAAACTACCTAACTTTCTTTGATGCCTTGATATGGTTTGGTCTATTCAGATGTTAAAGCGATGGTTTGTATTTGTATTTATATGATCCTGTTCTGTTCAAGCAACCCCAAAGCAGCATACATTGAAGAATAAACTACTTCAAACACCATGAAGTATTGCAACTTTCACGGATCTTTCACAGAATTTGAAATAAGAGCTTATTTAGAATATCAGCTCAGTCATGTTGGCTTATGACTAAAGCTTGCATATACCTATGTATATAGCACTGTGCATCTGAGGGCCCCACAGTACAAAGAGTGGTTCTGCCAATTCAACCTCCAGTTGAAATCTTACTCATAAGCTTACTCATAACTTCTCGTCTGTGCCTGGCTCTTCAGAACTACCACAACTCAGATAATACGCATTGCTCTGCCAGCCTCTAGTTCTTGATATCTGTAGCTACATTATGCAGGACTGAACCAGCTGGTGAACCTACTGAAAAGAAAACATTCAGAGCAAACTCCTCCAAAAAGTGAAACAAGATGATACAGGCTTTTACCTTGCCAAATTCGAGCGTGGGAATGAGCTTAATAGCCTCAATCTTTGGCTCATGCCAGAGTTCGGGAGTGTGGCTCTTTCAGTGATGAGTGGGCATTTGTATGTCAGCAAACAGGCTTGATTACTTTTGCAGGAGCTAGTTTTGGCTTATTTACACTGTGGGATGGGTGTCATTTCCAGGAAGATCTGGTCATTCTTCCCATTGTCTTTCTGGAAAGAGGTAGCTAGTCTTGGAGAAATGCTGAGTGACACATCAAAGACACTGCCTCACACAGGACTGTAATCTTTCATCTGGATGTTGAATAACAAAGCCTACTAGGTATGAGGAAAAGAGAAAAATTCAAACGAAAAATGAAACACATTCTTTTGGCAGTGATAACTGGAACAACTAATCAAGGGCAGTGGTAAACATCCCTCTGGAGAGGAAAAGCAAGCCTGCAGGATCTTGCAGCCTGCAGAAATCAACGAACTGGGGAGGATCTCTCTGGGTGCAATTTGTCTTTGGGCAAAGAAGACAGAGCATGGTTCAGGACAGGATCTTCCACAATGTAAGCATGACAAGAACACAACTCAATGGCTGTTTTCATGTTACATGACTCGGGAAAATTACCCTGTGCAGGGCAGTGATAATGGCTCGAGGAAACAGGAATTACTGTCCACTGAATATTGTCCTACCGGTGTTTAGTGAGAAATAATTCCCATCCCTGCCATCCCTGTTTGCTATATTTGCCTTGGCTTCTGAGGCAGATCTCTGACTGTCAATATTAAAGGCATAACCTTGTAATTCTGTCTAGGGGAAATTTTGCCCTGGATTGAGATATGACTGGGATGCTCCCCTTTATGTGCTGGCTACTCCCTGCTTCAGAAACAGAGGTCCAGCAGTTCAAGAGCCAGCTCTGTGCTTTGCTTTTACAGTAATGAGCAGTCTGCTTTGCAGTAGTCCTGCAAGCTGATGAGCATATCACCGGGCTTTTGGCTTTGGAGCTGTTAGTTCCAGGAAAAAGAGCTAATGTTTAGGTTAACTTTTCCATGGCTATTAATGGAAAACCACACAGCAATAGCATGTGCAAAAAGGTTACAATTTTGTTCTCAAGCTCTGCAACCTATCAATAGAACTCTGCTAGCTTAGACTTAATGATGGGTTAAACAATAGCTCCTTATTAGCGCCTGTGCATTTTTGAGTCTGCAGAAAGAAGAATCATTAAGCAAGTGCCTACATAGCAACGTACAGGCGTGCGGGGGGTGACTTGGGAGTCCGCACAGCTAGTTTTACTCTCAGGTCTGAAAAGGGAACGTGATCTAGTGTTTAAAACAGGGGAATTTGAAATCATATCTCCTGGTTTCTGTTCTTTGTTTCAGGAGGAGGTTTCTATTCATGACACTGAAACAGCATGGTATGAAATCAGACAATTACCTTAAATCTGAATTTCCTCATCTCTAAAATAGACTCCTAATTCAAAATGAGAGGACCCAGGGGACCTTCCAGAATGATAGATTTTGCTCATGTGCTTTGTGATGTTCATAGTTAATTAGTAGTACCTAGCCTTCCCCATATTACCATTCATCTTGGCTACTCTATAATGAAACAGATTTCATGACTTTCAGTGAACTCACTGGAGGTTTGTGCGGCAGAAGTTGCTCCTCAGTATCCAATTATGAACAAATAATTACGGCTTTGGGTATGTTTTCATTGGATTTGTGCACTCTAAGCAAAGGCCCAGGCTAACTGCTACATTCCTTCGGTTTTTTTGATATAGCTCTAATAACACAGCCTTAAGTTAAAAACAGTATTCCTGTGTGCCAGCAATACTTAACGGGCTTTACAGTTCCTCATGAACCTGCTAACGTCTGACAACCAATCATTGGTGCTAACGCTGAAATAAATTGTCTTTGAGCTCCCCGTGGTCTGTAAGTCACTGGTGGTACGAGGTGGCCATGATTTACCAAGTATAGGTGCCTACTGCTTGTAGGACATACAGGAAGGGGTTCTTCATTACTGGTAGAGTCCTGCACTCCTCTTTGAAAGAGACAGGGCTTTGCACATCCACTTGCCTTGGGCAAGGGGTGGCACACACGGCACAGTACCTGCAGGCTTCAGTGGGACACCAGTTACAGCAGAGGTAGGAAGGAGAGCTGAAGCCCTGGCAGCAGAACAGTGTTACATAGAACAGCACAAGGCCAGCTGGAGTTACACTAGCCACCCACCCAGGGTGGTTGCTGCCCTGCCATGGACCACCACGTCTCTCTATGGCTCCTCTGAAATACCTCTTACGTGTTTGGAATTTGTATGTGTATTAACAAAAACAGGTCAGGAAGCAGGGCTTTGCAGTTATTAGAACTTACACATGTAGAATGCCAGGGACGGCTGACCAGAGAGGTGTGGCTCTAACACTGCCAATGTTATGCTTCAACCTGTCTATTGTGTGACACACTGATACGGTATGAGCCACTCTACCGACTGTCCCATTCCTAGATTCACTGTGCCTTTGTCTTCACAACTTCCATCCTAACTCTTCAGTCTGACACTGTTTGCTCTTTTTGCACTTTGTGCAGGATATTTGCCCAGGGTCCTGCAGGTACCACATGCTTTCACATCCAGGATGGGGGCCTGACCAGGGAAAGACAAGGATTGAATTAAGCTGTAGTTTAAGTCATCCCTTTCTGTGTGTTGGACTACAGGTGAAGCATCTGCTGTGGGTCCTTTTGTTTCTGGGTGGCTTTGCGTGCCTAGCAAGTCTCTGAAGGCCCTCTGATCGCTGATGTAAGACCTAGGGTTCCCCTCACAAGTTCTCAGTGCAGGTGGACCCAGAAACAGTCCAAATTTTTCAGCTGGGGCTGCTGCTTATTTTTAGGAAATTATTGCAATCCCACAGGAAACAACCACCTTGCTTTCCCATAAGAAGAGTAAGTCCAGCCCACTGCTGGAAGCTGCATGGGGGAAACACAACACAAATGCAACATCAACATTCACTCAGCAAGAAACATGCACGGGAGAGATGGGTTTTCTAGACATCTGGCACGAGGTGATTCTCTCTGCATCAAAATCCTATTATTTCTGTTATAGGAGTTTCACTTCCTATGTTTTTACTGATTTCTAAGAACCTAAACACCTACTGAAGAAATTTGCAATTTTTTCTGTGAGAATTTACATACCTAGACAATTTTCTGCATCTGGTCTCCTGGGTTCTGCAATTCTACCCCCATAGCATAGCATTATTAGCATTGCACTGCTCCAGTAAGGGTTTTACTCCAGTAGTTATTTCATTTGCCCCACAGCTGCAGAACTACTCACTCCATGCAGAGAAAAGTTTGCACTATGGTGTTCCATTGGCTTGTTTTGCCTTCTGCTCTTTAAAGCAGACTAGGAACCCCTTTTGTTTCTCAGCTCATTGTACTGAAGGCTGCCCTTTCCATGAGCCCCACACAGGAATATCCTCCAAGCAGAGAGCCTGCCCAGTCCCTCACTGCTCTGAAAATCTCAAGTCAACATTTAAGTAGGCTAATTTCTTGCCTCAATTCAAATCATTCTTTACAGTAAAGCTCAGCACTTGTGACGGTTTCAGTGCTGTACTAAAATCTGGACAAACCCTGTTTCATACAGTTTCTCAGAGCAGCAAAACGCAGTTTTATGCTTGGGGCTAGGGAGGATGCGAGGGGAAGAGGAACCAGAGTGGAAACACAAGCACCTGCCTTTGTATCAAGAGGGGAAGTGGTACTGAGGTAGGTGGAGAAACCCACATCACCATCTAAGTGCTTTTACCTAGACATCTGTCCTCTGGCAAACAAAAATATATTCTGCAAGTTTTGCACAGTCAGACACACCTGACAGTCTAATTCCCTGTCCCACTAGTCCAGAAGGGTATTGCTCTGACCCAGCAAGAGTTTTGCACTCTCCCCCTCCTACGGCCCCATCTCCAGAGGCAGTGCCTGCTCCAGGCTCTAACACATGCGCATGCATGCATGCACATATATATTCAGTTTTGCCTGGAACTCTGCACTGCTCCTTCTTTGCAAGCTGCATGGGACATGTGCTGAGGGAGAATGAACTAGCAAGAAAAGTTGTTCCTTGTGGTTAAATGAAGATTTAAATTACATTAACAGATGATTCCAGCTGGTGGTGTAGATCCACTGTTTAGCATTCAAATAAATTAGTACTGCCACATTGTCTCAGTGTTTCTCATTGTATCTGTCTATACTTGCTCTTGCCCCTTACCTCAAACAAGGCTGAGATTCCACTTTTATTTTACACCTGTACAGGACCTGGCACAATGGGTTTGATTTAAGCTGATGCCTGGAGCACATAAATACACCGCTATGACAGACAAGGAGCAAGGCCCCAGGCTATGTGGCAGCACTGTCCCTCTCTTTTTAGTTCAGATTTAATTTCCTTCCATTTCAGCACTGTGTGGGAGTGAAAGACAATTAGTTATTTCCCAGATAGGTCTTTGCAAGTACACAGCTTTCTCCACAAGACAGGGGAAGTCACGGAAAGGAGACTTTGTTTTCTGAGAGTTTGAATTTGCCAGAAACAAAAAGACATTCACGTTCCTCAAATGGCACAGCAGCCAATGCTAATCTCTTCTGTGAAATACGCAATTGAATGCAGCAGATTAAAGGTTTTCCAGGTTTTCCAAAGCATAAGAAGAGACAGAGAAGAAGGAAATTTTACTGTAATGTCATAATGATTCAGGCTGCTTTTTTCCTCCTCTGCATTTTTTTTAGACACAATGATCATTGTTCACTCAGCTAGGAATGCTCAGGAGGGCTGTCCCATGAACTGAGTGAGAATCATGGTCTGCTGAAACAGGTCAACTCCTGACACAGGTGCCAAAGACGGCATGTGGACAGACTTGGCAACGCTAGCTCCCAGTTCCCACTGAGTTTCTTCTTGTAACACCTCAGCTTGCAAAAGAAAAATGAACCATGTAAGAAACACTGCCAGACTTCTACTTCAGACTATCTGAGCATCATACAGGTCTAAAATGTACAGACCTGAACCTCCAAACCCTGAATCTCTGTACCATTAACATCATGTTGTAACCACATGAACCCACAGGCCACTGTGCAAAACTATACACATACCTGCAAATACAGCTATCCCTGCCCACAGCCATGACTATTGCTTTAAAATCCTTTAAATTTTATTACCGAGTTTCAGCCTTCATTTTCACAAATGCTTTGGGAAAGAAAATACATTGGATTAGCCTCATTTAGAGGACAGGAAAAGCTTCTGAGAAATGGAAGGTGATTAAGTGGCTTGGTCAAGGTCACTCTGTCTGCCCGTGGCAGAGACTGTAGTGACTCTAGGCTTCAACTCCCAGTCTAGTGCCCAAACCTCAGATCTCTCTGCTGCCATATGAGAGTAGCCCACAAATCTCCAGCTCAGTTGGACATCTTAGATCTAGAATTATAATAGCAGGATGCAAATTAAAAGAGCTATCTACCTCTAGGCTTAAGACTTCCAGACCATTGTTGGCTGGGGTTGGACAGCTGTTTGCTGTCCCCTGTTGCACAGTTGTGTAGAGGTAGGCCCGCGGTCATCAGCACTGGAGCGCATGCTCCAGTGATTCTCCAGAAACATAGTGGGACTTCACACGCAGGAGCAAGTTCTTGCTTTGCAGAATTGGGCCCTTCACAAAAAATGGTCATTTGGGATGAATGGCTGATATAATCCAGAGTGGTCATCTGAACTCCTTAGGCTGCACAAAACATTCACAGCGAAGCCTGAAATCAAGTTAATTTGAGGTTTTGGCATTTCACTGTAATATAAAACCATTAGTGTGATAGTAGGGCAGAGGGAGTTTTGTAAGCTTTTGTTGAAAAACGGTGCTTTTCTGTAGTGAAGATTCATGCAATTTGGCTGTAAACTCATCTTATTTCATACTCCGACTGTTCTGTTTATATTAAGATCAATTTTTTTAATGTCAGCACATGCACACACACACACGCATTCTTCCTTTCATAGTAAAAAGAACAATTGTGATTACTTTAATGGGGATATTTTAAAGTATTTCATAGCCTCGTTCTCTCGTCATAACTAACCACAATTTGTACCAGAACCATATCACTGAGATCTAACAAGATATGACCTTATGTGATTTCACCAGTAAACTTGCAAAACTATATTAGTTCTGGAAAAAGCTCCTCTCCCTGCATCTTTGTTAATTTAGGTAGGATACATCTTTACACATAATTACACATGGGTTTGTTATACTTTTTCTCCATAATTATACCCAGCTATATCTATATTTACCTATACAAACACAAAACAAAAGTGCAATTAATGCAATGCAATAAAAATTTAAAGTATAATTTCCTCCTAGATTGAGATGTTCCTGGCCAAGTCTGAACTTGAAACACATTTTAATAATCTCCTCATAAATTCCTGACAGAACAATGTTTATCAAGGAAATGCAACTGACACTTTGAAGAGACACTAATTACTTGGATCCTGTGCTTAGTGAGCAATGTGCACAAATAAGCATTCCATGACTTCACGGTAAAAGCGATAAAGTTTTCTAAAAAATATATATATTTTTACATCACCCCTATCTGATGATGTTTTGAATGTAAAAATAACCTCATTAATGCTGACAAGAATGCAAACCTAGTCTCTCGAAAATGTGAGAAGACCACAGGAATCCCATGTGACTCTGACTTCCTTGCCTTATTGGAAACATCTGTGTCTGTTGGTAACTTCAGACCATTTCCAGGTTTGACTCCAAAAAAAGAATTTCACAACCTTTTTGTGCATCTCAGCCTCTCTGGGTGCACTTCAAAACAGGTCCTGAACACCCCTCTCTTTTCCTTTTGCTTTGGAACAAATGATGCATTTTTAAAAGCCTTCTGCAAACCAGACCAAAGTTTACTTCATGGTTTGCTCTGGCAAATGCAGCCAGTTGTTGCAGATACAACAACATGCTGATCAGGACCTGTTGCTGATATTGAAAGCCATAGCTTTCACAGAGCTATAGTGGTCAAATTCAGGTAAGACTCTGGCTCAGACTGCTGCCACGCTATGGGCTGGCATCTTTTCTGGCATTCCTCCTTGAAGAGGTCTCAGCCCTCTGTTGTCCAGAAACATCTAACTCTGTATCCAGCACTTACTAGTCAGTTATTTCTGTAACTGTATCTTTTGCAGTGAAGACACAGTCCTAGTACAAGGCATCTCAACCTTGATTAGAGGGTTCAGTGCATGAACAGACAATAGGCGAAGACAAGGGATGGTATGAGGTCACACAGAGGAGGAGGACTGGAATCTAAGCCTCAGTCCCCACGTTATCCACTGCAATGTATATAAATTGCAAATTTATTAGTCACTACCCTCGAACCAATGTCTTGTTACAGACTAATGTGAACTTCAGGGCAGGGGATGTCTTCCTTGACAATTTGTATGGTACCTAGGAAGCTGTGTGGGCTACAGCAAATAAACAGTAACAATTAGTCAACACAGGGTTTGAAGCTGAATCCATGTTTCATTCTACGCAAGTGATCTCTTTGAACAGCTCAGCTAATGTGCTGGCAGTGGATAAAGTAACTGATTATAGCAAGGGATTGCTTATATATGAAAATGATGTAACCCTGGGATTAAGTCCAATTCCTTTTCAGGCTCCAAAGCAAACAGATATGACTTTCAGTTATTTTTCATCTGGCTTTGCTTTTTTATGTTGGACCAGTGGGTGAATTAAGGTGCCCATTTGACACCACCAAGAGTCTGAAAGCTGCTTCTTCCTTTTCTTCAGGAAAGAGACGGAAAGAGGTACAAATTGCTTTCAAAACAGCTCCTCCTTGTAGTTTTTAGGAACATCATACGGTCAAAGGCTCCCATCTGCAAATTTCAGGCTACTCTTTACTAGCCAAAAATTTTACCTGCAAGGGTTTGAATATTTATCTAGCCTGAGAATGCATCATGTGGTGGGTTTTTAATCTGGTGGCTCCATTTGAGGCTGCTGGTTACTGTAGGATGCTTTGCTAATCACTGGTTCTCTCATTCCCAGGGCATGTCCATCCTATAAAGACTGCTATGGCTGGCAGTTTGTACGTAGCTGGCAGCATGGGCATGCTAGTTTGCTGCTAAGCCACTCTGGAGTATTTATTCAGCTTGCGTTGTGAAGTCTGCACCGAGTGACTGCACGGTACGATTGAAACTGAGCTAGTTAGTCTGAAACTCCTCTGGGCGACTGCCAGATAGACAAGCCAGAGTGCCCAGCCCAGCCTCCACTGCCTAGCATTCCTGCAGAGGACCTGGGATAAGAGTGATGGGTGGCCTGGTCCCCTACGGCGCAGCAGACAGCATGCACTGCAGCACCCTGTGAAAGGATGGCATTGGGATGAAGTTAGGCAGTCAGGAAAAAGCTGGAAAGCTGAAGGTGCCCTGCCTTGTGCAGCAATACCTCAAAGCCCTGCATCTGACTGCCTGAAGCTTCCTATCTTCTGCAATTGGCAAGGCTGGGTTTACACCAGTGCATCAGGGCTGGAGTTTCAAACCAGCTGTGCCTCCACTTTAAAACCACATGACTGGCTTGGAGTTGTCAATACCAGCTCTGTTGGGCCCCCTTTGCTGACAAGCTCGGTAGAGCACTCCTTTAACTATGCTTCCCAGTAGAACAGAATCAAATCCAGATTTGCCAGTGGACAGCTATGAAAGCCCGCAGACCTGCCACTGAAGGTTTTGCAACCTGGTGAGGACCAAGTCTGTCCTTGCTCTGCCCCTGGTCCACATTGCCTGGTCCAAAAGAGCTATTCGGAATCACAAGGAGAGGCCACAGGAATTTATAGCTGAGCTCACCACTGCCAAAACAACTCTTACAGCTCTACCCTGCTGGCTAATCTTTAGTGCTGGCAAACCCCACACCAGAAACACGTGGCTGAAAGAGCATCTGGGGGGGGGGGTGTGAATGTGCAGGGCTGCCCGAGTGTTAATGTTCTCCACAGTGCTGTTCTTCAGCATGTCCTGCATTAGGAAGATCTAAACCTGTTGGATACAGCCAGTTGGCCTCAGTCTGCATGCCAGGTCAAGGAGGTGACGTGCCATATCTCAGAGCACTGTGTCAAAAGACACCTTCCTCACACTAGCTGTCAGCCATCAGACATACCATATGCTTGGTGTGTATGTGCACCAAGTGCAGGTGTGCTTGGTGTATAAATGTGCCTGCTAAGTGACCCAGTGCACAAGCCATGCATCCATCACAAAAGCGGTCCTGTCTTTGGACAGCAAAGGGTTGAGATGCTGTTGCTGTGAGTGTTGTTGCAAGCTGGAGAGATGCCAAGAACTATGTCCCAGGTTGGATGAAGGAAATGATGAACAGATTATTAAACTTACATTATCAAACATCCACTTCAGAGGAAGGGCTGTGTTTATAAGTAATCCAGAGGCCCTCTCATTGTGATACTGGTGAAAAGTCTCCAAGCTAATGGCAGGGATTGGATCCAACCTCATAAAAACCAGCCTGGACTTCCCTGGCAGGGGATTCTGGCCACACAGTTGTTTTCATGGGTAGAAATTTCCCATCATTTCAGTGCAACACATCCAACGCTTTTCTTTTGCAACACTGTCCTACAGACACAGGTTTCGTTTCACAAAATATTTTCAGTGGAATTGCTCCTTTTCCTCGATATTTTTTCTTGCAAGGAAAGCAAACTGTTCACACTGACTCAGGACTATCTGCATTGAAGGCACTGACAGCTGCAGTCAACACTGGCAGATGTTTCCATGCTGCTGTCCCCATCAATTTAGCACTGACCTTCCCACTGGATTTCCAATCACACCAACACACTAACGTGTTTTATGAGATAATATTTGATGTTTGCTGACCTAGGAGAAGCCACTAGCCTTAAGGTAACCTGAATCATGCAGCATTTGTATCCTGAGGTTTGGACATGCATTTAAATTTCTCTTAGAAGAACAGTGCCACAGAGAAGAATAGAGGGAGGTTGGCAGGGATCAAATAGGGCTTAGAGTTTCCTTGTTTTGGGAGGTGCAAATTTTTCAACTATTTTTGCAATCTTTTGCTTTTCTTTCTGACTAGTTTGTCTCCCAAGGCACAGTTGTAGGTTGTGGTAGTTCAGTTAACAGCAATATTGCCTCATTCCCTCCCAGCCCCTTTCACAGAAGCCTCTAAATTTTGTAAAGCCAATCTTCCTAATGCCCAGCTCTGGTAAAATCACTTTCTATATCTACAAAGGAGAAAGTGAGGTATGACAGACTAAAACCAGCATCCAAATCATGGGGAATGTCTAGAGCAAGATGGGACATGACTCAGAAATCTCAAAGCTGAAGCCAGTGCTTGAAAGCTAGATTCTTCTCCCTACTTTAAATCTGGTGTAGGAAAACAAGCCCCACATTTTTGCTGAACAGGGGAGGGGAGAACCCTGCCTAATTCTGCCATTTCAGCTGTGTAAACTAATGAATGTCATTTCAGTGTTTTACAGTGAGTTCTCATATTGGTTTTGCCTGTACTGTTGGGAGTGACATCACCTGGTAGTTATGTCACTACTGCAAAGGAATAAACATAAACTGCTCACTTAAGTCTGAAAGTGATTAAAAACATCAAGAGGGTCACACGTCATTCACAGGTGACAAACGCTCAGGCTCATAGTTTTGGTTACATGAAGGAAAACTAACATTCTAAGAGCAGTCTACCATCGCAGAAAGTCCAAGAAGCACTTCATATCTACACAGGAAAGTGCCCAAACATTTGCAAGTCTTCCAGGAATCAGCTGAAGAGAAACAGGTATTTTAGCAGCTATAAGCCTCAGTGTGTTTTCAGCCAGCTTCTCTTTCACACTAAATTATACTTGCACCCAAGTCAGAGATCCTTTATAGCACAGCAGAATCATAAAGAGCTTTATTTACTTCGAGGCTGGATCATAGAACACCTGTATGGGCTAATTCTACTATTGCTTATGCTGACAGGACACAGAACTGCATGTCTAAGAGATACATCACCAAAAAGGGATGGAGCCTGCTGTCAGTTGCACTAATATAAATTGCTGTTAACCATATCAGCTTCAGTTAAACTGCTCTGGATTTTCCCTAGCATAAATAGGTGTGACATCTTTCATGTAAATAATCTTAGCTTGTCAAGTCAAAAAAATTATTCATAGAATAGGCATTCTTCAAACCCTGATTTCTGTGGGAAAATTGCCAGGCATTAGCAATCCGTATGTTACGAACTTTTCTCCCAGAAATCAATGTCACACTCAGTGAAGATATTTTAGCAAATCTTCCCCCTAAAGGAATAAAATATTATACCTTTTTATTCACAAAACTTCATTGGTCCTGCATTCAATGGAAAACCTTACAGGGAGCCAAATTTTACAGAACTATGATTCTCCACCAAAAAATTACATTTTGTTTCATGTGCAGTTGAGTTTCTTGAAGCCTTCACAGTGCTACACAATTACTTACACTTTGGGCCAAATATATTCCTGAAGCAACTCCAAGCTCCTTTGTTGATTTATGTCAGGGATGCATAAACTGACCACATAAGACATTAATATAACTGACATTTTTCACCACGAGGTGAATATGGACAGGAACTCAGAGAGATGTTAAATCTCCATCCTTGGATTGGGAACAACCCTGGGCAACTGGGTGTAACTATCTAAATTGCAAGGAGTTAGGGGATGTCTTGTGGCTACCACAGGGATTTCAATTCACCCATATTGTGTACCTTGATCACAGACTAAATTGGCAAAGCTCAGGTGCACCTCTCACTCTCCCTTCCCAGCTGCAAGTCCCTGCGTGTCTGGTGGGTGCTTAGAGCTGAACACAACATACGAGTGTGTGTTGGCCCCTTCACAGCTCAGCTAGGTATCTCTAGAGATACTCAGGGATAACTCTTCTGAAATTATTTAGGCAGCACCTAGACATTTAATTCCACTGAGGAGGAGGAGATTAGAACCTTGGAGATGAGCGGTAGCTCTATAGTATCCTGCTGTCATAGATAGTATCATTCCTGTAAAGTGACATTAGTCCATTCACTTCAACGGCTTCTGTTTCCACCCATAAGCACACAGTAACAGAAATTTGCATGAACCCAGTTTTTACTAGAAATATATGGGAATACTTCTCCCTCTCACACAACAGTCCAAACCTCATTCTGCAAAATTTGCTTTGTGAAAGTGCTCGTGAAAGTGCTCATGAAGTTTAAATTTATGTAGCAAAGTGTATATATATATTTATGTGTATGTTCAGAGTGTTATTCCAGAATGTAAGATTTTAATGAAGGGCTCTTCAATAGGTATTTCTGTCACTGCACCTGGACAGTTTTCATACTTGAAACTGTATCAGTCAAACTGCAGGAATTGCAGTTGCAAAGCTGATGGACATGACTGAATTTTTGTTTCTAAGCTGTCGTGAGTATCTGCCTTCAGTCCTGTAGGTAAAGGCAGTCAGAAACTTTAGAGGGATTTTATTTTTCCCTAGCTGTAAAAAAAAAAAAAAAAAAAAAAAAAAAAAGTTTTGTTTTGAGGCACAGTACCTTGTCTCCTGGCTGTGGGCGCATCACAGATACACGGTCATAACCTTTCCGCAGCAAGACCCAGAGAGCATCCAATTTCCCCTGCAATCAAAAGAAACACAGTGTTATCTTCTGTGCAAGAATAAGTGCACTGTGCAAAGTGCAGTGCAGGGACAATGCAGCTTAGACCTACACATTTTTTACTTAATCATTTCCTGTGCTTGTACAAGATGCTGGAAAGCAACATTTTCTCTCACAGAAACTCACTCCGAACTTTCTGCAAGTGCAAAGGAAGAGGCTTTCGGATGAGCAATAAGCAGGTGTGTCTCACAGCCAACAGTATTCATGTGTCTAGCCTTTACATATTCTTCTGAAAAATCTCCAAAGGTAATAGGTGACTTAGAGACCTCCCGGGCTGAGAGAGAGTCTAATACCTACTCAGCTCCTGACATCATTGCTAGCAAAATGCTAAATCAATGCAGAAAGCAGTCAGGTGACTTTATATGATGCATTTCCTAACTATTCAGCCTCCTCCTTTGGCTGGTTGAGTGGCTTGCCTCTAGTTCTGGGTGACCACTGTGACATACCAGAAATAAAAAACCTGCCTCTCCACATAGCCAAGAGAGCTGAGCCACAGCTAGTTGCTGTGTAACGACCCACTTAATCTTTCATGTCAGCTACATGTTAGCAAGAGAGCATCAGGTTACTGGGTCTCACACAAGCTCCCCAGTCCCACCCCTATATGTCAGTTAATAGTTGCACCTTTTCCAGGTAATAACACACATCTTTCAGAGTCCTCCATTCCTATGAGCACAGTGTCAGCTGCCCTACAGATGCCACTCTCGACACATTGCACTTGTTTTGACAAGATGTTCGCCTCACTGTGTGGTCTCATACCCAACAGCCTGTACCCAAATGCACACACATGCATGTGCACAGAGCCAGAAGGGTTTTGCTGAAAACCCAACGTGTTGAAATCTCTTGTTGACAGAAATTTTGGTTGAGATGTGGGGTTGGGCCCTCCTTGCCATTCCCGCAATGCTTCTCTGCAACACAACAAAGCGTTCATTCCTGATTGAAATTCAGCAGTGACACAAAATCCCAAGCCTGTGGTTATTTTCCAAATGAGCTGAACAAGGACAGAAGGAGCAGCACAGGGCTCTGCAATATAGAAATATCCACTGAATCATCTGCTCTGAAACATACATCTGCTGCTGAAGGATTCCCTGCTATATCCCCATTCTATTTGGCCAGGGTTTCACTTTCAAAATGGATTCAGCTTCTGGGAGATGTGCAGAAGGGTTTACATGAGTGCAGCATGTTGGCTGCCTCAGCGGAAGGCTACAGATGTATTACAAGCTGAAGATAAATTTATCAAACTCTCTTCACTTTAACTTCATTTGACCCTTGGTCTGTTAAGTGCACGATACCCAGAGATGTGTAAAAGTTTCTTGAGAAGGTTAACAACAGACAGTATTTATTAAGCTTTCCATTAGTATTGTTCTGAATGCTACAAATGCTATGATATTAGAGCAGGCACCATGAGTGAAACTCCTACCAGTAACAGTAAACTTTATTGTATCTGCAGAGATGGAGACAAGCTACTAAGAATGTACAAAGCTGTCCCTTGGTACAAAATGATTTCCTGGAGTTGAGAGGATCAAACCCAAAGACCTAGCTACCCCTGGCTGGACTCAGAAGCTCATGTATGATTGCTACCTCTTTCCTGGAAATAAAGACCACAAAAAATTTATAATAGCAGAATTGTCTCATATAACTATAATGGGACAAAATTAAGCAAATGGAAGTGTAAGCTGAATATTGCAGTGATGGTGGGAAAAGAGCAAGTAGCTTCATTAACAGTAAGGAAGCTTGCTTTTCTGAGAGCTTGGTTCTCGTGGCTGATAGTAAACTTCAGCATCTGTGAAGGTGAGGCCTTCCTGACAGCCAGGGTATTTGTAAGGTCTTTCTATCACCTGGTTCTCTGCTATCTAATTAAAGACGCAAAGCACTCAATGTATACTCTTCCTTTCAGGGGGACACAGAGGCTTTCTCTTCCCTTTTCAAGAAAACATTAGGGTCATAATCCTCTTTGAGACTTATATTCCTCAACCGCTGTGTTGAGCTGATGGTTCAAAGCTTATCTGGGAGTTGGAGGGACACATGGGTCGAGACAGACAGACACACAGAATGACTGCATAGATCTTGTTTCCATAGGATACTGGGGAAAAGACTTCCTATGGTGAGAGCCAGGAAAGCCTGTAATTCTCAAAGGAAGAAGCAAGAAATTCCTCTGTCAGGCTCTTTGGCATTTGGACAGCACAACCTCTTAGACCTGAGGAAAGCCATCCCTGTCTATCCCAATCCATCTTTCCCCCTACATCTGAGCTGGTTGAAGCTCTTGATCTCCTGTCCCCTCTGACAACTTAAGAAATAAGTAGCTTTTTCTTCCATTTCTCCTTTAGGAAAACAGAGGGAAAATTACAACTTTCCATGGAACAAAAAAGTCTTTTTTACTCTGCAGTCCTAATTTCCAAGAGCCTACCAAGATTTCTTGGGAAAAGCCAAGAGCTCCATCTTTGAGAGTCTCAGTGGAGCTTCAGGGTCTGCCTGAGACATTTGGGTGGAAGAGAGGGAGAGTGGATCATGGAAAGGATGATGTTGGTTGAAGAAATGAAAATGGCAATGCATTCACTTGGAAATATAAACGTGGGTAGGCCGTGTCTCTGTATTTGGGAACTCCTTTGCAACTGAAGCACAAGGTCGCTTGGAGGAAAAAAAGGTCTGGAGGCAAATAAAGCTTTGAGTTCTACTAGATATGAAGTTCAGAAAGGAGAAACAATAAGGGCAGATGACAAATGAAGGAGGGCATAGTTTCAGCCATTGCTTTAACATGAATGCATTCTCTTCCTGGATTGATGGTTAATTCAGCACTGTATCGACCCTGGTCTAGTGACTGACCTGACACCTAGAGTGCTCCTGAGACCTGGTATCTGGTGGTGTCAGTTAGAGGCAGTTTTGTAAGCTGCCTATAAATCCAAGCTGCCCTTGGGCCTCTTCTAGCAAGGAAGCTGTGCCATGTCAGCTTTGTAAATAAAGACAGGAGGGACAAAGGCTAGAAAATATGCCAGGAACACATGGCTTAGTAAATGCTTCAGTAGCCTCCACTTAGGATTCACCTGAGGTTTCTTTCCTGAGAGCACCAGTTGTTGCTTCAACCTCAGCCTTGAGGCAGGTCCTGTATGTGAGTTTTTGTGGATGAACAGTGAGTTTAGCTTTTCCTTGTGGTCCCTTCTGCTTTGTTTTTTAGAGACTGATAGTGGTCCTTTTGAAGTCAAACAAGTACTATAAATGCTCTGAGAAGGAAGAAAGGAGAGGTAGCTAGGTAGACAGGTGGATAAAAGTAGAGGTAGAAATAGAGATAGGAAGAAAGCTGCTAACCAAAACTAAGCATACAGAGCTGTGTGGCTAACTGTAGCAGGGAGCATGCCCCGAACCAGATTAAAACTAAACGCATGGTCCTTTACAATCCTTCACTTGCATCTATGATCTGTGCACCCCTTTCCTCTGTCAGATGAGCTGAGGATTTGGCAAGTTCTTAAGAAGTTTTCAGACTTGTCATTCTCGCTGGATTATTTGCACTGACTTTTCAAACTGTTGAAATGATACTTTAAAAGCAGGATAATCCAGTTGGTACTATGCTAAGAAGTAACAGCAGCAAATAATAATAATAATAATAATAATCATCATCATCATCATCATCATCTGTGAAGTGTCAGTAGCCACACTGGCAGCAAATAAATCTCTGGAGCATTTCAAAAAGCAATCTATCCACTCTCAGCTGTCTACCTACCTTATAAACATTACTCTGGGAAGAGTAACAAAGAGATGGAAGAAAAACTCGGTCAGATAAACTGGCAAAAAGGCAGAACACTCCAAGTAGAAAGCCTGGCACTTGTGCTGCATGGAGAAAGGGAGGCTTGTTGGCCAGCAAGATGACTGGCCCTAAAATGTGAATTTCCTGGCTCTTTGTCAGATTCAAGCTACCTTGGTTCCCTGTTCCTGAGATTTAATTCCTTGCCCTCCTCCTTTACCAATGACTTTAAAAAAGTAGCTTGTTACATGCATTTTATCTACCTTCCGAAGAGGCGTTTCAACAAGTCCAGTGGAACGGGTGGAAATTTAACATCTGCTTTAACCAAAAGAGCTGAGTGCACTTGGACCATGAGGATGAGGGAAAATTTAAGCTGAGTATCAGGAGACATTTCCTATGGGTGAGGTCTGGTAGACTGTGAAATATTCCCCCCTGAAAAGTGGTGGAAGCCTCTATGTTATTTTAAAAACCAGACTGGAAAAAGCAGTGAAGGATAGATTCGAATTAGCAGTCCTGCTTTGGCTGAGAGTACAGACCCAATGACCTAATAGGCTACCCCTCCTTGCCTCCCTCTGCCTGTTATGACTCTGTGATAGCTTCCCTGCATAACACAATGCAAACTTGTCTTCATAAGCTCACATCTTCAGGACAAGAGCTTCTGCCAAGAGTGCTGATGAATTTTGCCAATTTTGCTAATTCCTTACTGCACAGGAAGAGTAATAGCAGGACCCCTGCTTCATAGAAATGATCTCCCCTGTATCTGATGAGTGCTCATGACTGTACGTGGGGAAAGTGTTGGATGCAGTTATCCCATCTGCATACACTGTCTTTTTGGGTGCAGTTCAGTAAGATGTGTGGTGGCAATTAATAATTAGGTAAATACTTGTCTACAGACAGACTCAGGCTGCTAAATGCTATCCAGATGTGGAACACCCCAAAGTTCTGGGAGCATTTGGATATGGGGTCTTGGATTGGAACTGCCCTTATACTGTATACAATTTGAACGGTAGATAAGACGGATATTTTTAAAGGAAATAAGAATATACATCACCCATAAGATACTCCTAATATTTGTAGGCCCCCTTATAACTGAATTCTTGCTGTTATGAAGCGAAAGCTGTTCCTAGTCAGAACTGAACTTGAACCCTACATACATTGAATCTTTTCTCCAAGCCTCTCTTGAACTTTGGAGAATTTCCAGCTGGGACACAGATCTGCAACAAACTTGACTCCTCTGTTCAGAACTGATTTCCTACTGTGCAGAATAAACTCTGAAAATTAACTGAAAGGCTCCTGAGGCTGTAATCCAACAGTGTGAACTGGTGAAGGAGGAGGGGAGAAACTCAGCAGTATCGTCTATGGGAAAGGACCCAGCTCTCAACTAATGATCTTGGGTAGTTGTACCCACATGGATTCCAGCTGCCTGAGCATGTATTCAGGGCTCTTTGTGCTAAAAATCAGTGTTTCTGTCAGCTCCTCAGTGGTTAGAGTATAGCTTTGTGTGCTGTGCACCCTTCTGATTGCAGCATGCAAAAAGCAACTGAGCTGTGTCTCAGCTAGATGAGGTAGTTTCCATGAGCACACAGTAGAGTGAAAATCTCTCAGATGGGATGACTGTGTTTTACAAATGCTTTGCACTGATGCAAAATGACAATGCAATGCATTTCGGAACAAAGGAGCAGCTATATGGGATGGTGCTTACTGCATTCCCCACTCTGAACTGAAACAGTTGACTCTCTAACCTGTCCCACTGTGGGAATGAATAACCTTCATGAACACATGTTGAAGTCATTATAACACAATTGAAAATGACTTGTTGGTAGGTTATGTTTATTAGATGATAATCTTTAAGGGGGAAAAGAGAGAAGGCATTGGACTAAATTTTCAAAGAGGCTCACATTTCCGTATCCTCCGGAAACCACTCTTACTCCCTTGTGCATCCTTGCCATTCCCATCACTGGATGTGAACCAGCTGCAAGATCAATGACTGAGGAAAGCCAAAACACGTGACTTGCCCAAATTCCTATGGGCACTGCTTGGAGCTGATCAGTAACAAGATACAATGCAGGGAAACCTGGGTGTACTGCAGTGTAGTATAACTGCATTGCAATAACTTAGCTAATAGAATATGTCTGACTAGATTGACTGCTACCGGGGAGGAAGAAAACAGGAGAATAAACTCTCTATTTTCCAGCAGTGAGGAAATTCCCTTCCTCATTCCCCAGCATAAAGTTTAAGGTGAGCTCTATACACCAAAAGGTTTACTACATATGTTACACACACCCTTTTTGCAGACTACTTGCAGATAAATTGCCTGTAGAGGGTTTCTAAGATCCTAACCAGCACCTCTACTCTTCAAAACGAGATCCAAGCTCCAGTGGTGCAAGATTTGCACTTGGATATGAATTGGGCATTTTCAGTCTTTTCTGAGACTGATAACTACAGTGCTGCTACAAATACGTATATGTATGCTACAATTACAGTCTGCTGCTCCAGACTGAAGAGAGACGAGAAGACTATTACCATTCCCAAAAGAGTTAAACCTGAGAATGGGAGCATGGAATTATTTTCTTTTTCTTTTCATTAGAGTAGTTATACAGTAGTTAAGCTGTCCTCCTTTCCTGAGGACAGCTCAATTTGTCCTGAAAGCAAAAGATTAGCTTTCTGACATTGGAGTGCCCTCGTACCACGCCCTGGATGATGCAGCTAGTATCTGTTTTGTGTGGTTTGTTTCTCTTAATCCACAAGAAGCATTCACATGTGCAATGAAGAGTTTTGCTTCAGTGAACTATTCAGTTGCTTGCTTGTTTCTGTTTTGTACACTTGCAACCATTTGTACTAGTGAAGACAAACTGAAGAACAGCTGCCGGCCCTTGGGACAGATGGCAGAGAACAAGAGTCTTCCCAGTTCCTGTGGGCGACTGTTGTGCAGCTCTGCATTGCTTGTGACCCGATATCAGTGTGAATTTGACCTTCCACATATGAGGCACTCTAATTCAGCCAAACGCTTCTTGCAGGGCATTCTCTCCTCGTAAGCCGAGCACGCTGCCCCGCAGCAAGCCTGGCCCTGTGACCCACATCTGCTGGCAGACATCCATATGCCGCACTGCAATCCTTGATCTGCTGAAGACAACCCTCCCTGATGACACTTAGTAGCAATTTTCTTCCTATTTTCTCCCCTCTTTCTAAGGAAAGAGGATGCTATTTATTCCCTACATCTTAGGCAATATGCAGCGTGGACTAAAGGGCCTGCCCTTGGAAGTGCCGTCGAGTCTGTAAGCACTTTACAGAAGCTAGCTATGCCACCAGAAGAGATCAGGTCCCTATTCTGGTCTAAGCAAGCAATGGAACCCCAAAACCTGATCAACGTGGTGGGAAATTCCCATTGCCCCACAGCACCTCCCTAGACACATGTTCAGGGGACTCCCTCATGCGCAACTACTCTAGCAGCATTTTGAGATCACAGGTTTGTGGACAGTTCTACATCTTAGCCTTGGATGTGAAAACACTTAATACAGATCTCCTGGAAAAATCCTATGCAGTACAACGCCAGACTGGACTTACCTTGATTGGAGAGTACCACTTCCTAGGAGAGGAAGGTCTGCGCATGTTGTTTGCAAGGTTCCTGGGTTCAGGGAACACATATTCCTGTTCTGGCATCTTGACCCTGGCATTCTTGGCTTTCTCTAACTTAGCGCCTTCTTCTGTGGAGCCCTTTTCTCCCCAGCGCACCTGAAAAGATGGCATCAGGGCGTATTATAATAGTAGCTTCTGCAGAGAGTTACATCCCTGGTGTAATAACTAGATCCTTGTCCATATTTTCCCAGTGTCCAAATCCAAGGTGAAGAACAATAGATATTGGCACAGGCTGTGAAGCTTGTTTCTAGAGTAGAGCCCAAATTTTGAACTTCTTCTTTGTGATTTATGAGAAATGTGAGAGTGGGGAAGGTCTTCAGAAAAACTAAAAATATTTCCTTGCAATTTGCATGGCAACACTGCTCCTGTATTCCAGGCACAGGCCAGGATCTTACTGTGCTAGAGGAAGAAGATGGTCCTAAACTTCAGGAATCTATGTTTGGCCCTCAAATATTCCTATATAAAAATGACCTGGGCTCAGATGTACAAAAAAAGCTTAAAGAAGTTTGTGCCCATCTCCTGAGTTTCTGGGTAAATTGCAGGGGGATATCACAGGTCGGTTCACAAATAAGATCTTGTGATACATGAACTGGTATCTAATTACCTCCATTCGTTTGATGCCGCCAACTCCTCGTCCGCCATAATAAGAGGCATCTACTGTTGGCCATTTCTTCTTTGGAAGGCCATCATCATCTTCCTCCTACAAAACAGAAGGAAGGGGTTGCACTGTTAGGAAGCATGACTAGAGATGGAAAGGAATAAACAGTCGCAGGCTATGTGGCCCTTTAAGCCTGCTAGAGCCAGTGTGGTCAAGGTTCTGGTCTCTCACTGGTTATTTTCCAGAGGATGTACACTCATGAAAAGAAAATGTTTCATGATATAAACACCACCACCACTTGACAGGTACAGACCTGCTCCAGCAAGAATGTGATTTTTGCCTTTTTTTTTTTTTTTTTTTTTTTTTTTTTTTAATTAAAGGAGGATCTGTCTTTCATCATCTTTAAATTCAGGGAAGTAAATTGTTTCCAAGTTGCAAAATCATTGAAGCAGCCACCAAAACAGCACTCAGCATAGCTCAAGAGCTGGGGTCCTTTGGCTGCAAGTCTGGTTGATATGCTAGCCACGAGTGATGGTAGCAGGGACTTAGCTCTTTGCCATCCCTTCACTTATGCCTGCAATTAGGGGGGGAACAGCTGCTGCTCTGAGGAGTGTTTCCTGACTCATGGCTCCCCATGCTGGAGGAACCCTTCAGGGCCCAGATAAATCATTGTACTGTAGTTCAGATTTGACAGAATGGGGGGAAAAGCTTGAAAGCAAGCAAGTCAAATTTGCTCCTGAGTGAAGGCAAATTAGGAAACAACCCCAGCATGAATACGTGAATGCCCAACATGGAGATGAGGTTTTTTTGAAATGAGCTGGCCAAGTGTAATAGGACGGAAAAGTCTAATGGAAAAGTTACAAGAATGGCATTAGCTCTTATAATGAACTTCTGCCTCCGCTAGGGAGGCTGCCCATGGAAGTCCATGTCTCTTCAGTGATTTTCATGGGCTTATGCCAGCAAAAATTCAGGTTCTTTGTGAAAAATAAGACAATTTCTGTACTGATTTGAATGTGTTCTACCCCTACATACTGCAAGCAGAAACCTACAGTACATCACCATACATGAAGTTAAACATGTTCAGGACCCTGGCCTTCATGATGACGTTCAGATATGGCCAAATTAACAAATCAAGAAAGTATCCTTAAGTTTATTTAAAATGAGTCTAAATAAAGTTCTAGCAAGTGTATTCTATATATTCTATATTCTTTGTTGCACTATATAACAACTCCACATATGTTCTGACCTACATAGTGCCTGTCCCTTTAATTTCTGCAGTTCAGCCTGTGAACTGGCAAAGCAGAAAAGCAGAGTTCATCAAAAACGTGAAGTATTTCCTGTGAAAAATGTGGAGAGAAATGAAAAATAGTCCCTCTCTTTTTTTTTTTCTTTCTTTAATTTTTCACAGGGATTTGGCAAAACTCCAAAACTTAGGAGTTTTCCAAAACTGGAAAAGCCAAAAATACTTTGAAATTGAACCCCCTAGTAGGAAAAATGAAAAACTAGGGGAAAAAAATCCAAGACAAACTATGCTTTTCATGTCAAACAAAAGCATTTCTGTTTTTCAAAATACACATAAGTTCAGCTGCAAAATTTGTTCTGATCTAAAGGAAGAGTGAACAATTGAGTCATAAATGCAAGGTTCCTCTCCTTCATAGCTGACCTCTTTCTCTCGCTCTGGTTAGAGATGCTGAGGCTCTTTGCTGCAACCTAAGAACTTAATATCTCTGCATGAAGTTTTCCATAAGGACTTTTTTAAAAAATTGGAATCAAAGCCATCTAAATATTTTCCTTCAGCAATTCTCTTTCTCTCTCTTCAGTTTAGCACAGACTGGACTTCTCACAACAGGAAATACCAAGGTTTAGGAAATCTTCCCCACAAGCCCTTAAAAACCCTGCAAGTCACTTCAATCTAAGATAGGAGTGTTTCTGCCAGAACAACAACAGAAACAGCACACGCACAAAAACACAACAGTGGACACTTGAAAAACAAAAGAGTCACAAGCTTTCTCCAGGATGAGTCTGTTTACATGTTTTGAAGGGCATAGGAGGTTTTGCAATACAAGCAAAAAAATCCCAAACCCACCAGTGACGTCCTACACACTTGGCAAATATGCTCACAACACACATGTGTAGCTAAAGGAAAGCAATGGGAAACTTGGGGGTCAGGGCAGGGAGACAGCAGGAAAACAAGAAGGAAGAGGCATACAATCCCCATGTCCAGCATCCTAGCTCATTGCCCCATTCACAAGATGTAAGCCAACAAAACAGGGCTGAATTCTCTCATCCTGGCTGAGTTTTGCCCGTATTTTTCTACGCTTAGCTACAATGGGGGTTTTGCCTGAAGAAGAACTGCATAAGCAACTTCAGCTCTGACCCAGCAGCAGTATAAAAAACAGCCCCGGAAAATTCAAGTGCATTTAAGGATGCTGGAAATTGGCTGTACAGAACTTGGCATCTTTCCACTCCCAAAATCTGCTTTAGATGGAGCTAGAGTTTCTTTTAAAAAATAAGAAGCAGGAGGACAGAGCTACATTTCACAGTCAGAGGTCCAGATTCATAACTGCTGGATTTCAGAAGACAAAGATCTGTGTTTATCTCAGAGTCCATGCCGGGCTCTGTACACTTTGACCCTGACCTGAGGGAACCTCATCTCTGGGTAACACAAGGATAACTCAGGCTCCACTAGGGACATCTGAACCACTCAGGGTAAGAATTCAAACTCAATTTGGCCAGATATAAAAAAAGTTTGGACAACTTATCCCTCTCCCCACCCTTATAATTATTTTCACAGTTGTCTCTGCAATGCCTGAATCTTGTCAGAATTTAGCATTTATAGAGAGCTTTGCCTGCACAAAGTGCTGTAAGACATGGCAGGACAATCATTCCGCTGAGTAAGAGATGTTATCATCTAATTTTACAGCTGAGGAAACATGGAGGTGAATCCACTGTCCTCAAGGCTTCTGGGTCCTTACTGCTTGCTTTTTCTCCCAAAGCCAGACTGATTTCCAAATTGCATGGCCACCTCTCAGACGCAAAGGCATTGTTACACTTTGAGGGCACCTTGCTCAGTTCTCAAGAAACTTTTCCTCCCTGCTGTGGAAGGTTTTGCTTGTTACATTATACTCTGCCAGGCATGTAAATCGCAACTGCATAAACTCATCACTTTGGTTTTTCTCGTATCTTTGCCTGTCACTGGCCCAAGCCTGCAAACTATCATCAGAAAGCACTCACGGGTCACAAAAGCATCTAAAACAAAATGTTCTACTGGTGCTCTAAGGAGCAGGCTGAAGAAAGACCTCAGATCTCATGAAGCACCAAAAATCCATATATAAGCTTATCCTTGAGACACAAATGCTTAGAAAACCAGCCTTTGTTGGTCTTACTGATCACAGAAACTCCTAGTTTATCTATGGTACAGATTCTTAAAGATCCTGCCTGAAGTTATATCCTCCAAGTGCAAAGCGCTGCATGCACACAGTTAAGAGAGAAACCCCTGTTTTGTTAAAGAAGAAAGGATGTTGAGTTATTCCTGCTCTATAGCTCAGACACTGAGCCACAGGAAGATGAAATAAGATCTTAGATCTTATAAGGTCAAGGGAATTAACACTGGCTCTCCCATTGCAACTGTGATGTGATTAAACCCAACTTTTCACAGCCTCTACACTGAGTTTGCTGTGCTGGGCCTGCCTAGATATTTCACATGAAATTTGGCTATAAAACTCCACACCTTCATGGTGTAATACATATACCTCATCTGTTAACAATAACGTCCCAACTCTTTTTCTTTTAAATGACTGTCTCTTGAAAGGTTCCTTTTCTCCTCCTCCCATATTTCCCAACTCACTGTAAAAGGGGAGTAAAAGGGAAGGAAAAGAGCTGGCATACCACTGTGACCTGGCTTTATTTCAGGAATAATAGAATACATTTCCTGCCTTGGTGTCTACAAAAAATTCCTATCAGATCCTTTCTCTGGAGCTTATTTTGCTGTCTCCCCAGCAAGGCTTTTCAGGAAGAGGAAAACAATTTGGAAAAGATTAATAAACACCAATAAGTGAGGGTGCAAGCAGCTCCCCAAGCAGATGAATCCCTTTAGCCATTCTCTGGCCTTATAAATGTTCTGTTGCAGGAGAAAGAAGTTAGTTCACAAAGATCAAAGTGATTCAAGCTGAATAGGTGTTTTCATCTGTTGACTTAACAATAGCTGCCATGCAATGAGGTAAATTCCTCCTTTTCATGCTGGCCTCCCATGACAGTGATAATCGCCTTCAGCATCTCATGACTGTGCTGCTGAATGGTCCTTTCCCTCCAGGACTTTCTTGTGTGTGTTTCCTTTGGTGTATGTGGGTAAGATGACAACAGACATAAGAATTATCCAGTTACAGGCTGGTTGGTGGCTTGGCTCTGGTGCCATGCTACGAGTGACTGTGGAGCTTGGGTGATAGAGCAGCATGTTAAAAACAGGTCTGAGTGATGAGGAAAGGGCATGCTCTGGTTATCTGGTAGATCTCCTGCCTGGTTTTGCCAGATTTCAGGGAACTTTGTGTCCCTAAATCCCTACTGTGGAAGAAAGCACTGCCATGACAGAAAATTAAGATCCAGCAGTGTATTTTAACATTGCCTGGTCTCTGTTTACAGAGCAAGGAAGCAATGAGAAGAGAGCGTGCCTCCTGGGGATACTTTGGAGGGCTCCAGTTTACGCACCCTCTGACTGCACTCAGAGACTGTCCTTCTGTGGGACTGACTAGCTGCAGACCTCTGGCATGGGTCAGGTAGTGAATAGGAAATTGCTGGAAGTTGTTAAGCCCTGCAGGTCGGGTTTTTTTGATGTAGAAGATGAGTTGCTATAGTGAGAACCAGCTTCAGCCTCATGGTAAGCTTCTGGTCTGAGTTGAGTAAGAGTTGTTCCAATAAGCCCAGCCTGAAGGTGATGGGACACATGAATAAAAGCAGCTGTGTCTTCCTCCAAGAGGGCTAGAAAAAGCCTTCCTATTCACTGGAGGTAGAAGAATGTGGTTTTGATCCACCATCAATGACTAATCACAGGCCAGAAAGGTGCTCGCTGGCTCCTCGAGGCATTCACCTCTTCCGATTGGCATTAACTCAATCTTTCCTGGCTGTAAGTAAAACCATCTGTCCTTCATCTGGGCTTAACCTCCTCCTGTATCGTGCATTGTCTGAGGAGCACAGCAGTAAGTTGACGACATTTGCGATTTCTGAATGAATTAATTGGAAGTTTCTAGCCAATAATGATTTCCTTCACCAACAGTGAGTGTGTCTCCAATATGTCTCAAAAGGCCTTTAAAGTAGAGTTCAATAAAACCTTTGGCGGGTCTGACAGCAATGCTACTTTCTCTTCATTGTTACAGTATAATGCATTCTCCTTGCAGTGCAAAGACATATGGGCCTCAGCTCCCAAATCTGCTGATGCAAGAATTCCTCTTGTCTTTTTTTTGCCAAGATTTTTGGGAGAAGAAAAAAAAATAATAATCTTACTGTAACTGTAACACTGCTGCTTAAGGGATTAGCACTCTTTCATGCTGGAGACAAGCAGTTGCTAGGTTTTCTGCAAGGAAGAAAGCTATCTGCAACACGTAAGAAAAACTGGATTGTAGAAAATCAACTCCATCTTCTATTTGTTTTGAGCAAAGTAGAAAATCTTGAGTATGCAGCCTTCTGTGAAAGCAGCATACTACTGCCAATCCTGTTCTGTGGACCAGGCTCTATAAGAGTAAATGGGACCAATGAAATGCATCTTTTCAGAGCTTCTGCTATTTTTCTACTAGCAGGAAGCTCTTCTGTCTGGGAAAAAATGCATAGTACAAGCCACAGCTTCAAGCCTTACTAATTTTTGAGCACTGCTCTGATGCTATACAGTTTCTAAAACAGTATAAACTACATTTTCCTTTCTAAGAAACATTTGGCTGCTAATTGTATAAGATGGCTATAGGATAACTGAGTATTTTGCTTAGGGGATGTGCTCTGGTGGAAAGTACGTGTGAAATTATACCATGAGACTAGTCCCTACAATGTTGGCACACTGTTGTAACCAAAGCCCCCCATCCCAGGGTCCCCAAGTGGTAAGAATAATGGCCAAAAGATCATACAGCTCTCCTCATGTATTAACGAGGAAGCAGGTAACCAGGTATGCAGGTTACAGGTATTGAGCAGGAAGCAGGTTACAGGTATGAGTTGATGCAATTTTTCAGGCCTTGTGCAGTGCCCTACTCTAGGTGCAACCAAAGCCTGGACAAGTCTGCATTTAAAGCAGTCACCTCTGGGGAGCAAGCCCAAGAGCAAGCAGAGCAACATTCTGCTTCTATACAAAGAAGATTTGCCCCATGTTCTCCACAGTACAAGACCAGGTTCATTTAAAATAAAAAGCCAGTGGCAAATACATTGCTATAGGAAAGCTGTGAAAGACAGATGAATTGAGGACTGTTTCATCCAAAAGCTGCACAGACTGCTCCTCTCTGTCAGAATCATGGCTGAGAGAAAATATAACATGTCCAGAAATATCTTTACCAGCTTAACTAAACGTAACCTGAGGCAAACATAACTGGTCTGCTGCAATTAGTTTATTTTGCAGCAACTGGTCTGCTTTTGCAGCACTTACTGGTTTGATAAAAGGCTTCCTTATACATGAAGCATGCCTTCCTTTTGTCTTAGCAGAGATGTAATTTCCCCTACCAGTCCTTGGCCAGTGAGCCAGCATTCCAGAATGATGTATTTTAATTAATTTCAGCAATTGAATCCCTTGGCTTGGAGGCATGTGTGATGCAGAACAGAGCATGTGCAATTTTAGATTAATATTTTCCTTTTAATTCAGAGGATAGAAGCTAACAAAGCTAGTGGATTTACATACAGCCCAAACAGAAACGTCTACTTCGGAAAATAGGCCAGATGCCCGCATATAGAGGCATGGGGAGCACTGGGTCCAAATGTAGATCTCCCTTGGGTCCAGGAACATTCAGATTTAGAGTTTTGTTTCAGGCCTGTTTTGAAGGGGACAAGTGCCACCAAGATGGAGGTTCTAGTACTGGCCTTGGCTCCAGCAGCCCTGAACTATTTCTCTGTGCTCAGTGCAGGCAGAAGCTAGGCTGGATTCCACCTCCGTAGTGTTGCAGAGGACTGAGCTTTTAAGGGTGCCTGTCTGCCTTGGCACAGAGCACACTCACTGGGCCAGACTTTATGGAGAGCACAGAGAGGATCGTTTCAGCAAGCTTTTCCACTTGCAAGCTGAAGCAGGCAATGAATTTGCAGATGCAAAAAGCAAGGCAAACTAACCAACCAAATCACTCTGAGCATAGATCTAAGTCTTCTTTTGCTTGCACAGCTAAGAGGAACTGATCCAAACCCCAGTGAAGTCAATGGAAAAACTCCCATTGACATCAATACACCCTGAACACAGCCCAGTGACTTTTCAATGAAATCCCATGTGCAAAACAGTGAAAGCAAAGAAGAGACTCATTGCATGCTGAAAGCAGAAGGACATAGAAAGAGGCAGATGAAAAACTCAGCATGTTTTTGGGCAGAGTCTACAAATTAAGTGATAGTGACATAGCTTTAAACCATTTGTACTAGGTTCATCTAAAAAGCATAAGCAGAATTAAGAGGAAGGGTTTAATGTTGCTTTACCATTTCTCTCCATTAGAACTTCCCTGGCTAGTGCAGCTCTTCTGATGTCAAGACAATTTTACTGGGGTTTTACATCTGCTCAGAATCTGGGCCACTGTCTTCAGACACATTGCAAAGACCGTGGGCTGCCTTTACTCACAGCAACTGTAGTCCAAGGGATTAGCATCATGAGTCACCGCTCAGCTACCAAGAGCAGTTATATATGCTAAACCATCAAAATTATTACCACACCATTCCAGGAAGGCAGTTAAGCGTATGTTTAGGTTCCATTAACTTAAAAGTTAAACATACACTTAAGGGTTGTCCTTTTTGTGAATCACAGCCTAACTCTGTAGTGCTGTTCCGACAAAGTGGAAGTATTGTCTGCCTCTGTCCTCCTTTCCTACCTGCTCCATGGAGGTACTGTATACATAGATCTACACTCACTCTTAAGTAAATTAACACCACATGTCTACCTCTGTAGAAAGCAAAGTGAGCAGAGTTAAACACACATGGCAGACATCAGCTAAAAAGCCCCTAGTTTAGCTAAACCACTATTGACTTTAAGGCTACAGAGCTGAGCACAAAGTTTTCAATGGTCCATACTCCGCCACGCAGCAGAATCACAACCTCTTGTGAGAAGACTGAACAAAATCTTGTTCGAAACATTGAGGAAATCGGGTTGCCAGTGTTACTCACCTCACTGTCTTCTGCAGGAGGTGGGGGGGGGCTCTTTGATGATCTAGAAGGATCAAAGAGAAACAGAATAGTAAATTCATACTTTGTTCTTTAGCGCAATTCAAATGTCAATTAAAAAAACCCAAATGAGTAAACAACAGGATATGCCACTGTGAACATCTCTGAACTTACAATACTGTATGATTACAGGGTGGCTATGTGTGCTGCTGGTGTCACAGTCATTGAGAGTAAGAGGGAAAACAGGAGGCGTCCCAAAGCCCTGCCACATAGACATTTCCTAATTACAGCTCCAAACTCATATTGCTCATTAGGTGACCCCTGCCCTATGTGAGGTGACAGCAAATTCAAAGTCATATATCCTTGATTCTCCAGCTTCCTAATCCCAGTAGGAGCCATAGTCAGTGCTGGCTCTAAGCAACAGATAGCAATCACTGTTTCACCTGAACAACCATGCTAAAATCAGCGTCTCCTTCTACTGGCCACTGCACATGTGTACAAATCCTGCCTTAAATAATTTACAGTCTGAACAAAGACTGGAAAGCGAAACCAAGGTGAACTAAAATGCCCTGGAGACGTTGCAAAGCAGTAATAAATCCCCAGCCTTTGTCTCCCAGGCCTGTACTTCATTCCAGAAGGCTGTGCCACCTCATGCTCTCATGAAAAATGCTTTTCACGTTATCAGGCTAATATAGTTCACTCTCATAAGCTTAAAAAAAAAAAAAAATTATATATATATATATATACACACACACACATTTGAGGCTCTCCCTGGGTTTCTAAAAAAGCAAGCAGGGTGAGGTTTTAGACTGATCCAGGATATTCTCCATAGAAACAATTTAAGTTTATGTGGGTGTGAGGCTATTATTTCATGCAAAAAGTTTGCATCTAGGGCTCAGCAGGCAGTTGGCTATTACCACAGCCCTCCACTCCAAGAGCAACAGAGAGCCTTCCAAAGGGAAAGCAGTTGCATACAGGCACGTCAAATATCTCTCCCTTACACACAATGGCTGCACAACAGCCATTGCAGTCAACAGATTGAATCCAGCCAGTCATGTCAATGCAATTGCTGCAGGGATTGATTTTCTACAGTAGTTTTAAGTCCATCTGGATGAGGCAGCTCTTTCTTTACACACCAGGCCATGAGTCAGATGCTGTCAGGGTGCTGAGTGCCTGTGGAGATAGCTCCAAGTATCCTCAGCTCCTCTTATGACTGCGTGTACTAAGTGTACAGGCTGCCTAGACATGGGGTACAGATGTGTAGGCTTAAAAATTACCCTTCAAAAGAAAAAAAAAAAAATCACAGTCCCAAACAATAACATTTTGGCTGTTTAAATGCAGAAAGGGAAAACGACAATCACATTAAAGGCCCTGAAGATATAAATATTTACAACAATTCTTCTCACTCGTGTTTTTCCTTCTCTGATGAGCTCACTGTTTTTATTTTCCTCTGCAAACCCCGAGTCATGCAATGTGGCCATTAATGAAGAGCATGTGCCTCTGGCTAGAGAAGAGATCTTGGGCTGGATCAGTCCTTTGTTTGTATCTCAGCCCAGACCAATAATGGTTGTAGAGCTCTGCCACTACCTGTTCCTGGGCAGCAGGGCTTTTTTTTGGTGGCTTACAGTACGCCCTCAGGGAATGCCTGCTAAAGAATCTTCATGCTTTAGGAATCAACACTGAATCTTCGTTTATATGCACAGAAGCACAAAGCACATGTGGAAGCATGAAATGACATTTGAGGAGCATGGCAGGTGCACCCACTGCCCTGCTCACAACATCACAGCAGAACTGTGCATCAGGCTGTGGCCATAGAGCCACTGACCATGTTAGGGAGAAAGGAGGGGTGATGCCCCAGAAGAGCTCAGGCTGACTAGCAGAGCTGGTGAGCATCTCATACAGCATCCGTCTCTCTCTCTCTACCCTGCGATTCCTAGCTTGTTCTTGCAGCTCTGGGGGATACCAGCTCTTTCCCCAATGGAAAGCAAATGATGAAAAACAGACGAAGAGTTGTCTGCATCAGAGTACTATTCCGTGGAAAGGAAATACTGGGTATCAGCATGGTTTACTCAAAGTGCTGCTCCTTGGTTTAAGAAGGAGACAGCATAATCTCTTATATGTCTCTTGACACAATACTGACACAGCGTGTACAAAGCACCAAAATACACAGAAGACTTTTCTAGCCACGTTTTCAGATACGTTTTGGTCAGTGTGAGGGATGGCACTTGTCAACAGACCTCCTTTTGAACCAACCCCCTTAATCCAAACCCATTGGATGCTGAGAAACTTCAGATGTCTGATCCAAAATATACCTACTGGAAGTGGCCTCATTCCCTCCTCTAACATTATTCCGGTGGAACATCATAGGTTTCAGTGGAGTTTCTCTCATTTGCATTGGCATGAAACATCAGGATAATCTGTCCAACATATTTGGTCCAGCTAAGCATTCAAACACAACTTCTCAGCCAGTATCATTAGAAACTCTTGAGATTGCAGACTTGGAAATGAAGAGATGGCTGTTTTTCATACATTCGCATTCTTTCTCCTAACATATGCATACACATACACGCAAAGTGATTTCTATAAACAGATCAAGTTTTTTCTATCACAGTCCAAGGTGGGGGGGGCAGGGGGGGAAGATTCCTTCCATTTTTAAGTGCTATGTACTTCTAAGAGCAACTGGACACCCCATAAATTGGCAGCATAGATTGATTAGTTTGGACAAGTCCAGAGATGGGGAGAGTTTCGTCTTCTCTGCCTTTGAGCCTGTAGGAACTTTCAAAGTTCAAGCCTTAAAAAAATCTATTTTCTGTCTTGCCACCCAAGTCTGGAAAGGCTTTTGGTCTACAAACAGTACAAATCTTTTCTTTCTCCCTTTTGAATTCTTACGATTACAGCTGTATATGCATGAGACCCTTATTCTGGGGTACCAAAGGCAGTGAAGCAAATGTGCCATCTCACACAAGTGAGCAAAGCAAGCGTCAAGTGGGAATAACAAGGTCCCAGAGCCGAAAGGCAGTGCCTTACACCTGCTCATTTTGCACAAATAGAAACAATTACTCAAGTACCAGAAAGAAAATGCCATTACAGGGAACCCAGTGAGGATACAGCCCACACTGGCCACCACGTTTTCTTCTGGGCTGCACCTCTCGCCTTCCCTCTGCCTCTCCAGATGACACACATGGACCTGCTGAATGCAATCAGCTGGGAGCATGCTTGGCCAAGCAAAATGCTTAGGCTAGTTTAGCTTGGCAAGGCTGAAGTGTTTGTTCATGTGTGCTGCAATTGTTTTGATAACCCCAAGCCATTTCTGTGATTGTTGCTGCAACTGTATCTCCTGTCCCTGTGTTTCAAAGAAGAAAAATATGACAGTTCAGCAACCATATTTGCTCGCTAGGTGAGGAATACCTGAGGGTTTCTATATCATTGCCATGCTATAAAAACCTTACAATGAGGTCTTTTGTTTTGAAGTAGTAAAGGCCTGTGGGATGGAGAGGTGGCTATTGGCTTTTCTTGGCAGAGGAAGGAACTTCGAGGGTAGTTGTCAGCTTTTCTACACACTTAGCTGTGAAAATTCAGGACAGTAAAGTAATTCTTTGCCTTTCTATCACCTTTCCTCACAGATCTTCAACATGCATGTGATTGACAGAGGTCTCTGTTAGCTGACCCACCCTGATGTCACAGATGCATGGAGAAGCAGCTGTTTCTGATGAATAATCCAGCGTAAAAGCAGAAGAATGCTATTAGCCACCTCCTACAAGTTTAAAAGCATCGGAGAGGACTGGTTTTCTGTTGCCCTGAAATTTCTGTAGCCATTCAGGCATAAGAGAGCACGTGTTGAACCCAAATTTTGCATATTTCAGGAATGTGTCTAGGATGTTTTCCATCTTGGGAGACCAGAAAACTCCACCAGTTTACAGTGTGAGAGCAAGCACATACTCAGTAACTGTCCCTGGAGTTTTATATGATAAATAGGGGTAATATGTTTCTTGTCAGTGAAGTATATCTTCTTTAAGATGGAACAGAGCATCATTTAAAATGAAGGCTACACGAGAAAACAGTACGAAATGAGAAATAAAGGACTTTGCCTCTAATCAGGACTATAATTTGGAAAGGGAGCATGCAGTTAACCGAGTAGATTTTTTTTGTCCTTATTTACCTTCACTCTTCTGGAAAATACAAAGTATGTATTTTTGCTATCCTAATAAGCAGGGGTGGGGGTTATAGCATTAATTATGACCCATCTGACTAATGTTTATTTTTTCCCCTTACATATTTATCGTTTTGACCTCCTCTTAAGTCCTGTGACAGAGTTTCATAGTTTAGTTATGAGTTGGGTAAAGGAACAGTTCCTTTTTATTTGTTTCATATCTGCTGTGTCTTCTAAGTACCCATTAAATCCTTGGAGATTTGGTCTACACTTCAAAGTTCCTAATACAAGCAGGAGCCTGTCCCTATTTCTTCATCTGCAATACAATACATTCTTCTTCCTAGACATACTAGTAAAAGGTAAATGAAGTTCAATAGGAAAGCTAACTCATCCTTTTAAGATAACCTCTCTTGTCATCCTAGAAGCAGATCCAGGAATCTCAATTTTAACTCACTAAAACTAGAAGACAAGGCTGTTTCACACCTAAGACTTCAAGTTGATGTGCACAAACCACATTCAATACAGATCATAGCACATGTCAAAGTCATACACTTATGAAAGACATGACACCACGGAGGAAAAAAAAGCCCTCCGTTTAAGTAACCCTTGTACAGTTTGCAACTGAATGGGGCGGACCTGTAGTTCTCCAGGGAATGCATGGAAAAAAATGCAGCATCTGCAAAGGTCATTCCTTTTCCTAGGCTATTTCATTTACACAGATAAACAAGGCCAGAATCAGTGGGGTTTGCTCTAAGTGTCTGACGCACTTTCTTTGAAAAAACTATATAAATTAAATTTATTTTCTGGACTAAAGAAAAACATCATAGCTACTTTCAGCTATATGCAGAAGCCCTTGCCCTCACTCGCTGATTGCTAGTGAATTTTCTGGTTAAGTAAGACTATGTCCTAAAGATCTATTTCTCCTTAGCTGGGCTGAGCCAACTTTCTTTGGAAGAGGTGAGAGGTGGCCAGGGAAAAAAAACAAAGGAAGAAGTCACTTTTATTGAGTTAATTATTTCCCATGAAGGACTGGGGCAAAGAACAACAGTGCCTCCTTTGCATTAAGTATCTGTTGTAGTCTGGTCAAGAGTAATATAATTCGCCATTGGATCTGGCCTTAAGGAAATGCATGAGCAAGTAAAACGGTTTGGGAATCTGAAGTCTAGGCATATCATCTAAAGGCAAACGGCTACCTTCCTAATTTTCAGAGGGCAATGCTTAGCACTTTCCAAAAAGTGAACTCCATGAAGATCTTTCAGTTTGGACACCCCAGAACTGATGGACACTTTAGAGAATTTGGCTTTAACTTTTTGGTAATGACACATCACAGCAGCACATCAAAGCACCCTAGTTCAGTGTCTGGCGCACACACTATTCTACCAGCCCATTTCTCTACCTGGGCTGCTGTAGAGCTGATGGTATTAGCCCAGGCAAAATGCCTCTGCTATGCTATTTTCAGGATCCATGCTAGCCTGTTTAAAGATGGCCAGTTATAGAGCATTATATCCATATCTAAACCATTCTGATCTGACTGACAGGAAGCTGAGAGGAGCAGTGAACTGCTGTGGGTACTCTGGATGATTAATAAGACTGTCTTTATCCTCCTGCTCCCATTTGTGCACAGCCATTGCAAAGTCAGGTTCTATTATTTACACTACTTTAAACCTACAATAACAGTACTACCTCCAAATGCTTTGGATTGACTGTGCTATAAATAAACTCATTTGTGGCAGCATGCATGAATTCAGGGCTTGAATGTGACACACGACATTAAGCTCCAATAAATTCAGTGAAACTACCACATTATACTATGTGAGCGCTTGCCTCAATAGCTCAGACTTGAACCAAAGGCGGGAACTGTGCGGTCCACAAGGAAATTCTGCCTGCACGTTTGTGCCTCTTTCTCTTGGTTTGCCTCAATAATGTTTCAGATGATTCATGATCCTGTGCTCCCTTCTCCCCAAATCATCATAACTGCAGAAAAACTGTGCCTCGTACACCTGGGAGCAGGTGGGAATTAGAATACGTGGACCCTTGCAAGTAATCTCCATCAAGCCAACCTGCACCATGTAATTTTATGACTCTTCAGGGTTGCTGTAGAGTCTATGCATTTCCTCTCCTCCTCTTCATCCAGTTTAGCCATGATTTTCATGTGGTTTTAATATATATTTTCTGTATTTTCTCTATCCAGCTTTTTGTTTCCAAAACTTCTGGTCAGCTGCAGTACAGACTGAGAGCCAAACAAATTGCTGGGTTCTTCCATGCTTCCTTCCAGAAAACAGCTTTAAAGTTAAAACTGGTGTTAGATACTTAAATACCAACACCTCATTTATATGCCAGCCACACCTCTGTATTTAAAAAAGCTGCAGCATAAAAATGAGTAAGATGGTGTACATATTCTAAGTGGGCAATTAACACAGACCAGCTTCTCCTGCCCTTCTGCCTCAGGCCACACTGTATGGATGCATAAGGGAGGCAAAGACTCATGTTTACCTCATAAAACTGTAAGGAGATGTGATGTATGAGCATGTGGGGAAATGCTTTGAGTCTCAGTCTCAGCTGCACCAGGGAGATATTCCCACTCATATCCTCCGCATTTTATCTCCTGGACTGCCCTAGCTAAGATTCAGCCCCAGGCTCGGGGCAGGCTGATTGTAGCCACCACTTCAGCTATGCCATCTTTCATGCAGATCCTCTTCAGGTGCAAAGCATGGCCCAAACACAACTCACTCAGCCTGACAATTTTAAGTGTCTATGGGAGACACTTGCTCAGTGTGGTGCTGCATATTGGCACAGGAAAACTGTCCCAGCACAGATGAGCCTCCTGACTATTGTATTAATTATGCCTTCACTACACATCCAAAGCACTTCAACCAGTTCCATTTCCAAGTCAATTTAACAACGTGCCTGCAAAATCCTCCTTAAGATGGTTTTGGAGGCTTGTTATCTATTTGGCTTACATCTATATTAAAATGTATTTGGTTTACATCAACATTAATAGTAAGCCTTATGTTGGCCTCCTACCTGGAACAATTTCACCCTTGGACACCTAACTAGCCTCTTGCACACACAGTTACTACTATAATCGCTCGGAATCCTTCAGGTTATGCTGTGTTCAGGAAAGAGGAGGAATGGGAAGACAACAGCAGAGTGCCCACTAACATCAACAAGGCCAGGATCTGGCATCTGCTGTTTTGCTGATATGCTCAACAGAGGAACAGTGGGGTCATCCTGTTATAGATGTCTTGGTATTTGTCATCATTCTTCTAACGTGTACAGTGTTGGGGTTGTCAGCTTAGCAGAATTGCTCTTCTTTGTTTTCTGTTGTTGAATAAACATCCGTGAAACCTTCTGAAAGGTTAGCACCTGGCTCCCATGCTTTTGTAATATTCCCTCCACAGATATCAAGGGAAATTTTGCCTGTGCTAGTATCAGGCACAGCAAAGACCTAACTATTGTTCTGATCCACTAAGCAACAATTGCATCTACTGTAAACCAAGTGGTAAATTCCAGACTTCATCCCAGAATACTTCTGAGACCAATAAACTTGGATACACTTGGAAACAGCATTTCTTGATGGGTGCATGCCAAGGAGATACTGGGTTCCAGATAAATCTCCAGAGTAAGTCTATTGACTTCAGTCCATTTACTCCAGGGATGAAGCTGGCTTGGTGTCTTTCCTGAAGAACTGCTGGATAATAATGATTCCAATTTAATTAAAAAGCATGCCAAGAGGAATTTCAGGGTTTAGAAATGTGCTTGTCACTCAAACAAATTTATACTTGCTAAGAAAAAAGTTTGTTGTGTTTTTTCTTTCCCCCCCCCCGGACACATACACAATTATCTCTGAAATGTCCCTGGGCTTGAATCCACAGCAGTATCTCTGGGTCTGCGGTTTGATTATTAGAGGTTATTGCTTCCCTGCCTCTCTTGTCTGTTGTGCAAGCCAGTTCCTCTGCCCTTAATTCACTCTGTTGCTTCTGACAACACTGCATTCCTTAACGTGCCATTACCAAACTAGTAAATAAGCACTGCTCTGCTCTCTTTCTCCCTACCCTAAGTCAAACAAGCTGGGTACTCCTCTGTGGATTTATCTTTAATTTTACAGAATCTTTAGGTAAGCAATACACAGTGAGGTATCTTAGCTGCTGATCTACTGCCAAACATTCTGGACTGCCCTCCCAGAGAGATGGAAGAGGTTTCATACAGGCTCTTGAATTAAAATCTTTCCAGCAAGTAGAGAGATGTGTTTGACTTACTTACATTTGGAAAGTATCAGTGAGATAGTCCCCACTCGGAGACCTTGCTAAGAGGGAATGTGGGAGGTAAAGGAGGAGAAAGGGTGAGGAAAAGTTTTTATCTACAACAAATTTTTTAAGTACAGAATTTAAATCTGGAAAATATTAAGATTATAAAGTTTCATGTGGACAAGAGACTCCCTATCTCTGTTGCACTCGCCTTGCTTATCTGGACTGTATTTCTTACACTTCAAGAACACTGTTATACGACCACTATCCTCATATCATTCCACTGGAGCAGTACCATACTACCCTCTCAAGGCATAGCTCCATATTCTCCTTAGTCCATGCCCTGCTGCTTTTATTTATACCTTTTTCCTATCAGCTTCATCCTTCTCCTGTAACAGAACCTTAAAATGGCAGCATCACTTAGGGCCTTTCCTCTCTATCACCTCAATTCTCCACCAAATCCCAGTGTAAACATCTGTACATGGCACATCTCCATTGACTTCTACGCAGATGCGCCAACAAAGAAGTTGGCCCAGCTTCTCTGGGAACGTGCCATCTAGTTTAGACAAATAACTCTGAGCAGCCTACCACGCTGCTAATCCTTTGTCCACTTCTAGAACTGATTTTTTTTTATTGTTCTGAAAAGTCCAAATAAATATTTTTCCCTTTCTGGTTTTCATGTCAGGACAGAGGTGCGAAACTACTGTGAAAAGCAGTGTTTTACCCCCTACCATTTCCAGCCAGAAATAGAAATAGACAACTAAGATTTTTCCTGCGAGATTTCCATCCTTGTTCTGGATAGAGAAATACATCTCACCACAAAGACTCATCCTCAAATGTGACTGCTCCTGCAGTTTGTGGCTCCAAAGTTCTCGGCACCGGATCGTAGGTTTGGTACAACATGGTGCAAATTTACAAGTAAGTGATTTAAAATCAGGAATAACAATAGTGACCCAGAAACTGCAGCCAGTTTGGCCAGTCTTAAAAGAAGCATCTGAAACATTACATACAGCCAGTCACCAAAACCAGACTCCAATTTTGCTGACATTTATACATCCCTAATTCTTGCTCTATATTTGCAGCACAAACAAGGCCCAAAGGAAGAGCAGAGCTTCACTGTATTGTACGTTCCACAATAACCAGCCTTTGCCCTGATCTTCACTGGGAAAAGGCAGCCCTAGGGGATGATGAGCAGAGATGTACAGGGGTATGACAGGTCCTTGCAGACAAAGAGCAGGGCCATGTGTGAGAGAAAAGCTTGTCTCAAGTCCTGTGATTTCATTCTTGCCTGCCTTGACCTCTTCCTTCTCTTCCATTTTCTCCTCATTTCTGTCTGCCTTTTTTGATTATTAACTCTGTGACTGTGCATTTTAACTCCATAGAACATTTTGTGAAAAAGCATGGAGGAAAGATATTGCTCAGTGAAGCATAGTCATACTTCTACTGAAACTGTCATTTGGATATTTCAAAGTGCTTTTCAGACATGGTGAGCCAGGAAAAAAAGTTAGTCTTGCAAAAATTTGCACACTTAGAAATGTCTTTTCCTTGTACCTGAGGCAGAACAAGGACTCCAGCCAGGGTTCAGAATGACTGCCCTTCTACAGGAGCCCTCCAGCAGTGGGACACTGACACAGGAATTGGAAAATCCAGAAAAGCCATTCCTTCCTAAAAAGGCATGGCAACTAATACATTTCTGCAAACCACTTCCATATTGTGAACAATGAATAAGACTAAAAGGCTCCTGACAAGGTCCATATGTTAGCAACGTTGCTATTTCATGGGTATAATCCAAAGGTCAGGCAGATGAAATAGAAGCACAAAACAGTGCTAGCAATGGAAGAAATGCCATCTTGTTCAGTGACCAGTCCTACGCTCTTTCTTACTGGAAAACTTTGCCTCCTTCCCATTCATTTCTTACATTCAGGCAACACCGAATTGCTGTTTTGTGCTAATGATTTCTGTCACTTACCACTGTGCAGCAAAGAGGCCAGAACCACCAGAGAAGAACCAATGCCAGCAAGAGGAAGAGGATCAACAAAGCAATAGCCAGGATGGTCCCATCTGACTGGAAGAGAAACACAGAGAGTGAGTGAGCGCTACTAACACAAAACTCCCCTCTCCATGGTACCTTGCCTGTGCATCCTGCTTCCAGGCAAGTACATGTCCCAAAGGCCATTGCCATACTCCATTTACTTTTCAGACAAAATGCAGTTTTCCTCCCTCCTCATACACGCAAATGTGGCACCCACCCTTCCCACTTCCTTGCAAAGAAGCTGAGACCTCTAGTTCACTTCCCAGAGAGTTATAGGTTTTGCCTCAATTTTCTGAACCTCACAATTATGTAAAACACTTGTTTCACTTCAGATCAAAACTAATGTAATATTCCTCAGAGTATTGTGAAGACTGAAAAAAAGATTTTAAAAAGAGCTCACAACACAATGTTTCATTGCAGTTTAACCATTGTCCTTTCTTTGCAACTCTCTTCCCCTCTTGCAGTATAAACTTGAAAGAAATGTTAGAATTAAAGTTTACTCCAAACAGAAAACTTGAAGCAAGATTTCCATGGGCCCACAACTGAGATCATCCTGCTCTTCTTAGCAGTGCTGAGCCAGGGTAGTTCTGCCATGAGCTTTTCAAGGAGATTTGAATATACACACCATCACAACAATATACAGGGTTTTTCTACATCAGAAGTCATTAACTTTAGAAGACCCTTTGCTCTCTAACTGGGATACTTCCCCCATTTAAAAAGGAATTTGCAATTCTCTGATATCAATTAACAATGCAAACTGCTGCACAAACCAGGTCAATATAGCAATCAAAACCAAATGTGCATTATTTCTTGTCGCTTAGATTTAACCCAGACCAGATGTTCTTGGCTTCCTGAGGCATGCCAACTTCCCTATACCACTCCTCTCTCCAATATCATCCTATTCCGAGATAAGCAAGCAGTCCTGATTTAAGCTTGTTTGAGATGTTCTTGATGTAAAAGCCAGACATTTTAAAAACCCCACCCAAGTGTCAAGATCACAATGCCAGATTAATGACACATTCAAGAGCAGACTGACCTGTAGGATAGGAAAACTGGGTGCCTGCTTAAGTCACTGTAATTCAATGGCTGTATGATCTCCCATCATACCATAATGGGAAGAGTAATGGAAAAAACAATCAGGTTGAGAACAGTTTCCAAACTCTCTTCTGGTGTAGAAGGAATTTCTGGAGAACTTGGATCAAGACAACCTGATCTTTGACACTTGTAAACAAAAGAGAGGTAGTCCACACAGGAGAAGAATTCACCCAGGACATCTCTGGAAATGGACCTTGGACCCCAACACAAAATAAAAGCTCATTTGAGAAGACAGAGCTGTACGTTTGGTGCTGTTCCTCTAGACAGACAGCATATAGTCACATCCATAATCTGCAAAATGGAACCTGCTGATATTCAATGCTTTAGAAAATGTGATCCTGACTCTCTGCTGTCATGAAATTGTAGAAGAAATAGGGCTTTTTATGTCTAATTGTTGTCTGCCCCTTTTGCCCCTATATTGTAACAAATATTTCGTCATTAAGAATATTCTAAAATCAATTTGCAAAAATATGAAACAAATTAAGGTGGCCTTTTAACTGTTTTGTTCTGGGGATTTTTTGTTTGTTTGTTTTTAAAAACAGAATTTATTTTTACCCCCCCCCCCCCCCCCCCCAGACAATCTGTAAAGAACAATTTACATTACCCTAACACATCTGTTTCTCTGCAAGGCAGCTGATGTGGCCAGCTGGTATTCTGTGTATCACAGCAGCAAAACAGTCCGGAGGACGTAGAAGGGTTTGATTTGCCAAATCTTACATTTCTCACTCAGGTAATGCCTCTCACTAAAGCCAGCATTGCCTAGCAAGTCTGCAGGAATAAGCCCTCTTCAGATATCAAAACCAGACACCCCGTCCCATCCCGTGTCCCCCTCCCCCCCAAATTCTTGCTAGATTAATTCATTTTCTTATATTTTAACAAACATCAAAAAATTCCAGACAAATATGAACTGAATTTTCTGGGCTCAGCCATAGCTACAAAGTGTCAAACTGAGACCCTTAATCAGGAACCACAAATCCTATCTTCATCTACTCTGTCTGTGCTGTCACTGCTGTAAACGAGGTTTTGAAGAAACCCTAGCAAGTCAGACCAGGACAAAGAATATATACACAATAAATCCTACTATAATCACCCAAAGTGGCCTGAAGTCTGGTTTTGGTTTTATCTTTATTTTGTCAGTTTCTGCTAGAATTTAGCTAACATTCTATGCAATATCTACAGTTTTATACAGCTAGAACTATGCTTAGATAGAAACTGCTACTTATCCAAGCTGAATAATAAACAAGAAGGAAAATATGCCTGCTGAAATAGTTTGCAAAAGTTCCACTGACATTTTGAAATCTTCCTGCCAGTCTTAGAGCTGGTTAAAAAGGGCTGAAGCATTTGAAATATCTGTTTTCATTCCATTATTTTTTTTAATCAAAATTTGGAAGAACAATACAAATGCTCATGGAAACACTGAACCATGGAATAATTCAATGAGCTGTGTTTAACACTTACTGAATAAAGGCTATCAATTGAAACCAAAAAACCAACATTCATTTTAAAGACAAAAAAAAGGAGAATTTTAACACCAAACTAGTGAATTTTCCATTAAAAATATCCATGGAGACAAAGGGTGGCTAGCCCCTAAATACACACAGTCATCTGAAATCAGTACTACTTTCCCATAGGGATTCATCTTGACTACTTACACTGAAATAAAACTGTGGTGCTTGTATCCATAGTGAGATCAACAGCCTAAAACACCACTACACCTGAATGACTGAAAAAAGCCAGACAGCTAAGGTACTCGTCAGAGCTTCTGTCAAATGCTAAGTGTAAAACATTGGCAACTTGCTTCTTGACAACTGTTGAAGACCTAGACTATGCCTGGAGTCATTGTTTTGAAATGCCTTGCTCTCACATCAAGAAACAGTCATATGAAAAAGAGCAGGGTCTTTAAATGACCTTTCAAGGTGCTACACATTCGACATGTTAAAACTCTACCATGTAGACTTTGAAACAAATAAGCTGGTAGAGAAAGCAAGGCAGCTGTGCCTTGAAGCCTCCTTTTCCCTGCCAGAGTCCAACAAGGCCAAGAAAATATACAAGTATTGCTGGCAGTTGAAGTACTGGAATGGAAAACAACCTCTGGAAGCTACTGTAAAATATAAAGATATCAAGAAATGTGAAACAGGACAGGACAGATTAGAGGCATGTCCTCATACATAGGGGTGTGGAGGGGGGGGGGGGGAGAGAGAGGGGGGGGGGGGGAGAGAGAGAGAGAGAGAGAGAGAGAGAGACTGAGGGAATCCTCTTGTCACAAAACAGAAACCTCTTGGACTGTAGATACTCCTAGAGAGAAGAGGGGAGGGATGGCAGAGTCTGATCCAGTAAACAGCATGGGCTATTTCCTTAAAACCCAGAAACATTCAGATACGTACTGTCCTACAAAGGACCACACTCCTCTAAGGCATGCATGCAATCCCTGGGAAGATCCTATCTAACAAAAAGGTTAGTGTAAACCAGGTGCAGGCACATTCCTTTAACAGTCAGGGAACAGGGATGACCACTCCAGTGATGGTCATGCCACAGAGGAAATGACTCATCCTCCAGAGTTCTTTTGCTATTGCCTACTGAGATTGCTGCCTAAGACCAAGTTCCTAGAATTTTGCTCTGGGAAGCATGTACACAATCATGCAGAGCGACAAAGCCAAGACAGAATCTGTGATTTTAAGCTCCCTATTTTGTCTTAGGCATCCTCGAGGCTTCTAACAGAAACAAACATAAATTGATTCATAAAGAAACATAAATCAGTTCATTGGCATTTCAATGTAACGATGGCTTATTTCTGAGGGTTTTCCAAAAAAAATGCTACTATGCACCAGATGGGCATTTTTTGTTGTGTTTGGTTTTGGTTTGGTTTGTTTTTTCCAATCTTCTTATTTTTGTTCAAGATTTTATTTCCTAGTTTCTCACTTTACTGCACTGGCATTTGCAGCATACATTAGCTCTTCCAGAAAGGTAACCTGGAATAACAACCCCAAAGTGCACGGACCCTCAAAAGCTTTGACTACTGACATTCAGGAATGATGAATGAAGTACTAGGTGCATCTAATAAACGCACTCATGTACTGTGGCTGACGAATTAATGCACTGTTGATTTATAGGGAGAGGGAGGTAGGTAGCATGCATGCTTGTTACCACAGCAGTAAATGGATTTAACTTTAAGCATGTGTTTAAATGTGCTGACTTCATGCTGTGCCTAAGAGGGATGGACTTCTGTTAAATACATGCATTAAGCGCTTGGCTTTAGTAGGCCTTGAAGGCCGGGCTCAGTAAAAGGATTTAGTTCGAGCTCCTACAGACTTCACTGTAAAGTAAGAAGCCTAAATACTCTGTTTAATGTGGTTCTGCACTCACTACTCCAGCAAATGAAAGCGATGCACCCTATCAGCTAGCTGCTCTCAGGACTACTGGTAGTCTATCAGTCCCCTGTGCTGTGCAGAAGAGCTTGTGGGAGACTTTCCAGCTGTTAACTGCAGCAGAGGGCCTAAGGCTGGCATGCAGCCCCATGATGTCACCTCCACAGCAGGCTGGAAAGCTGCTGACATTACTGCATCAGGGCTAGGAGTGCAGAACCATCTGCACTGTTACCAAGAACTGGGAACAGCAGTGTGAAGACAGCCATATAACCACGTCTCACTTCAGAGTGACTCTACAGTAATAACAACTTAAATAACACTTATCACTGCTAAACCTTAGGTGCTTTACAAAAAGGAGAAACATGGTTAATGTCATTCCAGAGACAGGGAAGATGTGAATGGCTCCTGTATCCCAGTCCTTTCTTACATTTGCCAAGCAGGAAGAGCAATAACATGCTGAAAGACTTCAGAGATGTTAGTAAAAAGAATGAAGTGCTTTTAAAAAGCTTTATGAAATTCTTGAGTACAGGTTTGAATAAGCATCCAAAAATCAGACAGAGGTTTTTTCCCTGGAGAGAAAGGAGAAACAGTTTTAATGCCCTTTAGTCAATATGGGAGGGGAAGACAAAGGATGACCCTGCCTTTTCACACCAGAGAGACTCAGGCAGCTTTTATTGTGAAGGAAACACTCTCTATTTCTGCCCAACTCTCCTGAGGACTCTCCCATCACAGCAACAGAAACTGATGTCTATCATTTATTTTATCACACACAGGAACTTTTTTTAATATAACAGAAACGATCTGGCCTAATTTCTAAAAGGAAATGAAAACTCACTGAATGCACTGTTCTGCAATACTAGTCTCTGATCTGCATCTATGTGAGGCTGCTTGAGTGGGAGCCAAGTTCAGCAGGGGATTCGAGCAAGGAACACCTGTTCTAGGTCACCCAGTAGAGGTGTTCTCAGCTCCTTTTTTCCAAGTTTACTGTGCTGTGAAATGAGACGCCCCTCTGGCAATGATCTGTTTCCCTACTCTCCTTCCAGTGCTGAAAGGAGATGAGAGCCTGCTTACAAAAGACTTTTCCAGCATCCTATGTTATTTGCTTTACAGGCCAGCATAAACACCAGCGAAGCTTCACTCCACCATATGGTGTATAAACCCAGAGCAAGAGACAACCCTTGTCCTGAAGAGTTCACACTCCAAACAGAGCAGGCAAACACATGGAAGGAAGGAGTAATCATTACTCCTTCTGTTACAAGGAAAAAATCTTTGGTCAGGGAAAACAACTCTCTAATCCTTGATTGCTGTGTTTATGCTTACAAAAACAAGCTGTACTTTTCCTTCAGAAGAAATACTTAAAAGTTTCCAGCTAAACAGAAGTGTTCGCAAGACTTCCGAAAGGCAGATATGGCAGAACTGATGGTAGAATTCAAGTTTGTCCAGTCCCAGGCTAGTGCCTCACCCATAAGGCATTGCATCTGGGATCCTGCATTAAATACAGTACTGTCTGGTGGGATAGTTTATGAAGAAACACATGACAAAACCCTACAGTCTGATGAGCTTTCCCTCTTCAGTTGCATATACTCTACATCAGTATTGGGATTCAGTAGTCTTCAGATGACAGGCGCCTCCCCATTCAGAGGTGTTGAGCTCCAAAGGCCTTTACCCACCTCTTTGGTTTTCTAGCTCCCTCAGATATCCCATCGGTTTTGGTAAAATGCTCCAAATTCTGTTACTGTTTCTGATACAAAGCACCTGACCCCTGAATTTCACTGCGAAGAGACCTATTCTGAACCAAAGGCTAAAAAGAGTGGTAAGACTTCATGCCATTGAACACCTGCTCAGGTCTCTCACTAATCATGCCACTACCTGTCAATCATCAAACTTCAGGTGTCACAATTTTAACAGCCTCACTGCAGAAGGCAGCACAGATCAAAGGGAGCAGGGCCTCTTAGCTGCAAGCCTTCAAGCACACTAACTACAGATAAGCATCTTAATAATCACACCCTACAGCTACAGGCAGAGGTCATAGCATCTTGTCAGGCCTCAGGTTTTGTCCTGGAGGTGAATGTGTGACCCTTGGCTTTGTGGCTGGGACATCACAGGCCTGAAATCAGCGAGCACAAAGGCAGAGGCCTCTTGAGCACTCTTTTTAGGTTCAATCTGCACACACACTTGCACTGAAATAATGCCAGCAGCTTAAGTGCTCCCCCCTGACAGTACATGTTTGGTTGTCGATGTTTCTGTTTTGATCGAGGAAGTACAAGGAGCTCCTATTCTGAAACAGCCATCTCTTGTCCGCCAACACTTGTAGCTAAACAACAAAACCTTTGAGGTGAAACCCAAGCAGTTATTTTGGTTTCCATTTGTGCCTGAAGGCAGTCCTTAACAAGAAGTATCTTAAATCCATTTCAGGAGGTGAATAGCAACTGGAATAATAGCAGACAAAATTCTGTGGAATTAGACTTTGTCATAACAGCAACCATTTATGGTTTGACTTGAGTTTACTTCTTTGCGAGGGAGCAAAGGAAGGAAAATGGCATGCTACAGCTCTGGAATGTCTTGCCTCTGTTCATGTCTATGAGATTTGTAGCATTTAAGCAGCATTTAAAAAAAAAAAAAAAAATCTCAGGAGCACCTTCCTTGAGCTAACACTCATGTATCTCCCACAAGCTGAACAGGAGAATTTCCTCACAGGCCATTACAGCATGCCAGCATGACCTGAACCCACACAACAAGACATGTTTGGGATAAGTTTCCTTCTGAAACTTGGTTTAAATTGAAATCACATTTTCAATGGAAAAACATTTCAATAAAACAAAACATTTTGTTTCAAATGCACTGTTTCAACTTAATGTTAAATGGGATTTCACTATTAGAGGTGTACATGCGTGCAGAGATTATAGCACATATTTTCTAGTTAATTTCAGCACTGTCACAGGAAAAAAGTCCGCATAGCCACAAGTTATTTTGATGTTCCCAAATTAAAACTTTTCAAAACTTCCATTCTGTGATTCTGCCCCCACCTCCAATTTATTGGTCTCTTTTGTGAATCCCTACTTTCCAAACCATAGGAACATGTTGTTTGTAATATGCCTACCATGCTTAAGGGTATTATAAAACAGCCCATGTAGCAATATTAGAGTGAAATAATCTCTGCACATTTAACTCTAAGGGTGACCTGTGTTAGCAAAAACATTCACTGCCTATTATACTTGCAGCATAAAGCATTTAAGAGCAATTACTTTTAGAAAAAAACCTGAAATCATATGCCCTGGAGTTCCCACAGAGCAATACCTCAACTAATAATATACAGGTCAAGGGCCTAGAAGAGTGCTCATTAAATTTACTCTGCAGTTTCATAAAGCCTCTATTGATACAATAGTGAATACACTTTAATTGCCTGCAGACTTAGAAACACTGATAACTAGCAGAGCCTTAATTGTGCAGCCCAGAACAAAGTTGCAATTGAAAAAACCCTCCTTTAGCAGTGAATTACATTCCCTTTAAATAAAAAAAAACCTTCAGTGAAGGGCATCATTAGTTTTTACTACAAACTTGTAGTGCTTTCTTGATTTTCTAACTTTTTATTTCTCCATATTTAAAGAGCAAATCCACCCACTGTTGTTTAACTCAAAGGTACAAATTCCTTCAGTCTTTCAAACAGCCACAGGAAGAAAACCAGGATACCTAGATGCAGTAAAGCTGTGCCAGTAGCCACATCCTTTTGTCAAATGCAAAGCCTGTCGAGGTTAAGAGGCCAATTTCTCCTTTTTAGCTGACTTCAATGGCTCCTGCACCCTTGCAACCAGAAATGTGAGACCAGAGGGACCATTTCTTTCCAGAATGGTAGGCCTGTTCCCCACCTGTCACCTCACCGATCATCCCATGCCATTTATCAATGGTTGCCAGCAAGATAACTGCTTCATTACAAGATAACCAGTTCTCTGATCTGCCTGTGCAAGACTTTCTCTTGCTCCAAGTTGCTGTCAGGTGCAATAAGCCATTGCATCCATTCACTTCCACATTTACCATTTCAAGAAGCCCCTTTCCACAGCCAAGGACTGGCTTGGCCCAACTGCTGGCCAGCAGCTCTCCTCTGGTTTCCAAAATCTGGAATGGCTAACTGCCTGGCAGTGTGCTTAACCACCTTGAGATCTTCCCAGCCAAGAGTGGGTTTGGAGCACCAGCATCTCAGGTAAGGAGGGCCTGGTATCTACCAGCACTGGATAGGACCTTAGCTTACAAGGGTAAGCCTGGTTTAGGCGCTGCATATGCCTCCCAAATGCAGTTGCTTCCCCAAACTGCCCTGAACCAACATGTCCCCTTTCAGCTGAAAGACACTGCTTTTTACAAGCATAACTTCCCTAGCCCTGAAGGAACAGGGTGTAACGCGGGAAGACATCCATTACGAACTAGATACACATGGCAAATAAAAATGAGTTTCAATCAATGCTAATCTAAGGCAAGTCTAACACCCTGCCACAGAAATGTTCTCCCAGGCCATGTGTGGGTACCTCCATTGTCTTGCCTTCTTGCAAAAGAAGCATCACATGTTTCTCGCTAGGCGATATAAGGAGTATAGGAATATCAGCTAGTGATGCTCCTTGCTCTTCCAGTCAAGAGCTGCCCAGGAAGACCTGTTTTATACTGTCACTGCAGCCCTGCAGTTTTCACCTCCCTTCCTGTTTTGAGACTGAGAGTTACTAGTGCAAGAGGTCATTAGTGTTTTTTCCTCTTCTGGGAGCATTTTAGAAAACGAACAAAGACTTATTTTAATTCCCATCCTGGCTTCCCTCCGAGATACTCTTTTTGCACTGAAGAACTTGGCAGCAGCCCTCCAGTCAACAGAGTAGGACTGACTTCCTGCCTCTAAACTCTGCCTTGTAAATTATTTCCTCTATTGTATATTCCCTTTCCTGACAATGCTCGGTGCGCAACCTGCTCTGTGCACATCTGCATGCGTACACGTTCATAAAGCAGCATTTAATACTTTCTCCTTCTTTCAGTTCTTCAAAGTCCTAACATGGGAACAGGAGTAAATCCCTTTTTAAGAGCTTCCCAACTCCACCAGCCATTACTTGCTAATTCTTCTTCAAGCAGTGGGAAAACCACTGCAGCATACACTCCCCAGGCATTAACAGGTGCAAATGAAAGCTATGCACACTGCTTTCATACCACTAAAGCCTGATGTGGGACAACTTCACATAGGAAATTGGTGGTATGCCGAGACTAATAGCTGAAGAAGAAATAATTTAATTTTTTCTTTTTTTCTTTTTTTTTTAGTATTAGCAGTAGTGGAAGCTGAGGATGCTCAGTTCCCATTGCATTTGTGGTCCTATGCCCTATATTATTGGTGTTACAAGATGAGGTTTTTATATTTAGCAGAGAGTAAACTATAGTTCTTGGTGCCTCCAACTGCTAAAGATCCACTGATGTCAACAGTAGAATGAAACTACTTTTAAACTCTCATCATTAATTATCTGCCACCCAATTAAGATATTCTGGTCAGTCAGATAAAAAGTAGAAAGGGTGCGACCACACGATAACACCTGTAGCAACGTAAGTTGTAAGCTTCCAGATAGGGACTGGAGATACATTAATCTTTATTTTCTGCCTTAATGTCTCTTTTATAAATGGAGGCACATTAAAAAATTCTGGTATCAAAAGCTAAAAAGAGGAAACCGATCACGGCAACAAGAATTTAGTCTTTCATGCTATGTTAAAACATACTGTTCACTTACTGTAAAGTCACACCTAAATGTGTCCAATTGTTTTTGAAGTCCTTATTGTAATCACTGACAGCTTTATTCAGTTACTGCGTACTTTTGGCCTCTGCTAGCATACTGCACAGAGACCTCTGCAATGGAGAACAAAGGCACCTCATTTACCTGCAGAGCAGACAGCCCAGCCCACCCTGAGAGATCACATCTTTCTGAGGCACTGGAAAGCTCAGAGCGCTTGAGTGACAGCAAGAGCATTGTAACAATTTAAGTGAATAGCCTTGCTGCAAGGAGTTAGACAGAAGCAATTTGGGGGTAGGATATGCCTTTGTGTTCTGTGGTTACACAGCACCTAGAGCAAGTCAGTCCGTAATTGTGACTACAGTACAAAGGCCAAGCAAGAAAGAACATCAGCAGAAAGTGGGGGTGTATGTGTCTTGTCCCCAGAAGGGGCCTTTGTCTAATTTGAGTCAGGCAAAGAGACAGATAGTGACAAGTTCTGATAACTAAACATTATTTATAACCAGAATACCTCCGTGACACTCAGAACTGGAGGACCCAGTTGCTAAACAGCTGCCCAGGACACATCCACGTCTTTAGCCTCCTAAAGAATGCTTTCAAGAGTAGCCTCCTCCTGAAATCTCAAGTCCAAGCAGTCACAGCTGATTCCAAGGGCTGGAAGGAAGAAGGGTTTTAAATCCACATTGGATTCTATAGAGGAGAGATTACCTTGTCCAAAAGAACACAGAGGAACAAGCCCAGCTTCTCTCGGGGCCAGTGTGATGCCACAGCCTTAAGAACATTCCTTTAGAAGCAATGCCCTGCCCCTAGGTGTGCCTGGCCTTTGCAGGCTTCAATATTCAGGACTGCCATTTAGCACCTTCTGCAGCAGCGGAGTTCACCTGGATGTCCCTGCATGGTTTTGCTCTCTTTTTCTTAGGTAATGCAGTAACAACACAGCCTCAGTGCCCTCTGTATGGAAGGGGAGATTCCTTCCCCCCACAGGGGAATATTCAAATGAAAGAAAAACATTATTTAAAAGGTACAGATATTGAAAAGCCAACTTCAGAGAAATAAATTAGTAACTCTCCAAGACAAGCAAGCCAAGAGACAAATTCATCAAATACTTCCAGCCAGCTGAGCTTTGTCATACTGGAGATGCTGGCACCTTATCCCCCAGCTAAGCATATAAACAGCATGCTGTCTCCAAACCTTAAGAGCACTCATTCCAGCCATTCCCCTGTTCTGTCGGGGTAGCTGCCAGTGGTCACATAGCCCAGGCCACATAACACCCTAAATTACACTCAGGACAGCCCTGTCTTAGTTTAACTGGGTAATACATAAATTAGTGGGGAGCAGGATTAAACTTCTGTCTGCAGCCCCTGATTTACACAGTGTTACCGTCTTGCTTCTGAAATAAACCCAGCCACTGTTAGCAGCTTTACCAGAAGCCAGCCACTAATCCTCAGTCTGGGGCGTGCAGTCAGCAAAACCTTTGAATAAAAAATAGTATTAGCCATCCACAGAGAGGGCACAAGCAAGCTTGATATTTACATGCAGTATCATTCTGCCCTAAGCTAGAGGGTCTCATCTGCATTCCATAATTTAATAAAACAAATGCTTTGCCCAACCAAACTCCTCCTGTGTCTGGCCCATTTTTGACGGATAAATGGAAATCACTGTATTCTTCCAACAAGCAAAACTCCTTTTTGTCCACATTGCTCCTTATTGACATATGGGCCCCTGCCTACTGAGCCCAGCTCCCCAAGGCTGCTGCAGGCACCCTGCGAGGGTGAGCACGACACAGCCTTCCCAGTTTCGTCCCCGCTGAAGTACATACTATCTCTTGCCCTGCACCACCTGGGGATCTGTGAGAATGTGTGCTGCAGCCCCTAATCACCTGTGGAGACATGATTAAATGGGGTAGGCTTGGCTTTATGGTCTCAAGGCAGTGGGTGCAATACCCCTGGTCTCTCTCCAGCATGCTGTTATTTTCCACCCCTGACAGACAGATATATGCTCTGACACTTTTATCATCTTGAGGGCATCTGGCACTGTCCAGCTAGGTTTCCCATTAGTCTTTAGAGCCACCAAACCAGCAGAAAAGCCAAGATGGTAGCAAACCACAACGAAAGCACTATTCCTGAGAAACTAACAAGAGGGTGGGAGTTGCATTCACCAAAACAAACAAAAAAATTCTCCTCTCCTAACCTGGTTCTCTATTTTTTATTTCTTTCACTCTTCTTTGAGGTAAAGACTGCACTCTGAAAACTGAGCGGTCCCATGCAATTCCAGTCAATGCTTTTTACCATCTCCAGAAAATGACAACTCCACCTTTAACTAAAGGCCTCTGCATGGGATTGAGGAATCGAGCTTTGTTCTGACTGATACTTCCTTATGCATCAGATAGAAGATGGACCTTGCATTTGGACTTTCATTTGTTGGCTAACATGCCTGGGCAAATTCCAGACTGATACTTACCACAAGGGATTTAAAAGGGCCTCCTGTGTGTAATTGACTCTCTTGCCTCTAAAAACTCATATTGAAAATCCCAAGGAAGAAAAACAAAATAAAATCCCCAAAGACCTCCCCTGGACTGTTTCATACCTCAGGCTTGAAAAGAACTGCGCCAACCTAGAATTTTGATTCTTTTTTAAATGGAGATTTTGCTCCACCTGATCCAGCCAAGATCACTTTTATGTGACTGCAAGCCTTCCCAAAATGTGCTTTAAAATGGAAAAGCTGAAAGATCCCCTGCAACAAAAGCATCTTTACAAGTCTCTCCCACACATTCTTCTGTTTTCTTTTGTTAAATGAAAAAATCAATTACCTTTTGATAGAGAGGAAAGAATTGCAGTAAGTACCAGGAAAGCCTGGAGACTCACTTTAAAAAACAAAATTTAAGCACTTCTGGCAATTTTACTTTGGGAACCTAAACCAGCAATTCCTTGAGTCCCATGGAAAAGGAGGTATAAGAGCATATACAGTCACACCTGTACTCTGATATTGGAAAGCACAAACAATTGAGCAAAAGGCAGAATACAACAGAACCCATGCAGTTTAATTTCTGAGACCCCTTGCACTTTTTCTGGGGCTGCAAACCTTGAAGCCTGCCACCTTTCAGGAAGCTGAAAGCTAGGGAAAACAGAAGTCCCTCAAAGCACAGCAGACCACCTGCAGTCCAGGAAGTGGATTCCAAAGTGCCCAGTTTTCAAAGCATAGGTAGAAGCTCTGAGGCTGTTTTAGCTGTACATGTGACTCCTTTTGTTGTGGTTTAACCCCAGCCAGCAACTAAACACCGCGCAGCTGCTCACTCACTCCCCCCCACCCAGTGGGATGGGGGAGAAAATCGGGAAAAGCAGCAAAACCCGTGGGTTGAGATAAGAACGGTTTAATAGAACAGAAAAGAAGAAACTAATAATGATAATGATAACACTAATAAAATGACAACAGCAATAATGAAAGGATTGGAATGTACAAATGATGCGCAGTGCAACTGCTCACCACCCGCCGATCGACACCCAGCTAGTCCCCGAGCGGCGATTCCCTGCCTCACTTCCCAGTTCCTATACTAAATGGGACGTCCCATGGTATGGAATACCCCATTGGCCACTTTGGGTCAGGTGCCCTGGCTGTGTCCTGTGCCAACTTCTTGTGCCCCTCCAGCTTTCTCGATGGCTGGGCATGAGAAGCTGAAAACTCCTTGACTTTAGTCTAAACACTACTTAGCAACAACTGAAAACATCAGTGTTATCAACATTCTTCGCATACTGAACTCAAAACATAGCACTGTACCAGCTACTAGGAAGACAGTTAACTCTATCCCAGGTGAAACCAGGACACCTTTAAACAAAACAAAAACCCCAAAACCCCAGCCATCGTTCAAACAGTGAGGTCTAATTTGGTGTTGATAGATTTGTCAAGTAGTATCACTTAATGCTGGAAAGTGAGATGTATGTATTTAAGTGTGTCTCAGACTAAGGACGAGATGAAATCAGCCATTACGTATGTCTTCATTTCTAACCTTCCCTCATTTTCGCCCCTTTGAAATGCTGTAGCAGATTTTACACCTCAAGGGGAAAAAATGAGTATAATTACCTCAGTTAAGCAATATGGGCTCAAGCAATATGGGCTCAAGCAAAAAGCTCTGTCTATTCCCAGAGGGAGTAAGTTTATACCAGAGACATATGCATTATGGCATTCAGAGACACAAAACAGTGACATTTCCTAAAGGGGACAGGCGCACAGAACACTTTCTGCCACGCATTCAGTATTTGAATATGAAGGCAGCATAGTCTGCGAAAAGCACTTTTAACTGGCAACCTCACAAAAATTACAGCACTGGGCAAGACAAAAAATCCCAGTATCCCATTTTCAGCAGCTGGCACTCAGTGTTAGAAAACACAATGTGAGCACAGGAGTACTAAGTGCTCTTCCCTCCCTGCTTCTGGCAGTCGCAGGAGTCAAGTCTTGCTGAGCTACAGCACTGAAGCTGTGATGCACTTCTAGAAAAGGCAAAGGTTTTGATCCCTTGTTTCTTCCCAAAAAGTGACCTATTTAAGATGAAAAGTGTTTTCTTTCTTCTAGAGTTTTCACTGCTCAATAAAATTGATGTGTATTTAGCTGCCTCATTCCTAGGAGCCTTTAGATATTAAATAAAGCTTGGGACCTACGCTAGTAGAAAATAGCTTTGCTCTATTAACCTATGAGAAACCGGATGAGTATCCTTAGCATGAAAACCTACAGTAAAATTTTTGCTAGCTAGGGTGATAAAAAAAGCTTATTAGATAGTTCAATGTCTAGGCTCTATCTGTCCTGATCTTCAAATACCTACATTCATAACTGAGGAGTCAAAGTCTGACTGACTTTTCTGACTGTTCATTTTTGGCCTTTTCTTGCTGGGTATGTAGCTGTCTGCTTCAGCTATGCTCTTAATTGAATTTTCCTCCCTGGACTACCTCCAGATTGTCCTTGAAAATGGATAGTTCATAGAACAGGACAGGCATTGTTTATAGGGAAAACGGGATATTTGCGGATTATTTACATGTTGCATAGGAAGGTTTTGTTATGGAGCTACATAAGAAAATAAAGAAATGGTAAAGCTTATCAGGCTGTCAAGCCCCTTGCTTTATTCCTTCTCCCATTAAATAGCCATTTCTGGAGAGCAATGAGTTTGGTGTTCAAGGCACTCGCATCAAAGCAAGTTGTGGGGCTGCCATGTTAAGTCATTGCCGATTGCCATCGGGGAAGCTTTTTGAAGATGGCACTCCAGACCTCTTTCCAAACCTGATCATTTCTGAAATATAGCACAGAGAGGAAACCCAAAGCACTGATTCCTAGTTTGCACATAGGGAAGAAAACCTTATTTTTTTTCCCTGCTTGTTACCATCACTTCATTCCACAGCTTTCTGACTGTCTCACTTTGGCTGCAGATCTTCAAACGGACCTAACTTTCAGGTCTGAAGTCAATTAAACAAATCATTTGGTGCACATTTTGTATAGGGCTATTTCCAGGACTGGAGCCCTTGTAACCTTAATTAAAGAGGGGACCGTAGTCTCGGTAAACAGTTTCATCTTTAAAAAGAACTTGGAAAAACAAACCCCACTACTACAAAGAAAAAATGCCTGTTTACCCAGAAGTAACTTCTTCAATTAGTGAAGCCTGCAATATAATTTTCAAAGCAGCCACTGAATGTCACTGCATCTAGGTTTGGATGTAGGATCTGGGTTTGAATTCTGGCTGCTTAGCTGCACTGCAAATCCATTTTCCCAGTCTGGAGGCATCAGAGTAGTAGGCGCTGCCGTGAAGCGTAAGTATTTTTGAAAGTTTCCTTACAGCTATTAAAACAAAAGAAAAGGAACAGGTATTTCATCTCTTATAACCTAGAAATAATAATTCTATCACCAGAAGAAAGCATATCAGGAAGGAATAATTTTTCTCTAAGAATTCTTTCCCAGGTCTTGCCTCCCATGAACAAAACATAGGAAAATATGCTTGTAATTTGCTGACAACATGCAAATACATTTTTGCCAGTGAGCAAAGAGAACTTGAACCAAAAAATTAACTAATAAAATAAATTCCCTTCTTTTAAAGCATAAGGAAGTCATTGTAAGTTTTGAAATATAACCTCTCATGTAAGCTCCGAAAACTGTCTCTCCATACAATCCTGTCCTTGTTGAACAAGTATCAAGATCAAGTGACACAAAAGACTTCTCATCGTGTGCATCAGCCTTTGTGGACCACAGAAGACTGCTGGTAATCCGATGTTATACAACTTCGCCTTTCACTTACTCTGTACGGGAACATGATGTACCTTTACTAGATAGGGAGAAAAGCAGGCCATGGACAGATTTTCAAGTCTTTCTCATGAGACTACCGGAAAGATTTTGGCTTCCCCAAAAAATAGTTTACTAAGTCAGTACACGGGAAAAGTAAAGCAGCACCTCAACCATTCCCTGTACAGAAGATAGGTCTTCCCATAGATGAATACAGCTGAATACACTGAAGGATGAAGAACTGCTCTGAACTCAGAGTGAATTCCTCCACTACCTCCTTCAGTGCAAGTCATTTCATGCTCTATTCCCAACAACCATGACTTAGCAGAAGCAGCATCTTCAGCAATACCATGAATTATAAATGGCTTCATTGTCGTTTGCCTGATTCCACCAGAGACTGAGTGCAGCAACTCACTACTGGCAATGAAGGATGCCAGCTGAAAGCCAGCTACTTCAGTGGAGAATCTCCCACATTTTTTTGGCAACCATACTGGTTTCAGACAAAGGGTGTGAGCACAACAGCTACATGCCTTTCACAACTAGCAGCACCACTGCTGTGGAGGAAACAGGCTAGCTAACGAAGCCAGCAGACCTGCTTCTTGTTCACTGTGTGGTGGACAAGCAGGCACAGACAGCTCCAGACCACTGGCTGCTAGTCCTATTCTGGTCTGCATCCTACAGCAGATACAGAGTCCAAGGTGTTTACTGAAGACTCAAGAGCTTTGCCACATTATGGCACACATGATACACAAAATGTCATGTTACCACACTCACAAGCTCACCTTTAAAAGAGGGAAACAGATCCTTTGCACACCAGGCTTACTCAGCTTGGAAGCCCTAATACCAGTATAACAAACATCTGTGATTAAGTACCACCACCCTACTGAATCATTTTAGGCACACAAATCAAAACTTACACAGTGTGTGCTGGAGATGATGACGGAGCTAGAGATGAAGCTCAGACCATCGTTCATACTGACTTGAAGAGCTGCTTCCCTGAAAAAAACCCACAAGAAACAAGTCAGGCCAGCTAGTCCATAATCCTCTACTAGATAATATCCTCTGAAACCTGGGCTCCTGATGCACAGAAAAGCCTTTTGTACAGGTTAATTCACATTGATGGTGCTCTCTTCCCAGTGCTCCAATGCACAACTGCCAATTAACCCAACAAGCACAAAAGACAATGTCAGAATTAAATGCATATAAGAACAACAGAATATAGTGAGATGACACAAACTCATTTTCCCACAGGCAAAGTAAATACTTGAGTATTTAGAAAACACATACATGCCAACTTCTCGTAGCACAGGTGCTGGGCAGAGTAAGTAGGTATCTTCCACTACAAAAGGCTTCTCATCTGGAAAAAAGAAATATTGGGATTTATTACCAGATCAGTAATACAGGCCTTAAAGGCCAAGCTTAAATAATGATTTTCCTCGCTCTTGATACACAAACAAGATCAAACACTGTTTGAGGGATAAAAAGCTACTGCACAGCAGTTGCTCTGAGGTAACTGTAGGCATGCTTTTAGCTCATGGATTTACAGCGTAAACACAAGATAATGGCATAGACCCTGCATCTCAGGAAAAAAAAAAAAAAATCAACACCTTGCATTTACTCCCCCCACCCCCGAGAAAGATGGGGAAAATGCAGCTGCTGACCCTCCTTCCTCATTTCTTTGCAGAGCCCTCATGAAAACTGTCTTGTTTTCAAGCTGCCACAGAGCTCTCTGTCATTCTCACTGTGAAATATCATTCCACAAAGCCCTTCGTGCTACCACTCCTACGAAAAGGCTGAGGACTACCCGCCCCTGCAGAGCTGAACACCTCAGGGCAATCAGAAGCCCTGCACTGCCTGTCACCCACATCTTGTATGCAGAACCTTCATCATTCCTACAGCTGCTCAGTGCTGTTGAAATCTATCATGCTACACATCTGAGCCACAACAAAACTGAAGATACAAAGCTTTTTGAATGGTCAGGGTAAATTATCACAGCCACTCTATACAGGAGACCAGATGGGGTTGCAACAGATTACATGTAATTGGAAAGAGCTGAGTTAAGAAAATTGTATATTATGGGAAATTTTGCACTTCAAGGCAGACTTGTCTGAACCTAAATTAAACCTTCCAACCTGAATTATACTAAGTTTTTAAAAGCGGAGCGAGAAAAATTATCAATAGGCAATTGCCTGGGAAACAGGAACATTAGCTAATACTCTTGTAGACTTAAATCAGAACTTTACAGCATCACTCTGGTGACCAGGCAGATGGGGATCCCAAGGAAGTTCTCAGCCCATTTGCCAGCTGACTAGAGATTGGGCAGATTGGCAGAAAATCAGGCAGACAGGCTGGGTGGTTTTTGTTTTTAGGACTGGAAACCACACATTCCCACAAAGGGAGTTGATTCTGCTGAATCAGCATTTTCCAGAAGCACGTCACTGCATTAGAAAGCTTTCTACCAGCTGTACTTATAACCACCTCTAGGGCCTTCTATAGAGATGCTTATAGACCTGAAATGAGCTGTTACGAAGTATTACCAGCTTCCTAAAATTTTCCAGTTAAAATTTTCATTTTGTTTGAAAGCCCTTCCTCTCCTGACAGATTCCTTCTGCTTCAGCTCAAACCCATAGGTTTCAAATCTCATCTTCAATCCAAATCATCAGTCTTATCTCTATATACTACAGGGTGGAAAAGACCTTCATTCTATGGGGCCATGTTGAAACAGGAGTGCAATTCATCACCACCTTGCTTTGCTATTTGAAATACAGACAGCAAACCTGGAGCCTCTAACCATCTAAAGTCTCTTCACAACTGCATAGCACACAATTTACTTCCCAGGGTGGACATGGCACTGGCAACATGGAAGCAAGGTTACAGTGTTCAGGTCACCACTGACAGCAACAGGGAATGGAAAGGAGCAAGGATAAAATTTTAACCAAATCGTTTAGCAATCTAATGAAGAGCTGAACTATTCTGACTGTCTGGTCTTTTGTTTTTGAGGAAACTTGTGCAAGTTACAATTCCATTTAAGGTGCCAGTAGAAAGAGGAAAAGCCATGAAGAGACACAAGCCAAAGAGAATGTGGCAACCTTCTCTGAAGTAATTTCTGCATCAGCTATGAGCCTTGTTCATTCTTCACTTGGCTGTCGAGATAAATTTGTTCACATGGATGGTGTCTAATAATGATTAGGGCAACAGCAAAAGAGCACTATTGATCTTGGCCCCATTCTCAGTGGTTAGCTCAGCAGGGTTCACTCGGAAGCAGAGTCACGCAGCATATTTTACTGCAGTGGGTGAGGCATAAAGATAAGATACAGACTGCAAGAGTTTGTCCCCTCATGCAGAAGCAGAACTCACCAAGTCAAGCATTCTTTCCCAGACAATCCTAAAAGAGAGGTTTCCACTGAATACAAAATTTTAGAAAGCAGTAATATTGCTCTAGTAATTCGTATCACACATTGTAATCCCTATTTCATACTGGTGTATTTCTTTGCTTTGGCAGCAGTATAAAAGATTATTTCCTCAGGCAGGTTAGGAAATGTTTATTTTTTACACTCCATTAAAAAAAATGAAATGGTAATGAGAAGTTGTAACCTTCCCTGAAGTTTTCCTTATGTTTCCAGCTTCCAGCAGATCCCATGCCTACATATACACACTGGAATTTTTGGGTTACCCACAGCAGTTATTTTGGTAAGGACTGTTTGACACAGGCAAACAGCTGAAAGTGAAACGTTTTAGCCAGCCGTAGGGTTTTCACAGGCAGGCTTTGCTTCTGCATCATGGCTCACCTACTTCAAGCTTCTGTGATCCCTCTAGATCCCTGCTTATGCTGCTGGCCTGGAAAGTACCATATTACTGCTGTTTTCCCACAGCCTCAGTGCAAGAATACATAACAAACATTTGCACTATGCTAAACATTAGGAGCAGATGTTTTTAGCACAGGGTATTCCTTTGCTAGCCCCATACTAACTAGAAGATTACTTCGTCATTAAAAGAGAGGCAGACAGACAATAGGCATTTCAAGCATGCACTGTAGTGATACAATTCACATCCCTCACTTCTTATTGCCTACAGCACAGGCACTAGATTTATGATGAGCTTGCATCATATACAGGCACTCAGTTTTGCAATGGAGTTACCAAATCAAACCAGCAGCATTTCCCACTTTGCACAAGCAAAGCAGATGCACAGTGGTGGTGAATCTGGCCCTACAGTTCTGTTGTCACCCTGATTTATGAAGATATCATTAACTCCCATAAATTTATGACATTCTCTCAGTGCACACATGCCACAAGAATGAAGACCAATGTCTTGTTTTCTCCTTTGCTAACACTGGCAGCAAAGGCCAAAGACTTCTCCATGCCAGCATTCACTAAAACAAAAGCTGGCTTAAATTTTGCCAGGCCTTTTACTTAGATCTCATTAGCTTTTTGTTTCTCTTTCTCTCCCTTCCCACCCCCAACTTGCACTAAAGTCTATGCCTCTAGAAAGTTTATCAGACTCAGAGTCCCAAGAGGGAACTCATGGCTGGCCAGGCTGGCTACAGGGAGAGATTATTTTGTTTGGAGAATGTTTGTGTTTCACCACAAAAATGAGTGACTATTTTCCTTTGCTCTAAACAAAAGAAGATCCATTTGGTTTGCATAACTCTGGCCATCTGACTCCTTCCTGGAAAACTTACATAGGGAAACCAAACAAAACAACGCTTCTCATCTGCTATTGCATCTCTATCTGCAGGATGCATTTTAAAGAACGCTGCTTTTCTTGTCAGCTACAGAAAAAACTTGCCGTATTCCTGTGCAGCAAGAGATGGGCCTGAATGCTCCCAAACTCTAGATCTCGTGCCAAAATCTGAATTTTGTGGTTTGGACTCCTCTCAGCTGACTATACTAGTGGAAGAGCTGTGGAAGGTGGGGGGCGGAGCACTCGACTCTATGTCGCTGACTTTGCTGCCCAGGAAGTGATTTCGGTTCTCGGCTCAGCTGCTAGCTGGCTGTGTAACCATGAAGAAATTGCTTTGCCTCCTTTGCCAATTTTATAGAAAGGATGCACAAGCCTTGATTGCATCTCAGACACTAATCAAGGGAAGAGGTTGGACATCTTCAGGAAGTATTGCAATGCCTCACTTTTGAGAAAGTCTGCCCACAGTAATGGGCACAACTTGCCCCTTACCTGTGCACCTCTAATCACTCCATCAAGCAAAATAAGGTCCTCACTGTATCAAAAACCCCCACAGGACACAGCACATACAGGCAACTAAAACTAGTCAGTCTTGAGGCATAAGCCATTCAGAGCAGTGTGCAGAAATGGAGAAGGGTCAAACATCTCACACAAATACATTTGTTTTCTGTGGATGCCCTTTCAACATGGTACTTTCTACGGCTCATATTCCTGTAATTTGGTACCCAGCATTCCTATACCTTTTAACAACTATCTGTAGCCTGTAAAATCTATTAGTCCCAGCATTAGTGAATAGTTTCTTTCGCCATTAGCAGGGTGTAACCTTTTGGCAAGCCAGGACTTGGAGTACTTCCCAACCATAATAATAAAAGCCTCAATATATGCATGATGTTTTAACACAAAAAAGCAAACCTCAATAAGAGAGAGGTACAAAAACCCAAAGAAGGTGACCAAGACAGATAGGAGTACTTTCTTTTAGTCATATAACCAAGCTAAAATTAACAGCCTTTTCTTTGGTTAATGGTTCATCCAAGAACCAACTGTCATACTGAAAACTGACTGCAAAGATCCCTTACAGAAGAGTTTGAGAAAGCACATTTTCAAATTGCCACCAAACATCGCAAGTGCTGATTGTTGGACTCACAATATCAACAATATTTTAGTCCAGAAAAGGCTGCAAAAGCTGTTTGCCAAACTTCCCATATATCACAGACTAGCAATTTCCTTCTGTTATCCCTGTATTTATGATTTGTGTTCAACTAAAGTACATCTCAGAAAATGCTTTGACGTAGTCTTCAGTTTCTGCAGGAGAGAAGAGTCTGGTTCATTAGACTAGTACAGCCAAATTGGGGGTGGGAGTCTGGCTGCTCTCACATAAAACTCCCTCAGGACCATCTGTGCTAGGAAGGCTGTTCTCTGTACCTCAGCCCACTGGAGACTGGTAGCCCTGAGCACTTCCACTGTCCCTTTATCACCTCAGATGAGACAAAATACCTCCATAATTTTCTGTACCGCCTACCAAAGCACAATCTCTGTTCATCCTGGCTGACTCCTCCTCTTATGCCACTCCTTGTGACAACTCTGCAAGCAAAGGTTTATTTTTCAAACCCATTCTGTGGGGAAATAGGAATGTAGAAAGACACTGGAACACTCTCTGAGCTAGAGAAACTGCCTACAAGAAAGACCCATAAATAAGAAATGTTTTGTTAATGCTGTAATGAAAACCACATTTGAGATCATGCTATAATTGCTCTGCTTTGTGTAGGGACACATGAGCTTTGAATACCAAAGCCACTCAGAGCAGTTAGGGGATGGGGGGAAGAGACAGATAAGCCCAGAACAATGATATCATATTCATAACAATCTCTAGATGGAGAGAAGGGATCTGGAAGGGAATCGCTTTTTCTCTGATGGGTTCATCTGCTGTGCATACAATTCTGTTCAACAAACACACAGCTTCAAGGCTACTAATGGAACTTGGCAAAGCACCACGATATTAATTTGCCTACACTCACAGCTGGCAGCTCAGGAGAGCAGCCCATGCTGCAGTACAACAGGGTCACTCCCAGGCAGTAGTCTTTGTCCAGCACTGCAACAGCTCCACTCCGATCTCAGAGCTGTTACCGTAAGCCCCGTCATGCTTATTTGCACAGATACATTAATGTCACAGTGAAAGACCATCTTGATCCCCCAGCAGCATACAGTATAAATAAGCGAGCTTGGTAAAGCACTCCACATTGCACAGCGATTCTCCTCCTCACTCAGCCCAAGTTTCCTGACTGCTCTGTGCTTGTTCCTCCACACTCGGCCTGGACAGCCGCAGAGAAGTCTGCTGGAGGTAAACACACAGGAATCCTGTTTTAAAGTCTCCTAAACTGCAATTTGTTGGAGACTAGGAGAGCATTTGAGAGAAGTGTAACCATTTCTTCTGTTTTCATATTCTTCGTCAAGAAATGATGTGAGCCACCCTTAAAAACAGGATGCCAAGCTCACCTTGGTGTATGTTGTCACATAGGAAAAATTAGAGGCATAGGTTGTGTCCTTCTTAAAGGTCACACTTCCAAAAACATCTGATGGAATTTGTACACAGCGATCGACATTCTCTAGTACCACAGTAGAAAGAGGGAAAAGCTACTATAATAAAGTAAAAGGAAAAGATTCAGTGGAGGGTTGAAGTGACATGATCAACGGGGGGGAATCAGGGATTGGAGAGTGGAACTGCAAAGCAAAACGTTCCAGTGCTAAGAGTGACCAGGGTGTGAGAAAGTAAAGATGATATCGCAAGAGAAGTACTGTGCTGCCAGGAAAAAGGAAAGATGGGGAAAATGGAGCAACCTCTTAGGCTTTGAAAACAGAAAACAATTTTTAGAAGGCATTTTTTGGGCAGTTTTGGAATACAGTTCCCTATATGGTTCACTCTCCACTGATACCTGGCAAAGCCCTGCTCCCACCATATTTGCCTCATTTTCCCTTGGTTCTGGTACTCGGTGCTGGGGAGAAAAAAAGTCAGGCTAGTTTGTGCAAAGGATCGGTTTTGGCCAAGTGTCCAGAGCATCCACTAGAATGCAAAAGATCTAGCCCCACCTCTGCTGTGGTGCATGCTGTTTCCTCACCAACCTTTCGTCTCTCTTTTCAGTTTTAAATCGCCTAGGACAGAGCTCGCCTCTATGCCCAGAACTATCTTTGCTGGATCCTGCACAGCCTGGGCAGACAAAGACATTTTAGCACCACAAAGTAGTCATAAGTCACTGCACTGGATAATTACTTTTAACTCTGTGCAGTCTGAAACTAATTCTCCTAGGTCCTGCTGCTGGCAGAAAACACCCTGCTGTCGAACATGCATCTGATTACAGTTCTGCTCAGCCAAATATTCTTCATGATTTCAACAGATGTTCCTTTTTTTTATCCCATAGCTATGAACATTATGAGCCGATGCTCTCTTCACCTGCCACTTTTCTGTGCCAATAATCCCAGTAAAAATCTATTAGCTCATACCCTTAACCTCAGCAAGTCCTAGCTGTGCTGGTCTACATCTCATCTGGGATAATTTAAGGTTTCAGGAACTGTTGGCTTAGTGTTATCTTTAAAAATACCTCCCTCCCTGATACAATCAGACGTTGAGAGGTTTCAAGCAAACAAAAACAGCTGAGCTAGTCAATCTCCATAAGGTTTCCATAAAATGCTCATTCGGTTAACTCTTACGTTAAGCTGTGTGCCTCTAAGTGCCACAAAGGCACACTGAGAACACAGGCTGGAGCTGCAGGCTCCAGTAAAGCGAAACACTGAAGTACATTCTCACACAGAGCAACTTAAACTCAACAGAGCTGTGGCAGTTCCCACTCGGAGAGACTTGGGTTTGAGAACATTGATGAGCAACTGTTGAGTTCCCTCAATCAGGGAACTGTTTGAACTCAGAAACTGAGTTGGTGGTCTCTTGCTTCCAGGTCACTGCATCAAACAATCTAGGGCTGTGCAAAACAGAGAAGTCTTGGTGCAGCGCCAAGGAGAACAAGCTCACTTTTCACCTATGCATTGATTCAGGACACAATGAATGCATCAGGTCAGAGGGCAGGAAACACGTTTGGCCCTTATCCTCATTTTCCACAGTCATTTTGTGGACACAGGAAGACAGCTTCAAATAAGAAAAGCCCACGGGTTACACTAAAATAAGCTGATCTTGCCTGAAAGCTGCTATGAAATTATGATGACAGGCACCGTAATAAATTACTCAGCTAGACAAGCAGTCAGCACACAAAAAGAGAGGAAGGAGTCTTCCTCCTCACCCCCACAGACACCAGGTCACAGCGTTTGGGAGTGAGGTAACCCTCGCAAACAGCTCCTCCCATTGGCAATACTGGATGGTTTTGTGTCTCCGTAGACAGGACACACTGAATAGTGGAAAGCTGATGGGTGACATTCTTAGCTCTGTGAAGACTTTAGGATGTTTCCAGGAATGAATGCCTTGCTCCAGAGCCAGCCAGCTCTGAGGAAGCTGAGCTGAGAAGCAACTGGGATGCAACAGCAGGTCACAGCTAGCATAGCCTCAGGTAACAGAGGTGACTTTCAAGCTAATGACAAGGAAGCAAGTAGTCTTCTCTGGACGAAAAAGTGGAACAGCAAATCAAGTGATGAAAAGACTTTACATCGGAGAGAAAAGGAGGATAGCTTTAATCTCACTTCCTTACCTCACAAAGCTGGCAGGGACAGTAGCTACTTTTACCTTCCATTCAGGCTCAGAGTCCTGTCCTGCACTCACAATGCAAAGGGGGCCATAAGGAGGACAATTGTTGGATGGATATGGAGGCAGAAATGCACGAAGAACAGGCAATCAAGAAAGGAGGCATGCACCAAATCTCTAGCTTCTGAAGAGGCCCCATAAACCAGTAGGAAGAGTACTAGGCTGGGAGTCAGGACATCCGCATGCTTGTCTGCTATTACCTCACTTGGAGCAGCTACCTTCAGTACTGTAACTTCAGTTTCCCCGTCTGTAAACCAGGGGTAGTAGAGTTTACTCATTTCATATATAGCTTCCAATGCTTTTTCTCTTCAAGATACAGATCTATTTTAAAGCTCCTAATAAAAAGTTCAAATTAAGCCCAAGATCCAAGTTCTTCAGGCCTTCTGAACTCACGCTCAAAGACCTTTGTGCTACAGCTCTTGAAAGCAATTTATAGAAGAAATGAAAAGCAATTTGGGGAAATAGAGTAATTATGTCCTTCCACTAAGGAGGGACCAAACCTAGCTCTTATCCCCTCCCACACAGGTTGCAAATCTGGCCCCTGGTGGTCCTAAAACTGAAACACTGCACACATTGACCCAATCAGTCTTGCTTCAGAAACCGCCAACAGCACAAGTCTCTCGAAGGGATATCTGGTCTGAGGAATGTTCAGGACTTAAAACAAGGCCAGTCCAAGCTACAGCAGGGTGATGTGGGTACTCCTAAATCTTGCAGCTTCAGGGGCTTCTGTCATGCTGAGTGGTGGTCTTGTAACTCCTATAACTTCCATTATACATGTCCACACATTTCTTATTATAAAATACAACTGCTTGAAAAATCCTCCCCTAACTTCTCTCTTGAACTTAAAGTAGCTCCTCCACAAAGTGGAAGTTTTCACCCAAATTATGTGTTTAATATGGAATATTCACATTTTAATTGAAAAAAAGACAGCAGACGTGCAAACTAAGAATGCTACAAACTGTCAGCCTCCAGCAACTGAACCCAAAGGCTGTTGGGTTTGCACCACATGGCTTCAGACTTTTCATGAAAAGAAAACTTTTAAATATTTGAACAGCAATTTAATTTCCATTGGAACCTTCCAGGTGGAGAGAAGGGAAGGTTTCCTGCCCAGCTCTAGAGAACTACAGGAGACTTTGTAACACGTATGATCCAAATGAAACTTTGGATCTTAACTCTGGGGAGAAACCAGACATGGTTCAACACCTAAATGCAGCCATGATGCGGATTTAAGTATTTCTGGCCACATGTCAGGTTTGGGTCAAATTTACAGAGCTTAAAAGGAAAAGCATGAATCTGTGGCTGCCTCTGCTGTTCTTTTTTGAAAGTCACCTCTCACTTCTTCACACATGTCCAGGACTTATCTCCAGGCTGCATGGAAACGCCTCCAAACCAGTTAATTCACCATATTCCCCCCACCCCAGTGCTTTTACTCAGGGCCTTCTCCTTCCCTATTCCCACCCTCCAGTGCCACCGGCTCCTCTGTGGACACTTAGCCCTCCAGTTTCTGCTCTTCATGTCCTCAATACTCACCATATCCGAATTAAGCAAACATGAACCACAGCCAGCCAAGCTTTCTGCTTAGTGACACAAGAGTTGGCAATTCCAGAACCTGCCTACTACAGAGGGGGCCAGCATAAAGCCATTCAGGACAAATTACATACACTCACTGTCCTATAAACATATCTGCCCTGAATGCTCAGTGACATTCCTCACAGGACAAACAGCCTTAGCAAACTGTTCCCCTGCTCCGAAGAGCAAATTACACAGATGCTCAAAGCACGAGCAAGTCCAATGTTGAGCCATTAGACTTTCACATGTCTAATTCATAATAGACTAATTCATGCATTTATTTTATACTCAAAATGGTCAGGACCACCTCCAAAACAATCAGCTTCTGAACAGATTCCATGCTAGAAAAGATGAATTCTACTGTCACTGATAGAATTAACCATGAGTTATGCTTTCTGGTTTCCTAGGTGGGTTTGCAGGCATGACAGGTGAGAACAATAGGATCATTAGTTCTTCCAGCTAAATGGCTTTCAGTAAACTTCACAAAAAGACCAGACACTCAGGGTCTAATTTGCTTCTCTTACTTTGGTTCTTCTGCTTGGTGAACTCTGTAGAGGAAACATCTTTCCAAGCTGCATCCACAGAATGACAGCAGTGCCCTGCTCCAATACAGCTTCCAACAGTAGTGTTTATTTAAGCTGCATGACCAGGCCTGCTAAGTACCACAAAATATAGGGAAGGAGAAAAACAGACCTGATCTCACTATATACTTAACCCAGCAAGAAACATATAGATACTCATTACAGGCAAGTTTCTTGTCTTCTGTATGTTGTCCCCTCCACTGCCCAAGCTTATCTATTCACATACTTGCTGTCAGAGTCGCAGCATACAATATCACCAGCAATTTTCCTCTTAAAAAAAAAAAAAAAAAAAGAATCTCTTCTGTATTCTGCAAATTTAATAGCTCATAGTCCCATAATTATTACCTTCACAGTCAATGTATTTGGAGATCCAAAATGTTTTCCAAGCAAATGCCTGCCAGTGCAGGGTCAGAAAAAATAAAAAAATCAAAACAGCTTACTGAGAGTAACCGTGTCATTGATCCTGAAACTGCAGAGCACTCTGTCAACATTACGGGCATGTCGAAATCCGTTTCCTCTCACGACAACCTGAAACGACTCTGTGGCAAAAGAGACAGTAGATTATTGATATATAGTGAGGCAAAGAATGGTCATTTAGACAAGGCACGTATGTCAAAAGTTTTCACTTGAGATCTCCTGAGCTAAAATTTGCAGTTTAACAATTTTTAAATTTAAAAATTGTTAAAAATTGAACTTCCACTCTCTCCCTACCCAATTTCAACTTGAGCTTTTAGAAACAGGAAATAATACACAACATAAAAATTTTCACTGACCTGCAGTGAAAACATTAAGCTTCAGAGACACTGAGCTTTCCCTTCCCCAGGTTGCCATTTTAAATGGCAGAAAGTTTTGGGTGAAGAAAGGCAAAAGTATCTGTCCATGGAAAGAAAAAAATCTTCTAGTGACAGACAACTTGGAGAAGTTCAAGTGCTACTTTCCTAGCTAACTGCAAAATTTTATCAGTTGCCATGGGTTTTGTCACATCCTGCCCTACTAACCTGTACAATGACCATGAGTCCCTGGCTGGACTCATTTCCATACAATGACTGGGGATTTCATCAACTGACCAGCTTTCTAGTCTCTGGACAAAGGCTATGATCTCAGAGTCTGTGGGCATTTCTCCAAGTCTTCCTCTTTGCTATTCTTCCAGATCAACTCTACAAGGTCACTGCAAGCTGCGGCGCAAGCAGAAAACATCAAGGAGTCACCAACACCTGAGCACTGAACTGAGCGGTTCTTTTTGGAACAAGCAGGACTTAGGAATGAGATCATATCCTCACAAGTCTTTCAGACCACTCTCTACCATCCCTTGTTATTCCAGCTACTTGAACCTAGTACTGGGAAAGGTTTACAAACTTCCTGCAGCCACCAGCATTAAGACTGCCTTGCAAGGAAAGCACCGTTTTCAGACTTCCAGATTTTGAAACAGTGCCACAGTTACAGAAAAGTTCTGGCAGCAGACATAGAAACTCAAACTCCACAGTTCCCCATGGCGAAGGAAACAGCCCCCACAATTCCTGTTACTATCTAGGAGAGGCACTCAGATAATGCTCAGCAATGTTTTGCTGGTGGATGTGGTTTGAATGCAAAATATTTCCCCATCCAAGACAATGCAGAAGTAATCACAGGTGCATCAGAAACACCACCCTGGTTTTAAAATTCCCAGGAGCAACAAGGAACCTAGTTTTTGCAGATTCAAAGTTTTTGCCTTGCACTTTACAGTCCCCATCTTCTTTCATCTCCCTTAAGGACTCACACACTGTACTTGTCAAAAAAAGCAGATTTGCTCTGGAATCTGGGCTCTCTTCCAGGTCCCACTCGTTTACAGCCAAGTTGCAAATCATCCCGCCACATCTAGCCAGCGAAGCTGCCTCGCAGGCCCATTATGTGTTGTCCAAGAGCATTTGGGAAGAACGGGGGAGAGGAGCTCTGTTCTGGAGTGCGGGGGCTGATGAATACTTAGGAGAAATCACAGAAGTCTCAAACGCTGGGGAATGAGAGTTCAAGTACAGTCAAAGAACAGCATATCAATGATGTCAGATTAACCACGGGCATCCTGTCTCTGCTTGAGACTGAAATGAACAGATACAGTATGCACCCTACATGTCTCTACTGATGCAAAACCAAATTATCAAGAAACTACATTTTCAGAATGATATGTTGCTGCTGAAACTCATTACTCAAGTGTCTGGGACCAGTCTGCAGTGCAAGACTGGCCTCAGGTAACATGGAGCCCTCATGTCTTCTCCTTCCAAACAAACAAACAAACAAACAAACAAACCCAAACCCCCAAACTGCCACCACCCTTCAAGGATGTGCACAGAAACATGAAAACACAAGGTATCAGAGCTCTATCAGCAAAAATTTATTTAAAAAAAAAAAGACACTAATGCACATTACTTCCATATTCAATGGCACTTTCATTAGTCTCAAAGTCTTAAATGATTAAACTACCTGCAGTTTGAGAGCAATGGAGTATTTGCCCAAACTCAGAGATTAGGCCTTGAATTGAGCATCTAAATAGTTGTTGGCATTTTTCAAAGTTAACATTGCTCCTCTTTTGAAGTACTGGCCAAATTCTAATGTGAACGGTTTATATAAAACCCCTCTACATTTCTTCTCAGCTGGCTCTGCTGGATACAGCTGTACATTACCCCTACATTCTCATTAGGACACAATGAATGGGAGTGATAAGATGTATAAGCAACTGACAAGCATATTAGAAAACGTTCAAGATGGTTATAAATGATCGTTATAAGTCATCTTCTGGCTTATGACATTACACAAGCCCCATTGTTTATCGCTTGTATAAGTACGTAAACATATTTAAAAAAAAAACCCAAAACTATAAGCATAAAGTGGATCTGAATCTTCACACAATTTCATTTCCTTTCCCAAGCATTTATGGAACATCACTGCACTGTATCAGAGACTGTCATGGCAACAATCATCTACCATGCTCAGGTAGACAGAGCCCTGTTTTGGAACCTTACAGGAGTACATTAATACAGGAACTATTTAATTGGCCAGCCAAAATGAGAAACAGATGACTAAGTACTATAATTCATGTCAATTTTGCCATCCTGGCTTCAAAAAACAAAACTACTGTAGTGGCACGCATGGAATGCAAAACTGATGCCTGGTACTTACTGGGCATTTAGCCTGGTGTCTTGCATCTGCTAGGAAAATATGACTACCTATATATGTTTAAGTATATAGGCAGTTGCTTCAGGAACAGGAGATGCAGGAAGGATGATTAAAGCAGCTGTTTTGGAAGTGAAAACAAAGAAGGAATGATAACTGGCTTTCTTATTTGGACTACTGATTTAAGAAAAAGGAAGATGCAGAATTTGTCAGGGACTCGTCCTTCTCTACAAACCTCACCTCTGCTCACAACCTCTCTATTTAATGAGTTGCTACACATTCAACAAACAGTTAGGATACACTTCATAAAATGTGAAGAATTCACAGGAAGCACACGGAAGAGGCTAAAATGGTTCTCAAGCTTTCTTTGAAAAAGGCTGGGTTCTCCTGAATGCAAAAATGCTTGCCAGAACTTTAAAGCCACTATGTACATAGCACAATCATATTCAAACAAGCACACAGAGAGTGGGCAGTACCATTCACACAAGTCAGCTGAATTATGTTTAAATTCTAGTCCTCAGTCACTGTATCAACCCTAAAAGCCTAAGAAACGTTCAAAGAATATTAGAAGCCTTTAGATCAAAGTATACTCATTTGACTTTCTTGCTAGTTTCTTAAGAAGCACTTCCCCAACAATCCTCTGAGATGATGAATTTGCAAAACTCTAAACCTAATCAAAGTCTTATTTTCTGATTTGGTTTGTAATTTTGCAGCATATCTACTTCAAGTTTGGCACAGTCCGAGTAAGACAGACTGGTTTGACTGAAAAAAAAGTTAGGCAAAACTGTGAAATTCAAGCCTTTTCTGTAAGGAAAAACCTATTTGACGTCATTTGGCAGAAATGGGAAATGTGCAAGCTACTGTAAGATGAAAAAGAAAGTCACAAAAAAAGCAAAAGATTTAACTCCAGTTAATCAGTTCCTTTTGTACTCTCCAGCAATTAGAGATGGACAGAAAGATGTCAACATGAACAACTAGGGCCTCGATTTATACTTACCCCCTGCACATATACTGGAAGGCTCTGCCGCCAGAATTTCTATACAGGATTTCTTCAAAATCTAAAAGACAGAAAAAAATGTCATGAAGTATCTCAGATTTGTTTCTATAGAAACACAAATCTGAAAGTGTGAGAGAGAAGGTGCACTTGTTCTTCACATAAATGCTTAACTCCACATTGCACTTTGCATTCATATCACAATTATGCCACCTTAGCTTTTCACTTTAAACCAACCACACTGGTGTCATTGCTCTTCCACAGCAACCTATTGCTATGGAGGAAGGCAGCAGATGCCAACGCTCTCCAGTATCTCAGCACAAGCTTGCCTTTGTCCGTGGTACAAGTTATTATGCAGACTATGATCCATAACAACTAAGGTGCACTCTGAACGGTTAGCGAGGCAACGTCATCGCCCTCCCTTTGCAGTCACACCTCCCTCTCCAAAATTATTCTGGAGCCCAAAACTCCAAATAAAACATCACAAGTTTAAGCTATGCTGTTTACCTTTGCATTGAAACATCCTAGGAATATCTACATAGCCACTTCTCAAGTCTCAGCATAGGGGTTCAAACTTCTTACGTTTTTAATCTGATCAATGAGTGTACCTGAGTGCATCCTCAAAGTTGCACTGTTATTTAAAATCAAGATGTATGGACAGTTATTCTTTACTTAAACCAAACTTAAATTAAGCAGTATGTCTTCATAAGAGTTGGCACTGCCTTTAACCACTTTACGTGTAGACAGTGATTTACACAAATACTTCAGCATCAGGCTTGGCAGACTGCTTGCAAGGCACAAGGAGCATGCTGGAGTTGGATACTGTTTATTCCCATACAGTGCTAAAACTGCTCAAGCCGTTATTTGCATGCAGCAGCCTTTCCCCTGCTCTAAAGACCAACTCAAATTCTTCACTGCATGCAGTCAGCAAACTTGTGACAGTGTCCATAAGCTCCTGTGAGAACAGCAGCAGTGTCTGAGAGCTGTGGGTGTTCAGCACTGGGCTAAGCAGCCCCTAGACGAGGTAATACTGATCAAAATTTAGGTCAGCTCCAAGAGGCAAGTAAATGTCAGCCAAGCATCATGACTCAAATCCAACATGAAAACTATTTTCCCAACTTTAAATTGAAACATCTGTAAGGAAAGAACAGCAACCAATACAATAAATTCTGCAAGAAAAAGATAATCTATTTTTTCTCCACAATCACAGTGCTCTGCCTCAAATACCTAATTGCAAAAGGTACAGACAACCATGAGTTATTTTTTAAAACTTTTAAACAAAAGTTTGAGTTACTCAGAAGCAGGGCTGGTAGAGACTGAAGGAGTACCAAGGGACTGAAGGAACCAGGATGATCTGAGCTGCTGGCAGCCTGACAAGTGAGGAGAAAGAAGATTTGCAGGAGCAAGGTTATACGGGAACTGTTAAGCAGAAAGAAAGAGAAAGTCAACAGTTGAGAACAGAACTGAAAAGCACTAAAACAATTTGAAAAGCAGAATAAGGAAAATACACAAAAAATAGAGAAGACTGTAAGAACACTCTTCCGAAGTATCCGTCTGTAGCTATCCATCCAACCATCTCCTGTCAGTCCTCTACTACCTGCCCCTTACTCATTCCAGCTTCTGCTTCTCTGAAGATACAGCATTTTTCTCCCATAGTGACTGCCAGGGCTAATGAGCAGAACTAAGAGTTGATGTTTTTCCAAGTATTTTTCCTCTCCACTCAAAAATGACTCCTTTAAGAAGAGAATCTTTTCACATTTTTCCAAATTCCTCCTTAGATTCTGTTCCACTCTCCCTCAGCATCCCCAAATGTTTTAATATATATTTCTTCTCTTCATTGCCTTTCAGCAATGAAGTGAAAGAAGTAGACAAATGAGTTGGAGAACAAATGCATGAAAAATACAATCAATGCTTTCATTTTCTAAAAAAATCAAGTAAAACCTCACATGATTAAGTTTGAAATTCATGACTTCTATTCAGTCATTTGCAAACATTCATGCTGTAAGCCAACTCAGACAGGGGGGTGGAATAGCAGGTGTCTCAATTAGATGATGCAGAGCTCCCTTCCAGTCCAATCCATTTACATGACTATAAAAAGCTGGCCTCAACAGCTTTTTACAGTGCCAACTGCAACATTTATTTTGATTTAGAATAATAATAAGTTTTCAATGCTCCAAGCACCCACCCTAAGTTAAAGTGAAAATCGGGCAGCAGTAACTTGCAAAAGAATTCCTTTATGTCTCTTCCTTATTATAAAAATACATTCAGAAAGGACTTCAACATATTCATCGTAGAAGATTTCATCAAATCTTCTGTTCTCTCATTTCCTGAGGATTGCACAGCCTTGTGTGGGCTGTAGGTGCACCTCATTCACTGCGGGCTGGCTCCCCAGGAAAGCAAAATAACATGCAAGAGTGGTGATGCAATCTCCCAGCTCAGTGCCTACAAACCGCTCCAACAGCGTACATGGGAGAACTGACTCCCCATCATCATTTTCATAGGGAGAACTATAACAGTTCTGGTTTACTTGGTAACTAACTGCAGGCCTCGAGGCAGCTTGCCTTGGCATCCATGCAGAAAAGTATTTGAAGCACGTGCTCACTCTTGGTGAGGAAGCATCCCATTGTCTTTAGCAGCACACGCTTAATGACCAAGCTCAGATTCCCAAATCAGTCTCCTGTTGTACTCTGTGGGGCTCTAATTATGCTCCAGCTTCACACAGGCTCGTGGGAGGATCACTTGTTAATATTTGTTGACATGCCAAATAAAAAATGCAACACATCCTAGGGAAAGCATGGCTTTATTTGTCACAGTTATCTCTATCAGGACAGAATTGGATTGAGCACTACCTGTGACTAGTTTAGCTTTCTGCTAGGCAACACATTAAAGGCCGAGAACCAGGAGGGGCCCTGCAGGTCATCGGGGCCCTTTTAGAAACAAAGGGAAGAAGGAGAGTGAAATTCTGCAGCTGCTGGAAGCTTTCATTGGTATTCTGGTCCACAAGCATGCAGACAGATTACTTCACCACAGCAGCTGCATATTTCTTATAAATTTTTTTTTCACCAAATTTGGGAATTCTAATTAGCAAACAGGATGCTGAAGTTTAATAGAAGGTTACTGCCTAATCAGTGCTAGTGTGAATGACCTACAGTCTGGGGCTAGGTACTCATTATCAAGCTCTGTTGAATTACTAAATAACAAAGTCTGTTGCCAATTACAAAACAGTAATTTATTTATGAAGTGTTTCCTGGCCAATAATATCTGCATGAGCTAAGTAAAAAAAAATATATTTAAGTCCTTTTTAAAGATGCATTTGGGGGAAGAAAGAAGTAGAAAGCGTGATCATATACCACTAAAAGTAACGAGAAACACTATACAGTTGAGACTGGGGGTTCACATCCTCTACTTTAGATGGGTAAGCTAGCTACCCAAGCCAAGATGCTTGAGTTGTTGACTTTCTCCTTGGCCTATGTAGAAAGCCTGGCTCTGACAGAGGACAGATTCAAAATTTCTACGTGAAGCTTCTGCTCCGAATTGCCCTCTGGAGATCCCACCCTTCTTTACTGGCTGCAGGAGCTTAAAGAGCTCAGCTTGCTGAGCCTGGGCAGTGTACATGTACAGCTCAGACTACAATTTAGCAGCAAGGCAGACAGCTGACAGACATTTTGTGTACATTACAGAGTTTGAACATACAGGAAGTGTCTTGCAAAGGAAGTAATTTTCTCTCACCTCTCTCCCCCATTCATGGAGTCTCAGCCCCTCTCCCTGCACCAGGAAATATACAGTTTATCTATTTGCAAGTGAAGTTTGAACAGCTAGCTCAGGATGAGTACGTAAAAGCATCACCACGTTTCTCATACTTCATCTACCAGATGCTCACATCAAGATCTCACAAAAGTTACCACGCTAAACATACCAAGCACTGTGGTTTGTGTAACAGAAGTATTCAGAGACAGCATATTTCCAAGCTAAAATTTCTTGGGGTGAAGGAGTCCATTGAACTGCCATATCAACTCTAAGATCTGAGGCAAGACCTAAAAAATACTGAGGGTAGGCGGACACCGTTGCAAGATGATCGGAAAGGACTACACAGGAAATTAAACTTAAAAGGATGAATGATTTGCACAATTTACACAGATTGGAGACATTCCCACAAAATAGTTCATACTACTTCATTTCTTATACATCACAACTGCTTCATGAGGCTTTCTGCAGCTTGCTCAGAGAATCCTTTCTAAGGGACCCACGATTACATCTCTATTTGAGATAAGCTCTGAGCTAGTGCCACTGTTTAACACATGGCAAGGATCAGGGAGTATTCTTGTCCCAAGTGACTGCTCTTGCAGTCAGTTTCTGTTAAAGGCTCAAAGCAAAGCAATGACAGGATCCTATCCTGACTTTCATGTTGCTTCACGTTCCATTGCCTCCAGCACTCCTACCAAAGACATACAGAGCAGTAGATGAAGTTGAGTTTCAGGTTTTCCTTCTAAGACTTGCTCCATTTGCTTTAAATTGACAGGTTATGATCTGCAGAAATTTTTCACAGCAAAGAAAAAAATTTAATGAATTATTTCAGTTCCTTCCATTTGTTTCCCAGCTTATAGCAATCAGATGTCTGCTTCTCTACTGGATACTTCCCTCCTAACAAAATCAAAATTCCCATTAAACATGGCAGAAGCTGAAGTTTTAGCAGTGGCTTTTTCACTATGAGGGAGAAAAAGCAATTGGTTTGATTAATAAAAAAGTCACACTGGAACTCACAGGAGAGAAAGGACCAAAACCTATAGTGCACTAAATACCTTCAGCTCCCACTAAGAATCATGTTTTTAAGCACAACTTCAGCATAGAACTGTATTTTCAGCTCATTTAAGTACAGCCTCCAGGGCACAGCCTGAATAGCTTGGTGGTGCTGAGTGGGAGACAGTCCTCCTCAGAAAGCACCGAGCAGATCTCCCTGCAGCTGCTAACTCAAAACATGCTGGCTCCCACAGAAAAGGAAGGGCAGGTGTACTGAAATATTTTCAGACCCACCACCTTGAACATCTTTGCTCAGCAGATGTAGAGGCCCAGCAGAGGCCAGCCTCAAGCTCCACCACTCCCAGATCCCACCCTCTTCCTCACTCCAGAGGAACTTCTAAGTCCACTGCCCCTGCACAGGCAGAGGGTTGAAAAAGATCTGCTCCTCAAGACAAGGGGAAGAGGGAAGAGTCAGGTTGCCTCAGTAGGAATACAAGGCAGTTCATACCAAATCGCTGCAGACCAGAACAAACCCGGGTCTTCACATCTCTAGAGTGTTTTCAAGCACTAATCTCCTGCAGACTCATCATTTTCTCTTTCCTTCCCCTGCTATATGAACCAGCAGCTGGTAGCCTAACCAATCCCCTCTACACATGGATGAGCATCCTCATTATACTGTTACACAGGAATTGAAAGAAACTTCCAAATCTCATGGCCCTTTCAATATTAAAATGCTTTCAAGTGAACACAAATGCCTTGTTCATTTTCTCAAAGACAGAGGTGCTTTCAAGGACAAGAAAAGAAGGAATGAGGGAGCTTATTTTCAGGCTAGAACAGGAATCTACAGATTCTTCGTTATTGTACAAAGCAATTAATGTCCTTCTTGCCATTCCTTTTACACACTTTCTTTCTACCCAATTGATTGCAATCACTCCACTCAAATGCAAGTGACCAGGTCACAGATTCATTACTGTACAGTTACACCTCCTTGTGAGCCTCCTTCTCAGGGGTGGTAAATCTTGCACCAGTCAGCTGAAGCAGTTCTTGACTAGGTTCCTGGAGGCTGAAGTCTTCCCGTTCTGTTCAGTATAACTGGAAAGGGAGTCAGAACTGCTGCTGGAATTCATTAAAAACAGCTGCAAAGGGAATGCAGGACTGGGAAGCAAACTAGGGGTTTTTGTTGTTTTGTTGCTTTCTTAAATGACATGCAACACCTGATTGTCCAAGAGAATTGAGGCAGTAGCCCCACACTTGGACAGTGCCAGGAAAACCAATAAGCAAGGGATTGTATTCCATATACATGCAAGAGCAATAGTGAAAATTGAGCCTGTGCTGAGGGAACAGTTTTGCTTGGTACTACATGGTCAGAATAGTGCGTAACCACTGTAAACACAGAAATCTGAGACCCCCCTGGTGAACCTACCCTCCCTAGCTTCAAGTTGTATATTTCATCTGTGTTTTATTGACTAAAAATCCTATACCAAAATGAACAGTACACGTGTCCTTAAAAGGATTTCCCATCCTTCTCTGCAGCCATGGGAAGCAATCTAATTAGAACAGTTATGGGATACGACTGAGCAAAAGGAACAGAAAAATACTGAAAGCTACCTGAAAACATACTGTTTTCCTAGTGAACGCTTGGCACATTTTACACTTATAATGAAAATGGCACACACACCCTCTCATATAATGCCTTTCCTGCTCAGTCAAGGGAAGCGTTGGTTCTAGGTGAGACAGTATTAGGCCGCTCAAAGTTTTAGAGCTAGAAATAGGGATGCCTTATCCTTATTTGCCGGTAAAGACCATGGAACCATTTGCATGACTTGGACACAAGCCATAGGAAAGGAAGCTATCTATGTCCCTCCCTCTGTCAGCTGAACTGCTAGCTCTTATCCCAGCCACTCAGGAACAGCCCAGCTCTTATATGCTGCACCCAACCCTTAGAGGAAATGCCAGGAATTGATCAATCTGAATTGGGAAACCTAGGTCTGGAGGGGAAAAAAGAAAAAAAAAAAAAAAGCCCATTTGTTAGGAGGCTGAATGTAGAAAGCCAAGTTTTTGGGATTGTGGCACACATAGCAGGATCCCTTCCCCCATTCTAAACAGGTAAGCAGTGCAGCACATCCATCGGGACAGAAAAGATGCTAGTCAAGCAGAAGGATGGAGATCAAAGAGTGCCCTAATCCTTCATACAGAATGTGCTCTAACACATCTCTGCTGTCCCAGTGTGTGGCAGCCATTAATTATTAACTGTCACCATATGCCTAGTCCATTCAGTCAGTTACTTCCCATCAAGGAGGGAGACATACAAAGATAATATTTGGGCTGAAGGCTTCCAGTATTGTGACCTGTTGATAAACACTACCTTGAAGTAGCAATATTAGTACAAAAAAGGTCAGTTTCTTTGGACCAAATGTTTAAGTGATTTATTAGCAGTCAGCAGGTCCTAGTGAACACAGGAAAACTAAACCTTCAACTGTGCAAGCTAACACAAACTAACATGCACACATGCAAACACATGATTAAAAATACTTACAGAGTCTATGATCCCCTGAAGGGCTTCAAAACCATCATTCACTGGAAAGACATGATCTTTGCTGTCGGCAATTCTAGCCAGCTGACCAAGCAGTAAAAGTAAATAAAACAGAAATGCAAAGAATGAGATAAATTAGCCACCAGGCAGCAAGTTCAGACTTCTCCAGACTCATCCACTTACAAGTAAAAAACCCAAATACTCCAAGTACTCTGTATGGATTGCTGGTGCATTATAATTTGCCAAGCATTGAAAAGTTTATCTCTTTAGCCTGATTGATTTTAGAAGGCTCTATTTTGGGAATCAGAAAAGGCTTCCCTTAACTTTGAAGACAAGACAGAATGTGGCTTTCACTGATGCCCAGAGCCTAATGATCTTCATCGCAAAAACTGTCTCCCACATGATTGTAAATCACCTAGCACAGTAACTCCCTAACCAAAATAGGCCACAGCATCAACAGGACAGGCCATTAATGCAGCAAAACACTTCAGCACATACATAATTTAAACCAGGGAACTAATCAAAATGATTCAGTATTTTCACACATGGTGAAGACTAATGAAAACTACAGCCCATCTGGAGATATAGGCCTGATTCACCTTTCCTGTCAGGACAGAGATTTGACTGTTTGTCCTAGGCTCAACCATTAGAGAGCCAAGAAGAAAGCAGGGAGCTATAACAGGATATATTTTCTGAGTGGGGGGAAAAAGGGAGCAGAAGAGTATTTGGAGGCCTACATGATAAGAAGAAAGGGCCATTCATGAGGTGCTGGTAAGATAAGGGGAACCAGGACATCACCTGTAAAGAGCTACATGCAGGTTCACTTGTCAATAGCACGCTAAGGGTTAAGGTTAAGACAAAAATATAAGCCCAATTCACAAGTAATGAGCTCTCCATGCATCTGCTGGAGCAGAATCAAGTTTTACTGCTGCAAGGCCGTTTGTTATAGTAATTCTTTCCCATGGCAGAGGTAGCATCAACCCAGCAGGCCTCTTTGGCGTTTCCTGTAGCATTGCAAATTGGAGGCAGCAGACTAGCCACACATTCTTCCCTAAACCCCACTGGCTCTACCTTTCCAGCTCATGCCACTCAGAACTCCTACTTCTCAAGCAGAACACCAAACTGCCAGCCTCCTAGTTTGCATCCAGAGAAATACTCCAAGCAACTTTCCTCTGCCTGCTCTGAGAAGGGTAGTAAAGCTGCTTACGGCTTGTTGGCCAAGATACAGCACCTTCTGTAAACCAGGATGTTTACAGTTTCCTCAACTCATTCCCCGTAGTCATCCTCCTAGTGCATTCTGGGACTCTTCAGACACAGTCATCTAATTCCAGTTAATTTCTTCAGCATCTAAATGACATCAAGTAGCAGCTGTCTTTAAGGTCTGCTACTTTAGATCTAGTCTCTTTGCCATTTTTATTCCCTCCTTGCTTTTTCTATGACTAACTCCAGGTTACATTAGTCTCTGGTTTTGATTCAAAGGAGATTGTTCTTAACCAATTTTGTTTTGACTCCTTTTTGCATCAGTGTTTGAAGCTTTGTTACAAAGCTGAAAACCTGGAATAGCTCTATTCAATAAGTATTTCAGCACTCCACTTAGGAGCCGTACCAGTGTTTCACTAATGTTAGAAAAATACAATGTCAACTGTTACACTTGGTGTGAAACAGAATTCATGGACGTACTAACATTCATATGATAAATTTAGAAGTCAGACTATCAAATGGGAAAATGCTGTAAAATATTAGTGTTGCTAATGAAGCTGGTTGCTTTTTACAGAATTGTGTTCCTGTGAAAGAAAAGCTGGACTGAAATTGAAGTGTTATATGACAATACCTCAATTTTAGCGGGGGGGGGCGGAAGTACCCACAACCTCCTTCTGCTTACAGCTTACGCCAGACTGATTTGATATTCTCCATGTGTCTTTTCTCTGCTTTTCTCCACCATTAGCAAGAGTCATTGTGGCATGCAGAGAGAGGGAGAGTTCTCCACATATGGAGATTAAGATAGAAAGGGGCTTAAACCCAACACCCAGACCACGACACTTCAGATTGTCAAACAATCAACAGAAGGAGAGGAAGACCACTTGAGAAAGTGATTTGGGAGCATGTGCCTCTGTTCAACATGTACCTTTGCCAAGTATCTCAGTAAACACTAGTGCCTCGTTTACCTGGGTCTCATTGAAGTCTTTCACACCAACACAATATACTGTTGCTCCCAGGTCACGTGACCGATTAGCCTGGAACGAGGAAAGATAGGATGACATGGATGCAAATGTGATGGGATGCAGGTTTCTGAAAGGTCTTAATCATAAATTTAGTCTTCCTCTGTAAAACGAGCAATGGGGGGGCTTGAGCAGGGAAAGCTTTTAAAAGCTTTCCTCCCTGATTCTGCAAAAACAGGTTTTATCTGCTACTACTTGTTTAGTAAAGCAAAACCCAAAGTATTTGGTGGGGTTTTTAAACCCAGTTAGCTCACCTTCCTAGCTATTCCAACTTCCTAACATTTCTCTGTCCACCAGATGTAAGACAGACTAAATCCATTTTCTTTTCATCATTTAGGGCACATCCCAGTAAAATAGTAACCTAACTGTTACAGTGTTTGCTATTTCAGACATGTGTGCCTGGACTCATGATATCCATAGGTGAAGAGACATTTCATTCCATCTGCTACAAAACTATATCACTCCCACTATTTACACAGCATCTCGAACTAATAAAGGCAGAACATCCACAGGTTTGATTTTTCCAAGCTATTTCTTTGACATGCAGATGAATTTGCATTTACTATTCAAAAAGCAACTGTTCTAAATGCTCTTGCCTGCATAAGTATTAAGTCATTTAATCATATTTCATTAGAACAGGAACACCTGACCAAAAACCCATTCCCAGAAAAGATGGTAGAAAATCAGATTATATCAGAAGACTGTAGTAGTTCAAATTGTTAGATAGCCAAGCGCTTTACAAGAAAAGCGTCATTCCAGTTTTACACTGAGAAGCTTAAACCCAAACAACTGAAGCAACTCACAGTGTAAGAGCTGAGCTCAGGATCTCTGTTCTACTAGCTCACTAACTGTACCTCCCCAAACCAAAACTAATATAACACTTCTGACCTCTCAATTTGTTCATTCACCTCTAAAAATAAACTTGTTTTTCTTGTGCTTTTTTTATTTCAGAAGGGAAGAAAAGGAGATGAACAGTAAGGAGAGGAACTCTAGATTCATGACATTTGTTTGTGCTGTAGCAATATTAGTTTTATTCTACAAAACCATTCTTTTTGTTGTTATCGGATTTAAAGCTGCACTTTGGACAGATTGAGAGGAAAAATTCTGTCCATAGCAAATTCACATAACAATAACATCTTCCAAGTTTAGGTCATCTTAATTTGTTTGACTGACAAGTGCAAATTGGTTCATCTCTTCAGAGATGACTATCAAAAGGACATCAGTAGGAACACTATACAGCATAGCTTTCAAGTGCTCAACCTACTGTTTATCTAACATTTTGCATAATACGCTGATTTAATGAGGGTGTTGAGAATACACACTTGAATCTTGGAAACACTTGTGGAAATTTTGGATTTCATCATCTGAAAGGCTTTCTGATGTGACATAAGATTATAGGAACAACAGTCATCCTTTGTCTGCAGTCTTTACTTTTTGTGAAAGAAGAAATGTCAAAGTGAGAAGATTCAGGTATTTCCCAGAACAATCCAGTAAATACTGAAAGTTTTCAGCTGTGAGCTATTCCTTCCTCCTCATTCGTTTGGGGTTTTTTTAACTGGAAATTTAAACCTTCATCCTTTCCCATGAAAGGTCTCAGTTTTGATGAGTCAGAAGCATTGCTGCTGTTAATGTTTATCCTTAAGATTCATGTCTAAAGAGCACCAAAGTGAAGCTTTGTTACTAGGGAAGAAGGTTTTCCCTATCTTTTGCCTTCAAAGCAGCAAGCCCAGACATTGCACTGTCTCCGTGGCTAAAAAAAATGTGTAAGACACTTACCTCCCTTTCAGAGTAGAAAAACAGGTCTTCATGGAGTTCTCCATCTGTCAATGCAATGATGACACTTGCAGTTCTGTAACCTAAATACACAAACTTATTTAGTCCCTTGTTTTTGAGTTGTTTTTGCTAAACTAGCCTAGAAAACATCCTGCTAGCGACCTGTTAGCACACTTAAAGGACCAGAAATAGTGGACAGCAAGCCCATGTCCTTACCTCCTTTCATCCAACCAGTTTTCAGAAGACATGAATTTTCCATGTCTTCTGCACACTTTTTCCACTCAGGCACCTGCCTTCAATACCAGTTTTATACCACACTCCTTTGATGTGCCAATGATTTTTAATTGTCAGCTCCTCATAACTATTTCAATATTTCAGATGAGTAGATAAGACAGCAGCCATCAAAAAAAAACAATGCAAACTGTTCCTCGTTTTTTTTCCTGATTTTATTAATGCTGTCAGTTCAAGAAATCCAGAGATTTTTTTCAGCTTGTGATAAAAAGCTCATGGGATTTCAATAGATATGGTAGGAAAATGGCCTAAAATTTTCAACCTTCCTATGTAACATATTTCAGCAACATAGTTAAACCTTGCAGTCTTCTCCTTGTCTTGATTATAGCTTGGGTTTTACAGCTTTGTATTAGTTTTCAGGAGTGGCCAAATAGAATTAATTCATATTTCTGACAAGAGACCTGCTACAGATCTGAAGGAGCTCTGTAGGTACATCTTGCACAAACACTGTTATGGAAAGATAAAAGTTAAGTACGTCAAGGCGTGTAAATTATCAACCTTTAAATTTCTTCAACCTTCTAGGGCATTTTCTTGTCATTACAGGGAGCTGTGCCTTTAACAAGCTGTTGCTGAAGAAACAAAAATCCAAACAAGCAACTTCTTCAATTACTGCAGAACAGAGATCCGATACCTAATTTTCTTGGTGTCACTTAGAAATCGCCGGTGCTAAATAATGTGGTAATGATGCAACAAGAAAGTCGAGTGCTTGAGAAACAATAAGCAATATGCACAGTCATTCATGTTGCAGATGACTAACTCAAGTACCTAGCCTCTTTCTGTAGGAAATGGAGAAAAGTGAGCACTTGTACAAACTTAGGAGCCCAAAGGACCTCCAGAGATGCCCTTCTCCCTCCATTGACTACTGCAGGAGCCTTTGGACCTGCTGCAGATGGTATAAACACTCCTTTTAGTGCAGCAAGGACAAACACACAGAACTAATAAAGACAAAATACACAGGTCAACATTCAGACTTGAGGACCCAGTTGCCCACTGCTTCTTGCATATGGTGGCAACCTGTTTACTTGCCATATGTATGCCAGCATGTAAAAGCATTATCAATCCCAAATCGAATTGTTCTAGCTATCTATTCCATTCTGCTGCAGTCATATTTTACAGATGAGTCCCAAAGCTGTGCAGACTTAGTCACTACATTTTATTCATGAGTGGCGCCGCAAAACTATTAGGACTGGCTTTGTACTCAAACATCTGGTCACCTGTCCTTTGGTTTTCAACAAGCAATGTTTATAGTTGTACTTCAGGCTTTGCAGTGCAGGAATTTTTTACATTAATTACAAGGAAGCAAAGGACAAACATTTTTGCAATTGTCTGCACTTACTACTGGATTTAATAATTGCTTATTGAAAAAAGACCTTTTACCTAACAGCACCTCTGCATAATCATGTTTCAGAATGAAGAAGAAATGGTTACTTGAGTCCTCAAAACAAAAAGAACAAAATAAGGTACCAGAGAGTTTTGGTAAGAGTAGGCACCTTCAGTCAGCCCAGCTTCTCGCTTTTGGCCTGAAATGCATTCAGTCCAGCTCCGGATCCTTAAAGCTCCACCTGTTCTTTTTTCTTTTCAGAAACAACTACCCTGAAGAGCATTGCATTCCTGTAAGAATAGGAGCCACCCCCCACCTTTCCCACAGTGAAGCTGCATTTCAAATCTATTAAAGTTATCAGTCAAAAAGAAAGAGAAAAAAAAAATTCAATGGATCAAGAAAGTCTCTCACCGTGAACATTTTCATAGTAAATCTGTTCACTTGCCTGAAATTAAATCAGAAGATTATTAGCAATAAAAGAATAATAATACTTTGTGGGCATCTACACATGCACCAGAAAGAAAGAGAAGATGGCAAAGATGATGTCATGATTGTAGTCCGCACATAATCTCTGCTTTCAGAGATACCTGCTTCACAGAACAAGTTTCCTGCGTATGGTTTTGATTCCATTACTTCAAGGTCTTATCTAAAGCATAATTCAGTCAAACCAATCCTAAGGCCATTGGCCAACAATAATGTAGTCTCCCACTATTCTGTTATCTGAAAAATCACATTCACCTTCCTCCTTGAGAAACATCCTAGGTCCATTGATAAATATTCCCCAGCACCTGTAGATCAACTATTCTAATTGCAAATAAACCAACTGCAGAGAGATATTCTTGTGCTTCTACCTCCCACTTGATCTATGGACAAGCATATATTGCAAGGTAGAAGGGCAAATGCTTCAGTAAGCATTAAAAATTAAAAGTAGGCCACCCTGAACATATTTGGCTTACGAATTCAATTTCAGTTCTGAATTTAAATTTGGTTTTTTTTGGACTTCTTCTGCAAAGTCTCTGAAGTCACCAAACTCTGGGATTTGATTCTGGACTCCTAGTTAAGAGCCAGCATCTCTGTCAGGTCACCTGAATTTTTGTTGTGTGTTTACATGCATTTTCAATAGGCACACAGTTCCACAATCCTCCCAAATGCATGCGTAGTACAGAAGAGGGAGGGGGGTCAGGAGTTCAGGTTTAGAGAAACTCCTGAGCTTGTAAAATATACAGAAGGAGAAGATCAGAGCAGGCAATAACCTCTACACAGCATTATTTGTCCACTAGCGACAACAGGTTAGAGCCATGGCCTCAACCTCCACCCAACTCTGACAAGCCTACTATAGCATCCGTACTATAGCTTTCCACCCTTCGTGAACATGGTCCCATGTGGGATTACAATGCCAAAGCCTTCTGCCTTGTCCCAAGCTGAAAAGGCAGCTCCCCCCATAAAAGCTGAAGGCAAAAAGAAAGATAAGTAGCAGGGTTCGCAGCTCCCTTGTACCAGCTCCTACACTGAATGTGTACACTTCAGTGTACTTATTGCATAAAAGAGAAATAGCCCCACTTACCTACCAAAGAATTATTAACCATATTCCTCTGTTTAACATTTCCTGAGGAGCACCCAAACACAGTTTAGAGGCACTATAACATGCATCTAGTTACCCTTTCAAATCCTTCATGCATGTATGTGTCACCTCCTGGAAGGACTTTCTGCAGCTCTTCTAGACCCTGGCGTATCTGTTCCCTGAAATTAATGCAGATCATTGTTAGATCCAAGATCAAATCTATCGGGAGCTGATATCCAGGTGAAAACAGGCATGGCAGAACCAGATACAGAGAGGGGAAAAAAAGAGTTAACCCAATGTTTATTTAGGCTAAGGTAATGTCTGGGTAGATATCTTTCTAAGGATGTGGAAAATAGAGCAGATGCGCTCCCATGGTTCCCGCAGCCTGGGGAAAGCATCACAACAACATCATCTCCTAGGTCAATATCCATACATTTCTTTCTAAATAAATATTCCCTGTGTAACCCTGGTCAAACCTCTGATGCAGAAGCAGAGCAGCTGACTTGCACCTGGCTCACTTTCCTTACTTATGCTTGCTGACTTGACTATACAAACGTAATCAAACAGCCACAAAAAATGACTGTATTGGGTTTGCGTGGCAAGGTTTTGGTAGCAGGGGGGCTACAGGGATGGCTTCTGTGAGAAGCTGCTAGAAGCTTCCCCTTTGCCCGACAGAGTCAATGCCAGCTGGCTCCAAGACAGACCCGCCACTGGCCAAGGCCGAGCCCATCAGCGATGGTGGTAGTGCCCCTGGGATAACAGATTTAAGAAGGAGAAAAAGTTGCTGTGCAACAGAAACTGCAGCTGGAGAGAGGAGTGAGAGTATGTGAGAGAAACAACCCTGCAGACACCAAGGTCAGTGAAGAAGGAGGGGGAGGAGGTGCTTCAGGCGCCGGAGCAGAGATTCCCCTGCAGCCCGTGGGGAAGACCATGGTGAGGCAGGCTGTCCCCCTGCAGCCCAGGGAGGTCCATGGTGGAACAGATATCCACCTGCAGCCCGGGGAGGACCCCACGCCAGAGCAGAGGGATGCCTGAAGGAGGCTGTGACCCTGTGGAAAGCCTGTGCTGGAGCAGGCTCCTGCTGGGACCTGCAGACCCATGGAGAGAGGAGCCCATCCTGGCAACTCCAGTTTATTTGGACATTACACCTTCAGTTCCTGTTCAAACTGACTTGAAGATTAAAACTTTTCCCAATAGCTTGTTATGATTCAGGGTATCTTAATTTTTCTAGAAATCCCAGCCACACTGACAGATCAACTGCAGGCTAAATGGGATGGGGACCCATTTGTCATTTCACTGAGTTGCAGACACCAAACTCTGGAAGCCAAGTACAGGCCAGAAGTCTTTAATACCAAGATAAAACCCTGCAATATGTGGGGTGTCTCTCTGAGCAAACTATACAATCTTCATGGGAAGCAGATTAAGTCACTGCATGCAGGACCACACTGACATTGCAAGACTGAATGCCAGAAGTCAGTTTTTTCCCTGCATTTTTCAACTCCTTCAGAAAATCCAGTTTGTGTGACCATCACATACTCTATCTGACATTTGTGAGGCTGATTGCAGCAGTGCATTAACATTATTCAGTCTACAGAGCAGAAACTCCCACAGGGAGAAAAGAGTATCTGCTTTTGCAGTAGGTTGAATTATCAAACTTTCAAGAACTCTTTCTGTACCTGCAATATCCCAAACTAGTTAGACACTGAACTGTGTATCACAGGTGGGCTAGGGGCAGATATTTCCTCCATTCAGCTACCCATGCACATACCAAGCCAAAGCTATATATAAAAATCAAGAGCATTTCCTGCAATCAGAACTATTTTTCAAACGTGAACACTGAAATTTTAAAATAGACAGCAAAAGTCTTTAATATGTCAATCCAGTCCCATTAGATGCACAGAGTTTTTCCAAAAGGGATGCTAAGCACCTTCAATTTTCACATTCAGGTGCTGATACACCACACAGAGGCACGGGCAAGGTAGAAGAGGTTTTGCCACTACTCAGCTTCCAGATTAAGAAAGGCCAGTGTTAACTAAAGGACCTGCACAAAGCCCACACCTTGTTCATCAGTCCTCCAATAAAAACCAGCAGCTCTCCAGTCAGCTGGCTTTTAGACTAATACCATATCAATATCCTGTTCCCAGTCAACATTTCTAGGACAGCTGGATAAATATGAAATACATTTCCACATGGGAAACACTGAAGTCTCATAGCTTAGAGCCTTAACGGACTAGAGATCTTTGCAATGGGGCGTGCTCACAGGGTGGGAGAAAGACAGAGGCAGGGAACAGGTTTTCCTCTGGCACCAAGTTAGATACGGTTCACTCTCTTTATACTTATAGTTGCAATAAGTGACAAGAGATGCTTAGGCTGGCTGGGGTTAATGACATTTTTCAAGGTCGGTATGTATGTGGACTGCTCTTTCGGAAAGCGGCCAGTTTCCTATTCATTCCTCTATAGTAGCTGCTCTGGTATGCAATTTCACAGACATCCAATATGTAAAACACATGCTGACTTATACAGTCTTCACATGTGTTACATATATTTTTGCTCCACGTGGCAATGAAGTTAACAGAGGAAGCAAGAGCGATTAAAGGACCTCATCCAGCTCTCCTTGAACTCAGAGTGAAAAAAAAAAATCCATCCCATAGATTTTACTAGGATTAACTTGGGGATCTACAAGGGGATGACAGGATCATGCTTCAGAAACATGGCAATCAAATTGTCATTGCCAAAAAACATACACCCTTGCAATCCATCCTAGACACTTTGCCTATAACATACCTTCAGACCTCCAAAGAAATCATGTTCACCTCTACCTCAAGAGTATGGGTATCACCTACAGCTTTCAAGTTTGTTTTTATTGGAAGGGAGTTTCACCTTTTTGTTTGCAGAAGAAACTCCCTAAGGATGTTTCAAAGGCAACAAGGCTCTTGTTCTCTGACAACAGTCTGGAAATCCGTGGCAGGCAGACTCCCTCAATGAAAGCAGTTTGAGTTAAAACCCTAATTGCTGAAAGACAGACATTTAGAAGTTAAAATTAAGAAGGCAACCTCTGCCTTAAGAGGCCTTAATGCATTCTAGCAGAATGAGTGTCATACATGAAAATGGGCAGGTGATTCAAACAATTAAATTGAGAAGCACAAAGGTGTCACAACACTGCTCACAGTGGACTGGAAATCATTGAGCAAGGAAGGTGAAGGAAGCTACAACAAGGACACAAAAGCTGCTGTGCACCTTTAAATCTCTTCTTACCTGTCTTCTGTTAACCTCATTAGAATTGTCCCCCTAGTTGAAAAAACAATGAAGGACATCCTCAGCTGAGGGCTGGAGAAGGGGAGAAAAAAAGTAAATTATTTTGGTGGTCCAGACCAAAGCTTACTGTACGCATAACAGCAAACACACAGGGCGCTCTGATTGCTATCTAGATTTTAACTCAACAGGATGAAAGACAAAACTGAGCAGCAAAAGGTGTTTTGTCCTGGGCCTTCCTAGTCAAGGCAAACCACGAGGAATCCTTCTAAAAGATGTAAATAGCATTTGCATCATGACCTTAGGATTGCTAAAGAAAGAAAAGCTTAAATGCATCCTGGTGTCACCATGGAGATGAAGGAAGGCTAATAATGTTTATCATAACACATTCCACCCACTGGCCTGGGGGATTTTTCATCCAGTCTCAAGGCATTCTGTGCCTGAAAGGTACAGCCTCAGGCCTCTCCCTTCAGACCCGGACTTCTGTACCTCAAGCAGTAGACAGCCATCTCAAACAAGAGGATTCCTTCCCCACAGAAATATGATTTGATCCATAGAAGTCAGGCAGGAAAAAAGGGAACAATTAGCTTATCTACTCCTTTTTCCTGCATGACAGAAATCTGGGGAAAAGCAATCAATGGGATGATCTGAGAAAAGCATTAAGAACTCTCTCTCCACCAGGGGACTGGCACCAGCATGTGCTACTTCTCTGCAACTGAGAGCTCATCTCCCAGCTGCTGGCACACACACACCTCCTCATTCAGTTATCTGCAAAGGTGCACTTCTTACCTTATGAATTTGCGGGCCAAATGTTCCACAAAATGATATATTTCATTCCAATGGTGCAGGACACTTCCTGATCTAGGGAAACAATGATTACAGGAGTTATTAGTTTAATTGCTGCTATTGTAGTTTTCCCAGCCTAATGTTTCTTATACATTGCTCAGCTAGTCATTTCTTTTTATTTTCTTTAACACTTACTATCCATATTCTTCCTTTAAAGATATATTAAACTGTAAATGACATTTCCTACTTAACTTTGAAAAGCAAGAACAATTTATACCTCATGCAAGTGTTTGAAGCTACACTTGGCAATAACATATGGCAGTTACGCTAGACCTTTAGCACAGCCTTAAACAAGTAAACCCTGAGTGAAGACCTGTGTCTCTGCACAGTATGTTAGACTAACTCCACCAACTCACTTGCCATACCATTATGCAGAGCTTTTAGCTCAAGTGTATTTTGAGAATAAAATGCAGTTGGAGGAACAAATTATTAAACTTCTCTAGGATTTCCACTGTGCTAGAGACTATGAAAAGCAAAACACCTTAGGTCCACATCTCAATTGTTCTGGCTAATTCTTTCACACCTCAATTAAAGGCAAAACAAACTAATTTTGCTGCTCAGAAAAATAAACCATAGACTATAATGGGATTGGATTATTCTTCTTTATGTTGCAAGAACCAGGAAAAAATTAGGTTAATCAGAATCTTTCAGCACTAAATGCCCCTTCTGGCATAAACACTTCTATGAACACTGGAATATTAATATTGGGAAAAAATTCCTTCCTAAAGTTGGAAAATAAATGTGTCATCACTTACTTAATTCATTGACTACAATTAAAACTATTTCTAGGGGAAATAACCATTCTAGCTTTAATAGAAACTTCATTGATCTGCAGCCTAAGGAAGGAAAGATGAAAGTTTGAGAAGATGTTTTTTCACTTCACAGAAAGAAAAGGCATCTGACCTGACTCTGTTCTACCTTAGATCTGAGAATGCAAAGGAATAGCCATGAATAGATTCACCCAAGTACTGCACACCTGGTACAGCCAACCCCAGCCTGGCTGCAGAGAGCATTACTTCACTTCCTAGCAGCACAGCAAGCATGCAAATCACATTGTGCAGGTCATACAAATTTCCTTCCCTACCCTCCCCACACCTGGTTTTAATTTACAGCCATTCAGTAAAAACCTTGGCCTTACCCACTTGCTCCATGATACCTTAAGCCATTCTTTCTGTGTATGACCCCGATATGTCCTAAGGCAACCTTAGACGATATGCAGTGAAGACTCTTGCACAGGTACAAGAGCATATGGTCCATCTGGGAAAACAGTGAACTCTCCAGCTCTCGTTGCACAAAGGACCCGATACCAAATGCACCTCTTTAAAGATAACCTTACAGGCACCTCTGGTTTTTTCCATGATTGTAAGGGACAGATTGCGGAGGAGACTTGTTCATAAGCAAATGCTAATAGTACTAGATTACTTCTTGGCTCTCTTTACTTTCATCAGACCAGGACTTGAAATCATTACTTGCTCTCCATGCAAATGTGTATCAGACAGGACCAAAGAAACACCAACAGTAAGGGTCTTAATAAACTAATTAAGCCACACAGCGGGAAAATTGGTGTCTTATCGCAGATGAAGGGCAATGTACATCACAACTTACTCTCAAACAAGAAACTTAACCCCTGCTGCATCCAAACTGCAGACTGATAGGAGACACACACAAAGCTCAACAGCAGGTGCAAGTGGAATAACTCTGAGACCTTGAATGTAACAGGCACTCCAGTTCCATCAATGCCAAATAGCCCAAATAATTTCTGAGAACCAGTCTGGAAAATAAGTATTTATTGTCTTTATATGGTGAGGCATAAAAGAAATACTTGACTTTATAACAATAGTTACATCAGTCTCCAGAAGACACATAAAGCCAAGGCTTTGTTAACCATAAAACAACTACTACCTCCTTCAGTGAAATGTATGTTGCCCTTAGACCATATATCCACCTCTCAAAAAAAGTACACTTCATCAGAGTTTCACATGTCTTCTGAGCCATCTGGTAGCAGACATATGAAGCTAGGACCCTTTCACAAGCATACCCTTACCAACCTTCTCCTAGCCATCAGATAAGATGGCCATACTACACTTCATGTTAAGGGAAAACTTAGCTCTCAGCCTCTGCCAATACAGAAGCTCTAGCCAGCCCCTGCTTGCAACAGGACGCTGCCCTAGAAGGTACATTAGCCTTAAAAAGTATGATTATTTCTTCACCTCTGAACAAAAGTTGATCATCACTTAAATGTACTAATGCAGCAAGGCAGCTGCAAGGAATGAGATCCAGCCACAGTGCACATAAGGTATGTAGCTCGCCATATAAAACTCCTGTCATTTTCCACGGCTCTGAGAAGTCATGCATTTTTTGAAAAGAACATTTGCCAGAATAAAGCTTACAAACCAATAGCTCTGTTCAATGATGTGCCTGTCAATAAGTCAATAGCACATCCTCTTTAAGTGTTTGCCTTTTCAGGTAAGCAGTGCTTTTTAATTCTTCACACAAGTATGGCTTCAGCTCCTGCTGCACCTCCTCCTTCATCATCCTCACTCTGTTCTCCCACCAACAGTCCCATCTTTATGCCCTCTGGAACAAAACTCCAAGCATCTGAAGTTATAGCTCTTTTTCCATGAAACCTTCCCACACATCTATTAATGCACAAAAGGAACAACCTGAAGTTCAAGAGCAGCAGAATGTTAAACACCTATTTTAAGGAAATTTCTTACCATTGCTATAATCGTAAAAACAAACCTACTCTACTCCACAAAAGGAGGATGGTTTCTGCTTTCAGTTCCAAAGTCACTGAAGTGGGGCAATTGGAATAGTCTACAATCCATTTATTCTTCCACTCTACCAGAGCAAGCTATAAAAGGGTCCCAAAACAAAGACTCATACTTTTGCTGACCATACATCATTCCTCCTAGCACAGCAAGTTTTCCATCTGTAGCTAGACAGCTAGCAGTCTACTTGCAGCTAATTTCTCCATCTAGTCAAGCCCAGGTGTGAGTGGCTATAAATGCCCAGGTCTGCATTTAGAAAAAAGTACTCCTCTAACACATAAAATATATCTTCTGAAACACACTTCAGACTGCTTACAGTCTTCACTTGGCATAAAATGGACAAAAGCAATAAAACTAACCTTTCTGCAATCAACAGAAAGTTTACAAAACCAGCATGAGCTTACTGTGTTCACCTCCACAGCTTTCAGCTGTGTTATTCAGAAGCCCTGCAGTGAAAGACACTTGTCACTTGTAAAGCCTCTCATAAGGCAGGCCAAGAACTCTGAGTAGGACAAGTATTTCTAAAGCCTAACTGTAAGACAATAAAAGCCAAATTTAAAATCGTTATCTCTTCATATTCCCAAAGAGAAACAAGTTGATCAGCAAGCCAACACTTTGCAGCTGAATGGTTGATGCTGTAAACTTGGAATTTAAGAAAAGGCTCATTGCGAGGATGCCAAATTCTCTTGCTGGAGAAAAGCCCAATAAATGGAAATTAAGACTAAGTAAACCATTATGCCTTTAACAAGAGAATGATACATTCTGTGGTCAACTGTGCTGGCATTTTGTACATGTGGACTAAATGCAAGGGTGAGAGACACACTCCATGTGGCTCTGTGGTTCCAGACACAGAGAGCCACATGCTGGCTAAACCCTGCCCTCCAGCAGGTGCTTTTCTTCTACTCACGGTGACAAGATGCACCGTAACCCAAAGCTGCAGCAACCCAAACCTCCTTACAGTTTGTCTTTCTTGCATTGTTTAGACTCTGTATTTCCATTTTTGGCATTGTACCTTCTCAGAATACCCATGGTTTTATTTAACTCACAAGCTAGAAGAAAACAGAATCAAGCCCACAAACTCTTACACAAAGGCTTCACACCAGTTACATGCACTGCAGCTGACAGAAGTACATAAACACACCTGATTCAGAGACTGATGTTGACCCAAATTCTCCTTAAACTTGCACATTTTTGGACTAACTTCAGGAAGTCTCATAGCTGTCAGAGGTGGCATTGACCCAGGAAGTTTTGCAGCATCTTTTTACTGAGCTCTTTAAAAAATATACAAATCAGCCAAAAAGTGTCCTTTGTCTTTCCAAATACTTCAGGAGCAATTCTGAAAACACTACATAACACAAAGATGTTAGAGACGTGATGCATCTTTGAGGAAACACTACTATCTTGTGCCACACTTCACATGAGACAGGTCACCAGAGATACTGTCAAACATTTGAGAAACAGGGTCTATAGAAGTCCAGTTTAGAGCAGGATCAGCCTCTAAGCCCAATCGCAGTCCAAGAACATTCTTCTCTTCCTGATTGGCAGGGGATATGTAAAAAAACAACTAATAAACAAGTAACCATGGACTGAATTTATATCAAGCAGTAGATAAAGTGCGGAGTGCTGCAGGCACACGCTTAATCCTGAATGTAAGGTAGCTCCAACCCATCCCTTTTACTAAGGAATAGTTAACCTAGATTCACCACTGGGTAAAAAACATGTACACAGGTCTTGACGGGCAATGATTTACAATATTAACATAGCTCATTGCAATTGCATGCCTACAGCAGACTTAGGAGTTAATTACATTCCTTCAGGCAACAAGCAAAAAATCACAAGAATGTGCAAATTTCTCCACCCTACCTTGCTAACATCCCTCAAACCCCATGCTAAAACAAAGAAAAACTATGCCTCCATATACTTGCAACCCCCTGCCATCCAAACAAAATGCATACATTGCTCTGGATTCAGGCCTGTGATTCCAGAAAAGCAGTCAAGGAATCACTGACTAGGTCAATGAAGATCAGAGATGATTTTGTTAATCTATTTCTGCAGATGTTCAATTTTACCATTACCTACTAAAGATTTGTATTTCTTCACATTACAGCAGCTAGAATATTATTCAGCTCTGTAAGGGTCCTGTGGTTAGCTCTGTTGGAGGGCTTACGTTTCCCAGGGGAAGAGTCGCTACTACGAGAAGCGGTTCATCAGGTCAGTCTCCCTGCCTGGTGATGCAGAGCGTCTGTCTGCTTTCCATCCCACTGTGGCCCCTATATGCTTCTACACTCTGAGTGTAAATCTGTACTTAGTCCTGCTTAAGTCATGGTAACTGCAGCTACTAAAGCTAGATTCAGAGAAACAATCATTAGCCTCTCTAGAGCAGGAGTTTCACTTCAATACAACTGGTTAAAAATAGATCAGCTGTCTGGCTGAATAACGAAGGGATCACAGAAAACAGCTTGGATTACTGGCTTCATTTTGCCAAGGATCTTTTAGAGCCAAGTTTTCTTTCACACATGTACAGCTCCTTGCGTGTTTTCTGCACATGGTTTTATAATGCCTACTATTTGCACACAACAGGCAAGACCATAGGAAACAACACCTTTGACATACAGAGGATATAGCAAAAGATTAGAGACACTTACTCATTGTTATTCCTTCCTCCCTACCTGCAAATAAATTAATCAGGGAGCTGCCTCTAAATGTTCCAACTGTGCTTGTGGAGGGTGTTTTCTACAGCACTAGATACCATGTCAATTAGGAGATGGGTCATAGTCTTCATTAATTAGTCACATGGATGATATTTTTAGAATAACTGGACGACATCAGCAAAACCAAATGTTTGCTTTTTTACCAACATCTCACTGCTTCCTCATTCATCCTTCTTAATGAAGGCCCTGTTCACATCAGTGTAAGTTCTTTGGCACCATCTTCTGCCATATGTTTTGCTACCATTCAGTCTATGGGAGCCTCAATCCATGAAACCCCTCAGCACCACAGTAACACAAAAGAACATGCCATCTAGGACCAGCTCTCCCAACAATTCTCCCAAGACAAGCCAGCCTTACCTTCCACAACACTGGGCTCGTCTTGGTATGACCTCCACTTTGAGATGCTCAGCACCCTGTATGACTAGATCCCGGACAACCAGGGGATCAGGCCCAGCCAGCAAGGATTCATGAAAGGTAGGTCTGTGCTTGACCAACCTGATCTCCTTCTATGACCAGGTGACCCACCTAGTGAATGAGAGAAAGGTTGTGGATGTTGTCTACCTGCACTTTAGTAAGGCCTTTGACACTGTCTCTCACAGCACACTCCTTGAGAAGCTGGTGGCTCATGGCTTGGACAAGTGTCCTCTTCGCTGGGTGAAAAACTGGCTGGCTGGATGAGCCCAGAGGGTTGTGGTGAACGGAGCTCAATCCAGTTGGTGCCCAGTCACAAGTGGCGTTCCCCAGGGCTCAGTTTTGGGGCCAGTTCTCTTTAATATCTTTATCAATGATCTGGACGAGGGGATTCAGTGCACCCTGAGCAAGTTTGCAGATGACACCAAGTTGGGAGGGAGGGTCGATCCGCTCGAGGGTAGGAAGGCTCCACAGAGGGATCCGGACAGGCCGGATCGATGGGCCGAGGCCAACCGTATGAGGTTCAACAACGTCGAGTGCCGGGTCCTGCGCTTCGGTCACAACAACCCCACACAACACTACGGGCTTGGGGAGGAGCAGCTGGAAATCTGCCCGGCAGAAAAGGACCTGGGGGTGCCAGTAGGCAGCCGACTGAATATGAGCCAGCAGTGTGCCCAGGCGGCCAAGGCGGCCAACGGCATCCTGGCCTGTATCAGAAATAGTGTGGCCAGCAGGAGCAGGGAGGTGATCGTTCCCCTGTACTCGGCACTGGTGAGGCCGCACCTCGAGTACCGTGTTCAGTTTTGGGCCCCTCGCTACAGGAAAGACCTTGAGGTGCTGGATCGTGTCCAGAGAAGAGTAATGAAGCTGGTGAAGGGCCTGGAGCACAAGTCTTATGAGGAGCGGCTGAGGGGACTGGGGTTGTTTAGTCTGGAGAAGAGGAGGCTGAGGGGAGACCTTATCACTCCCTACAACTACCTGAAAGGAGGTTGTAGTGATGTGGGTGCTGGTCTCTTCTACCAAGTAACTAGTGATAGGACAAGAGGAAATGGCCTCAAGTTGCACCAGGGGAGGTTTAGATCAGATATTAGGAAAAATTTCTTTACCGAAAGGGTTGTCAGGCATTGGAACAGGCTGCCCAGGGAAGTGGTGGAGTCACCATCCCTGGAGGCGTTCAAAAAATGCATAGACATGGCACTTCAGGACATGGTTTAGTGGGCATGGTGGTGTTGCGTTGATGGTTGGACGTGATGATCTTAGAGGTCTTTTCCGAACTTAATGATTCTGATCCTGCATATACAACTGTACTCTAAATAGCATACAGCTTGAGTTGTAGCCCTCTCCACCTTTTTTTTCCCCCCGCAATCAGAGCATGAGAGAAATGTTTTAATCCAGTCTTAATTCATGTGAAGACAATTCCTTCACTAAAACTGCTGTCAGGCAGCTCAGAATTTCAGGTTAGGTGTTTCTGTGTGTAACGCTATTTTTGTCCTTTTAAGTTTGCTGCATGTCAAGCAGTGATTCTCAACAGAGCTGGCAAACCATAGTTTTCTCCAAAGTTGGAGCATTGCACCAACAACAGCGTTACAACATCAGTTTCATTCAGCAAGGAGTTTGCCCAACTCGAACTGCAGTCCTCTGGGGTATCTTTGCATCACTTTTGGAACATAACTCTGCTAGCCTGAGGTCCAACAGTCACAGCATGAAAGGCCTTCTCTATTGCTACCTAAGCTCTGTGAGAACTCTTGGAAGCGATAAAGGACATGCAAATGCATGCACAGAGATTAAGGATGCTATTGTAACCTAGCAAGCACGTCTGGTATCGTTCAAGTTTTTGTTCTGTTTGGTACATGTACATCAAGGCTGTGTAGCATAACAGGATTATTTCTGAATGGCTGAATACTGGATTTTCTTCTACTTCATGCCCATGAGAAACAGGAGATTTGCTTCAGGTCCTCTAAGCATGCCATCTGCAGGGAGTCGTGTGTCCAGCCGTCTGTCAACAGCCAGAGGAAACCTGGTTTCCATTCAACAGTTCACACAGCAAGTCTGCAGGAGTCCGAGAATGCTGCAGGGAACTAGAGCATCACTTCATGAGAACAGCCTATAACATGTCCCTTCCCCAGTGGGTTAGGTGTTCACTTTGATGGGGCTTCTTGTGGCCAGAAGTATGCTTCAAGAGCCAGCACTGTGACAAGGACTGCATACAGTGCAGCAGCTGGAACACATCCTATGAGCAGCACAGATACAGGGTGCTAAACGGACTGAGTAGTCACTAAATCCAATCAGGCACTGAGGCAAAAGGGTCAGTAGAGGGCTCTAGCAGTGGTGCCTTCCAGGGCTGTGTTTATTGTTTTTATATTACTCCTTTGATCCCAGAAAGTAGGTTGCTTAATATTTTAATGGCTTTCTTCCACCATTGAAACTAACATTTCATGTTTAAGAATCTAAATCTCTTCTGCTTCAGTATCCTTTATGACTGTTAATAGTTTTTAATAATTTTTAGAGCTATTTCAAAGAAAAGCAGTGAGCCCTGAACTATTATTTCATAGTTTGCCTGAAGGCCTCTACAGGCACCACCTCTCTCTGCATTCAGGACTTCAGCAGCATTTTTGAAAACATTGTCTAGACAATTAGAAAGTAGAAGAATCCAGGCTAAATAAGACTCAATTTTTTTAGAACTTCAGCTTAGCCTCTGCAGAATGAAAGAAAGTTTTAAACATAAAGGATATGGGATAATCTACTCCACCACAGTAAGTCTTTCATCAGCCTCCTCAAAGGCTAAACAATTAGGTCCATACCATATTGTACACACTAGTAGCTTAAACACCATAAACCCTCCTCCAAATTCCACTGGAGACCAAGGACATTTTTACATCAGACTGTGTACATTTCTGCCCCAGGAAAATCCCAGAAATAGAAATCTTGCAACTGTCAAAGCAGGATTTTTTGTTGGATACCTGGATACATACACTGAGGTAAACCTGCATACTTTAAAGTTTGTGCCTAGCCTCATATTTCCACCCAAATTCATAATCCCTTCAGCAAGCCTAGAAAGTCATGCCTTTTAGCAAGAGGACAGCACAGAACTTGAAATAAGTGGCTGTTAAAATTACATTAGCTCTGAGGTGTAACACAGCACAACCATCAGATTTGAGAAAACCTTCAATTCTGCTTCAACTTTCAGGGAAATGCAGTTTGCAAAGCCATCTGCAGTACAAATCATGCTCTGTTTTTTTCTTTTTTTTTCATAAGTAGCAATAAAAGTATTCCAACTAATAACTAAACAGCCAAAGCAACAAAATGCATTAGACAGGTAGATATTTCCACTGAATAAAGTAAAAAAAAAAAAAAAATTCTTCCCCCTGAAGCATTAGAACAACTGACATACTAAAATATCCAGTGTCTCAGTCTTACATTTTACCCAGTATTTTGTAATAAAGTGTTATGTAATTCCAAGTCATTTATACTAACGGAATGTGGGAGCTACTGCAAAACACTCAAGAGGATCAGTCAGAAAGCTTTGTCTGTGAGCACTTTTGGCAACTTGCAAATACTTTCCTGTCTCTGAAATTTATGGTTAATAATGTCAGTACCATGGCTCTGGCATGCATATTCCCCAGTATTTCCAAACCTTTGGCTCAAAACAACTACTCTTAATCAAGAAAATTAGGAGAATCATTTTAGCTAGTAATTTTTTATACTTTTTTGTAAATTTTTTAATTACTTCAATACGAAGCTTTCCAAAACTCAGCACATACCTATTTCACACTGCTCCATCTACAATCTAAAGGCCCGTAAAGAGGCAAACTTACCAGTGCCAAGATGATGACACTATCACAATTAGTGATAAAAAAAGTGAGGTAGAAGTTATCTTCAGTATAAACAGTTAAGCAGTCAAAATATGCATTTGATTAGCAGGAAAAAAAGAAAATGTGACTCAGCGTAGGGAAAATAAAGCTCTCTTTAAATAAGGCATTCTAGCTGTTTTCCATCACAACAGCCAAAATCGGACCCTTTCAAAGAGAGCAGCCACCTCTCAGAGCCCAGTCTTTACCTGCAAGTTGCTGCTCTAGAACGTTCAGAGCTAAGGAGCAAGCAGTACAGAAGCAGACCTCCAGGCAGGCAAGCATTTCCTCCACGTTTTCAGCTACAGAATTAATGCCTGCAATAATAACTCTCCAGCCCCTACTTTCATGAGTCCCTCAACCTTCATGGTTCATAGGGAAACTAGAGGTGACCAGGGTGCTGCCCTCCTCCCAACCACTCTTTTAAGAAACTACAGGGTCAAGTACACAATAAAGCTTCTATATCAGCCACAGCAAAATTTATAACAATTTAATTTACAAAGCACAATGGGATTATATACTAGACCTACCAAAAAAGTTACCACAACAAAAAAAAAGCTAGAGTAGTAAGGAGTTTCTCAGGTCCCTTGGGGACACAGTGACTTCTACAAAACCAAAAACCAAAGAAAACCTCCTCGGTATCAGTATATGCCATTCCAGTTCATGCCTAGGGAAAGATTTCTTTCAAAAAAGAACAGAGTAGAATTGACTTACTTGTCTAGAATGAAATACAAATCAAATCCTCCGTAACAGGCAGGACCACCATTCTCTCTCTTTCCACCTTGTCCATCACAGGCTAGCATAAAAGTTGCTAGGAAGAGACATTTGAAGCCAAATCTCAAGATGCTTTGCTTTGCAATGGCCATTATATCCAGAGAGGAGAAAAAGAAATCTCTTCTTCCAAGGCTCCTTTATTTCACAGGTTTCTCCACAAAAGCCATTCAATGACCTTTAAATATATATGTGTATTTTATTCCTTAAAACTCCACTTGTAACAGTTGTCCTCAGGAATTGCAAGACTTTCCCCCTTGTTTCCCTTGCACTTCTGTTTCTTGGTTTCAGATTTCAAGATGCACAATACTGTATTTCACTTTTTTTTTTTTAAAGGGACTTGACCCTCAGTCTCACTTGCAGCTCTCTGAAAGCAGCACCATTGTTTTGCAAGAGAAGGAGCAGCCTCCTAACAAGTCTTGCTTTGTCACAGACTTCAGAAAACACAGGGAGGGTTTGAGGTCCGTCCCCCCCCCCCCCCCCCCCCCCAATTATTATTGTTATTATTAAGGATGGTAAGTTTTATTTTCCCTTAGCAAAAAAAGCTCAGAGAATGCCACCTTGTGGTCAAAACTCAAGCTGACTGGAGTCTCTAGTCTCAAGCATCTCATTCATGCACCGAGCACACAGCACATACATACCACAGCAGCTTTAGCTACGAACATAGAAGCCGTTTGCTTACAGCAGTCACACAGTACTGTGCAAAGACATCTTTGTTTCCCACATAGGCAACATCTGAGTTTAAAGACCTTTAAAGACCTGGAGTAGCTTCACAAAAGTTAAAGTGACAAGCCACACCAGGTTTCATCCCTTGTGTTTTCTCAGCCCTGAGAAATATCAAGCAATATCTGTGCCTGTCAAACAGACTTCCCCCTCTTACCACCCTTAGCAAACTCATTTCAGCCACTAGAGCCTAAACCCTCCCTCTTCCAAGAAAACTTGCTGGAAAACGTAACTTCAGCTACACTTGCATTTTCTGTCTCCTTCCCCAAACAGCACCAAAAGCTCCAAAACCTAAGCAAAACAGCTCAAAAGCAAGAGCATTCCCAAGTCAGAGCAGCCCCCCCCCCCCAACAAAAGCTAAACTAAGGATCCCAGGAGCAGGGACTCCTAGCCTTCCCTCTCAAATCCTCTCAGGCTATAGCAACACACCTGTTCTCCCAGTACTAACTGCTGGTTAGTAGAGCAGTTTCAGGTGTTGCATCAAGTGCAGGGGGACCAGGTCAGGTTTCTGACAGGAGATGCAAGTGCACTTGAGTCAGGCTTTCAAGCTGTTCTTCATCGCTTAAAGAGTTAAATTTGTCTTTAAAAAATTCTTAGCAAAAGCAAACAATCTGAGGAAAGACCAGGAAATGTAGCAGGATAGGTTTCAAGGCAAAATGACAAGCAGCATGATAACAGACTTGTGACCAAAGTGGAAACACCTGGATTACAAATTAGTCAGGCACCTTGCTAGAGTGATGATTAAAACTTTGGCAGTGTTCACCCTCCCACACCTGGCTATGCTCAGCAAATACACCAGCTCCATCACCTCTAATGTGGATAATACAGAGACATGGGCAAATGGTACCTCCTCAGTCCTGCTGTCAAATCCTGATCAGACCTGAAAGAAGTGGAGATCCCTTAGAAGTCAAAGCTTCTCTAGGGCTAGACAGGAGCAGAACCAGGTGTTTTGTAGGTGGATATTTGGGGCTTCCATACCTAAACTCAAGGGGAGTTGGGAGTGTGGGTATGAGTCTTGTAATTTATCTCTCAGTCTGAAAGGAGAGTAGTAACACAGCTCATTACCAAATAGGCAAAAGGTCTATATCAGGCTTTCTACAAGGAACAGAAATAAAGCACAATGTCAGAAACGTATATGAGAGCTTTTTGCTGAGGTAGCTGTGGTGCTGCCCAAACTGAGGGTTAGCACCTGCACTAGGTTTGGGCAGGCAAAATGTGAGGGCAGGTGCTCCTTTTTGGGTAGTTGTGAAAAAGAGGCGGAGCTGCCACCTGCTGATTTGCATATCTGAGTGATGTGGTTGCTTACATCCTGTGACAGGAGGCTGCTGGGAGATATTATAAAGTGTAGAGCTGTAGCTCCTGTAGCCAGTATAGGTGTGCTAGGTAAGTAGGTAGTATTTGGGGATTTTAAAGTTTCACGTGGATGCTCTGGAACAAATCTGTTTATAGTTATGAAGCTTGAATTGCACAAGCAATGAGGTTATGCATAGAGAGTTTTGTGTGTGTCTTCAAAGGTTGTACTGCCCTGGGGAAGGGAATGAGACTAGTCCATGGATTCTTTTTTGGTATTTTAAAAGAAAATGAGCTGAATGGAGGATGTAAAAATAGGAAGGGTAGAAGAAAAGCTTCCTCTCTAGGGACTGATGTGCTGTTTTTGAGAAATTTTGGAAAAGTACTTAGGGCCAGGTTGTGATCTGAGGTACAGCTAGGGCTCCTGCCACAGCTGGATAAAGTATCTTCTTGTCTCTAGCTTATGACCTGTGTCTGCCTAAAGATTAAAAGCAGACTAATAGTCTCTTTCATTTGTTTCTGACTGGCCCCGAGATGAACAAATATATAGAGATTAAAAAGAAGAAAAAAAACAAACAAACAAAAAAACCCCCTGTACCTCAGGAAAATAACTTTGGCCTGAAGCTAGCAGGGGGAATGGAGGAGGAGATCAGATTCTCTGTGTAGCTGTGGATTCAGGCTGACAGAACGCCTGGGAAAGCTTGGGGAAAAGCCAAGGAATGAGGCATCAGATGAAGCTTAGAGCACTCTGAGATGGAGGGAGCTGCTGACAAAATGAAACATCATGCTTTGTGTTGTAACTCTGATTTTCTTCAGGGCTAGTCCTCTTCATATGCTTATCTTAAGAATGTGTCTTTTTGTTTATGATCTGGTAATAGCACCATCAACACTCTAAGAAAAGCAGCTCCATAGTGGGAAGCTCATGTGAGACACAGGAGGGGGCGTTGGAATTTCTGTCTGTCCCTCCCTCACTAAAAATGCTAGAAACAAAGACATTATGAAGACTATAGCTTTTGTGTGAAATACCTCACAGTTCTTGGAGAGACTGGGTGTGTTGTATTTTTTTTCGTGAAAGAGACAAGAAATAAGGTGGTTTAGTTGCACAGCAGTTCAATGGTTAATTAAGCTCCTGCTGATGCCCGTGATGTGTGAATAGAATTTGCATATGTAAATGATGGGGGAAGTGGTATCGGCAGGTTTTCTTATCTACTCCCTTATATGTATCTGTGGGCCCTCTTCTGAAACTTGCAGCTTGGAAGAAGCCGTTCTGTCAGACTGCGGTAACAGTGGTGTTGCTGATAGGTGAGACCTCGCACATGACAGCATCATGTGGGTTTTGTGAGCATTCACTTGGCTGTCTTTGGGGGTGGTTCCCTTTGGCTCACAAATGTCTGACCCGTATGGTGGATAATGGTTTCTGTCAAGATCTCCAAATCATGTTCCCTAGTTTTCACAGCACTTCAGGAAGCTGTTATAGCACTGCATGGATAATCAAGATGTAACAAATTGGCTATGCTGACCAATGTTACTACCACAAATATATTATCACTGTACAGGAATTATTTCCTTGTCGTCAATGTAGACATGTCTTTAAATTCACTGGCCGTATCTTCAAATGGTGTCATTCAGCACGGCTCTGTTAGTATCAGCAGAGCTACAGTGTCTTATGTTGTGTAGGACAACAGGCTTCCGCGGATACGACTTGTGTGCCTTTACATTTCAACTGTACAACATATAACTCAAGGCTGACGCCTAGTGGCCAAGAAGGCCTTTTTCTTCCCTGGATTGCTTCAATTTTTCAAGGGAACAGTAACTCCCTTCCTTGTCTCTTGCTTTTATCTGACTTTGCCCTGCTTTGATTTTTATTTGCCTCTGCTGCAACATATAAGGTTGTATTGCATTATTTTTCTGGTGATTAGAGTTTGTTCCACTAGCTTTTTTAACAAGGGCTGCTAACTCTGCATATGTACGTAACCTCTTCCTGAAGAAGACTATTACGCCAAGTATAGAGATGAAAATATATGGTTTGTAATGTATTCAATAAAATAGGAGACAATATGGTGTAGGGAATAATTCTGCTATAATCTAAGAAGGCCATGCCATTGCTTTCCAAGTCTTGTTTTTTAAGAGACTAATTCCTATCTAAACCTGCCCAGGAGCAGGGGGTGCAGTCAAGCTGTTGTCCCCTTTGGTTAGTGCTGTAGGAAATAGGGTTATGTCATAAGGCTATGCACTTCTCAACAGCTTCCCTATTCTACTCAGTGTTGCACATATATTGCTTTTGTTTGCCTTTAACCATTTCCAAGCACATTGCCAGGGCCAGAGCATCCTTGCAGCACCCCTACAAGTGTTTGGTTTTTTGTTGGTTTTTTTTTCATTTGCTTACAGCTGGACAAAATTCAGCCTGGTCTACTCAAAGGGGCATCTATCATTAGTGGTATCTTTCTCTCTGATTGAATTTAGACAAAGATGATCAGCCTGGTTCCCTCTGATCCTAAGTTTGGAGCAAATTTTGAGGAAATCATTAGGGGCTTCCAGTTTTTAGCACTTCTGAAAATGGGGTGGCTGAATTTGACCTCCCTTCTTAAATGAAAGCACTTAGTGAAAAGTATTTTCTAAGAATCTGAGCTTAAAACTCTGAATGCTCTAATGACCAAGTCCAAACCACAGCTGAGGTGTCTGGATTCTCAGTCCCCTGTGACTCACAAGAATGCAAACTCAGTATTCTCCTTAGGAGTCTGTTCAATTTGATTAGATATTTAGACAGCAGTAATTAACCCCTTGGAGAAATCAAGGCCTGAACATAAATAGGGTCTTAAGCAACTAAGTCTAAGGTAACAATGATTATCTAGAAACATGCATCTAACTTTGAGCAAGTGAATATGCAAACAGCACTGATGAAGCGCTGTTTGTTTAAATGAGTATTAGAATTTTCTGTGGTTTGGTTTCCACTGGTTTTAAGGGGAAAGGATAAGCACACATGCCCAGCAGGAGGGAGCAGAGCTGCGCAGAATGAAAGATTCATATTTACTGACTACATTTCACATAATCTGGTGGATTTAAAAATAAATCCTACCGCACTGTTGGATTTCCAGTGTCTGACTCATCCTTTTCAAAGTGCTGTAAACATGGAGAATGTGACCATTTATCTATGAGGCAAGTCCTTGTATCTTAACTGATCCTGTTCTTCCTTGAAGACTTGCTTTGGAAGAGGTTAATTATACTGACATGTGCTCCAAACTGGAGTTCGGACTGGAGTGAAAAATGGAAAAATTTTCCCTCTTCAGCCTGTGCTGTGTTAAATTATCCTTCTCCTAATCATGCTTAGAGATTTTGTTTGACTGAGCATTGTCTACTGTCTTTAGTACTGCACTTATCAGTGCATGCTTTAGATTTTACGGGACAAAATGCAGCTGAGTACATGCAGGGTGCAACTGTGGCTTTTTAAAATCCCAAATCATTGCATAGCAGCGCCTGGGAAATGGCTTTGTGGACATCTGCCATGAACTGCTCTCGGCTGTTAAATGTCACCTGCTGGACTACAGTAATCTCCTGCAGTGCTGGAGGATGGTATGGCTGGAAGATTTATAGTGAGGCTGTTCTTGCTGTATTTGTTCTTTAGAACTCTCATCCCAGCAGTGTGAAACAAGTGTCTACATATGCTGTGGGGGTGTTCTGGCAGGCCCAGACTCTGGGCTGGGTTAACAAGACATAGAACAGCTCCACTTGATAACAAGCAATAAAATTTCTGTTGAGGCCTTGTCTTAACTCTGTTTCTTCAGGTCGCTTGTACTCCAGTTTTGCTTTAAGCATCACAGGTGTATTTTGATTGCTGCTGAGGAGTTTCTTTGGTTTGTTAGGTGGCTGAAGTTTCCTTTTCTTTCACTCATGTATGTTTGGCATTAAAACAGACATATTAGTACTAAAAAGTTTCTTTCCAGTCCCTACTGGAAAGAGAGTGAAATAGGGAAATGCCAGTAAGAAGGTGAAGTAGGGCATGACAAGAGCGGAAAGATTTTGTTAGGATACTGTATAATGACTAAAAATAAGTGAAAATCCCTCCTAAAACTTTGATTCTTGCCTCCTCCTGTCATACTTAGCCTCAGCCTGAGCAAAATGAGAACTGATGGTGTGTGAGGGAATTAAAAGAATGTGTCTAATACCAAAAAGGAAGGAGAATAGCAGCAACAAACTACTGTCTGTGTCTCTCCTCTGCTGGGACTGATGTGTGCTGATCTAGACAATTCAGATGCTTTTGCATGATATGTGCCTAAGTGAACTCTATATCCTTTCAAACTGCTACAGAATAAAGCCTCTGGGGATCAGTGAGAGGGTCATAGAAACTGAGGAATGTTGCATGGCTGGTATTCTTCTTAAATACAGACTTGTAGTCAGCTGGATGACCCAGGGCATCCTGCTGTTTTTGTTAGAACAGAGGAAATAATCTTGATTTTAAAGTTGTGAGCAATAGGGACCTTGCCTTACTGAAGCTTTAATGTTTAATGGCCCTACTCTTTTTTTAAAAATTGTTCTTTAATTCCCGTCTGAACTTATCTACTTCCAAATATTTAGGATTGGCTTCTTACTTTCTAAGGTTTTGAATTTTTTCTATGACAGTGGCTTGACCATATAAGAAATTTGAGTTCAGGTGTCCACTGCAGGATTGGGGAGGGGAAAATTGTTGTTAGGTGACAACACTCCAAGATAAATGCATACTTCCAGTCCCTGCCTTTTTTTTTAAAAAAAAAAAAAAAGGTTAACTTTGTAACAGCAAGCTTTGTGCTGGGTCAAAGTAGATAGGGGATTGTTTGTCTTAGGCTAGAGCTGACAAATCTAGCATAAACACATCATCAAATGCCCTTGTTAATTCAGCAGAAACATTACTGTATTCCTAGGTTGATTCATGTCAAATTTATGCTACTGGAAGATGGGACATACAGAGAATCTGGGACTAGCTACCAGGAAAGTGCAAAGGCTCTTTCTACATGTCCCTGGCAGCATAAATGGAATAAATCTTTCATCTCCCTTTACAGTGCCATTGCAGCATTAAGGAAAACTAAGCCTGGGTTTTTTGCATCTTCAAGGCTGAGTAAGAGGAGTTTGGGAGGAGACAGCTGGGAATATTGCACTGTCTTATGTGGATCAATAATTGTGTTTATATTGTGCATGCATCTTTGAAGCAAAGCTTCATCCACCTGAGTGATCAATGTGATGCCTCTAGCCAGTCCTCACTATGCACTGGAAGAAATGGACTATTTTAGGAACAGAACAACTCTAAATCCTACAAATTAGCTTCCTCTACCCCTAAAAAAGGCAAATACATTGCTTTCTCCTTTCTAGCTTTCATGCCACATGAATCAAGATTTTCAGTGTGAGGCATCTTTCCCTGAGAAGGGAAAGGAAGGTCTTAATTCTGTATGGCTTATTTGTAATATACATACTCTGATGCTTGCCCACCTTCATGGGTGTGCCCTATGTTAAGAGCAGGCTTTTAAAAGAGCATTCAAAGGGATCAAAAGGGGTGGCAGAGAAGCCATCAAAAGAATTTTCTGGATGTGTTCATAGATGATAAAGGATATAGTAATGAGAAACTAGCCAGAGTTAATCCATGCTAGAGGCCTTTAATTGAAAGATATGGTCATCAATTTATCTGTTTCAGTATCTGAACCATCAAGAACAAAACTCTCGAAAGAGGTGATGCCAGGGAAGAACAGCATTGGGGTTGCTTCGTGCAGCAGCTATCGAGCATCTGTACTTGGTTCAAGAAAGATAAGATTTTCATGCTGTGGTATTGTCACGACAGTAGTTAAGGCCCAAAAGATGCAGGACATCAAGTCTAATGCATGATCCTTGACTGTATGTATCTTGGGGTTCTTTAAAAACAAGAAAAGAAAAAAAAAAATACCATGAGGTAATACCTACATTGGTGTTAAGTGATTTGTGCATTCATTGGCAGTCCTTAACACCTGGCACATAGCACTTGCATTTTTAATCAAATTGAGCCATCTCAAGTACCAAAGCAATTATCAAAGCAAGCAGTGAGTAGGTGGAAATGCTGCTATGACAGAATCCAACATCCTGTGCCTGATCTGTAGAGCATCTTTCTCATGACAGGGTTTGGAGACAATCAGCTTGCAGTAAGGCTCAGAGTACATTGCTGGTGCTTCAGGATTAAATCTGTTCCTTTATATATATTTAAAAAGAATTTCTTTTATCTCCACAATACAAGAAATTCTATTGCAAGTGATCAAAATATGATTATGGCACCCACAGCAAGACAGTTTATTTATACTAGTCTCCATAGCAATAGCTGCCATTCTACAACAGTGTATTCTTATTGCTCTGACTGAGCAATGTTTTGAATAACTGCTGCAATAGAAATATTTTGCATGCACGAGTGAAAGATTCTTTTGTAGTCACCAAACACAACTGGATCTTTAACTCAGAAAGGAATGATCATAAAGACATGCTATTTAATATTCTTTTGGTTTTCCAATTCAGATGGGCACTATTACACTCTATACTGTTAGTATATATACGGTTATGCTAGTGCTAGTTAATAGGCGCTGTCAGGCTTTGACATTATCAGAGAATCCTGTGAAGTGTGGGTTATTAAACTCCTAGGTAATGTGATCATTCCACCTCTGAAAAACCTACAGGGGATGAAACAACTTGGCTTAGTATTGTGAAACACTAACTAAGTGTTGTTTGGGATTCCTCAGTAAACTTACCAGCAATCTCTGAACTGAAGGAGAGTGGTTCTCAGGACTACCCTTTTTCTTTACCTTGGCATTACAGATGAGGCCAATCTGCAAAATTCTGGGCCAAAACTTAAACCACCTTAAACTTCACTAAAAGGAGTAGTAAGGGTTTGTATCAGATCATTTATGGAGGTTGTGACTCAACACTGTTCCAATCCTGATCTGCAGAGGTACTGAACCCTTTCTGCAACTTCTGAGGTTCTTGATTTGTGTCCATCTCTAGTTGGAACAGCAGCATTTGTGTATTATTCCCCAAGGAAAAAAAAAAAGTCTGGTTAGGTACAGGCATAATTCGTTTGCTTGCACTCACCGTGAACTTCATAAGCCACATAGGTTTTGAGTCCGTTACACATAGCAAAGATGTCTGGTCCATAAGACATGAGGTCACGGACAGGTGTCCTGATGATGAATGTGATCTCCTTTGCAGGTCGTCCCTGACGTTTCATTTGCTAAACATCAAATAACATCATTTGGTAAAATCAGTGCCTTGATCCATTAACGCTATGCATATTCCTATTTCTGGAATGGTGCCTCAGCGCTTGGTGTTTTACTCAAAACTGTATTTAGTACAGTCTTTTAATCCACTCTGTGACTATGGGACCATTAGCAAGCATTGAAAACAGCTGCTATGGCAGATCTTTCTAAAGGAGTTACGGTGGAAGGAGGCTGAAGAGAACTGGAAACTCAAACAGCTGAACAAGAAGAGTAGTGCAGTCAGTATGTTAACACAGACCTCCTAGAAAAGTATTTCCTCAGTCACTAACCTCTCACCCTAGATGTGCTCAGGTGGCAACTTGGAAGCATGGAAGGAGAAGTCTATTCTTTCAGCCTTCTAAAATGGGGAGCCAAAGAGGGCAGTAGCAATGCTTGGCAGATACATTTACACTAAAATTATTTGCAAGTAGTCCTTATGACCTCTTTGAGAATGCTGAGTGTTTTAGTGGGACAGCTTTTTTCTGAACTGCTCCAGAGTGCTTTGTTTCAAGTGAATTTCAAATATATTTTCCTACTTGAGTGCTCTGTTGTCTGGACCAAGTGTCTGGATGCCTGTATTTTCTCTTATGACCTAGGCTTCCTGCTGGTTTGTATCTCATTATTCAGCTACAGCCACAGGATTCCTGTTCTGGCTCATACAATTAATATGGAGGAAAAGCTGTTGAATATAGAGATACTCTCTTACGCCCTAAAGGAAAATGGAGATCTAAACAATAGCATCTGCAAAGCAATGTTCCAAAATGAAAAATGCAATTTTGTACTGAAATGACTCAGAACTATTTCTAGATATTGCCATCCAAAAATAATTAATGCCATTGAAGGTTTCCTAATATAAACTGTCTCTTAGCAACCTGCAGACCTAAATTTCCTCAGAGAAAACTTAGCTGGGGAGGAAGTGGGGGGGAATGATTCACCTAATCTTTTTCTTTTGAAAAAACCATCCCCATGGCAAATTCCCAAGCCACGTTACTTTTCAGAAAACCGAAATCCTGCCACTTGTGAAAATCTCATCCCCTCAAGAAAGAAAGAGTACAGTTAAGAAACAGCTTGATGAACTTCAGGGTAAACACACACTTAGCAGGGATGACTGGCATTGACATAGGCTTTCAAAATCATGATGGAATTTTATCAGAGTTCCTGAAAGCCTACTCCAGTATGCTTCCTTCTTGCTGGTAAGCAAGGAGTTGAGATAAGCTTCAGGAGGCACAGAGACCTTAGTACAAGCAAGCCTAGAACTAGCTAGAGGTGAATGTTTTTGCTCAAGCCTGTACTTGCATAACTCTCCCCTTTTTCTTCCCCACCATGCCTGCTTGCCCTTTAAAGCCAGGATTTTTATAAGGCCTCAGTTCTCAGACTTCAAGGGAAGCCAGTGTCTACAAAAGGTTAGTATGCTGAATGCTGAGATAATTTTTTAAATGTCTGTGCTAATTCTGTGGGCTGAACTCATGCTAATATGGTGCTTGGTTCTTTTGAAAAAGTTTTGAAAGCTTGAAATCTTATTTAAACTTTTTTCCTCATTACTGGATTATTTGCTCTTCCTCAACTAGAGCTGCCTTAAAAAAAATGATTTTTTTTTTAACCTGCAAAGAATGTGAGGTTATGAAGAGTACCATGCCAAAAATCTAAAATCTCTAAACAGTATTAAAAAGCAGTCAATCCAAATAGTCTTTTAAAACATTATAAAAATAATCGAAGTGACCTACAACACTGAAAAAAACATGAAAACCCTCCACTGCAAGCATCTGAAACAGGGTATTCTAACTTTTCAAAGGTTTCAAATTATATTAATGTAAACTGTCATTGAAATTGATACAACTTGATAATCAAAGGTGTGATCTAAATGGCTTTTAAAGTAACTGTTGGTTTAAAAGCTTCTGAAAGCAGCACTGTCTCTGACATCAGTAATGCAAAGTAGACTGTACAACTTTACAAGTAACTACTCCTTTTTAATCTTACCCTGCTCTCTTCAGCCAGTGCAGGAAGTGCATCAAAGCTAGGCATCTCCTTTATCTTCATTATGGAAACGAAGCAAACTTTCTCTGGCAGCACTCTGGTTGCAATAAAGCCCTGTAAAATACTAGGAATTCTGTTTTTCATTCATTAAGATTGGAATAAAGTCTATATTTTAAAAGTAATAAATGCAGATAGCTTTTGCCCCAACACTTGGACTAAAAGTGTTAAGAATAAAGAAACAAGTCCTGTATTTCAGTCCGCTTTATAGCAGCTTCATCGGCTTGTACATTTTCTGAAAAAGCATGTTCCTTGCCACTTACTGTATCATAGTGCCAAATGGTTTTCCATGACCCATGGGTGCTCTTTTTCTCGATAGTTGCCACGTGCCATTCCTTATTGATGGTCAGAATTTGGAAGTCTCCACCAATGATTGCTTGCTGGCCTGCTTGCTGGCCTGCTTGCATATCGTGAAACTAGAAAACAAAATTAAACAACACTTTTAGACTTTCAAGTCGGTTATCTCGCCAAAGCTTTAGAAAAATCACTGCTATAATAGAATAAATGCTGGCCCACAGGGAGTGCCTGTAGTGACCACAATATTTTCAAAATGACAAAGAATTAAGGCTGTAGCATTCTTGAGCAGCTGTAAGAATTCTTTTAGTAGATTCAATGAATAATTTCTGTATCTTATAACTGTCATCTGGTATGTTTAGAGTTTTATATGTGAAAGAAGTTTTAGAATCTTCTCCTCCAAAGGGATGGGGAAAGAAGCAAGGAAAACTCAAGAAGGGAATATAGAAACAGGAGCAGTATATGTGTAACTTGGTCACTATACTCACAGAAGTAGCAAGGGCTGGAGTCAGCAAGAGTCCAAGAAGGAGGGAAGTTACAATCTGAAATGAAAAACAAAACCAAAAGTGTAACTGCAGGTCTGGCTGACAAATGTGGTTGTGGGAATCCTAGTGCCTTTTTCCTAATCTGGTGTTTAAGTGTACTCCTTGGATCCTTTTTTGCTTTCATACTGGAATTATAAGAATCACCTAAAGGGAGTCATCCTTGCTTTACCCTAGAATAATGCAAACTAGACACATAGTAGGTTGCTTTTTAAGGAACTGAATCTGAAGGTGCTTCTGAGACCTGTATAGTCATACACGGATATTTTACAAGGATGAGGAGAAGGAATTTAAATTTCTTCTGTTTAGGCATTACAAGAAAGTAGTTGATCCATTAGAATGCATTGCTCCAGTTTTGCAAAAGCATTGACAAAAATGGACACAGACTAGGCTTCCTGTAGGTTGAATGACGTGTAGTTAAACCTTTAAAAAAATCCATACCTCTTCATCTGAGTAGGTTAATAGGGTCTGAGTTCCTCACTCTGGAAGAGAAAAATCTCCCCAGAGAATACCTTTTTGCTATAGACAGACATACACACTGCTAAGAGATAAAGGCAATGGTTTTGCATCTAAGTTTTAGTTTATAAGGAGAAAAAACAGCATGCAAACTCACAGTAAATTTCATCTTGACTGCAGAGCTGATGCCAGTGCAGGTAGAATGAATGATGTGAACTGTCCACCTTATATATGTTTTCAGAATTAGGTGTGGAATGATTTAATGTTGAAATAAAATTATTTTGTAATTTGTATACCTGTCTGCATATCACTGAAAATTACTTCCTGCTGCAAATTTTGACCTACCAGAGTCCGATAATTATCAGATAAGAATCCATTTGCAGTGAAAAATTAAATATGTTTTATAGTAACTTTCTGACATGTACCAATTACTCTTGAAAATTCACATCGAACTTAAGACCAGAGATAGCCTAAGGTTGGTTTGTTTTGTTTTTCAAAAAAGCCTTGTAGTAGACAAAGTAAGAGCCTTCCTACCTTCCAAAATGTACTGTATGTTACCATGTAACCATAGGGTCCACCAAAACAAATAACCCAAATAGAACATTGCCACTGAAAATTGTTTTACAATAGGCAGTTCAAACTGAAATATTACATATATGTGCAAGTCTGTGGATGTTTCTGTTATTTTAGGTGGCAACAATAATTTTTTTCACCTTGCCTCAGCTTATTTTCTGTGGTGATGCAAGTACTTATTGAATGAGGTGATCATTCAGTTAGGGAGGTTTCTGAATACTTGGGTTTTGTGTCAAGCTGCTCAGTTTCATTTTGTGTGCAACCTGAGTCTGTGGCAGGGAATCACTGTAAAGATTGCAAAATTACTTTTCAACTGGAATCCAGCATGTTACTTAAAAAAGGGGGGCTTTTAATAGATAAAAATAACTTCTAACCAGTGCTGCAAGTGCAATATTAAACTAAATTCTGGTCTCAGTTTCACCGAGTCTAGCCTGCAAGTCCAAAGTGACACTTTTGATACATACCGTTACACCAAATGGTGGTTATATTATTGCTTCTTTACAAGCAGCAGCGCTTGCCTGGCTTTGTGTGAAAAAACGTAGGTTTGTGCGCGGGCTCTGAGGGCAGACCCCACTCACCGTCGCCCGCTTGTGGCGCCGCCGGGGAGAGGAGGAGAAAAAACAAACAAACAAACACACACCCCCCCCAACAAACAAACAAACAAACAAACAAAACCACCACGCACACACCCCCCCCCCCCCCCCGAAGAGAAACATGGAGAAAACTCCCTTCGCAGCCCGACAGAATTCAGAATTAACCCTTTGCTGAAGGAACAAAAGAGCTTGCATTTGCTGAGGTGCGGGAGAACCGAGGCGGAGGGCAGAAGAGCAGAGCTGAGCCGGCGTCGGGCGGGAGAGCTCTGAGGCGCCGGTGGGCGCGTGACAGCGAGCAGAATAACGGTTGGGAAAAACGGCGGGAAAAGCCTGCTGAGGCGGTGGCGGCGAGGGCCGGGGCTGCTGTGCCTCAGCGACCTTGAGGGGAAGGAGCCCTGGCACATTTATGCCATTCCAGCTTTATTAATTTACAGTTGTTGGAAGTATTTCTTCCTGAAAGATTGGTGTTAGACCTGCTGTCAGTGTCTCGAATGAGAACATCTATTTTTGTGTTAAAAAAAAAAAAAAAAAAAAAAAAATCCCTCACGAATTGGGTACTCTCAGCATCCTGAATTTGTCTTAAAATACATGAAGGTATTCAAATCTATTTATTAGATTATATTATACTGTTTTAATTATACTTGAGTCACTCTTTTGAACTTTTTTCTGTCAATGCAGTTTTTCAGGTGTGTTTTTAAATGTAAATGCAGTTGAATCTTTATATTCTGCCTGCTGTGGAATGAGAGAAAAACAGAGCAGTAGGACTTAGGATAAAATCCTGTCACTTTGTAATGCTGATGTGACGTGCTGATGGGTTGCCCTCAGAATTTAAATTACAATTTCAATTAAATTAGGGAAGGTGAAGATCTAGTATTTTCCAGACAGCCCAAGTTACTGAAGTGATTGTTGTAGATCATGGAAATTGTATCTAGTGATAAAGCTCAGGCCTCATCCTTGTTGAGAAAGATCTTTTCTTGTAAGGTAAGCAACTCCAACTTTCTGCACTATTAAGAATATCTATGTATCTCTGTGCTTACATGCACATTTTGAGAGTCACAGTGTTGACGACTCTTCAGGTTCACTGGAGTCCTTGCTGTCATGTCTCTAGTTAGCAGTCTCTTTTTGAGTCTTGTTCTCTTCCCTATCAGTCTAAACCTGAATCAACTTAAATTTGAATAATGCACTTTTGTGAAATGTAATGACATCCCAATTAGAGCAAGAAACCTGCCAGAATGTAATATTGTCATTAAATTCCTTGAGTGTGGGAAAAGCAAATGCTTTGCTTCATTGGTTCAGTAGTAGTTCTGTGTTTTCTGTAAAGTTTGAAATGTTACTGTAGGACACATGGTTCATTTAAGCTTCTCATGGAATAGAAAAAGCTTGGACATGTATTAAGCATCACAATGTGCAATATTGTAGTAAAAACAGGAATCTATATGCATGAAGTTAAAGTAGTTTTGTGAGAAGCTGGACGTTGCTGCAAATGTTTTGTGCCCTCTTGTTGAAATTTTGGCCTTAAACAAGATGGTATTGGAACAGGCATTGTCCCTTGATGGAAGCATCCATGCCGTGGTATTCCCTGCCAAGGGGACTACGGACTCTCTGATTTGAGCCCAGCAGAGGGTATCCCTATTTCCCTGCAAGGCTGCTGCCCTATTTACATGCAGGGCTGCGACAGCTGGGGCTGTGTGATGTTGTGGTGCACCATAGACCCTGCTCAGGTGAGATCCCTGCTACCTCGGGGGACTTTAAGTCATCATCTGTTACAGAGTCTGGCCCATAGCCTTCAAGGGCTCAAAGGCCCCAGAAAGACATTTCCCAGTGACATGTGATAGGATAAGTGAAGAGGGCTGTGCCTGTTTTATCTCGGGGAAAATGCAGTGTAAAGTTGGAAAAGGAGAGGAGATTCTTTCCAGAAGCCCCAGGCAAGTTGGACAGGAACTTTGTTTAAATACTGCAACCATGTGGTTGCTTTTCTTTGGAGGTGCTAGAATATATTTGGGTGCAGTTTTGCTTTGGTTTTAATGTCAGTTAACTATTAAAGATGTCAGAAACTTTTTCCTGAACAGAACAGGCTGCTGCATCCTTTATTTACAGTAACCCTTGACTGTTCCTGAATGGGTAAAGTGTCTCTTAGAGTAACTCCTTTCAAACTCCAATAGAAAGGTCCCTGAGCAAGGAGAGAAGGTGAAGATTTGGTATTTTCCAGACAGACTGAGTTACTGAAGTGATCGTTTTAGATTAAGAAACTAGTCCCAGCCATTTTGCCTTAGTTTTGGCCTAACTACAATTTTACTCTTTCAAATTTTCAACTTTTTAATTGGTTAGGGTATGCTTTTTTGCTTCCTGTGTTAAACATTTATAAAACATTAAGTAACATCTGTATTCAACTCTAAACTGCATTTAATATACTTAATTCTGTTATTTGCGGCTTGATTTCTGGGTTCATCAGAGCAATAGTGCATCTGCCTCTTTGTAATTGGCCATATTGCATTGCAATGCTTATTTTTAAAGTAAAACATTGTAATACTTAGTATGTTAAGAAGTTAAGCATATCTGAGTTATTTTTATTTTATTTCTATAAATCTGGACTTCAGACTGTATTATCTTAAATATGGCTAATGTGGTAGCTATAGCACCATTTGCTCTTAGTAGTGACGAATAATTGCTTAAGACAGCATGTGAAGTCTCACTTGGAAATTGTACAGGATGAAGTTTAAATGCCAAAACTGGGATTTTACAAGAACACTAGTTTAGCAACTTCTCTTTGGAATTGCTTCCACTTTTTTAAAGGATTTGTAAAAGCACAGTGCAGGCCAATGTAAGTTGATGATAAATTTTACTGAGACACCCCCTCAGAGCAGAAGAAGAGACAGATAAAAGATTGAAAATGTGATGAAGAAAGATTATCAAGGAGAAAAATCTTGTTCATGGGTACACAGTTCTATGAATCTTCTTCCTCAAAACTTCGTCAGGAATAATTAATCACAGTGATAGGCAGTTCCTTAATCTTAACTTTCAAGCATGAACTATCTTGCTTTAAAAAGTCTGATCCTGAAAGAAAAGGAAAAACTGATTAAATTTGGACTGAGAAAATAAGAGAACAATGTAGCTAAAATTTTTCCAACTTAACGTTGGATATGTAGCAGGAAATGTCACTTTAAAATTAAGCTGCATTTTTCTAAACTTATACTACAGGCAACTGTTAGTGCGATCTTTTTGGACAAATCTAAGCTACAAATTGGGTTTTGAATCTCAAAGTCATGCTGTGACAGGACCCACGGTATCTAGGTACATGTACAGATTGTACATGCATGAAGTTGCCTAAAAAAATTCAGACTTCTGTCAACGGCTAGACCCCAAAACCTTCCTGAAAAAGCCTGATCTCCAGGTTGTATGCAGAAGAGTGACAGACCTGCTGCTTTTCCTTAGGTACACACTTACTGATTTATAAAAAGTCATAGAAAACCACCTCACTTCAATAATTAACTTGTTCATCTTCACTGAAAGATTTCATTTTCATCCTTATTGGTAAGGTTGTTAATCTTTAATTTGGTATACAAAACACTGTTACTAGTGTACTCACCAGGAGCTGGCTAAGCAAGGTAAGAGGGAATTTGTTTACACTCTTAACCTCAGCAGTATACTTTGTACAGGTAAGAAGATAATTTAAACACAGTGGGTTTTAGAATATGTCCAGCCCCAGTTCAGTAAACTCCTTGGAAAAAGGTGGTTGGAAATATTTTGTTTAAAAAAGTGAATCCTTCACCCTAAGCTTTTTGTTTCAGACATGGAGCAGATGCATGTAACATCCATGTGCATGTGTGCCTATTGTAAAGAGTTGGAATATGGGTGCACAGTACAGCTTTGTACTTGGAACACAGCAGAAATGGGACCTGAGCTTCCTCATAGTAGATCTCATGCCACTGAATACAGGGCTATTCGTATAAGGGTAGGCACAATCATATTTGTACAGAAGAATGTAATGTTAAACACTTTGTTACCCCTTTATAAAATTATACAGTTTCAGTGACTCACATGCTTGTTGTTGCTCAGATTTGTCAAAACTACTGCTGATATGTTTTTGAGATTTAATATTGTTGTGATGATAAATTCTTTTGTAATAATAATTATTGTGAACAATTATTCTCTTGGAGATAATCCCTCCTAATATTGAACCGGTCACAAATTTCATCTACTTCAAAGGAGGATTTTTGTGAAAAAGATCCAAGTGTGACTCAGAGTATTTAGCACTAACATTTTGGAATTTATCCTGCAATAATTTCAGGCTGCTGTAAATACCCCTGCTTCCCAGTCATGCACTTGGAGTCTCTCATGTCTAATGGTTCTTCTCCTATGCTCTCATCAGACAGCTGTGCCGTAACTTTATATAACTTGATGAGACTGTTGACTTGCATTTGAGTTGTGAATGAGAGAATATTGCCCCTTCAACATTTTACATGTGCGCCTCACCCTTGTAACAGAGCACTTCTCTCTTTCACGTTTGAGTAGGCATATGGAGTGAAGTCACTGCCAAAAGTGAAATTTCACCCGTGCAGTCCTGACCCATTTGGCATTTTTACTCTGTAATCCCTACATAAATCAGTAATAGTAATAGTTTGCTAGGCACCAAGAAGGACTCAAAGTAATTTTAAAACTGTCGAGCCTTAACAGTTTTATGAGAAATTGATACATATACTCACAGTGAACTTCATTTTGATGGTAGGCAAAGCAAGATCTGCTGGTAATTGATGTGTACTCTTACTTTTTATACAGTAGTATCCCACAGTTAAGTCTTAAAATGGGTTTACCTTATTGGCACGTGCCCTGTGTTCACAGAATCGTGGCAGGTTTCCTGGGGAAGTGCTCTGATAAGAGGAGGCTTTGATACCAGCCTGACTGAATCTATTACATACAGGAAGATGAAAGAAAACTTGTCATGTTAAGTTCAATGTATTTTATAGTAACTTTTAAATGAAAAAAAAAAAAAAAATCAGAACCAAAGAATAGATGTCTAATAAAATTTGTAGTGACTCTTTGTGCCTATGTGGCAAAGGACTCAGCCTAATATTTTACCCATAGCTGATACCATCTTTTAAATCGATGGAGGTAGTAATCTTGCTATGTTAAAAATGTTAAGTCAGTCCCCAGAAATCATGAGGCTGGTTCTAAATAACAGAAATTACTGACGTCTTTTGTTAACCTTCCTTTCTGAGCTCACTCAGTTAGGATCTGCTTTCCAGTCTTCAGGCATGGCCTATGCATCTTCACAGAGCCTCTTCACAAAAGTGGTACCTTATTATGGACTAAGGGCTAATTCTAGAAAGGGACCATAAACTGGAGATAACAAAAAATGAGTAAGGGAGGAGCAGAAACAACAGGCATTTTATGTCAACTATTATTTAGAAAGTAGATTTTTAAAGTCTTCTGAATTTGATAATTATATACAGAGCCACAGCTTGGGACCTTATTTGCCTTGTTTGTTGCAGAAACTTGGCAAAATGTTTTGTTGTTTGTTTTTTTTTTTAATGGTCCAGTACAAATGTCCAAGTCTCTTTGCCCAGGAATATTGTCCATTGCTGTTTAATAAACTAAGATATATAGAGAGAGCCTCAGGCAATTTGGATTTGTTTCTTAGCTGTGCCTGTTACAGAAGAAGCACATTGAGAGGTGTTCATTTACCTACTCCAAAAGCACTTCTTATTTAATAGCAGCTCTATTAGTCCCTCTGTATACTAATTGTGCAATTCAGTATGGGTTTGTGCATTTAAGTTTGCTTTTTGTTGCCAGAATGGCATAATAGGGACTCAGCGTCATTATAAACTAATGTCTCTGAACAAAGTTCTCCGCTGTCATCAGTTGCTGAGGATCATTGCTGCAGCTGTTATTGGAAAAGCCAGGGAATCTAACTTTAGTCGAGAAGATGAGGTCCAATTCTCATTTACACCGGTCAGGGCCACACTGTCGTTCTGCTACGAACTGATGCCTTGCTCGGACTATGTGAGTGCAGAGGAGGTGTAGCAGTCTGCCAGCACTGAGTGGAGAGCTGGTTTTCATCTATTTCGCACCCACTTTGCAATTTGCATGAGGTGTAAAATATGGTGAATGAAAGTAATAAACTACTAAGGGAAAAGACTTACAGTTCTTCTAATAGGACTGATTTGTGGATGCCAAATGGAGACAGGTATGTCCTTAGCCTCCAAGATGCACATAAAAGTCTTATTTTTTGTGTCACAAAATGCTCTCATGTCTCTGGAAATTTAATTAATTGACTCTTTTTTAAGAAAGGCATTGAGAAACTGAACTGTATAATGCTAATCCCTGCAGTGTCATTAGCAATGAGTTGGAAAGCAGTTTTGTCCATTTCTTCCAACAACTGTAGCCAATTTGGCCATTACAGTAATGTGTCACACTTGGAAGCCTGAATCTCCAAATCTTCCATCAACTTCTGATTGCTTGAGTAGTTTGTATGGCAAACACACGCAGCTAGAGCATTTGACATTAAGAATAGCTTACAAAACTAATTACAATAGTAAAGCCAGGAAAAAGGGCAGGGAGGGGTGCTTTTACTGTGTAAGACCCTGTTCTTTTTCCAGTACAAGTTTGTCTGTGCCTCATTTTTAAAGTTCTGCTCAACTTATTCTGTTTCTATACTAAATTCTTGTACCACTGTGCAGCAAACTCCCAAGGCTGAGCGCTGTTCCAGTTTTAACCCTTTTCTCAAATTAGCATTTCCTTTTATGCACACACTTAGATTTTCATGTGTTTTTCTACGCCTTACTCTCTAGCAAGAATAAAACTGCTGAAATTACTTCTGGTTTCATCTTTGAAGCTGGATTTATTTCTTTAACTATGGCATGTGTTTAATTCTGCTTGACCTGACCTTGTGCCACACAGATTTTTCTAGACTGCGTCACCCTGTCTTTATCTAGTGTGTGCATGCCCAGCTGAATGCAAATGGAAGCATAGAGAATTTTGTTGATTTTTTGAGGTGTTGCTTCATTCTTTACTTTTCTCCCACTACCTGCTCACTCCCTGATAAAGTATCTATTTATGAAAAGTACCTGGGGAAAAAAACCTATGAGTCACTGGGAGAGTTTTATTGATAGTATAATCTCCCCTTAACTTGATTGAATACATCTCCCTTAGTGTTAAAATTCCTGTTTGGTAATCAGACTTGAACTGAAATTGTACAATTATTCTTTTCACTTGGTGTTCAAGGTTCTTTTGTTTAAATTATTTTTAGTGGATGATAGTGCCAAATAATGGGTCAAATTCTTCTGGCAATTTTACATATGTAGATTAAGAGTAATTCTGTACTTTAATCATGTTTCATCATGTAAATTATAATGTATTTGAAAATACTCGGCCTTATGAAAATAACAGAGAAATTAAGTTTCCTGTGACAATAAATGTTGCTGTGTTGTAACAACATATTACTTGTTCTGAATGTTACTCAAATTCCATTTTCTGCTGGCCTCCCTGTTATAACCAACCTGACTGCAAGTGTAATAGTTGAAGAAAAAGTGATTTTATTTGGGGAAAAGTTTGAGAGTCTTCACTTAGATTAAAAGTATCGAAAGCAAGAAGACTACTTTGAGAATGTGGGCATCATTGTGAAATTTCATGTTCACTAAGGGGTTCTGACTCATGGCTTCCCAAGCTAAACCTCACTCTGGCTGAGGACTGGTGAAAGTGCAATTAGAGCAGGTTATAGCCCTTCTTATGCAGCTCTTTGCTTCAGTTACTTATTATAGAAGGGTGCTTAAAGGACTCTGGAGTAGTCATGGGTAGTCTTGCCTCCGAGTGCCTGTGTGCTAATTTTGGGTATTAATGGGAGATGTGTGATTAACTGTGGGGGAAAAGGTCTCCAAAAAGCAAGGCTTTCCTATATCTATAGTATATCTAGGCTTTGCCTGAGACAACTAGGAGTATGTTTGTTCTCTCTTGCAATAGTGTTAATTAGTCAAATGCTTTTTAGGGATTAATTTTTAATTTTTGGCCTTGTCTGATCAGATCAGCACAATTCAGTCAGTCCAATGTAAGGTGAAAATCATGAGATCGTAGCTATTGTTGTAATTCTCCTTCGCTAAATAACTGTTGATTTCATGTGTTGCTCTGCTCTTATCTGTGCCTAAGCATATCGATGCTTAAGAAAGCAGAAGCTCATGTTTCTTGGGTGTTTTTCAAAAGAAATTAGCATCTGAAGACATAATGACTAATGGAAAGTTAATTTAAGCTTTAGTTTAAGAGCATTTAAAACTTACTAAAGCTTTTTGTTTTAGCTTGCGGTGCCTGAACCCTGTTAGATTCCTGCTATGAAAGGCTTATTTGACTGCCGAAATCTACTCTGAGTATTTCTGACATATCTGTAATCTTAGAAACAAAGAATCCTTTGAGAAGAAGGGACAGAGCCAGCTTTTCAGAGGAGGGTAACATTAATCTAATCTAATTAGTCTAATCTAACCGGGCTTGTCACAATTTGATATCTGTTTATATGTATTCTGATATATTGCTTAGCAGCACAGCTTTGTTTCACTTGAGATAACATTTTCCATGCGGACTTAGGTGGAATAAAGCACATGCATGCAATTTTGTTTTTTTCATTGAGTCTTGTTTGCTGAGAGAGATTTCCATACAATCTTTCACCTTTTTTCCCTGATGACTGAGATGACAGAAATGTGTTGGCTATTAGGTTGAGTTCTCGTTTTATTAGAAGGGGATAGGCCTTGATTATGACATTCTAGTATAAAGAGTGTGATTTGTCGAGGTTCCAGCACTGGCTGACGTGGAATCACAGATGAGTCGTCCAGGTGAGTTCGTAGCCATAGGATAGATAACACTTCTCATGGCAGCATAGTGTGGCATCGACATCTTCATAAAATACAGAAAACAGTGGTAGCTTTAAAGGAGGAATCCCCATCCTGCTCCTTTTGTTTTGTGACCTTGTGTGAACCACACATCCTCTGAAGTGTCATGTCACTCCTTTGTATGCTGAGGAGGTTAGATGTTACCCAGATTGTCTTGTGAAGCACAGTTGTTACTCCTAATTATGTCACTAATTTCAATGCATGTGTTGTATACATCATGGTAACTGTTCAAAAATAAGCAGCACTTCTTGTTAAGAGTTTGTGCATATATTTAGATGGAAGAAATGGCTGAAGAATTCATCTGTTTGGTGGCTGGTGTGTAGGCCACCATGACATAGGTATTTCTTTTCAGGATTTGTCTGCAGACTATCAGGCTGTTAGGGATTATATTTCAGAAGACAAAATGCACTTTGTATGAATGAATAGCAGAGTTATTCCTGATGCTATTTAATTCTGGACAATATCCTGTTAAATACTTAAAAAATGGAACCAGCAAGAGTGGGAACTCCTCTAAAGTTTAAACCAGTAAATAATAGCCATTTGTAGCGTGATTGATTTTACAAAAGCTGACTTAACTGAGTGCTCATAAAATATCGGTGTCAGGTTATCTGTGCCAACCCAAAATTCAGATATGAGGCTTACCACAGTGTGGCACGTAGATATGGACTTGTTTGAGTCATGAAGGAAAGTTCTGTCAAGTGTTTCCCACACCTCCAGCAAGATATAAAAGTTGAAGGTCTCTGGGACTTTCCTGCATTCTTACTTTCTGCAGCCTCTTGTTCTTATCTGAAAGAAAAATGAACGGATTTGTGAGTATATCCATTTTTATTGAACTTCTCTATCCTTTTGGTTTTTTACAAATAAGAAACTTTTAGAAGATGCTCATGTGGTATTGTACTGGGACTAACGTGATCTGTGTGCTGTTTCTCTGGGTTGTTCAGTGGGAAACGTGCATTTCTTGGGTGTAGAGTAATCCCCTTAGAGTCAGTGGAATCAACATTTGAGCAAAGAGTGCAGAACTTGATTACAATCGAGAAAGGGGATTTAGTTATGATTTAATAATTACAGTTGTAGAGGCAAATCAAGAAGTAACATGGCATCAAGGAGGGACTTTTGAAAAATACAAAGAATGTAATGATTAAGTTATCGTTCTGCTTTTTCAGTTACAGGCAAAAGAGAGCAGAGAGCCTAATAGCAAGAATTTTACAATGAAGAATTGTAATTGTTTTCAACTAATACATGTGTTAAGTGGGTAACTTTTCAAACAGACGCTACAGCTGCTTCCCTCAATTCATGAACAGTTTTGTGGGGGGGTTTTTTATGGCACTGCCTGGTGTTTCTGTTGAGTGAGAACGCTTATTCCTTTTACAGGCTGCAGTTCTTGTTTTGCTGGGAGTCTTCTGGACTCAGACTTCTGCATTGGACGTAAGTAGACTGATAAGCGTTCCAGTGTGTGTACTCATTTAAAATGTATTGGATCCCTGGGCAGGGGGCAAATGTAATAGGAAGAAAAGCACAGAAGACACTAACAAGTTGCTTATTGCCAAGTGTAGAGAAAAATAGCATTTGCCAAAGGTGACAATCATATAAGCCAAGGAGGCGGTTCTGCACAGGTGCACAGTAACAAGAAATCTGGGGAGGCATAGGTTCCCTTAGCTCAAGCTAAAATCTGGAGACTGTTGTTGTCTCCTGCCAGTCCCTGCTGCCACACATGATGACTGGGATGCCCCATGTTGTTTTTCTTCAGCCTGCAGTGAGGGCTTGTCCCTTCCTTTCTCACCCTGATCCACTCTTGGATAATTATTCTCTACCTCAAGAGCTACCTGAGACTGCTAGTGAGTTGTTAAGGGATTTAGTATTTATGTAAAGCAATCAGACTTGTTTGTTTGAGAGAAACCATTTGTTTAGATTGCACCTTTTAAAGGTGTAAGCCAGATGATGAACAATGATTTTGTGTTTTTTACCAAAGACCTTTGTACTGCAAGAACCTGGCAATGACTATGTCACTGGAACTATGACTATCTACAATGAGAACCACATCGTTGAAGTCGATGTCCGTTCTGGCCTGTACTCCTCCGATACTATTTTTGACTACTCACATGTAAGTAAATCTAAGAATCTGCCTAGACTTAATCTCTGAGGAAGTTATTAAACTCAGAAATTATTTTAGTGTATTCTTGCCATAAGTTGTCCTGAAACACTGTTTCTTTGAAGACTCCCATCACCGTTCCTTCTCTTAGGCCATTTCTGTTTCACCCATATGATGGTGTAGTTTAAAAGACTTGTCATGAAACCTGTGGTGGCAGGTCATGAAAGTGAGAAGAATGTCACTGACCTCAGAGAGGTCAGAGTTGAGAATGGGCTGCCGTCACTCATGTATAGCAAGCGCAGCAAAAGTCTGTCGGAAAAGATAAATTTTGAGTCTTACGGACAGATGCTAGTGTGGGCAGGTTGCTTCTATTCCCCAAAGGTGACAATGTAAATGCAGAGTCATTCCACAATAGCAGTCTGGGTAGCCACTTCATGTTTCTTCTAGACTGTCCTAAGGAGTAGAGGGAATCAACTAATATTAGTGGTAGCCATTTTTAATTAACTATAATTTTTTTTTTAAATCACAGGGGTATATTGCAACAAGGTTATTTTCACGAAGTGCCTGCTTTATCTTGAAAATAAACAAGGAATACATTCCAGAGCTGGAAGAAATTGGACGCCTGGCTTTTGAAAGACAGGTGACTTTGTATCGAAACCTGTACTGCATACAAGAAAGGCTACTGGATAAGAGTTGTGTGGTGTGATGGGAGCCCTCTGTTCAGCCTTTAAGAACGGCTCTTCTTAGGAATGTCTTTTACTGCATTAGCAATGATGAAGCAGATCTGACAAGACAGAACTTCAAGGGAATATCATATAGAACATTCTTTTAAGATAATGAACAATCATGGCCCCCGCTGCGGTTTTATAGTGGATTGTCGTTGTGACTAGAACTGTAAGATCCCTTGTCCTTGGAAACAGTGTAATTTGACTATTTTGAGGTGATCACAATATGAGTTCAGACAGGCTTTTCCTTTCTTTTTTTCATTGTCATGCTGATAGTTTGAGCTTGACATAACTTGAAATAATTTTGTTTGCAGAATAGAATTTAGAAATCAATTTACTTTGACCAGACTTTGACTTGACTATTCAGGCAAAGATTTCATGAAGGTGGCTGGAAGTATTGCCTGGAGATAAACTTGAGTTCTGGCCCATTTTATGACAGCCTAACAGTAGCGCATTTAGAGCAAACCTTATCTGCCAATTAACATAACTTATTATGATAGTAATACAGCTCAATTTTGCTATGTTGGCAGAATTAGTATCTAGTGAACTTTGCTCCTGAATAGATTTAAAGAAAAATAAGTTTTTTCAAAGCATGTAGCTTCTGTAGCTAATGGTTTGTGTGAGGCAAAGGAAGGTGATTTTAGATTTTGGGATTTTCTCAAAGGGTGTCCTAGTAGAATGAAGCCAAAGCTACATTACTGATGATGTCTAACATTTTCTTTTTAGACTATGAAGAAAATATACTCTCCAAATAATGTGTGGGTACAGTTTCAATCTGGCCATTCTGTGTTTGGGAATATCAAAGACTGGCTTCTCTACGGTAAACGCATTGAACAACTCTGCTCAGGTCTGCCTCTCTACAAGCTTGTAAAGACTCAACGTAAGTTATGAGATCAGAACATTATGCTTCTGTTACAGTGCATAAGCACCATTCTATCCTTTAAACCTAAGTCCACGTGGCACCTTTGAGGCAGGAACACATTGCCCTGTTTTAGAGAGGAGGAGTAAACTACCTAACAGGATTGAAAGGGTAAGGCTCAGGGAAGCTTTGGAAAAATCTGATAAAGCACTGTTTTTCATCATTAGGCATCTAAATATCTGGAACAGCTGTTCCAAAGTGGTTTGCCTGGTGTCACAGGAAGCCACTGTGTAGCAGCTGTACCCAGCTTATGCCCTGATGATATAATGGTCCTACAAGGCATCTACCAGTATGCCAGTATGCTCCCTGCTGTATGTGGGTTATGGGAAAGGAGGAGCACAAAGGTCATTTAAAGCTGTACAGACATTTCCTCCCTTTGAGTTGCACCATAAAAGTTTTACACAGTATCCACTGAGATCAGCAGGAGCCTCTAATAGGACCATAACTGGGGATTGAAATTTGTGTATTTAGCAGACTTTTCCTTGCTGGATACAGGGATCTTGTCACTGATAATATCTTCTTGTTGTTTGGTTTTTTTAGCACCACTGAATACTCATGGCTGTGCCAATGCAGGAATTCCAAGCGTTTTGGGCATTAAAATCTGTGAAAAATTCAATTAGGCTGGATATTGACAATTCTGCTGCATGGAAATGGCTTGTTTCTGTGCATGCTTTTGTGATGGTCGCCATGGTCTCCAACTGGAACAAAACTCGGTGTTAGACTCAACTTGCCTATCCTAAGCTTTGAGTGCAACAAACCCATGATATACAAATAAAGATAATGCAGTAATTAAAATGCTTTGTCTTTTTTTCTTCATCCAAAAGCAGAACAGAAATAAAGTGGGCCTTGCTAATTTCCTACAGAATAGATACCTTTCACTTTGGTGCATTCCTGTGCTCAGGCTGCAACATGACCTAGGCATTGGTATAGGCTTGACGCCAATGAAGAAACAGTAACAGAATAGTTTTTTCCAGTGGAGAACTTGCCTTTGGCATCAGCACTGAGCCTCTTTAGGTGCTGACTCACCTTATGTACTACATTACCAACATTTGCAAAGAAGCTTGAATTCTGCAGGGCCAGGGAAAATTTGTAGCAATTTCAATAGGTGCAATGGGTCAGAGCGCCTTTTGTTGCGGGCATTTTTCAAACCAGGATAGAGACTGTCCCAGTCCTAAAAAGTTTGTAACCCAGAATAAAATTATCTTTTCACACAATGCCAGTGTAAAAAGAGCTGTGACCGCGTGCTGAGTGCCCCGCATATGTTGGAGAGTAGTTTGTGTCAGGAGCTGATTAAAATAAAAGATGAGGCAGCATTGGTGCTGCCTGCCTGCTCTCCTGGTAGATCTTGGTGAATGGTTGAATTCACACATCTTTTCCATCTGTGCTTGGAAGTACTGTATATTTTGGGGCTGAAGACTAAATGTTTACTGTTTATTGGAACCTTGAATGGCTGCCAGAGGGCAAGGCATTCCTTTGGAGTCCAGGAAACTGATCCCAGGGCTGCAATTTGTTATTTTCAAATCTGACTCCTGGTCAAACCACCTGCTATTTATTAAAAGAGCATTTTATCATATGCTGAAACTGTTCTTTTAGATTAATTGTATTTACAACAGGCTGCAGATTCTTGGTGATCCACAGAATGTTTCTGGAGAGTCAAACTTTGGTAATTAAATCCAGGAATACTTGTGTGTGTCTGCAAGTTACAGGATAGCCTGTTTAGTTGTATTTTGAAGTGGAGCTCACTGATGGGAAGTGAAACTAAGTATTGTAGTTGTGATGTTCTTGGCTGAGGTATGGGGGATGGGAAACACCTCAAAGCACTCTTTGAGAGCACTGCTTGGCAAGAGTATTCATGTGGGTTGTGACTTTCAAAGCTTTTGTGGTTGCAGTATCCAGAGAGGCTGTTTTTTCAAGACCTTCAAAACTCAGTTGAAAGCCCTAATCTAGGTTCCAAGTGACAAATGTCATGTTTCAACCCTTTCCTCGTGAATACTTCTCTTAAAGGGCATGGAAGTCAGGACAAGCCCCTGCCCCAAGTCAGCCAAGCTCTTCAAAATATAGAAAATAACTGCCATAACTATGTCAGGCTTTATATATCTTTGGATTATTTCTTTAGAGATGCTGACTTGACATCGACTATCCAGTGGAAGTTTGAAGACCACAGACTGAAGTAGATCCCAAAGGAACAAACCGGTAGACCAGAGAGGCAGGCTAGATGTATGAACAGAGCTGAGTCTTATTCTAAGGGTATTATTTAATTCAAATTTATTTAAAATAATTAGTCAATGCAATCTGCTTTTCTGTCTAATTGCAGTATAGCTGAATTGGAACCTTTACTGTGTGTCCAGTGTAATAATGGTCCTTTGAGATTCTCATCCTGTTCCTACTAGTTTAATCAGAATTACTCACTTTAAAGCAACCCTCTGCGTACCACATTCATTTTTTAGGGGAACAGTGTTCTGAGACATGTGAGTGAGACATGAATAAAACAACTGAGTGGTTATGCATGGTTATAAAAGATGCAGGGCTAAACTCTTCCATTGACCTAGGGATAGAGCCTTACTCCTGTGAAGAGAGTCCTAGTCTCTTGCATAGTTGCTTACAGATCATGAGGACTATTCTGAATGGACAAAATAAGGGATGCATTGCTGCCTTGATACTATCAATGGGAAACGGAAGCAGAAACTACTCTGTATGGTTTGACTGCTATCATGGAAATTATCAGTGACCGAGGCAGGGACTCAGTCCAGCTCTTCAATCTTCACCGATGGCTTAAAGTGCCCTTCTGTAGTTTGACTGAATTTAATCTAAATTACAAGCATATTTGAGGTCTTACATTTTTTTTTTGTTTAGAAAGTATTGCATATACATCTAAAAGCTTACCAATAAGCTTTTAGTGTTTACTGCCTACTACTTTTGAAGGCAGTGATACAAGCTCAGTAGATTTGCACTCAACACTAGAGCAAATAGTTCTACAAAGAACTCTGAAACAAGCCTCAATACCTTGTTATCTGCCATTTAATTTTGTTTGAGCTAGGGAGGTAGTGTTTCTGCCCTTCATGTACTCAAACATGGAAGAAGATTGTTTCTAGCTTTTATTTTATTTTGCAATCGTACTGTATCAGTCAGGCCTGTTAGTAGTAAAAAAGCAAATATATTGGCTGTGTTTATTGTTTGATAAATAATGCTGCAGCTATCCATGTATTCTCACAGCACCTCCAATGCCAAGGTGCACAGCTTACAGGAAACCGTTCTGGATGAAGCACGCTGGAGGCAGATCTGTTGTGACGTTGCTGTACCTTTTTGGGGTACAGCTCACAACAAAGAGAAAAAGAAGCACAAGAAGAATCATATACCACATGACCTGTATGCCCATGTTCTCCTTCCCCCTGCTTTTCAGAGGATGGTCTGTTTTCACATGAGCACATGGGTGGGCATGTGTTACAGCTCTGAATTTACACACCTTGAGCCTAGGCCTGTTGATATCACCAACATATCACTGATTTCAAAGATCATGCTAGAAGTGGCTGCAGAGAAAAAGAAATTTATTCTGAATTTAGTAACTAACAACAAAACAAACAAGAATGTACACCCACCTCTGAACAAAAGTAGAGAAAAGGACCTATGGAGGAGAAAGAATTTTGATATTTTATCTATTTGATACTGTAGTTTGTCAGTGCTATTTCCTGCTATTTCATTCTTTGCTGACTATGCCGCTGTTTACCATATGTTTTACATACCTGTCTTAGACTATAATTAATCTATTTTTCTTATCTTGCGAGGTAATGGATGTTATTACTGGACTACAGGGAAAGACCAAGGAAGTAAAAACCAGCAGCAACAACAGGTAAAGTATCCCTGAAGATACGGTCTATCTGTTGCCTTAAATTACTGTAGTCTGAAAATGTTTTCAATCTTTAAATCTGCAGCCTGTCAGCAAAGGGTCTGGGCTGAATGTTCACGATCTGAAGGAAATACATAGCTTTCATCTTATTTATCACTTAACTTAGATATGTGTTCTATACAATACGAAGCATCTGTTGTCATAGACCTCATTACGTATCAGTAGCTTTATTGGTCATCTGTTTGTAAGGATCTTTTTACATTGTGATCCATGAGATTGTCCCCTGGAATGGTTGGAAAATTCCCACTGATCTCCACGGGAGGGACCAACAGAGGACTGTAGCCATTTCATAAGTGGAGAGCAGCCAGCAACGGTTCTCAGAAACAATGGGAGAGAGAGTTGTGTTCGCAGTCAACAAAGCAGAGTGCTTATCCTAATAACTGCCTACAGTTAATGTGCAGAGTGGATAAAATGAGGTTTATTAGCCTTAAGCGTAAGATTAACACCTTGAAAATAGCACAGACAACTGGTATATCTGCATCAGGAGAGAGGCAGGGCTGTGGCGATCCTACCAGGACTGGAACCCAGATCTATCGCAAAAATGAAGAAAGGAGCCAGTGCACAAGCTTAGATCCTAAAGACATATTGCCTGAAAGAGTCTAGAGAGGAAGAGCATCAGGATGTGACTCTTGCTAACTTGAAAGCTACCTGATCTTTCCAAGAGCTTCTCTCGATCAAAGCAATATGTGTGTTTTGGAAATATAGCTAGCTTCTCAGCTAGGCTTGTTCTATAAAAGGTGGGGAGTTTGTTTTCTGTGGAAGATAGCACACTGGGAGTGTGTCTGGGTGTGCCTGAGTGAGTATCTGTGTGTATGTGCGTTGGCAGCTTTTGCAACTTAAAACAATATTTATCCTAGGCTGGGATATCAGAATTATGCTGATTATTTGCTCCCAGCTTTTTTAAAAAGCCTGAAAGGTGTTTAAAGGCATGCCTGGAATCCAAGCAATGGTATCATTGGATGCACACTGACAGGCAGCTAAAATATGTCAAGCATTTGGGGAGGGCAGAATTAGCACACATTCCAGTCACATCAACTCTGCTGCAATTAACCTTTCTTGATCCTTAGACGTATCAGTGGGCAGGAAGCCTCTATGGTCCCTCACTGCCAAGGACACCAATTTATCTAGTCACCTGTGCTGCACAAGATCTTTTTACCACTGAACCCATTCCACTGAGAACCTCCCCCACCACCACCTCACCAACTTTCCCAGTGTGCAACACTATTTGCCAAGGTCAAGGTATGACACCTTTGCCAGTTGTGATCATTTTAGAAATCGGAGATTAACCTGGAAAACCTTACCCTGGTGAGAAATACCATTTAAATGAAAGAGACCGCTTAAATTAGGAGTGGATGGTTTTTATATATCTTGTCTGATATGTGAAAACAAGTTTTCCAGTTTGCATCAAGTAATGAAAAGGGACAGCTATTAACATTAGCAAGTTTTCCCTTATGGGAAGAATTTCCACTAGCAGAGAAAAATAAAAGTCAGACTGGAGAATCAAGCCTGCTATTTGAAACAAAAATTGTGTCATCTGGGCTGACAAGCCAAAGATGTGAACGAGTGTCCTCATTTGCTAGGTCTTCCCCCCCTTTTTGTACTGACAATGCATAGTCGTGAGGGAAAAAAAATCATCCCTTAATTTTAGAAGACAAAAATTTTCCTCTTGAGTGTGTCTCTATACCCACTAACTACTCAGGAGCAAATTGCTGTGGTCGAGCACTGAACAATATGGCAAGATCCATGTGCAAGAAAAAAAGAGGACGCATTCCAGTAAAGGGAAAGTACATGCTCAGTTTGAATCAAGATGCCTAATCTTAAATATTCAGATTTTAAATTATTGTCCGGAGAGAAGGTGAGCTGGGTTTTGCATGGTTATTTGTTTAAAATAAGTAAATGTCTTGGCCAGTGAGCCATACCAGATTTTCCAAGGCATATAATCTAGTCCTAGTGGTACACACTTGCTTTCTGCTTGAACTAGGAACCGAGTGTGATTTCGACTGACCACTAGATGGCAAATTGTTACAGTAACCTCAACAGTTATGTTTTTCTTACTGCAGTCTGAATCCAGGGTTGTTGGGTGAGATCTTTTTGTCATTAAGCTAGTAAAAATACTGATTAGGAACAAAGCATAAATCAAAAATAAAATAAAATGAATCCCTGTCAACCTAAGACCTGTTCCCCAGGAAGTAATAGCTGAGTCAGGATGCAGAGGATTAGAATTCTTTCAGATTTCCAAACCAGTGGGATATTTGTTTTCACATGTAATTATGCCCCATTTGGTGACTGACTGAACTCTTTTTTGATCCCTTAATATCTGTCATTTTTTCTCTTTAATATATGTATACATATTCCACTAACTATAAGGCATTTGCACAAGGTTTATTGATCAAAGATTTTGAAATGTTCTAGAAACATAAGTAGCAAAGATTCACAAGATCTCATATGAACAAGTGAAATCTTTTCTCTTTCAGAGAAGGGATGCACCAATGGATGAAAGATAAATCTGACAAAGGCCAATCACACACTGACCATGAGCACAGGTAAGGGGGGAAGCCCCAATACTCCTGCATTCTTCATATCTCTCTCTCCTGATCGCAACCCTATTGCCACCAAGTGAAATCTAACCAGCTTCATCTGTCTCTGCCCCTGCCCAATCGTGCTCAGCCAGGCTCTTCCCTCAGGAATAACCCACAGAGGAATTATGTGCTCTTGGCTCGTTGTTTGGTTTGGGTTTTTTTTATTTTGAGGGGACCAGGGGAGAAAGGAGGCTGGAAGTCTGGCTGGAGTTTTGTAGCTGGGTCTTTGTTCCTTGCAGGCAGGTCCTGCTGTTCTTAGCACTTGTTATGGCCACATCCTTTGCTGGTTTTAGCATCTCTTTTCCTATTCTGCAAGTTCTTTTCTTTGCTCTTTCTCTCAGCTCAGAGGCAGCGAGACTTATGTGACTTGGCAGTTCCCACTTAATTTAATTTTCTGAGGGTGTGTATAAAGAGAAGAAGGTGATTCAGACCTATTGAATGGGCACCTCGAGTTGCTCCAGCCATTTCTTGTTGGATAGAAAAGTGGATGTAGCATAAAGTAGAACCTTTTGTGGCTATGCTCAGAGTGGAGAAAGCATCCTTTAAAAATCACTTTGTAATTGCTGGTACTGGGATGAGAGCTGATGTTGGGATATAAAGGAGGGTAGAGGACTAAAGCAGTGCAATGAGTTTTTCTGAGAAGGTTTCTGTAACTCGGCTAGCTTCCAGGACAGCCAAGACTATAAAGGTACCTAAGGCCTTTATCTGTTCGCAGGCTGTAAATCCTGCCTGGCACTTCCCAGGTAGGACACAGTACATCCACCGTTCCCATACATACCACAATAGTCATGATGACAGCTGCTGGGGTTTCCTGTTTCTCCTGCTGACACTTTTGTAAAGATGGTCACGTAAGGATTGTTAAGCATTTAAAAATATGTTTAAATTGAGACATAAGGATGTTAAGGCTTGAGCCAACAGTGGTAGCCAATAACCCTGTGACAAGAAGCAGAGGCTGTTTTCACCTAAAGAAGCTCCCCGATTCAGAAATTTGCCCTGAGCACACTGGGAGGTGTTTGACAGCAGCACATTAAGCAATGTCCCTGGGTGCAATATACTGAGAGCTGAGCCAGGGCACTCTGCCACTCATTCCGGATAAGTTGAGCCCTTTAACACCAGGGACTGCGAGGGGCTTGTTCCATGCTCTCAATGAGATAAGCTGCCATCCACGCTTCACAAGACACTCCTATCTGTCAAGCTGCTCTGAGAAAAAGTGGGAGATGTGCAGCATGATTTAAAGCACGTTACAGACTCCCCTGAGCTACGATCCAAAATGGGGGGGTCTTGCTAATTAAAAGTGATGCACTACCAGAGGGGTGGCATCCTTCAGATAAGGGAGCATTTATGCATGGCTTACAGGTGTTAAACAGCTGTGAAGGAGAGAACTACAACACAAGAATGATAGAGCTAGCAGTACTGGAGTCTAAAAGTTTGAGATTGATTAAAAATTCTCCAATTAAAATGTATTTTCACGATCCTGAGCCTCACAAGTGTAAATAGTAACTGAGAGAGACTAGTCTCTGTGTGCGTATGCTACCACTAAAATGGTCTCAAACTGATGTGACAGCTAATTAGAAAACAATCTGTGTATCAGTGAGGTAAGTTTCCCGTCTGTAAAGATATTTGTATAGAGCTATTACCTATGGACTCTTATTTTCCCTGCCTGTTGTGATTTTTTTTTTTTTTAAAGCTGCCAAGATAAAATCATGTTTTTGATATGCTAGTTAAATTTGAAGAGCAATTAGTCCTTCAGTTTATTGGTGTTGGATATATGTAAGACTTTTTCAGGTGAGAATTCAGCAGTTGCCTTGTGAAGTGAGCTATTAACAGCATTTGATCAAATTCCTTGGTAATGCTAAACAATACATAAGTATTCTGAACATCCTGAACAATAAAGTTACAGAAGCCAGACTAAGAGGACCAGGCCATATCTGGAAATTTTGCTGCAATCGGAGCCAAAATTAATGAGAAGTTCTATAGTTCTATACAGTTTCCCTTAAAAAAAATAAAGATAGAAAAGACAAAATTTGATATTCAGTTGCATGGCAAACATATGAGATAGGCTGCTGACAACCCTAATTTATCCAGTATAATTCCAATCATCAAGCTACAGAAACTGAAATGTAATACATTTTAATCTTTGAATTTTTATGGCTGAATCAATCTCTTCTACCGTTGTGTACAACTTGCTTTCCTTTTTTGATTCCAACCCTAACATCAAATAAACAGAGCAAATATTAGACATGCTTGTCTAATTTTTCCTCATGTTTTGTTGATAGGATTACAAGCTGTTGGCTTTGTAATTACCATCTCGTGCTGAGACATTGACTAACACTGCCAGAAAATACTCTGTTTCTGCTTAATACTCAAGCTGTCAATTAAATAATTTCAAGCTATTAATCAAAATTGTCAACAAAATAATTTCTGGTGAACAGACCCTGTTTTCTTCCAACCCCATTGTTCAAGATGAAGAATCCATAGTTCTAAAAACCAAAGACAAGATACATTTACTAATTGTTCCCAAGAACTTTGTTCTTTTAGGGCTGCGGGAGTATTTAAATGGAGTTCTCATTAAGGAAAAGAATGGTATTCCTCAAACAGCCCTCTTGGACATATAGCTGACAAAGAAAGAGGAACAATTTTGGAGATTTCTGTAAAGTTTTGTTCAGGAGTCTTGCTTCTGTCAGTGTCACTGAAGCTGCTCAGAGTTGCCTGAAGTTTAACACCCGCATGAATACCAAAGCTCCATAAAATAACTAGATGATGAGAGAAGGAATTTCAAAAATGTAAAATTAAAACTTTCTCTTGACCTTTTTCTGTTAAACTGAAACAAGTACGATAAGAAGCCTGCAGAGTCAAAACTCCTGGTATTAAACAGCGTGCCTACTCTGCTGTTCATTAGCACTGCAGTGTAATCACTTTCTATGTGAAGATCTCAAATAGTAATTGATTTATTTTTGACCATGTCTCACCAGGTTTGAATTGTCAGAGTGAATTAATAAATTGTGTGACCTCTAAGGGTACTCAGTTTTGAATGACCTTTTAATATTAGTTAGGGCCTCCATCTGCATGGAGGCATATACTGAGATAATGGAAGTGGAGACAAATCAATAGATTTCTTGAGATATCTCCCATCCCATAAATGATATAAGCAAATATTCAGCTTAACTGCTCTCAGAAATACTTGTGCTAAATGTAAGCATTTTTATTGCCTGTGTTAGTTCATTTTGAGGCCTAGCAGGAAAAAAGATAGGTTAAATGCTGGAATGTACAGAAGCAGATGCAAAAGCAAGGGCCTGCTTTACCTTTCTCACGTAAGGATCTAAGGATTTTCTATGTATCATTCTCTGACTGCAGGACTGAGCTACGTACTAGCACACACTTGAGTGGGTGCTAGAAATTTCCCAATTAATAAAAAGCCAACCCAATCACACTAGAAAATGGCAGGTCTTCCAAATAACTGCTTGGGGAATGAGCATGCAGGGAGCTGGGACTCACAGTAACAATGAAGCCATGAGATTGCAGTGAATTTGCTTCACGTGACTGACAGGACACTGACAGGAAGGCAATATCCAGCTATTTCCAGCTCTTTTCTTTCTGTTTCAGTTGCTCAGGCTTTGCACTGGCTTGGAAATATCTGCTTATCGTTCTTTATCTGTACTACCTCATGGCCAATGACCCGCAGCTGAGACCAGGTTGCGCTAGTGCAAATGCACACTGATGGACTCCTTTCCTAGAGCCTGGAGCTTTTGCCACCTCAGCAGGAAAAAAGGAAAGAGGAAAGGGAATTGCCTGTGGTAGTGCAGGTAGTTTTTGTGCCCTGCTCATTAGTATGTCCCCCATCCTTTTCACTTGCCTGGAAATAGCTGACGAAGACGACGTGCTGCTGGCACCCCATATAAAGCTATTGATGCGCATTTCAGTGTTGTCTCTGGGTCAGAAGGAGGTTGTGTTATACAGTTTAAGTAGTTCCCTGCCCTTGTGGCTGCACAGTGACTTTCCTTCTTCTCCCTGTTTTCTTTTCTTTTTCTCATTTGTGCTGGTTGTAATGCATAGCTACGCTTCTCTCTCCCCACTCTTTCATTAAATACTATCTTTTCATTTTGCAGTGACACCTGAAATCAGAATAGAGAGCTGCTGGGAACAGCCCATTTATGGAAAGGAAATCCAGAGTAGCCATGAACCGAGGCATACAGGAATAAGGACTTAGGCAGATGCAGGAATGGAAACTAATTTTAGTTATTCCATTGCAAGCTCATCACACTGTCAGTGTCACACTCTTCTTTATCTCCCATATCACATCCAACAGTTACCTCATGCCACAGCTATCTCCTGACAGAGACCATTGTGGGGCATTTTTGTAATAATTTCATCCCTGTATTTTGGAAAACTTCAAATCACATGCTGTGATGGTTGCTAGAGCGCATTGCCTTGCATCACTCTCCTACTTCCCTGAAATGGCATATACGTCTGTAGTGTCCTGATTAAGAGCAGCCTTGAACTGAAATCCCTGCATTTACACAGCTTTTGAAAAGGATTTCAGGTTTGCCCAGTATGAATTTTTAAAATTTCTCAATAAGATGTCTTGCTGTTGATTCAGTCTGAATGTTGAGATTTCATCCAAGTGCTGTGATAGAGATGTGTCTTATACCTCCTCACACTGTGCAGTGGAAAAATATGTGGGTTTTTTTCAGACTGATCTCTGTGGTTTTGAGTGCTGATTACTGTCACCAAAGGCACTCCTGTTCTTCCATTAAAACACACCCCTTACTTCTTTATGAATGCTGTATTACTTATGGGCAAAAGCAGTCATGCAGCTGGGAGTGACAGCTCTCTGCATCATATAGAAAAGACTCTCAGGCTTGACATTATTTTTTTCTCTAAGGTTTTAGCACGGAAACAAAGGTTCCCTTGTGCTATATTATGCACGTCCCTTGCAGGAGCAGGATGGGATAGGATATCTTTGTGTGGTGAAGCAGGACATCGCATTTTGAGTTCTGGAAATTGAGGCATGATTGTTGGCTCTGCTATCTATGTCCTCTGCTACCTTGGGCAAGTCATTGGATAAATTTTCTTCTGTGAAACAGGGATGCTTCCCTTTGCTACCCTGTGTGTCTCTACATACAGTGTATGTTCTTGGGGACAGGATTTGTTTCTTATCTGTTGCACATGCAAGCATCTAACTGCTTGTGCTGCTGACAAATAAGCATAAAACTTAAATGAAAATTGTAATGCTCTTTGAAATCATAGGATACTGAAATGTTTGATGCTTATTAGTTTTCCTGTCTCACCTGTCCTAAATATGGGGATTTGAAATTGCAGTTTGAAGATCTATAAGAAATGTCCCCAAAAGCCCATAGTGGGTGCAAGTCCTTCCCTTGTGAAATCTGAAAGGAAATGCTCTTACCTCCACATTCCAGCCACACTTTTACCTGTGATATTTATATTCATATATAAGTAGGGCAGGCAAAATTTTAATATCCTCTCCCCTTCCAATAGATTATTTAATTGAGTATTTTTTCATCAAATATATCTCTTCAAATATTAAAAAAAAAAAAAAAGGAACTCTTTAGGGATACTTTATTTTCAGTGATGCTTCTGTATTTAAACCAAGAACAATTCTGTTTTCCTCTTACTGAAACCTTAATCTCTTTGGGTTTGCTTGGTGGTGTTTTCTGAGAGACTCTTTCAAGAGAATCCATTAAAAACAATCAGACAAAAAAGGAAAAAAAATTAGAAGAAAGGAAATATTTTTTTCATGTTTAAAAAAAACCCCTAATATGTAATAACAATCATTTTAAAATATTAATTAAATTTGTTAAGGTATGGACTGCTGAACCAAAATCCACCTGAGTTTACATGTGGAGAAATTGCATGTAACGTAACTAACTGACAAACTTTCTTTTTATTCACTGAGGAACTGGTCATGTCCAGAAAGCCCAGGACATATAAGCAAACATTAATTACTTTCTCCTGGGAAAGGTTCCACATCCCAATCTGCTCTGTGTTAGTGAGAGCAGGTGTTCCTCCGTTCCGAAAATCAGACTAAGGAACGGTGAGGATGCTTCTTTTTACTCTCTTCCCCATACGCAGAGGAGCATCACACCCTTTCGATCTTGTATATCGTCGACCTTGACACTTCGTAAAGACCTGCTTCACTTTCTAGCCTTTCAGCACCAAGCTTGCTTCACGCATTCCTTCTCAAACCCATGCTCTTCTGCTGCCTCTTGACAGAAGAAGCCGTGGAGGCATCAGCTTGGAGGAAGTTGTGGGGTGCCTGAGATTAGAGTCTATTTTGGAGCCCCACAATCTTCAGGACTGACCCTTTCGACAAGTGAGCTGCTCCCAGGAGTTGCTGCATAGCCTTGGCTACTGCTGTGTCAACTGCACTCATGTTCATGCTTGATCTGCTTAGTGCTGTGAGTATGAAAGGCCTCTCTTTGCTCTCTAGGCTGATTTTCCCCTCCAGTTCTTACTGTGGCATAAGAATGGAGATTGTCCAACCCATAGTGCCACCTCCACCAGAAGCGAGCTCCAACAGGAACAGTGAAATGTTAATTAAACAATGCTGTATACATGCTGAATGTTGTTCCCTAACACTGCCAGGTTCAGTGCAGAGGCTTAGGTTTCATAAGCTATGTTTTCTCATGTATGACTGCAAATTAGGTGGGGGAACAAACACAAACTTTCCTAGGAGCAAGGGCCAAGAGACCTCTCTGTAACTCTGCCTGCCTGATGCACCATTTATTGCTAATGAAATAGGGTCATTGTTTATGCTACAGATTTAATAATAATTAAACAGTGATGCTTATTAATGTTCCCTCTCCAGCTACCTCAGTTAATCTATTTAGCATAGATTTTTCTTCTGAGACCAATTTCCTTTCTAGGATACTTATTGTGCATATAAATTGCAGTGCATGTGGAAAAAAGGACCAACCTCTTCATTTCAGTTACATGAAATAAAGCCCTTCTGTTAAACAATTTAATTCAGAAAAAAAATGCATGTGTTTTAAATTCATCAGCCTGCAACCTAAGGAAACAGGAAGCTGCTTTTATATCAGATGTACTTTATGGGTATTCCTCATCTGGCAAATCCCCAGCAGGGTCTAAATTGAATAAGTTAAGAAACACAGCAAAAGCCAGTTTGTATATAACACAGCAGGCTGCATTGCCCTTCAGTATGCTATTGTTCAAGGAGTTATCGAAACAAGAGCGGAAATGCAAAGACAGTTGGAATGTCTGAGCAGTAATTGTGTTCCTAATGAGCCACTGAATCACGATGACATATTTGTGGGTTAGGAAATTTATGTCTGATCACTGTGCGCACGCTAATTTTTACTTTACGCATTTATATCTGCAGGGTGTGAAATTAGAGATTCATAGAAAATATGTCTGGACTTAGCAGGGCTTAGAGAGGTCACTAGCCCAGCCTCTGCTCCAAGGCAGCGTCAGCGCTGCTTATGTCACTGATGGAGCAGTTAAAGTAATGCTGTTCAGTTTTGTCACCCAGCGAACTAGAGTTGCACAGCAAGCTAAGTTTTGATTCATAGGAAAGTGGAGTGAACCTAGAAAAGCTCCTCTGGCTCTAGAATTGTTCATCTGGATTAACAGAGTAACAGAAGAATTTCACTCCATGTCTGATTAAGGACCAGGTGCAGTCCTCAAAATAGCCAATGCATTCATAGGGAGACAGGAGACTCAGCTGAAATTCTCGGAGCCATACAAATGCTGAAGAAATCCTTTTAAATTCAAAACCTTCAGCTCTAAATCTCATAGAAAACCCCAAACCCTCAGAAAGGAGTCATGTAATACTGTAGATCCTGGTGCTTACAAACTCTGCAAGGCATATGCGTGTGCTGTTGTCTGTGCAGTCAAGCCATTATTCATACTTGTCTGAGAAGGAAAACCTGATATGACCAAGAACTGACGATAAGGCCATATGCTGTGAAGTGCTGAGAAGGCTCAGCACCTGCTGCCTTCCAGCAAGCAGCAGCTCTTACAATATGTTTATCTCTTTCATTTAACAATATCTGCATTTATATATATGAAATCAGCGCATTTCTGAAATTAATATTTAAGCATTAAAAAAGGAAACCACTTCCGTAGGTATTACTGCTTTCATGATAAATCCGCTACCTGTACAGCTGGCTGTGACAAGCCAGCCGAAAGACTTTCCTTTACAGTAGCTAGTATTGTGCTTCATGAAAGAGTTAAGGCTAAGTCTATTCTCATGGTTTTTAAAGTTAATGTCACTTCCTATGGCAGTAAGGACCTTAGTTCAGCATAGTCTGGTGATGAATCACCAACAAAAAGAAGATGGTGCTTTTCTTTTAAAGTTAATTAACAAGTGGCCTGAACTCAGCTCCAAAATTTCCCTAAGTTTTCTGTGCTTAGCTCTGGAAAGCCACAATATTCAGAGATGAGCATTTGATAAGGTTGCAGAGGATTTATAGATAAACTTGCAGAGATAACCAGGAACTCCACAATGAGGTTTAAATTAATCTTCCTAAGCTCAAATACCTACTTCTAACATAGTATAGCAATAACAGGGACCTTGATAATGTACTTTGCTTCTATTATCAAGTTTCTGCTGTTTAGAAGAAGAAAAGTTGAATAAAATGAGGTTAAAAGGCCATGCCAAGGTCTGGCCCCATTACATCAATACTGCACATGATTTTCACAAAGATATTGATATTTAAGAAAAAAATAGAGGATGAATTTAAAACAGGCATGGCTTGAGTATCGTTCTCATTAAGTTAGCTGGAGTTGTGGCCATTTGTGCCAGTGATAGATTTGGGCTATTGAAGAAGGAAGAAAGTTACAGAGGCGAGGTAACAAATCAATGGATGCGCTTAGCATAATGGAAAAGCAGAGCCCAGAAAACTCAGCAGATCAGTGGTGGTTAGTCTTTGGGTAAAGTTCTTAGTGCTTGCAAGGACAAAACCTGCAGTAGTCGTGAGAAGAAATGCCCCTTTATCTTGAGTGCTAGACCACTGGGGCAGAGAAGCTGAGCTCTGGCCCTGTTGCCAAAACAAGAGCACTTTGAAAAGTCTGTGAAGAATGAGGAGATTTGGGGGGACGATGTTCTGTAAGAACTAGACCAATTTTTGCATACACAATGCTCGCATTTTGTTGAAATTTGCACACTAAAGCAAAAAGGGCCAGTAAATAATTTTAGCACATCGTTCTGACAAAATCATTTCCACATTCCCCACATTGTGCCTCTGAGCTATTTGAATTGATGCAAAGGTGAAGTCAGAGTAGTCTCTTGGCCTTTGTGTGTTTTCAGTAGTTTTTAGACAGCCTCTTTGGCAGTGCTGGGACTAAATCAAGAATAACTGTAACCTGCCAAGTCACATATAACATAAAGAAGGAAGGAAAAGTTTCTGAACTATTTGCAAATATTTCAGTCCCCTGTCTGTTTCTGAGCATTTATGTGGTACGCAGCACTGAGTGCTAGCATTCAACTAGTGTTAATGTTTAGATCTGGAAAGAGTGGTTTATAGTGAAAATAAGCACTGCAGAAAAAAAAAAGTCCTTTTTCACCATCTATGTGAAGCCAATGCAGGTGTATAGTGCATGCATAAAAAAAATTGAGGGCCATGCTCTGGCTTGCATTCAATCTCTCTTCAAAGCGCTCTTTCCAGCAGAGCCCTTGCAAAGCACAGCTTTATAGTTGCAATGTGAGAAATTCTCCTCACTCATTTTGAGCTCATCTGCTCCTTTGCATTCAGGGCCTTGTGACTCCAGTATCGTGGTAGTACCTAGAGCTCTTCTCCCATGCTGTGTGCTGTACAAGCACACAAGAATGGAACTTTTCCCAAAGAAGTTCCTTTGTAAGTGTAATGTAAAGACTTAGCTCTAAAATAGTTTTGAAAAGGGCAGAGTTGTTACCTTGAGGGAGCTTTTGTTTGCTGTTGGTGTGAAATTGATATGTTTGGATACAGGCTCTGTAGAATTTACATTTTAGCTTGAAATCTGCATGGATGAAAGTTGTTCACGCGTGGCAAAAGAAGTCAGCTACCAGGAGGGAGAAAGAAAGGGCAGCTTCTCTCTGAGGAGAAACTTGTCCTATCTCCAAGTGTCCTAGCGCAGAATGTTTACAAAACGCTCATTAAGGGAAAGGGGATTGCGAGATAGCAACAAATCTGGTGAACAGCTTACACTACACAAGATAAGAGAGGCAAGGCGACCATAGAAGAGAGCAAGCCATATCCAATTACTGAGACCTGGTTTTGGGGAGGGGGAAGGGGGAGACAGACAGGACGGATCACAAGTTTCAAGACAAGAGCTTCCAAACTTGTCATCTCTCTGTGACACAAGCCGTGTACAACCCAGGGGATAAAACCGCCACTTAGCCCACACGAGAGCTAGAGTTTGTTGAGTGCAGTTGGAAGCTTGAGCGAAGTCATGGATTCTGTAGTCCTCCAGCTGTGGGCTGTCCTCTGTCTCTTGATTCACCTTGCCACTTGCAGTCCCATCCTGAGCTTAGAGCACTCATCCTTGGAGGAAGACGTGCCTCTTTTCGACGAGATTCTCTCCGAGCAGGATGGTGTTGATTTCAACACGCTGCTTCAGAATATGAAAAATGAGTTTTTGAAGACGTTGAACCTCTCTGACATTCCCCTGCATGAAACGGCCAAGGTGGATCCGCCAGAGTACATGCTAGAGCTGTACAACAGGTTTGCCACCGATAGGACATCTATGCCATCCGCAAATATTATTAGGAGCTTCAAAAATGAAGGTAAGATATGGGCATCTCTAGGAGAAGTAAATAGAAATTAGCATCTTTATAGTCAGCATGAAATGTATTTACCAGGCATGGAGCATGAACCATACTAAGGGAAAAAAGGCCTTTCAGTGAGGATGGCATTGGAAACAGGCAGCTAACACTACATGTACCAGGGTTACCCAGATCCCACTTCTTGTGAGATAGATCTCTTGTCCTTTGCTTTTGAGACTGTAAGGTTTTGGAGGAAGATGTTTCTTTAATGTTTGGGCAGCACCAAGTATAACTTAGGTGCATCATTTTCATTATCCTCATAATGACGCACATCGTTTGCAATTACCTGATTGATTTTTCAAATGGATACCTTAAGTAATATTTGAAACTAACGCAAGAAATGTTTTTACACACTGTTCAAAGGTGCAATATTTTCCTATTATGAGCTTAACCAAATATGGCTTTCTGTTAATATCCTCTCACTCTTGATGCTCATGGGATTTGTAACATTTACTTCCTTTGCTATCTGAGCACAGTCCAGCAAAAATACATTGAAATATGTGAAACAGAATTTTGGATAACCCTTAGATTTTACTTAAGAGGACTAGAATATTTCCTATTAAAAAACAAAGAAAACAAACAAACAAACAAACATAAAAACCAAAACCTGAAGAAGCCTAATTGTGACCTTAGGTAGTTTCCCTATACGTTTCTGCTTCAGCATTTCCTCTCAGTTCAGTGAGGACAAGATAATGTTTCAGTGCTAACATTCAATAGTTTGTCAATACCGATTTGCACCAATACAGGTTTTATGTTAAAAACATTTTTCAACTAAACAATTCCAAATACAGATAACTCCTCTTGGCAAACACAAGTGCTTCGATTCATTTTAATTACTCAGGGGCACATGCAACTATTCAAACTGCTGTGGGGCTTCTATAATCCTTTGTTTGTCTAATTAATGAAGTATAAAGTCATTATTCCTTTTTCTCTAACATTTTCACTTTTGAAATTATGAACTATAAGGAGAGGCTATGTGCAAGTCACTTCAGTTTTGCAGTGGAGTGAGATGCAAGCAGAGAATCCAAAAGCTCCGTTCTGCTCTGTCCTTCTGCCAGGCCCGGGCACTCTTCACCAGCAATATGTTTCTGGTTTGAAGAGCCACTACACTGTGGTTTAAATCTTCTTTACATATTCTTTCCTCCAGTGTGGAGAAATTTATTGAAGGGTTGTTGGTAAACCAGTTACAGCCACTGGTGAACAGTCACTCATGTGAACCACCGTTCCCGTCACTGCTCATCAGCATGAGTGAAGACATATGCAGAAATGCGTGTTGTTCTTTTCTCTTTTTGCACTATTTGGAAAAAATAAATGGGATAAAAATTGCCAAGTACAGTGTGCTGAAGAATAAAATACAGTGTGGTTTAATGACGTAAATCTGAAGTCATTCCACTGGCAAACCCGATGTTCTTTCAGGTTTGCAGCATTGCAAATGGTACAGACCGAGCTTTTGCCAGTAATACATTAGGGTTTGCAGTTCTGTGCCTTTCTGTAACCACAACATTCGATGCCTACTTCATCACTGCAGAAGTTCTGCACCAGTTGGAGTAAACTTGGCTGAACTTTTTGTCATTTTTGTATTTCTCTTGCCTCTTCCAGTCCAAACCAGCAAGCTGCGAAGTGAGACTACTGATGTTAAGACAGCTTCATAAACGTATGCAGTTAGAGGAGCTATGCAATTAATGTTTGTTATGTGTCTTGAAAGTCTGTATAACTAAGAACCATCCATTTCATGCTAACAAGCTCTTTTGATAGAGAAATTAATTACTTGCAACGATCAGGACAGCAGAAACAGATCATACCATGGAATTTTTTTGTTCACCTCCCTACTGAAAATTGGCAGTAATGGTAGTTTCATTATTATCCATTAAATCCTTTATTAAAATTGTTATAAGAACATTATAGAAATACAACATGCTGCATGGCTGGAATTAGTTCTTTGTTTTAAGCCATGGACCGTAACATCTCCATTGTAAATGGGACTGTAATCAGTTTTTAAAAGTTGAGTAAAGGTCTTAAGGGAAATTTTTCTTTTCCTGTGGACGCCAGATCTCCCTTCCTGACCCTGCTAGGGGTGTACTGGTAACAGTAGGACATATTTCACCCTATAGACTTTCTAGCTAAAGCACAGAGTCACATCCTGACTTAGAAATAAACACTTCTTATGCCCTGATAGCATTCACCCAGCTTCTTACATATGGCATGGCCTTCCCCTGCCTCCTGGTGAATTACTTGTGCTCATCTTCTATATGGTCAGGTGGCATTTCTCCATGCTGTCATTATATGTAATCACTGGAGACTTGCTTTAGCATATCAAGGTCTAGGAAATCCCGAAGATCACTTCCAGTGTAGAGATTGTAGCTAAGCTTGAATAGCATTGTCTTTCAGTTCACAGTCTGCTCCTACCCTGATGCTGTGCAGAGCATATTCAGCTCCCACCTTTATCAATTGACAGGTAGGGAAATGCAAGCAGAATCACCCCTCATTTTTTAAATTTATGAACAGATGAAAGTGCAAAATGGAAAAAAAAAAAAAAAAAAGAAAAAGTCAGGTACCTCAAAACTGAAATTAAGTAGGACAAGTCATGTGCTTAAGTTAACTGATTGTTTAAGTGCACTGATGGAGCATGGCCAATACTTGCAGCTTTATCAGTGTCATTTTTCTACAAACATCAAAATTGGAGAAGTCAGAGATGAAGATAGTAATAGGTCACAAGTAGCTTGCCTTTGCAGAAATGTTACCCATAATCCCTATGTCCTAATCTGTCTTCCAAGTTACAAGTATACAGCACAGTAATTCAGCAACAAATACACAATCATTAGCTAAGATTCCTGCATTGTGTAAAGAAATGCATATTGCCTACGTATAAACAAACAACGCAGATAGGACAGACAGCCTGACTGACAAGCAGATATTATGTTCTTATATGTTTTATTGACCAAAGCTGCCAAAAGTGCCTGGCTGAGTACAGCTGTTTGACTGCTCACTTGAAGTCCATTGAGTCTGTGGCAGGATTTCTCTTGACTGGTGGTTCACACTGGACATTCACCGCCTGCTCTTCCTAACCAAGAGCCTTTACATCTTCCAAAGAAACTTTTCCTCCCTTAGTGCTTGGCCTTTTCAGTTTCTGAGGGATGTTTCAGCAGAAGGGAATACTTGCTAGCACAGAAAAGCTAAGCAGACACAGATACAGCCTGCTGTTCTTGCATATGCAGCTTATATGTCACCCATCTCATGTTTAGTCCAGTGAAATATCCTTCTTCCCTTTCTCTCCTACACCGATGAATGTTTTTCCTCATTTGTTAAATAGTTACTGTGCAGCAACCTGGAAGTGATTTGTATTTCAGTATTATGATTTAATATGTAAGCCTTCCAGGTGATAAGGAAGTCCCTGGAAGGTATGGGGAGAGAAGGAGGATCTATAAATCCAGGTTTACGGTCTTTAGTATGTCTGGGACCTTGCTGTCCTTAGACATCTAAAATAAAGTCGTCCTTTTTTCCAAGAACAGTTTTGGGAAATGATGAAAGAACACTCTTCTGGAACTGTCTGAAACCAAGCAATGCAAAACATGTTAGATGATCTTCAGTGCATGTGTTGCTGGATGTATTCATCCTTCTAAAATATTTGATCTTTGTCATTTCCAGACTTGGCTTCCCACCCTATTGGTATTACAGGAATTCGGAAATACCCTCTTCTATTCAATGTTTCCATCCCTCACCATGAAGAAATCACCATGGCAGAGCTGAGGCTCTACACCTTAGTGGAAAGGGACCAAATGCTCTACGATGGGCTTGACCGGAAGGTCACCATTTTTGAAGTGCTGGAAAATGACCGTATGGGGGTAGGAGAAGAGAGAAAGACCGTGGCATTGGCATCCAGGCAGATCTATGGCACAAGCAGTGAGTGGGAGAGCTTCGAGGTCACCGAAGCCATCAAGCGTTGGCGAAGGGCGGGGCTGACCACGCACCGGCTGGAAGTTCATATAGAGAGCAGGGAAGGGGAGGAGCAGAACGGAGAGGGGAAACTCGATATTGACATCAACTCTGAGGCTAAGCATGTGCCCCTGTTGATTGTGTTCTCTGATGACCAAAGCAATGACAAAAAAGAGGAGAAGCAAGAACTGAACGAAATGATAGACCATGAGCAGCTCCTGGACTTGGAGAACCTGGAAGTCGGCAATTTCCATGGCCAGCCTGGTGAGGAGGCGCTGCTCCAGATGCGCTCCAACATCATTTACGACTCTACTGCCCGAATCCGGAGGAATGCAAAAGGCAACTACTGTAAAAAGACTCCACTGTACATAGATTTCAAGGAGATTGGCTGGGATTCCTGGATCATCGCCCCAGCAGGATATGAAGCTTACGAGTGCCACGGAGTATGCGCCTACCCCTTAACAGAGCACGTCACACCAACAAAACATGCCATTGTCCAGACTTTGGTTCACCTGAAGAATCCCCAGAAAGCCTCCAAGGCCTGCTGTGTGCCCACCAAACTTGATCCCATCTCTATTCTCTACTTAGATGCAGGGGTGGTCACCTACAAGTTCAAATATGAAGGCATGGTGGTATCAGAATGTGGTTGCAGATAGTAGCAGGGAACGCATGCACAGGGGAGTGCACAGGGGAAGTATTTAATGATTCAGTCTGTAAATTTGTACATTTCAGATTTCCTATTTAATAAGGTTATTTAATGAGGCATGTACAGATAATTGTATGTTTCCTGTTATGGGGAATGGGCAAGTCGTACGACCGTAGGGAATGTATATTTTGTTCCATTGCTTGCTTCTTGCTGTTCTTCGCTGTTCAAATTATGACCGAGTCTCTTTTCCTGTCAGGGCCTAGAGCAGATCACTGGATTGTTTGGGAGGGTTCTTTGTGCCAAAGGGGCACATTCAAATTCACAGAAATAAAGGCATATTTTTCTACTTTATTAATGTCAATTGGCATCTATAGGGATTTCCAGAGCTATTAAAGATAGGTGAACTATGGGCAATACACACCTAGATTGTTTAGTTTTGTGTAAAATCTTTATAAAGATCTTTACATGCTCAGATGTATTTATTTTTTTTAATTTATCTCTGTGGATCTTAAGTCCCGATAATTCTCAAGTTCCTAAATCACTAAGGCACGACAAGGTGTTAGAGTTTTTCCTTTTTTCTTAGTCCTTTCTTTAATCTTTCCCTGTCTCAGTTAAAGGTAACTGGCAGGGGTGATTTGGCATCTGGAGCAGAAGGGAGCCATTCCCTTTCCCATCTTTCTTAGTACAGCAATGAGCCCAGGAGCAGTGCCAGGCTTGTGCAGTGCTTTGATGTGCAATGGCAAGAAATTCCCCCTGTGCATGTTTATTACAAAAGCACCCTGTGTAAATCGGCGCTGGCTTTGTTGCTTTAGCTGTGTGTTGTCTCTCAAGAGTCAGAGCTTTAGGTGGCAGAAATAAGTGCAGCAAATTTCCTAAATCCTTGAAATTTTATCAGTTTATACCAGCTTAAGAAACTAGTCCCCCTACCCAGTCCAGTAAACTACATACAATACAGCTACGTAATCCAATTCAAATGGCCAAGTAGTATTGCATTTAGTCTGCATAGAGCTAGACAGAAAAGGAAGCCCCTTTGTGCCAGCTAGATAGAGAGGATCTTTCCTTTATGTATGTGCTGAAATTGTCAATTCATAAAGATATTGCCCCCCCCCCCTTAAACTATATATGATGGAGTCACATGCCATGTTTCCGCCACTCTTCTGCAACAAATCGTGGTGATAAGAAGGTGTCAGAGCTGAGAAACAATAGACCCGTCACTTTATTTATACTAAGCTGCAAATTTGTCAGATTCTTGGGGAAGTGTAAGTGACGTTGACTCTCTTAGACTGTACCAGAGCCTGCTGTATTGTCCCTGCATCTGTTTTACACTTTTAAGGGAAAGTTATCTTCCCTGGAAGTGATAAGGGTCTTTGAAAGAACCACTCTAACACTTCATGGGAATGAACACAAAAGACGTTGCCATGCACCACCTAAAACCAGTTTCACCTATTTCCACACATATTCTTCTGTGCTTTCCGTAATTTATTGACCTATTTATTGACTGCTTGCCTTTGTAATATAATGTAGAATACAGAATGTTTTATTTTTGTGCTTGTGTGTAATCCCACTTGGATAAAACCTTGTACCAATCCTATTTTACATGGAATCTCTCTGTTGAGTTGTGCTGCACAGAGATTGGGGTTGCTGATTTTTTTTCTCCCCTAGATATTTGTAAATACCGTATACCACAGTTACCTCCCTTGCTTACAGAACTGTTCACTCACTGCAGTGATTTAAGTAGCATTCTGGAGCATGTATGGTCTTGTTCAATGTATAACTCTCTTGCAGAGGCATCATTGCTTTAAGTGGTCAGCTGTGTACTTTATTGTGGAGTTATGCAGTCTCCACTCGTGCTGCGTGTTTCCAGATAGCGGGCTGCACCATGGAGCTATGTTGCTTTATGCCTGCTACAGATCTCACCCTGCGAGTGACTGACACCACTCACAGACCTTTACCCTGAGCTACACTGCAATCTTAGTCTGTGGTTAATGGCACATTAAAAGAATTCGTAAGAGGTGTGATATTTTGCACTGCTGACATGAACTGCAGCAGCCAACGGTTGAAGTGTGACCACACAGATCCTTTCAAAACTATCCACAATTCTTATGAAGCCATTTGCCAAGACAAACCATTAACCTTGTTAGGAGTGATAATCCAGCATTAGGGAGATAATCTGACATTTGCTTTTATCATCTCTTTTCTGCGACTGTTCCTGTGGCAGTGATCTGACCAGTGTGCTTTTTGCACCACTGTCCTTAACTGAGCAGTACCAACACTTCCTGAACAGCACCAACCTTTCTGAACACCATGTAGGAGGACCTGTGCCTTAAAAATAATAAGTAACCCACTGTAATCACCCATAATCACTATAAATTTTCAAGTGACCATGAAGCAAAGCAGAGTGGCTGCCTTTGCACTCTCTTATTGCCAGAGATTTGTTGTAATAGAGTAGATAGTAAACAGTGTGTTACAGTACAATGCAAACGTGGGTAGGCATGTAATTTTATCAGTTAGTAAACCTGCATGTGTGAATTTTTACAAGATCAGTAAAAATATCAATGGTAGCTTTTTAGAATTAGGGGCCAGCCAGTCTTCTGATACTAGTAACTTTTCTTTATAAAGAAACACGGACTGTACTGCTGATTGAAGAGGATTTCAGCAAGCCAGAGTTTGTGGTGAAAAACTGTGAAGCATGAGCTGCATCTCACTGTGCTATTTTGGGAGAAAACTGAGCATCTCTTGAATCCTTCAGCTGCACCTGTGCTGGTCATAACCTGAGATTAGAACTATTGAGAACTGTATTTCATTTATTGTGTGTCTGTTAGAATTGCATGCCTGCTTTATGAGCAAAAACTTACCTTACTTTTACCTTCCCTTTGAATATAATTATGCAAAGACATTTGCTGGATGTTCACGCAGTTAGATGGCAGAGATCAGGCAAAATAACACCAAAAAAAATGGGGGCAGTTATTTTATAAAGAGCTTTGCCTAAGTAGTAAATTAAGGTTGCTTCTGCAAACACAGAAATGCTTGGCTTTAAATGCACCTGTCCATATAGGTAAAACACTCACAAATAACACGGTGAGTGCATGACAAGAGCCTGTGCTACCAAGCTGTAAGCGCTGGTAATGTCAGTGAGAAGTCCCTGAAAAAATAATCCACTGCATGTTTTCATTTTCTTTGTTTCTTTAGTCCTTCCTTCCATCCTCCTTTCTTCCTCCTTCCTTCCAACCATCTGCATTAGTACTGTGACTTCTGTTTCTAAAAGAATTTCTTTTCACATTAAATAGCAGTATGCATTGATTTTCCTTTCATTTCTGATCTATTTTATATCAACATGCTAGCAGATGCTTGACTTAAAAGTGCAAACCAATTTTAGAAAGGTTTCAAAAAATATGGCTTCAGTATGGAAGTATCTATCTTTCTAGCCATCCATCCATCCATCCATCTCTGAATTATTGCATGCAACTGAAGGAGGCAGCAACGCTGTCTCACCAATATCAGTTGGATTTTTGCTTTCATCTGTTTCTAATTGAATATGTATAAGAAAGTGTAAGCAGATATGAAGCCCCTTTTTTGCTGGACGCTGTATAAAATGCCAGGCAGCGCTTGCCGTCTAAATAGGACAGGTAAAGGGGTGGGAGCAGAAACAAATGATACAAAGAGAGGAAGAGCCTGGATAACATATCAGCGAGGGGGTTGGGGGAAGAGTTTTGGTCTTGGATTGCTGCTCTTAAATCAACACATATGATGCCTCCAGACGAGCATGAACTTCAGGACATCTTACTCATTTCTTGGTCTTGGAAGAAATCATGATAGCTGTGTCTCCTGTGCAAACAGTCAGCACCAATGCCAGATTTCACGAAGCACCTGGAAGTTTGAGGTTCCCTTAAATGATCCATATCTCTTAGCAATCTGCACGTGGACTAAAATTCCTGAAATAGATTCCTTCCCAAAGCTTTCTTGCATTATCCCTTTCTTGGGGGTGTGATCCCTGGAGTCCAGGCTCACTCTGCAGTGCCCTGCGTAGCTGATTGAAGATACAGATTCCCAGCTTTTTGAGCATTAAAGCTTGACAGCTCAGCATGGCTTTTTCTGCCACCGCTGCCCCAGCCCTGCCAGCCCCCTTGCTCTGGGCAGATTGGCTGTTTGGGGCAGTCTGTGGAGGCTGGGGAGAAAGGGCAGAGCCCCACGCTGTTCTGGCAAGAAAGCAGGGCACCCCGTATCCCTAGCAGTGCCTGGTGCTGGCTCATGCTGCTCCCATTTGGAGGTGCCCAAATGTCAGTCTTGGGGAAAAAAAAGTATTCCTGAATATTGTGGACACATACCTCTTTCCAAAGGCAGTGGGTCCTGCCAGGTGAGCAGCAACTCTGGAGCTAAAGGTGTGAGGATCAACCTCCCCAAAACTGAAGTCACTTAGAAAAAAATCATCTCCCAAATCATCCAAAGCAGCAGCCAAAACCTATGCCCATCTTCTCCTCCCAAGCTACAGCTACTGCACTGCCCTTGTTAGACTGCTCAGAGAGCAAAGCAAACCAGAACCTCCAGCAGTCTAGAAATATCAAAGGATCCTGCGGTTTTTAACAGCCATGGGCAGTTTGGTGCCTGGCTTACCTACAGCACAATGGGAGAGGTTCAGTTAAGTATGTTCTGTGAAACACAATGAGCCAAGCCCCAGCAAAATCCATCATTTTTTTAAGGAAAAAAAAAAGAGAGGAAGGTTTCCTGGCACTTGAACATCTGCTTCAAGCATTTGAAAAACTACAGCCCAGTGTTAATTTAAACTTCCTTATAACCCAGTTCAACATTTGGAGTGCAAACACTGTTAATAGGATGGGAACCAGGGTGGTGGTGGTTTGCTTACTATATTGGGAAACAAAGCCAGAGCAAAACTAGCTTGAGATAGAGTTTTTGTTTATACTGCTGACCCATCTGTCTTCATTAATGCACTATTTACAGGAAAAGTTAAAAAATTAGCTTCTGCTCCTTCTTCAATTGCAACAGCAACAAATAAAGGCTGAATGGTTCCTTTGCCCTCGACTAAAAATGGAAATTCTTATCAGCACCCCTTGGAAGAAGAGGTTTATTATATGGAGTGTATTATTGTTGAATATTAGTGCTGGGACTAGGCATTTTGGCCAGAGCTGAGTATTTCTAGCACAGGCAACATGAGGAGAGAAGAGCAGTCAGGGAGGTGCCTATATTGCAGAAAGCAGAAACCAGCCTCAAAACATGACCCATGTCTTACTCTAAACTCCTGCTTTGAAGTCAAGGGAGAGATAATGTGTTTTTCTCCTGTATTGACCCACACAGGGTAATGGTGTGATTTCCCTGGGTGTGAAAAGGGACACATTTGAGGCTAAGCCTTGACATGGCATAGAAATCACTGAAGCTGTCTCTGGCACTGACACGGGATAAGGTGAGGCAGTGCAGGGCAGTACCCCTTTCTCTTACCTGCAAGTAAAGGGACAACATGTATGCACTTGAATTTCTAGAGTTTAGGTGCCTAAATGAGAACAGATGAAAGCTACCCCAAATCTGTCTACCCTGAACATCCTCCAGATAAAATGAGGCAGGTTTGTGACAACCTGTTATTAAGCCGGTTTAGCTTGCCAGGTCTGGTCGCATATTTAGTTGGCACAGCTGTAATCCAAAGAGGACCTGAGTTTATGGCCTAGCACCCCTGGACATTTCCTAATGAAAACAGACTGTCAAACCTACTGCTGTGCCAATGAACATCTTTAAAAGCATCTTCTCAGTAAGAAGAAAAAGCTAAGTTTTGCACTACAAGCCCACTGAAATAGAGACATCCATTAAAAAATCAAATCCATACTCTCTTTCTATAAAGCCAGTAATTTCAAAAGGGCAGGCAGGTTTATCAGAGTTATCATCTCATTTGCACATCCCACTACAGGGGCAGGCTTTCAAATGACCTCAGAACCCTAGGCACATTTTGGGAACAAATCTGGCTGCCAGGCATCTTGTCGCGCTCTTCTTCACTCCTTCGTCCCTGCCTTGCTCTCTTTCATCCCTCTATCACTCTCCATCCACTTTCGCTCAGGCAAGATACGCTTTTTGTCAGGCCACGTCTCTGCAAGCCATTCCCTGGGGAGCGGGACTCAAGGCACGTAGCGTGTCTGCCCCTCTCACAGAGGAGCAGCTTGCTGGGGAAATGCAAGGCTGTTGAAAGCAGTAGAAAGAGCAGCCGTTAGAATTACTGCTTCTTTTCCCGGATAAAAGTGGAGGGAAACATCCACCTTTTGATACCCTTGTCAAGAAGATGAATAGTGGAAGGAGTCCAGCTCTCCCTGCTGAGGTCTTGGTAACATCTCCTGCAGCAACTGAGCGCATTTGCTTTCAGATGCATGCTAATAAATGGCAGTTTAGTCTCTTGCCTCTCAACGAGTCACTTCAGATGTCAGTAAGAGCAGAATCTGAGCTAGCAATTAGCTGTGAAAATTTCTGCTTCCAACTCCATCTCACAACACAGCATTGGTGGCAAAATTCATTAGGATATGGCTGCATTATTCCAGCAAACCAAGTTACTTTTTAGAACAGATAATGCCAGAAAATACAGAAGAGTTTTGCTAACATATATACTGCAATATATCCAGCTCAGGGCAAATGAGCTTACATTGGAAATGGGAAGTTTGCTTACTTGTTTTACACTGTTGGGTACATGCCCAATGTGATTCTGTTCACAGCGCAAATTGATCAACCTCCTGCTAAGCATTTCAAGAACTTAGCAGGACCTTTGATTGCATCTTTTAAGTAAACAAAGGAAATATGAGGGATAAAAGCAATCAACATGGCTGCAATAAAGGAAATGATATGAGAGGAATGGATTTCTGTGACACAGAGCAATGCTTCCTGAAAAGAAGGGGTTTTTTTTTTCTAACTCCAAATACTACCTTTTCTGTGATGGCCCAAGATATGGCTAACAAAGACAATATGCTGTATTTTATTTTAAATGGGCAGCTGCGGTACCATTAATTCAATATTAGCATAACTATATTTCACAGAAGCCTCTCCCTGTCATATCTGCAGTGACTTTAGGGTGAGGGGATGCTCACTGCAGCAACAGAGCTCCCCAAACAATGTCCTCTGTGCAGCTGAGGCTATCCAGGATGTGAGCTTCAGATGGTGTTGAAAAGATGTGTCAAGTTAAGTGAGAAGGTTTAAATACAGGGTGGTCTCTGAAATCAAGTACAGTAGCTAACTAGCAACAGCGGCTAAACAACAGTCCAGCCTTCCATAGCTCTCAGGTTTATGTTGGCTTTGCTGTAGCAACTCCTTATCTTCCCAGAGATTAGAGCATTTTAGATCAGTTGTTGTGAGATTTGGTGGAAACCATTTCCTGAGCTGTCACCGCTGGCTAATCAGGCAAAGTCGAAATGCAAAGCTTTGGGAGAGTGGGAAAGCAAAACCCGTTATCCTACAATACTGAACATGCTGTATTTGCTTTTATCATTACCAGATTTTAGATGCCCAGCTCAAGATACTGATACAGAGAAGCCTACAGCCTGAAACATAAGCCAGCTGAACTGTAAGCAAAGCAAATACCCTATTGTAGGAAAAACGAGCCCTTTTACCATTTCTACAAGTCCTGGTAGCTGGCGTAACTGTTCACTGGTTATTGCTTACTGTGCTTGCTCTTCACCAGATCTGCACTATGAAATCCCAACCTGAATTCCCCCATGGGTTAAAATTAGAGTGGGGATCCATGGGAAACTGAGACCCACACAGTTAGGAGACTAATGGGCTGATCCAACTGTTGAAACGGTTTAAGTGATTTGATTTTGGCTTACAGTAGTTGGTTGCCACTGAGATAGACACAAAATAGCATGACAACATGCAAATACAACCTGCTATCCAAAATGTCACTTATAGATTTGTACCAATTTTGAAGTCACTCTTGCAGAGAGAGCAAGTTGCTTTCTACCACAGTTGCTTTCCTTGCTGAACTCTCTCCTTTTCCCTTGGGATTTCTCTAGCACACATTGTTTCTTGTTCTTTTGCACTCCTCTGCCAATCAACAACTTACACCAGCTGCAAATTTGGCCCAATAATATTGATTGCACGTCTTGTGCTTCCTCTGTCCACCCTAATTAGTGCATTAGAGATAAGCAATGTGCCCTGAGCAGTGAGCTAATGGCAGAGGGAGCAGGCCGTGCTTTGTGGGGCACGCGTCCTTCCTGACGGGGGCTGCCACACACGTTCCTCCCTGACACTGTTCAGGGCACTGCATGCAATGCTAATGAGCTCCAGGACAGGCAAACAATTTAGACAAGGGCCTCAGTGAGCTCCCCAGAGTTGCATTAACCCCTGCACTTACTGCAAGAGAAAGGAGTAACTTTTAAGATAGAGCTGTTGGCTAAGCTGGACCCTGCTGCACACTGTGGTCTGCACACACGGGAACGCAGAAGCCCTCGAGGGACTGGGTAGCCACTGGGAAACAATAGTACCTCTGTGAACAAATGAATTGCACTTCTATATCTGCTCTCAGCTGTTCTTCTATCAATAACCATCCCATTTCTGCATCATTCTCTCATTCTTGCATCATTCTTCTCAGGGAAGAAACCAGTGTCTTCACCACTGACACCAATGTTGTCAACACTTCTGGCCTAAAACCTCTAGCCTAAAATTAATAAAAGGAAGGGTTATCTGGCAAGCCCAGCAATCTAGTTATTATTGCAAATATTTATAGTGTAGATTGGGATTCAGGACTCCCAAGTCTTTGTCTGGCTCTGCTTCATATGTGCTCCGCAAACATTTTCAAAGGCTTCATTACTTTTGTGTTGAGTTTTGGAGAGCAAAAATCTGTGACCTCCATGGCTTGACTTTCATCAGGACAGAAGACCTCATTACTTTGGCTTGAATGGTGAGTGCTGAGCACTCTGCTACAAACTCCTTTGCCTCCTTGCTTGCTGGTATTGAAGCTAAAAGAGGATAGGGAGCCAAGACAAGGGGCAAGTCAAGCAAAAAGCAGTCTAACCATCTAAGCCCTACACCAGTGTCCTAAAAAGCCACTACAGATGCAAACCACATTAAAGTTCCATCTCCACGTTGTGATGGGATGCTAGGGTGCTTCGCCCCAGCTGGTGTTCCTGCTTGTGAGTTCTTAACAGCCTTACAAAATGGAAGAAAGACTCTGCTACAATTTTATTTTTAAAAACCATCCTGCTTGCCATTATCAGTGAGGCTTTATATTTGAGTGAGCAGGAGCAGGTCAGAGTGGATGACAGCAATTTAATCTGCTGTTGCTTTTCCACAACTTCTCGTGCTATCCTTGACCCTAAGCCAATGCCCTTCCACTGCCAGCTAGGGGAAAGATCCAGTCTTATGGAGCTGATGAGTTTCTAAACACGTATCCCAGGTCTTCTGCAAACTGTAATGTGATTTATCCCCATTTTAGACTTCTTTACACAGCCTTCTTTACACTGGATAGGAGGAAGGTAGCGAGGGAGCAGGATGTTCCCACTCCCCCAGTGGAAACATCCCTTCCCAGGGTGTGACAACACTCCGGTTTCCAGGGGACATTTGACCTTTCACTCATCGGCGCTGCCTGTAGCTGTTGTGTTGGGAACAACTGTCCTTGGGGTGCTTGGCTGACTTCCTGACTCCTTTTGGATTGGCATTTCCATACAGTTCAGCACTTAAATTGAGCACTGGATTTTTAGTAGCATTGGAAATGTGGATGCATGCAAAGGGAACGCTTGGCAGCATTAGAACATCCATCCTTTGAGCCCCAGGAAGGGACACACAGGGTAAAGGTGTCACTGAAAAGACTCAAACCCTGCACTGGCCCTAAAGATCAAGGGTGGACCTCATCCAGAGCATGCAGAATGCAAGGGGAGCGTCTCCAGCTGGATGGCAGCCTGTGCTGGCCCTTATCGGGGAGCCGAGGAAGGAAACAAGGCAACGCTGCCGGGGAAAGGAAAAATTTACCTCTCACATGCTCAGAAAGCAGATGCCAAGCTGATGCTTATCCTCATTTCTTTAATAAGAGGTCAACGCCTGGCCCCTGCCTCGCTGGCTGCTTTTAAAATGCACTCATTTGGAAATAGCTCCCTGGATGCAGCAAACAGCATTTTGGCCAGCTGATGAGATTAAAGGAACATTCCCCTGTTCCCAGTTCCTGTTATCAGTACATTGTGTTAAGAGGGCCAAAATATCACATCGTGTTTTTACGCGTGATAAAGCAAATTTTCACAAGCCACACCAGTGGCTGCTGACGGCACTGGGAGTGTCGTTCCCCTCTGCCACACAGGGCTCACCAGGGTTGGCTGGGCATGGGAGTACAGGGAGACCTTTTGGACAGGGTTATGTATGAAAAATGAATGACTTTTTGTGAAGCTTCCTTACATGAAGGACTCAAGCGGTAAACAGGATGTTTCCTTCTCGCCGAGCTCTTTGCTTGTTGGATTTTTCAGCTTGGTAAATTCTTTGATGTTTGCTAAAGGTTGAGCACACCCTGGAGTCTTGCAGTGGCAGCACCACTAAGGTCTCTCAGCTCTGCCTCACAGCCTTACAGTTAGTTGCACCTGAATTCCGGTCACTCACCTGGTTGCTGTATTTGGCTGAAGTTATAAGCCTTATTTCTTAAGAAAGCAAGTTCCCAATTAACTGCTGAGCACTTCTGTTTATGGGAATTACCGACTGAGAAAACTCCTATACAGGAAAACAGCTAGAAGGGTAAACTATTCTAGGTGGAGACCACACATGCAGTGAGCTGTTGGCAATGTGAATTATCCAAGGAAGAAGCTGTCCCAGGTGGAGCCTCTGTGCGATATTCAACATGTAAGCACTCAGGGTGTTTATCCGCTTGAGCAACTTGGAATTCCGAAACTTGCAGTTTTTTTGTGCTATAAGAGATGAGCATTTTCTCCAAAGGAGTGCTTATTCAGACAACTCCTGTCCCTGCTACCCTGGCGGCTTCTTCCTGCCTCCATGTTGGCCCTTGCTTTATCAGGATGCTTCTTTTTTGCCAGGTTATTTTTCCTTCAGGCCAGTTTGATGGTCTGGGTTTGTAACATCCTTGTGCTGCAGCAAGGTGGCAGGAAAACACAGAGAAAGCGGGACACTGGAACTGCTTCCAGGGAGGGTTTGACTGAAAGTCTGGGGACTATTTTTTTCTCCCCACCTTGGTGAATGGTTATTCATGCACGAGGTCTCCATTTGGCAGTCTTTTCATCTTAAAAGCAGCCTGTTTTGGGAGTGTCTTTCAGCTCCCATGTAAAGGAAGGACGGACTGCATTACTCTCTAATTCCTGAGGAGAACAACATGTTCTCACTGCTTTTCTTTCATTTGTAAAAGCCATCCTACATAATGGCTGGACACTTTTCCCGCACGTCCGTCTCGCCTCCCACAGCAACTTGCTATTTTATTCAGTAGCCGAGCTAAAAAAGGGAAGTTACTATCATGCCAAAAATGCAACTTCGATAAAATATGAGGGGGTAAGTCAGCATAAGTGTGACTGGCTCGGGATCCAAAGAGAATAATGTGGGAAGGATAATTTTACTTTCTTGCCTCTCACGCCTACCAAATGCCTGGATACAATGAAGGGAATTCCTAAATGAATGCAGTAAATACCTAAGAAGAGCAAAACAGATTTTTTTGCTCTAACACAAAGAATGCTAGACAGTGAGAGCAGGACTGAAAGTATATCCTAAAAGATGTCATATTTTTACCCCATAATGCATGGTTTAACAGTTTTAGATGCATTCAGATCTGTGGTTTTAATTGCTCTAATTTGGAAAGCCATATCACATTTAAAGGGAGAGGAAAATCCTCAGTATATTTTGTGGGTTATCCTACACTCCCATTGCCCTGAAGGGGATGCTCTTGTGTCCTCTGGCTGTGCAGCGTGAGGGTTAAGGGGGGTGAAAAACTGCCTTTTTGGCAGTTTCCAAGCCTATAGTGCCCAGGGCAGGGTTGAAAAGGGTCTTTCTATAGGCTTTATTCTTTATTCTCTATGATAGACAGTCTGTGTTACTTTTATATGATAGTAGTAGTTCCACACTTTCTAGGATATCCAGAGTGAATGCTTAAAGCCTGCTGAGCTGAAAAGCAGCCACCAAACAACCCTCTGTGAGTTTATAATGCCCCTTGCAGTACAGAGGAATAGCAACTCCTACTTCAGGAACAGGAAAGACTTTCTCTGCTACTCCTTCCCCAAGAAGCTTCATGGCGTAGCTGCAAAAAGAGAGGGAGGAAGGAAATGTAGGTCGTGCATCAGTCAGTTTTCGGGATCTCATATTGTGGTGTCTCAAACAGAAGATCTGAAAGTGCATTAAATCCAGAGTAGGATCTGCGCATTGCCAGTATTCAGGTGTGGCACTGGGCTTTGCGTGGCTGAACGGAGAGGATATACCCTCAGGGCTGAAAAGGATGCAAAGTTTCCACAGGAAAACCCTCCTTATCTTACAGCACCCAACAGCAATAACAACTCATAAGATGCCCATGTTTCTCTCTGAGGCTGTTCGCTCCCCGCCTTGCACTTAGGAATTTGCAGTCCACCTGACCTCTATTGGAAAGTCTATCTTTTAAATATGACCACTATAAACACTCCAAATTTTAATGGGCAGAATATCTTCAAAGAAATTACTCTGATCTTCAGAAACAGTCATGGTTTGATAGAGGTTGTTTTGCCTATCTGCAGCGGAAGTGGAGGAATGCACAGTTTATACTAAAATAACGTGCACTTGTCCTAGTCACGGAGACTTCTGAGCCTCAGCCAAGCCTTTTCACGTCATTACAGTCTACTGCGTGCTGTGAAGGAATTATTTGCCTCTTCACACTTTTGATCTTTGCAGAAAGGAGTGTGTGGCATTTCCAGCCCAGATGTTCACGATGTTCCTCCTAGACCTGATGGAGAAGTTTCTCCCTAAATGACTCCCGAGTCTCATGCCCAGATTAGTAATGAGTCCCTTGTAAAGGTAAAAAATTAAATAAACACTGAAGCAGCTCTGTCAAGATCAAGTGGTGTTAGTGGTGCTTGAAAGAGACTTTGGGAGACAAGAAATGTGTCACCTCAGGATGCTGTAGCATGTGGGACATGCAGGTGATAGGGAAAGTGAGGTTTTGATAGCTCAGCTTTGACAGTGGCTAAGCCCAGTGGAGGCCACACTGTCCTCCTTGGGGCTCTTCTCTGTGATGCCCATCCCTCTGCAAGGCTGTGGACTTCAGAGCTCTGCACCAGCAGGTCCAGCACCACTGGTCCAGTGTAAAGGGCTACTGTGATCCTCACTGAGAGATTAAATTACCAAATTTCAGATTTGAAACATTTTAATTAGATTTGACCATTGCAAAGGCAGAGGTGCTTGGCTGTGGGTCCTCTGGAAGGCACTGTGATTTTGCAGCAGGCCAATGCAGTAAGCCCATGCAGTAACCCCATGCAGGCCTCCAGAAAAATTTAATTCCCTGCTGTGAAGGTTTGTGGGCAGGACAGTGAGAAGCTGTGTAGTCTCTGAGGATCCTATGGAGAGGAAAACCACTTGGAGTCAGAGTCCATAGGTCGAGTGAGCTATTTATGGGCTGGATTCTTAAATGCAGCTCAACTTTCACAAACCTCTCCTTTACCAGTACTTTATATCCACAGCTAAGCAAAGGTGGATTCAATACACCAAACTGAATCTGAGACTAAGGAGTCTGGGCTCAGTTTTAGGGCTAGACAAGTCCCCCCTCAGCAAGGCTGATAGCAGCAAGTGCTATATAACCAATATTGACTTTTATTCTCTATTAACATGTTACCACTCCCATCTCCCCTTTCTTCACATAGTTTCCTCTGTGTCCCTTTCTCTCACCAGTTTGTTTTTCTTTGCAGGCTCTGCCAAGCAGGTCTGCAGCCTGTCTTGATCTGAACTTTTGTATTAACAAAGCCAAGTCCTCAGAAGCAGTAATCCAGTGTTGTTGCATAACTTCACTGTGCTTGGCACAGAGGCATGTGTTTGGTCCTAGACATCTTGCTTGAAAACTCCTGCAGATCTCTGTGTTTTTCCCTTTTCTCTTCCCATGAAGGCTCTAGGCTGGCCTGAAGCTGTGTGGTGTTGTTCCCCCTTCTTAACATAAATGAGGAGCGAAAGGTTTTCTTGCAGAGTCCTGTATTTTCTTTCCTACACCAAAAGCTTCAGCAGCGTTGTGGTACTGCTGGAAGGGCGACTTGCTGGCAGGCAGTGGGAAAACAAACAGACACACTTACAAATAGCCACACTGGCACCACGAGACCTTTGGGTCCAGTTAGTCTTTACGCTGATGGCAGCAAGTGACAGGGAGAGACCCAGCACCGTCGTTGGGGTGCAAACCCAGGTGTCCACCAAGGTAGCCAAGGAAATCCTGTTCAGCACTGATGAAATCATGAAAAACAAAAGCAGAGGCAGTAAGTAAGTCCAGATCTGTTATTCTTTGAAAATTGTCCATCAGGGAAAGTGCAGAAGCCCCATTTTCTGTACCGGGTAAAGTTGCTGATGGACTCCCTCTGCACAAAGAGCTCTGTGTATGGATGCATGAAAGTGCTCTCCAAAGCCTCAGCAGCAGCTGTGCTGGATTTATAGATGCATGGCTATAAGGAACAGTGATTTAAAATAACTGAACAGCCACTTAACTGAAGAGGTTTTTGTGATATTGTGATCTTATAACTGGAGCCTTGATATCAATGAGTCTGGCACAGCACAGCGAGTGATGCTGTAGGAGACCTCTTCTCAGTGGACCTGACAGGCTCTCTGGGCTACTCTTGCTCTATAAGAGCCATAACCAACTGTATGCGTTAATGTGAACATCTCAGCCATGGTGCTGACAGCATTTGCAGCCCACCATCCAGGCACACTGTGTGACGAGCTGTGCCACCCCAGACCTTGGGGCTTTTCTGTCTCTCCAGATCTAGGATTTACGGACTTTTTGTTCCACTCAGAAGCACTGTGGGTATCTCCAGCAAGGAGCCAGCCAGCTGGCAGGAGGGATGCTTGCTGGGTTTTTTTTTGTAAAGGCATAAAGTGTCCTTAACCTGAACTCTTGAGTGCAAGATATTCTGATTGAGCAGCAAGAAGTATTGGCCTGTTCTACAGGTAACTTGAGCAGCTGAAAGAGGAGTTGAAAAAAACACACCAAAAAAGCTAAAGAATATTTTTGAATTTTCCTGTTTCAGAGCAGAAACCAGCCTCTAACTTCTGGGCTCCTTCCTCCGAACCAGCCCAGGGTCAGTAGCAGAACACCAGATGATACAAGTCCCTGGCTCTGAACCTGCTTGGCAATTCCTATGGATTCATGCAGCTGCATTTTATGTCTGTGCACAGCTGGGTGTCTCCTCCTAGTTGGTTTTGGCATCAGTTTTGCATGTGGATTTAGCTAAGTTTTTTATCTCCTCCTCAAGCATCTTGTTTTTCTTCTCCATGTCCTCCCGTGAGCGTTCCACATTCATCAACTTCAGCTCCAGTTCCTCAGACTTCTTCTTCTCCTTCTCAATGTCCTGATTCAGCCTTACCACTCTGGCCCAGACTTCATAGTTTTCCTTCTCGAGACTGCAAAGAGAAACAGAACTTGAAAGGATTGGATTGGAAGAGTGTCAGGAAGTCATCTTTTGGCTCTTAAGGAGTCTGCCCTCTGTGTCATTAAGCTATAAAATAAGCCAGAGGTGCGGTCCTGATCCCCTGATCCTCAATGGCCACATAACACAATGCAATAAATCAATACACATGATATATAATAATACAATAACAATATGTGAAGCTATATAACACTGATGGTTACAACTAATAATGTAATAATGCTACTACTGAATTCTGGATAGTATAATGGTACAATATTGTAGTAATAACAAGAATTATGACAGTGTAATTATTGCAGAAACATTACAGTGCCATACAATGATGTAGTAAGAACTATAGAATATTAATATTGTAGTAATAGAACATTAGTAACTATGTCATGAGAGTACAGCATATGAGCATTGACTTTTAGACAGCCTACTACAATACTATATTTTATCATTAGTCATTACTCTTATATACTGTATAGTATTACTGGTAAATTAATCTGTGCAATACTAGTGTTGTAATAACATGAGCTGAAAACTTCATACTCTCCAGAAAGCAGCACTCTGCAGTGTGTTACCTTTTAATTTGTTCCTCATAGTCATTTTTCTGTACCTCCATCTCTTTTTTCAGCTTCAGGATCATGTTTTGCAGGAACTCCCTGCTCTCCTGATCAGGCTTGGAGACCTCGGCAGGGCTGCTGGTGGGACTGGCTATTTCCTTTGGCTGATGGCTGGGACTGGGGCAGGGCAGAAATTCCTTATCAGAGCTGCTGCTCGAAGGGCTGGGGCTGGAGCCACTGCCTTCCCCACTTTCTGCCTGGGAGGTAGGAACATTATCGTAGGTTGAAGCCCGGTGAAGGTCGAGCAGCTTAAAAAGATCATGAGACAATGTTCTCTTATGTCCATCGGGGACCACGGAGCGCATGCTGCTCCCAGGGGAGCTTTTCCAAAAGTCACTGGCAAATATGTCATTTTTGTCATTGCTGCCTTTCTCCCCGGGAGAAGCAGCTGTCAGGAAAGATTTCCTGTTAGGTAAAGTCTGAGTTCTTTTCCTTGACTGCATTTTCCACATTCCCAGTGTATCTTTGGACCCATTATCTTCTCTGGGTGCACTTAAGCTCGCAGCTGGTCTGGCGGCACTGCTGGAATTCAGATCATCTCTCTGTAAAATAGACCCATGGCATTAGGACAGCCTCATCCTGCTCTGTGAGCAGGGACAGGTTGCAGGGACTGCTGTGACTGCAATATTTAAGAAAGGCACATTTTAACATGCTAACAGGAATGGCCACAAGTTTTCCATAAAAAATTTTGGGTTGCACAATGTTTTCCATTAAAAAGAACTTTTTGCAGAGATTCTTTCTGAGAAAAGCCTTTAATCCTCAGTGTTTTCACTTCACCAGCATGAACTGAAAAGGCTTCATCTATTCTGCCTTTTAGCTAAAAAACTTCAGGAGTTTTCATTTTTCCCAGAACAGTAGATTTTCCACAGGAAAGTGGAAAGTTTATCTACATTGTTTTCCTGATGTAGATATTCCAGAGATGACAGTTAGAGCTCTTTACCCTATTAATAGCAAGTACTCTTAGTGGCTCGCTGACCTGTTAGATCCCATCATAATTAATCACGCATCTATTAAATTTATGTTTTATTATTTCTCTGAGGTTCTAGCCTTACCATTTGCCTTTGGATCAAGCTCTCTGTCCTGGGCACCGCAGGGTCCTCTGCAGCATCCCAGCCCACGGAGCTGCGTGGGATGGGGGATTTCTTGTCATTTTTTTGGGCAGGTGGGGAGGGTGGCACATCCTTGGATGGGGGAAAGAGGTCTGCATGGTCACTTATCATCACAGTCATCACCTTCTGGATCTGTGGTGTGCCTGGAAGAAATTACAGACCTGTCAGTAGCAAACCCAATGCAACGGGCTTTCTTCCACCCACACTTGCATTTTCTGGTATCCAAAATGGAGATGCACATAGAAATGCAGGTGAAGACAAGGAACAGGATCATAAAACCAAGTAAAGGGAGGGATTTTTATATCACCCCAGAATATCAGGAGTAGACTATGGAGCAACCAAGATGGGAGTCTGCTCAGCTGCACCAAGACACAAATTGTGCTTCTTTGGCTTTAGACAAGCAAAGTACAGGTATCAGTTATATGAATAGGCATATGAATGTCTGGACCATTTGCATGTGATGTCTGTAGAGCAAACCAGTCTTTGGCCTTAAAATATTTCTTCTATTAGTTCTGCTGCATCTGGCCTTGCCCACGGGATTACAGTTTGGCTCAGCTAAACAGTAATTTATTTGAGTTTCCTTTGTTTCTCTAAGAATTTTATACCTTCCTGCTCTAAGCAAAAGAAAGATGACTTCACAAAATTCCTGAATTGTTTGAAATCTATGGAGGGAACACACGTGCAATTCCTAAGTGGTTTTCGTCACCATAAACATTTATAGCGTAACACATGGCTTTACTCTACCCTGCTGTATTTACTGTGCCCAGGCACATGTCTGGCTTATATCATGGGTCTACCATAGAAAATTTTTAATTTCAAGATTGTGGATGCAACTGGGTATTTCAGCATATCATGTGCTCCTATGCCAATTATTCCAGGAGTCCCTTTTACCTCTCATAATAATTGCAGGATCCTCTATCTTGGGTCTGATGAGGTTCACTCCAATCACTGTTGCCAGGTTATCCACACTCATCTTGTTGACGCTAGAGTTCAACTGTATTTCATGTAGAAACCTGTCAGAATCCAAGGGCAAATATTTCAAGTCAGAGAAGGAAGACTGCAAAAAGCCTTACACACCCACTGGTATAAAATCCTGATTAATCCATCCAGCTCTTCCTTTAAATCCCAAGGACAGAAACATGAAATTGCCTTATAACTGCAAACTGGAGCTGGGTCTTATTGGTATCAGTAGAAAAACCACCATGTGATGAGCTGCTCACCTAAAAAAAAAAAATCAAAAAGGAAGGGAAAATCTCCATCTAATCTCTAACCAGAGAAAAACTACCTAGGCTGCGGGAAACCTGACAGTTTTGTTGCACAAGGCTTTGTCTAGAAAAACTACATTTGATTTTAATTCTCAGGGATTCATAAGTGAGTTTTAGGGTAGGCATTTATGCTCAGACATTGTCAGGGTGTTCATCCCCGTGGCTGAAATTCTTCTTTTACAAAAGTCAGGATCTGGTGCCCTGAGGGGAATCAAAACATGGCTTAAGAGGGCTCTCTCTAGAGGAGTCAGCCTCAGCCTTTGGGATGATATTTCTACTCACCAACACCAAATCTGAGCTGTTTATACCTTGTGCAGAGGACTGACCTGCAGATATAGCTGAGGAGGTTGTAGTTGTCTCTGGGAAGGAGGGACAGTTGCTTCAGGAGTTCCTGATGGCCCTAAATGCAAGTTAAGAAGTAGCTCTATAAAGATTCACAGATATATATCGACACAAGAATGGCTCTTGGTCACTCCATCCATTCCTATATGGTCTCACCTCTTGGCATTTGCTTGCCTTGGAAATTACATTTATCCAGCAGACCAAGCATGGACATGGAGAAGTTTTTGTACAGTGCTCAGCAAGAAGAGGCAGCCCATTGCCCAGTACTGCTGCTGCCACAGCAGCAAAGGAAAGAGCAGGGTCCCCTCCAGCCCAGCACGTGTGTGATGAGCTCTTCGGAAAGAGCTGATCACACCTAATCTTGCATTTCTTGTATATAAACATGTAAGACATTTTTAACCCCAAAGATCCTGAAGTGAAACAACCTACATGAAACATTTGCCCTTGAAATACAGGGCTGAACACTGCAGTTCACAGAGCTCATGCTACCAAGGATAGCTGCCTTATTTTTTTTTGTGTATAGGAACAGCATCCATGAGTGGGTTTTTTGCAGTGGAGGGGGCTTCTTTTCCACCAAAATATATAGTTAGGAAAAGACAGTTCCCATCTGTTTCTCACTTCTCCCTCTACCAAATCCCCACTTCCTTCTGTGGTCTCACCCAGAGCCCTCCACCAGCTCTGCTCTCGGCTCGGGCTGATGGAGACTGCAGCAGGTTGTGTTTCCTTCCTCTTTTGCTCTTCACACTTACTATTTGCTGCAAGCGCTTAACGACAAGAGATGCTGAGCAGCTCTTAGATCTGCTCCAGAAGTGTAAGCTTTAAAATGGATAAACACATGTTGTCAAGTGGGGAAACCCCACTGGCTTTGGGAGATTTTATCTTTTTTTTTTTTTTTTCTTTTTTCCTTTTTTTTTTTTTTCCAGATTTTGAAGCTCAGTAATTACACAGCTTAAAATGCACAGCTAAATATGCACCCGGCGTCTCCAGCTCACAAAGCCCTGGCACTGAAACACAGCTAATTTTAAGGCCAGAAGGAGAGAAACGAATGCATCTCTACCTTTGTCTCATCTGCATCCAGCGCCTGACCGCACAGCAGGAAATCCTCGTACTGCATCCAGGGCACAACTGGCTCAGGGAGCTCCCGCAGGTAGAGTTTGAACAGAGAGGCCACGGTGTGCACATCCGTATCCCTGCAACATGCAAAGAGCCACTCACGTGAAACTCAGACCCAGCTGGTGAGCAATCCCTACCCTGCTCCAGGAGCATGAGATTATATTTAAGCTCTGTGTATAGATGCAGGAGACAGAGAGATATAAATAGGGAAGCCAAAGCAAGCTGGGGGGAATCCATAGAGCACCCCAAGCCAGGGAATGGCCCCAGCTGGTAGGAAAATAAATGCTTGGTGGAGATTTTCCCCACCGTGGGGCTGGCAGGTCCCCAGTGTTCATATGCAGGCTGAGCCTTCCCAGACTGCATTTGACTCATGAGGGTTTACATGCAAATATTGCTTGGTGTTCACATGTTTGGCAGGCACTCCCCGCTCTGTGCGGAGCTGGCGAAGCTTGCCTGGGGTTTTTAAGATTACCAGCAATTACTGAAGATGTTCTGCCGGGACAGATGTTTGCAGCTTTGCATACCATATAGTTTACACTATGTCAAAAGGACACTGTCAAGATCATAAGCCTCTAATTTGACCTACCTTGAAGTTGCTAAACTGTTATAAACTTCTAGCAAAAATCCCCCAGTTCATTTATTTTAGGATTGGTTGGGGTTTTTAAAATACTATTATTTTTAACAAATGCACATAACCATAGAGAAATTTTTTCAGAGCTGTGTTTTTGTAGGGCCTACCAATACACACCATTAGGCATCCTGGATGCCTGGGCTGCAACAACGGTTTTCTAGCGCTCCCCACCCAATCCTGCTGTGCTTGTGTGCGCAAGCGTGCCTGTGCAAACCCAAACGGGCTGCGAAGGTGGCACTGAAGGTCAAGCCAGCACCTTGCAGCATTGAGGTCACTGGAAACCCCATTATTGGCCTTCCTCCTCGCTAAGAAAATGCTTTGGTTGAAGTGCATGGGGGCTGCCATCACCCTGAGATCACCGCAGCAATGCTCATACCAAGCCCTGAGGCACAGGGTGCTGGGAAAAGGGCCAAACTCCCTCGCCATGCCCCACTGCAAAACACAGTTCTGCAAAAAATAAAAAAAGGCTTCACCTTCCTATGACCCCCATACAGGTTACAACAGGAAAGCTCTCAGCAGGACTCTGGCACTCAGAAAGCAAGAAATATTCAACTGCAAAACCAACGGCCAGGATGGTTATGCTCCCGGAGCAGCTGTGGCTCTACAGCAGGTATTATTTAGGTAAGTGCTGTGGTTTTTCCTAACAAAGCTGCATAAAGCTGGGTAAAAACAGGAAAAGTTTTGCGGTTAGGGACAGGCCTGCGGATAGAGAGATGAGGCCCTGCACTCCGCTTAGGCAAACTGTTTTGCACAAAAGTCCAGGGAAACTCCTGGGTTTGGGTGCTTCCCTCCCACAAGCACCCCAGATTTTGCCGGCAGCTCTCAGAGCTCAGGTGATGCCATATGGAGCAGCTCCCTGGGTCTGCATAGATGGGGCATCACCACAACAAGTATCAAACACCTTCATAGACATGCAGCAGCCTGGGCACTCTTTGTCTTAGTTATGGTGGATAGGACAGGGCAGGAAGTAAACCAAAAAGCCTCACTTTAGGTGCTGTGGAAAGGCAGGACCCACTTTTCCTTTATCCCAGCACAGGGGTCACTGCTTTCACCAGTGCAAACCGGCAGGTGAAGCCCTGGAGCAGCCTGCACAAGTGAGCAGGGGATGCTTATCTGACGGGGCCCAAAAGCAAGGGCTTAAACTCTGACTTGGGGCAGGGGACAGGTGGGAAACCATCTCAGAGATACCGAGGCACCTGCAGGGATAGCTGGTCTGCAAGCTATCAAGGGAAGGCTTTATAAAGAGGTGCACCAGGAGTTTACCTTTCTTCTCCCATTTTGCACAGGGCATGGCAGAGGTAGAAGTAGCAAATGTCTCTCTCCAAAGCCTCTCTGAGACACACGGGCAGGGATAGGCAGCTCCCTCAGCTCTAGGGAGTTTGCTATTTCCTCTTAGCCCTGCAGAGGAAGGGCGTCAGCCTTGGAGCAGCCAAAATCTCTCTCTCATCTCTATGTGGTGTTGTAGAGAAAAGCAACAGGAGGAAAATATCATGGCTATGGGCTGGCAGGGAAAGAAATAACTTCTACTGTGTGCATTAGGGTGTTCTCTGAGCTTATTTGTGATCCTCTGCTTGCTCTCCTTTCTCTAAACCTCTGCCCTTAGCTAATGGGCTATGTAGGCTCTTCCCTTTGCCTCCTTCTTTGGCTGCTCCTGCAAATGATAAATGCTGTGTGGGGCCAGGACTTTCCTAAATGCTTTCCTTTATTTCCATGAATCTCATCTCAGCACCCTCTGATTCTGCTTTTGCCTCCATTTGGGGTTTCTGCTGAATCCTTTCTCCTTGTCAAGCCCTTCTGGAGAGTCTGAGTTTCCTGCAGGGCACTGCCGGGCTCTCTGGGGGGGTTAGACAGGCTGCTTTCCCCCCAGATTTTGGGGTGTATGAGACCTAGTTGAGTAGGAGAGGGGGAATCTAGCATTACCGGTCAAATGATGGCCTTTCCCCAGCATCGAACGCGTCCCTGAGCTGTTTCACCAGGTTGTCTTGGCCAGGGAGGCGGAAGATGCCCTCTTCACTCACACCGTGCTCCCGGATGAACTCGGCACACTTCTGCACCAGGATGGGGACCTGGTGCTGCCCGAATTTCTGTTCATAGGTCATGGTCTCTGCCAAGCGCTGGCCGAACACCACTAGGGAAAGGACAGAGAGGTTAGAGGAGCCCGAAAGCTTTGCTAAAGGCATATTACCTGCCAAAGTACATCAGGTGCAAATGTGATAGCAGTACCTGCTTTTCTGATAGCATAGGAGCTACAAGAAGTCTGCAAACTGGGGGAAATTCTTCCAAAGAATTAATAGCAAAATGAAACCTTGTTCATCTACAAATAATTAACAGTTCTCAAAATGATTAAAACCAAGCAGTGAGCCTTGTTTTTTGCCACGCTGCTTGCCTGCCTTGGAGCAGGATGCTGATACAGAGGGAGACGGGAACAGCAAAAAGGCTGATGTGGGGCACAGGGAGAGAAGGCAAGCTCATCACACAAAGCTGAAGGATATAGAAAGCACAGGAGACCACTAAGGAATAAGAAAAGCAGCCTTGAAGAGATTTGGAGCTGGAAGTCTTACTGATTTAGTTGCTTTTCTTCCCCCTCCCCTCTCCTCTCACCCTCCAGAAACTCCCCAGTGCAAAGAATAGCAGTATTTTGCAGCGAGTGGTACCTTTCCTTCGGAGCAATGGCCTTTTCCTCCTGAACTCACAGCAAAAGAAGAGCTCGAAGGTGGGAAGGCAGCAGCCTGCATCCCAGCTTTTCCTCCTCAGAGCCTGGGGCATGGTAAGAGCAGACAACTCCCAACTCCAACTGGCTCTGGGATATTAATGGCAAAGGGTCCTATGGTCCTCTACCGTATTTTTGCCCCAGCAGTGCCGGTGATGTGTTCACCTTGTGCTCTGAAGGCTGAAATAATTCCTGTGCATCTTCCAGACCAGGAAAATGCAAGTAAACACTCTCATCTGGAACCACAAGGCTTGTCGGCACCTGCCTGATCATGGGGGTTTTTCATTTATGACTCGCTTACACTTTTAAATAATGAATATAAACCTGTCATTGTGCACAGTAAAAGCAAATAGCTTTTTTTTTTTTTTTTTTTTTTTTTTACCTCTCTGCATTAATTGCTTATTTAACTGCAAGCTGGCAGATTTGTTAATTTGGGAATACCTCCCTGGGGCCAATGCAATGCCCATGCCAGCCCACTCAGCAGGCGGCTGTCATTGTAGGGTGGCACCCAGGCCTGCAAAACCCCTCCGAGATTTTGGAGATGCTTTTGCTGTTGCTTCACACTTGGCAGCCGCTCTGCTTTTTGGCGTGCAACAAGCTCACAACTAGCTGGGTCACGTGGGGCTGCTTCCAGGTGGGCTCTTGCCAAAACCTCCACTATGCAGTGGGTTGCTTTAAAAGCACGTGTTGCTTCAGCTTGCATTGAGGCAAAAAACCTAAAGCATGAAGTTTTGGGAGTCTGTCAACCTGCGTGTTGACATAAAATGCAGCTCCATGGTACCTGACTTCTCTGCTATCCTCAGGGCTCTCTGTACTACTATAAATTTACATTTTCTCTCATATAAGGTCACTTTATCTAGCTGGAAGAAACTGGCAACCTCCTAAGTTTAAGCAAGGATCAGATGCAGAGTTGTTATTAAATACTAGAGCCAGGTGGGGCAATGCCCTGAAAATTTCTGGCTCATGCAATCCTAATTTCAGATGAGTAATGCTGCCTCCCCCAGGGCACAGCATGTTTCAGTTTAGAGGCAGAAAACACCAGGATTGCAGAGGAAAACCAGCTGTGTCGTTGTTTAGGTGAAGCTTATCTGTGCCTATGGCAGGGTCACAATGAAAGAACTCAAATTGGCAGCACCTACTTGCCTCTGAACTGCTGTGATTTATATTAACACAGGAGCTATGGGAGATGAGAGCTCCATCATGCTTGTCTTACACAGCTGAAGGGCTTGGACGCTATAAAAAATTATATAAATAGTCAGGGCAAAGCACAGAGGGAGGGAGGAGAGGCTCAGGATGACTGTCTGGGTTAGTGTTCTTTTGGAGGAGAACTAAAGAGACTCCCAGCCCTGTTTCATTGGTGAATCTTGCTTATAGGACTTCATCCTTATAGGAAAAATCTGGATAGTTCATCCTTATAGGAAAAGTGGCTGGCGTGACCTTTGCTGCTTCCTTTGTGGGCTTTGCCTGTGGTGGCAAATTTACAGTGTGCTCCTTTCCGATCGATTCATCTTTTATACTTCCCTGACCACAATTCTGTAATGGCATAAATGCATGCCTGAGGGGACTGGAAGCAAGGATCCTGTTGCCGCAAGCCTTGTCTGTGCGTGAGGAGGGCAATTGCGTGGCCATGGCAGGCTGCAGAGAAAATGGGGCAGAAGGGCTGGGCTGAGCAAGAAAAGCTGGAAGAAAAGCAAAGCAAAGAAATTGGCAGGTGAAAGCAAAAGTTTTCAATGCTTTGTCCCTGAATAAGATTTGTTTTCAAGAACAATGTTTTATGGGGTCAATAAGTCAATGAGGAAGTTTGCAAAAGAGGTTGAAACCAGCCCAGAAATCTTCATTCATGCTTGGCTGCCATTTCCTTAACACTGCCCATGTTTGCAGCAGACCCAACACCACAGGGTCCAGTCTAGGAGTAGGTTTCTAAGGCATTACAAGTTACAGTCACATTACAGTCTGTTTTCCAGTTTCAAGGGTTTATGAGACCAGCTTTGAAATCCTCGCACAAAAGTACTGCAGACCATGAGATGGTAGGAAATTGCTTCTCCAAGAGCTGTCCCTGCTCCCCTTTACCTCCTGACGCTGACCCCAGCACTCGTCGGATGGATTTAACCCATTCTTCCATCTCAGACTGGGAATTAGCCATGAGCACGCAGGTGTCCTGCCCTGCCCGGTTCTGGTCTCCAGAGACCCCTGCAAAAAAAACCATTTATGCATCAATTATAGAGAGGATTGGAGGAGAAAAGACACATTCTTCTTGTTTTCTTTGCTAAATGCTTTTGGCTCTGAATTTCCCCATTAATGTCTATTTGGCTGTGAAATGAAGCAGTGCTCTTATATCTCACCCTTGCTGAAGGTCTGCAAGAAAGGAACAGAAACTGCTTAACATTGCAGCCTGCCAAGGCCATGAGACATGGGCACTGACACAGGGCCCTTCTCCAGCCCTGACATGTGAATATTGAAAGCAAGACATTAGTTTTCATGTACAATGCAGCGCTGTGGAGACCTTGAAAAGAAGTGGGAGCAAAAGGACTGGAAAAATGACTTCCCTAATTGATGTTGGGTGAACAGTCCAGCCCAAAAGTGTGCAACAAAGAGGAGTGAAGCATCCTCACCTGGGATGATTTCGAAGATAAATTTCCCTCCTTCCTCTGGGTTGCTGGCCACCTCCTTGATGGTGCTTCCCTGGAGAGACAGGCAGCCCTAGAACAAAGCAGAGCAGGAGCTGCAGATACCCGTGTCCCATCTCTGTGAGGCTGACATTACCATATGTCAGCACTGAGGATCGAAGTCCTTCTTTCGAACAGATTGCAGGAGCCGGTGCCCTATATATATATATGCTAAAAATTACTTTTCAAACACTAAGGGACACTTCCTAAATGCCAGTTTTTCTGATGAAGTGATTCTCAGAATGAGAAAACTGGTTATTTTGCTCTTTCCTTTTTTCCTCCCTTCTCATGTTTTTTTAATGTGTGTTGGGAGTGGAAGAAGAGAGTTCAAAGGAGAAGGGACCTAGCAAAATACCAGAGCATCCTGTTTCTGTTGCACCGGCGCAGGAAAACTATTCCTTTAACACAGCATCACTTAAACCCAAAACCCAAACCTAAAGTTTGCAGGAGAGGAGTAGAGAAAAAGAAGAAAAGGAACGGGAAAGAAAAAAGTAAAGTGGAAAACAGCCGTTTCTTTTGGACCTTCCTTTCCCCAACTGTCGTGGTGAACACAGGCAGCTCAGTCCTTGCTGGGGGGAATGGGTGGGGAGCGGCCGAGGCACATAGGGGCCAAGGAGACGTGAGTCAGCACCAGAGGCCTCCCAAGGCAGGAAATAAGGCAGCACCACAAAAATAAAGTTTCTCAGCGATTTCAACCTCCTGAAAGCCATTGGGCTCCTGCGAGCAAGCGCTCCAAAAGCCTGAATTGCAGCTGTATCAGAGTCATTGATGGGATCAGAGAGGCTTGAGATGACCCAGGACGGTTCATCAGGGTCACCACAAGAGCTGCCAAACGCACCATGAATAGCAGCAATAAGCTTTTTACAGCACTTTCTGCTTCTATATCCCAATTACAACCAGGGAGACTGCTCCTCCCAGTCACCCCTGAAACAGGGCAAAGGCAGAAATAGGACCTGGACCCCGCCAGGCTCAGCCCTGTGCTTTCACCCCAAGAATCTACTGATTGCCTTCCCCTTACGAGCATTTTCTATCTTGAGAGTAGTTTTGCTACCAGTAACAATTTGTACAGAGAATGGCTTTTCCAGCAAAGGGGAGAACCTTTCCCTGAAATTTCTCAAAACAAGGAAAAGATGGTGGATATTACTGGTGTAAGCTACAGTATGGAGCAAATGGTTGAAAAACTAAAAGTTATCCACGTAAATTGGGAAAACAACATGATTTCTTCCTGGCAAGTGTACTACAATGCACACCCTAGGAAATGGTTTATACGGGTGAGACAGAGGGCTTGTTACAACCCGGAGGGGCTGAAGATGGGAGGATGCTGCTGGAGGGCTGTGGATGTCGGGCACTGGTGCAGACGTTCAGATCATGCCCAAGTGGATGATCACACTCCTGTTTTGTCAAAGGGTTGGGTGCACATTGTGCTCCCCCTGAGGATCTCAAAAAGCATCAGAACAGACATGCACTGAAGCGCTCAGCAGATTTCCAGCCTTTTCTCTTAGAGGAAAAGGCAGCTGGGCAGGTTTCCTCTGGCCGCACAGGGTGGACCGGGGTGGCAGCCGAATAGCACAAACTGCATCTGCACCTCTGAGCCTCCTGTGAAGGATGTGGCTGGGATGGGATGGCATACAAACCCGGAGGCCAGAGAGAGAGAGATTTCCTTTCCTTATCCCTCCAGCTGCTCTCTTGTATGGCAAGAGGTCCTAAGGAAGCAGCTGGCCGTTGCTGTCGTCTGCCCACAGCCCTGCCATGAGGTCTGTCCTGGGCAGATCCTCACACTCAGGCTATGCTGAAATTTCTGCTTATTTTTTCCTAAAAGCATCCTGTAAGATGCCTTTCCCACCAAGTGCGTGGCTGAAACCTCTCTCAAAGCTCCCATCATCTTGTCCAACCATTGCTGCACCTGCCATCACAAAAATGGTGGTGTACTGAGCTCTTTTTCTTCCCAGCCTGTTTCTGTTGTCTTGGAAAATGGTAGCAACTTTCTAGTTGGTAACTGGGGTTTTTTTTCCAGCACCCCGTTGCTTGGGCACAGAGGGACCAAGCCCCCAGCAGGGCTTGCAGGCACTTTAAGTATTTAAGTGCATAGATGAGGCTCCTGATCAGGATATCTCATCTCTGTTACTGCCCAGAGGCAGAAAACTCCTTTAATACCCTACTCCAGACCCATCCCAAACCATTTCCTGATGAGTAAAGCTGCAAGAAGGGGAAGACTGAGGACCGGCAAAGCCCAGCAGTCTCATCCTACCTGTGGTTTGACATCGTCCTCATCCTTGTAGTAGTAAAGCTGCTGGCCCTTAAGCACAAAGTACCGCTGCTGCCAGTTCTTGACAATGGAGCGCTGCTTTTTCAGCCAGCCGATCTTCAGGGGCCGCTCTAGTGGGTTGGGGGAGGCCGGCCGGGTGCCCACTGGCTCGCCGCTCATCACGCTCTTGGAGCGGGCTGCCAAGGAAAGAGAGGGGTGGGCTGGCGGGGACGCACAGGGACGAGCTGCCAGCAGTCCCACGTCCCCAGGGCAGATTTAAGCTACAACAGCGAGAGCGGCTCTCTGCCCCTCTGCCTGTGCTGAGCAAACTGGCTAGAGTTTTTAAAGGAAGTGGCTGCAGTATCTGTCAGTGTGTGCTTCCTTTTTCCTGCGTGGGAGTAATTGTCTTGCAAGTGAGAAGAAAATCATTAGCTTTTTTTTTTTTAATGGGAGTGTGTGTTTTTTTTATAGCCACCCCAAACAGCCTGCAGCAGTGATAGCAGAATGACCCAGCCTGGCTCGAAAAAAACTCTTTGGAACTTGCAGTTTTGCTCTGGGAGAGTATTGCCTGATGTTTCCAATGGGGCAGTTCTCACACAATGGGATAGGAAAGTCTCCAAGGGGGGCAAAAGTGCCAGTATGGATTTACCGGCTGGGCAGAAGTGTGTCCCCTGTCTCCTCTTTGCATCGCACAGATGAGTCCCATTGGTGCCACTGACCTGTGCCAGGGACTGGCAGCATGGCCCTGTGGTATCTCTAAATGCATCTGTGATAGTAAATGCCTTGGGAGGGATCATTTCCAGAAGGGATTTTTGCCTCTGGACCGGGCACTGCAGGACCCCAGTGCCAAGCCACCTGGGTAGAGTTAGCATTTATGGTCTCAAGGAAAAAATAATTATATGACTCCTGGGGAATTCAGCTTCACTGGTCCCTGCACATGGTGATTTCCTGAGGTCCTACAGCTCCCCTGCTAAAATGGAGCTGATGGCACCTGGCTGGGTCCTACAGGTGAGGATGGTGCAGGATTTGGGCCCCTGACCCCAGCAGCATTTGCTGGCAGAGGGCATTCAGGCTGAGCCAGGGCTGTGAGGGAGGTGTTGTGTAGTGCTGTGGGATGGGGAAAGCTGCGGCAGCCCCATATCTCTGCCCCCAGATGCTCACTTTTCCCCCAAGCTGGTCAACGGAGCGGAGAGCTGCAAAAGCTGCATTAGATATGAGTGTCGATGAATCCTGGTGTGGACCTGAGTGCAAAGGACAAGCTTAAAAAAGCAGAAAATTAAAAATCACCCATCACTGCCTTGTGATGTTTGGGAGTGGGGGCATCTCACGCCTGAGCAGGTGCTCCCATTGCACAGACAGCCACAGGGAGCCTGAGCCTACAAAACATTTTGCACTCAGTGCCGAGCAGTTAGCGGTTGCTTCAGAGGTCAGGGGTGCTGCAGTTCAAGAGTGTGCCCAGCTTCCCCTTCTGAAATCCCCTGGAGCAAGAAACCCCTCTGCGATTTGCCTTTGTCCTTCTGAGCCAGGCTTGGGTAGGGCACTCTGAGTTCACCCCTCCACTACAAACTTGTCACAGGATTGCAAATCACTTCCCAAAAAATCAAAAAGGATTGTGAATCCAAATATCAGCCTTCAAAGTGCAGTGAGGATGCTGCTTATACCTCAATGTGTGCTGATATTGGATGCCCCCTGCAGAGGATGTGGTTATAAGCAAGGACTTTTGAAAGGGATTTGCCAGCCAGCTCCCCTGAAAAATACTGGTACTGGGGGTTACCCTGATGCAAAAAAAAAAACAAAATGGGGTTTCCAAATTGCACCTCAAGCTCGGGACAGTTTCTTTGCACTTTGCCAAAACATCTGCATTACTCAAATCTCATAAATATTAATATGATTCTCAGCAAACTGCTCACGAGCAGCATCGCTCCTCTCCATAAATCATGTTCCTTCATGTCTTGCGGCTGCCGTCAACTCCTCGGGGGTGAGGATTTTTGGGGAATGATCCGCAGGGGTGGAGCAGCCCCTGGGAACATGGAGGCTACTGGGTGCAGGGCGCTGCCTGCCTCCCACAAATGCTTTGCTCTGCAGAAACCACAGCCCATTGCCAAAGAGAAAACCCCGGGTGGGCTGGCTCCAAACTAGCCCCCTTCTGCACTCCCACGAGCCAGCACTCTGATGCCTTCCCGAATTTTGCTGTGTGTTCTCCTATCCGATCATAGGACCTAATCTCCCCCTCGAAACAGAGATGCTGATACTCCCTCTGTTTAATTAGCACTAACATTTGCAGAGTGAGGTCTCCGTACCAAGCACCGATGACCACAAGGGCTTGATCTGAAGTGAAGCTGTTGCAATGCAGCTTGCAGGGTCCCAAATGGGTGGAAATCAGGGATGAGTCTCCATCCATCAGCTCTGTGTTCAGCCTTCCCCAAAGAGCTCAGATCAGCCCAGCAGCACTGATATTCCAGCGGCACAAGACTTGGAAGGAGAAGTTGTGTCTTTTATGAAAAATGCAATGTTTTACTACCTTTTATTGAAAATATTAATCTCCCTCTAAGCCCATCATGGGTCCATCAGGGCTCTGCACCATGGAAAGGAATTAACCCAGCAGGCACTGCTACCCAGGGGTTCCTCCTGCTCTCAGCCTTGAGCTTAAATTGCCCGGTCCTTGCTGGAAATAACATTTATTCTCTCCCTCCTTGCAGCCTTTCCTAGGTGCATAAGGAATGTGCATTCAGAGGAGTACGCTTGGGTCCCCTTTCTTTAGCATCAGCCCTTCTGAAATGCCAGACTCAAGGTGCAACCAGAGGTCTGTTCTTAGCCATGGCTTAGCTGTGTTCATGCACATACATATGCACCAATGTGAACATGGAGATGTATTTTCCCTCTGCATGAGACAGCTCTCCCCGTACTTTGGGCTTATTTAAGGCCAAAATAGCAGTTTGGAGGATCCTTCTTACCCACAATGTGAGCACTACTCAACTGCTGTTCCCTCCTCAGGGCTTGTGCGGAGGTGTGGGGAGGGAGTTGCTGTGGGGAGCTTGGCTTTGCAGACAGCGAGGCTATTTTTGCCCAGTGGAAAGTTTTCTGCATTCACAAGACCAGAACTATCAAGGCTGTGGCTCCCTCCCTTACAACTTTTCCAAGTTTCTATCTTTTGTGGCCAGTGCGATGCCCAGCTCACATGTGATGACCAGCTGAAAATTTTACTTGGGGCAAGGGCTCTCACCAGGGTGGTCCAGCACTTGCAATCATTGCCTTCACCAACACATCCCTGCCACACTTGGCCCCGCTCCTCCTTGCCACTCTCGCAGGGCAGGAAAGAGCCACTAAGAGCAAATGTGGTGCCTCCCAAAGTGTTTCCTGCGGTAAGCGCCTCTGAAGTTGAATATTTCCTCCAAAACATCCTCACTCTTCCTCCAGCCCTGTGGACTGGCCACAGCAGGGTGCCTGTGTTCTGCCTGCTCCCAGAAAAGAGGAGCCCTGCCAAAATGTGACTTGCAGGAGAAATTGCATTGGGTGCCACCATGGTATCCACATCGACGCTGGCTCCTGCCCCAAATCCTTGTCTTGGGCAAGAGCTCTCCCTTCCATCCCCTTTGCTCCTGCCCCACAGGAGGGACGTCGGGTACTTGCAATAAAAACCAGTAAAAGCAAAAGTGCCACAATAGGTTTCGCAATGAAAATTGCAAACACAATTTTCTCCTTCATTGAAATAAATAGCTTTGCATTTTTCTCAGCGTGAGGAAGCACAGAGGAGCCAGTGCACTGTCCTGGGGCTTACAAAAGCTGCTTGTGCCACAGCCATGGCTGGAGATGAGGAGGGGGAAGCGTCCTGAAGCCGGGAGGAGCCAGCACGGGCGGTGGTGACTAATTTGCAATTATTTTCCACAAGCAAGTCACATCCCTGCTGCACCTCTGAAGACAGCAGCGGCTGGTCCCTGCAGCCACAAACCCTGAAGCATGAGAAGAGTCGATGCACTGAGCTGTACCCCAGCACTCAGGTCTCTGCACACACACACACACACAACCCTCATCTCACGGGCTCACAGCAGCTGCAAGCTGCAAGAAGCACCCAGAATTTCATCACAAGCAGATTTTCTTGAAAAAAAGCAACCCCTGGTAACAACACAGGTGCAAGCCTGTGTTCCATCTCCACCCTCTCTGCTTCCCAGCAGCCAGCAGGCTCAGTGTCCCCTGGCCTTTTTTTCTGAGCTACCGATTGAATTTACCTACTGCTCTGCAGTCTTTGTGCAGAAAAATACTAATTATCCTAAGAACGGGCAATGCAGAAATCCAGGATGCTTCTGTGATAACTATGTGGGGATTTCTGCACCGCTATCCTGCATGCTGATGAGTGCAGGTGATGGTACTGCTTCCTCTGTCCGCCTGCAAGCTTCTGGACCATCCAGGGTCTCATTCTATGCATTGCTGTGCATTGCTGAGCCTAGCCACAGCAGCAGCCACCGGGGAGCAGCGGTGCTTCATTTGGGGCCTTGTGTGAACCGAATGGTTTGGCCATGCCAACAAAAGCAGCTTCAGATAGAAGTCCAAATTGCCTTTGCAAGAAAATCCAGCCAGGATGACCTTGCAAGCTGACACAAGGTGTGGGGAGAAAGAGCTCAGCACTGCAGAGGCCGGCTTGGTCAAATCTCTCTGCTGCAGGGAGAAATCAAGTTGCTGATGTGTGCCTTGACCATGTTTTGGCACCAGGGCCAGGACCACAGAGGGCCCTTGCCTCAGTGTGTGCACAAGGCTGGGCTCACGCACCCCTTCCTCGATCGCAGCATCCTCACGACCAAATTCCCTCCCTGATTGCTTGACTCAAAAGCAGGCATTGGCTCCGCCGTGATATTTTGGCCACAGAGCCTGCCGTGGGGATCCCTCACTCCTTCCCAAAGGCGTTCTCAAGTGGTTTCATGCTGGAGATGGATCCCATGACAGAGGAGTTCCGTGCAAAGCCTGGGCAGAGGCAGGAGATAAGTCAGGAAATCACACAGTGAAGCTGTCCTGCGGCACAGAGCCCAGCATGGGCGTCAGAGGGCTCTTTACCACGGGGAGAGGAAACCAATGACGTCGGGGTGGGCGAAGAAACCTGAGCAAGAGCGAGATTGCTTCCTCCAGCCTGCACCGCTCCGTCCGCTTCTTGGCCTGCACTTCATCTCCTGCAAGGCTTGCGCCAGCAGAATGAGCCCATGTGGTTTAAATCCCCCCTAAACTTGGATTTTGGGTGGGCAGTGGACCCACGCTGCCAGGTCCCCCAGTTCCCCACCCTACCGAGACAGCCACTGCTCCAGCCCCAGAGCCACAGCCCTGGCCGTGCTCCCACAGCATCCCTCAGTGACAATTTTGCAAATCACTTCTTGCAAATCATTTGCAAATCATCTGCCGTCTTGAAAGCGGTAGCGGGGGGCCAGGTCCCCCCACTGAGGCCAGAAGCGGGTTCAGGTCTGGGCTGTAGCCAAAATTGCTGCTGGGCTTGGCCACGGGCACCCCGGCAGACCCTGGCTTGCACCCGAAAGGCTGAAGCAGAAACAGAAGGGCATAAAGAAACAGTCACAGTACCTATTTTTGCAGCATCCATTTTCAGGTTGAAATCCCAGTTCCGTGGCAGCTTGAGGGACATTTTGGGTCAGGAGGGGCTTTTTTTGTTCTGAGGGAGGCTTGCTTAGGAGACAGGCTGAAACGAAGCTCTGATAGTCCTGTGGGGATCCCGCGCCCGGGGTGCGATCCCCCCCACGAAGAGCGGTGGCTCAGCAAGGGTTGATTTGCCAATGTACTTCCTCCTCCCTCCTCTGAGAGCGGCTGTGAACAACCCCATAAAAGTACTTTCCTGCCCTGCTTTCCTGCAAAGCTCTCGTCTTGCTTCCCCAACGACGCTGAGGTGATGCCGCCTTTTTTGCTCCCCTTTTTGCTACCCCCTTTGGCTGGTGCGGAGATGCCGCAGCCTGGCCCCAGCCTGCACCAAAGCGTGGCTGCCCAGGGTTGCTCTCTGCGTGCTGCTCGTTGCATTTGAGGAAGTGGGTGTCCTTCTTGGTGCTGTCGGTGCGCTAGAAAATTGCTTGCTGAAGGACATGGCCCAGCACGGAGTTTCGGGAAATGTTTTGCTCAACAGCAAAGCAGAGCAGGCTGTGGCTCAGGTGGCCACAGCCAAATGCCACAGGATGGCGTCTCTGAATGTCCTAATGCATCCCCGTGTGCACAGCTGGGATGACATGGGTGTTTTTTGCATTATCTTATTGCAACTGCTATATAGTCCCCACAGCTGATGTAAGGTTTTTACACCCACTTTGTAACAGTGGTATGAGCAAAATGGGGATGAAATGAGGCTGCTCTTGGAGGAAAGGCTGTGGGTATCAGAGCAGTGAGGGCCAGGGGATGTGGGCACAGACCCCATCAGGACCACCGTATCAAGCAAAGCTCCTTTCCCTGCTCACAACAGTGAGTGTATCCTGTTTCATGTCATTTAGTGCTGTTTTTCCACAAAAGAAATGGCTGTGCATCTGCAAAGCAGACTGCAATGCAATTAAACTGAGATGCAGCTCTTGAGACACAGGATAAATGCAAGGAAGGGTTGTTGCATTCATAAACACCCGAATGGAGCAAAAAGCAGCGAGGACGGCTGCAGGACATGGCAGTGTGCCCCAAAAGCCTAACAGAGGGCTCCAGGCCCCATTCCCCCCCACCATACTGCGAGAGCCCAGGCCTTGCAGAGAGGGAAGTTGCCCTGAACAGAAGCAGAAACAGTGACATGAGGAGCACAGGAGGCTGAAAGAGGACGAGGCCACTGGTTCCTGTTCTGATCTGCAGCCCAGCCGTCATGCCCGGGATGCACCGAGCCACTTGCAAAGGCTTTTTTTTTAGTGCCATAGTGTAAATTGAGGATGTGCCTCTTGGGGAAGGAGCTGGAGCCTGCATTGACTGCTTGGTCGCAGCACAGCCAGGGTGGACCCTGGTGGGCTAATTTGGGTTAATCACGGCTGAAAAATGAATTTGTTGCTTTGAGCAGTGACTGGAGCCAGCTCAGAGATCCCCAGCTCACATATTCCACTGCTGAAAGTCCAGAGAACATGATGGCATGGAAAGCAGTGCTATCGCAAAGGAGCTGCCCAGCATGTACCCAAGCCTGAACTAGATTAAACCCAATATCCTGCTTTGGACCTAAAATGCCTGAATTAACTCCATTTCTGCTGTACCCTGAGCAGAGGGCCCTGAATGAGCCCTGAATTAAGCACCATTTTTTCCCTTGTCTTAATAATAACTGCAGAAAGCTAGAGGAGCTCTAGGGGGTCATGCATTTTAATCCTTTTTTTCTCTTCAACCCTTTTTTTTTTTTATGAAAGCCCGGCAGCACCTTCTGAACAGCTGCCTTTCCCCACCTGCCTGTGCAAACAGGATGTCACGCAGCACTTTCCCCTCCTCTAGAAAGGAAACAGCAAGTGTTTTAGCCCAAAATCGTGCAATTCAGCCCAATGCTGTGTGGCTACACCACAACAGCTCAGCCCTCTCTGGCACCCCAAAAGAACCCCAAAAGAGCCCTTCACAAAAGCCCAGAGAGCTGTTTTGGCTGCCTCCAGGTTTTGGAAAGGACATCACAAGAGTGGTTTGGGTTTTTTTTCCTACCAATCAAGCCAGGCAGCCTGTTCCTGAACCGACTGCCCCAGGGGAACTTAAAAAAGGACAAATCTCAGCCCATAAAGTTGTTTGGTTTGTTTTTACATCCCTCTTCTATCAGGATCTCATGGAAAATGTGTCTGGGCAGAGGGTTGCCTGAAACCTGCTCACACAGAGGCAGCCTTGGTTTGAGGCTTACTGTCTTTCTGGGTACGAAGCACAGCTAGCACCAGGATTTCCACTGAGAATTTGCCGGTTTTGATGTTTGAATTAATTAAATAGGCACAGGATGGGGAGAAATGAGGGACCTTCAACTGAATGGCTGAAATGCAAGCAGCGATGCAGATATGCCAGCCGCAGAGGCTGTCAGATGATGTGTCTGACTCACTGCAAGGCACGGGCACACACACACACACACACACTGCCCTGCTGCCAGCCGGCTCAGCTGCTTGCCGAGAGACTTCATAGCCCATTTTCCAAAAGATTTAACACCGAGGGATCTTTCAAGACCTCTCAGTAATGGCATCTAATTGCTTCGTAGGACTGCTGAATATTGCATGGTGCTGCTCAGCAATTTTCTGCTTAACTGGCCGACTCCCCTGAGGGCGACGTGCTGCAACACAAGATTTGGGGCTTTAGAGTAATTTTGCAAGGTTACTATAGAGAAAGAGAGAACATCATATTTTGTTGTTGTTGTAGGATTGTCTGAAAATGCCCACACGGTGTGTGTGACAGGAAGCAAAAAGAGAGCTGCTGATGGGTTGGTTTGGCTTAGCTGCTAAGTCAAAACCAATCAAAATAACACGAGAGCTAAAAATAGTGCTCTGCTGGGTACACAAAAGATTCTGCTCTCCCAACCCCACGCAAGTCAGGAGAAATGGCTGAAATGAACGAATAATTTATGCTAAGTGGAATTCCAACAGTTTTTCACATTCCCAATGAAATCTTTAGGTCAAAATGAGCTGATTTGCAGGGTGCGGTGGTGCCAACACCTCCCTCATCTTCAATCAAGATGGGTCTCTGACCCGATCACAGCTTCCACTACAAACCACCCTGGAAACGCAGCTGTTTGTGTCCCTCATGCAGGACATGGATGGTCCAATCCTGCCTGTGGGCTCAGCCCATCTACAGCCTCCACATGTATCTTTGCCGCAACCAGGTCTGCTCTTAGGAAGATCCCCAAGGAAGGAGAGCTACAGGGCAAGGAATGGGGGAATCTGAGTTTAAAACAGACCCATCTGCTTTACAGAGCACAGCAAGGAGGTTTTCAGCATCTCCCCCACTTGCCAACAGCGCTGAATAAAACTCCACTGCAGATAATGGAACTTATTTTTATTTAACAGTAACATATAGTATATAAATAGGGTAAATACTTTAAAATATACAATATATCACATTCGGACATTCAGTCAAAGAAAGGCAACTCTACTTGTGTAGCTAAAACATTAATCAAAAGAACAATGCACAGAGAAAGAAGCAGATGGTAGAAACACATCAGGTCTGGAGAACAGGAGCACACAAAGATTACAGTAGTACAAAATGCAACTCCAGGGCTGGTTACAGAGGGCAGGAACCACAGGAGCTTTCATGCGATGCTTTTTGTGACGAACACCTGTCCCCAGGAGGGTCTGGATGGGCTGTACGGATGCTTTCCACACAGCTTTGCCCTCCTCCTATCACACAGAGCTGGTTAGAGGCAGCGGAAGGAAGAAAAGCCAGGATCCCACTGCAAGCATGCTCAGAGGAACTCACTGCACACATCGGAAACAGGAGACATACCCTGGAATGTAAGATACTGGCATTTCACAACCTGGTGCCAAGTATTAGCTGATGCTACGGGATTTCCAGCTTCATGAGCCGCACAGGGTACCATAAACCCCAGGCAACAGCTGCCCCTTCAGGATCAGTGTCAGCAGACTTCTGAGCCCATCACCCCGAAGAATATCTAAATAATACAAGCTGATCAGCACAGGACATGACACTGTATGCAGAAACTGGGTTTTGATGTTTCACTGAGCACTGCAGGCCACAGTCTGGCCAGGCATCCCATCTGCAAACTAATTTGGGCTACAACCAGACTTGGAGAAGCAAATTCCTATCAGAGCATGCCAAGTGCTTGTCTACACAGACCTAGCCCAGCTGTGCCTGCTCAGACTGTGGATCAAACCAGTGTCTGACCCATATCGCTAAATCACCCACCAGCAAACAAACGTCATGAACGTTTAGAGTCACCTCACCAGGACAGCCAGCTTCTCACGCTATGCAAAAGCGGCTCTCTAAGCCACATGCCATCCCTTTGCTCATTAAACACACTCATGTCCCTCTCTGTCCGCTCCAACTGGAAAAGCAGTGACTGCTCGTGAAGAGGTGGTTTCCAAACCAGCCTGTCCCATGCCAGGCAGCAGTCATACCCTCGTAAGCTTCACATTGGCCAAATCCTACTTTTCTCTTCCTTCTGACCCAAGCATACACGCCGGCTGATACAGTACCACCCCCCTTGCTGGTCTGCTCTCACAGTTATTTCCCTCTTGCTGGGCACAAGCAGGAGGAACTTCTCTGGTTACAGAGCCCACTGTGAACAAAAACTATTGTGCAATGCTGAGCTCAAGCCCTGCAGCTGGAGAAACTTCACGTGAGCATCCCCGCATCACCTTACCTAGACATCCCTGGTGTCACTTTGGCCTCTCCAGCAGTGCTAGCTACGTCAGTGTCCCTCTGAACCTAAATTCTTGTGAGAGCTGCAGCATGACCACGGTCCTGCAAGGCTTAATGCAATGAAGAGAGGTGCAACATGTCTTGCTATACGTCCCTCGGCATCACAGTTACCTCCTTTAGGGATAGCCAAAGCCACTAACATCAGCTTTTCATTTCGTCTAACTTTCCAAGTCTAACTTGAAGTATCTACAGCAAACGAAAGCCACTCACAGGCTGGGCTGATGAGGAAAACCCACCAAATGCTCCCCCAGGCAGCACGCTGTCGCTGAGTGGTACTATCACATATATTCATACCAGTGGTGTAGAAGTGGGTTTGCCAGCCACAGCTCTCAGCCTGACGGAGGACACACTATGGTGCTCGCCAGTATTTCTCAGCAAGTTCAACTGTACAGCTTCCAAATAATCTTAACAACACCCATCTCCCTCCTTCCGCCTCATCTCTCAAATGGATGCACTGTTCCCATTCAGTTTACTAAACTTCATTGCAGGATGCTAAACCCTTTCCACGTAGCTTTACCCTTCAGGATCAAAACAGGCTTGGAAGTCCACACTTTAACTGCACTGCTGGGAAGGAAGCAAGAATAAAGCTGCGAGCTCATCAGGAAAGCCACCCACAGGCACTATTGCTGCTGCTTCTCTCCCAGCCCTAGGAAGCCACCAAATGCAACTGCTTTGCCCTCCAGTGTCCACATTCAGCATTACACCCCTTCAAAAAGGCCTGAATGCTACTTCAAATCAAAAGCATGCAGAAAAGCTTTGCGTTCGATTTTTGCCCCACTAATTACAACTAAAGAGGTACAAAAGGTTTAAAGCAAGATGAGCAGGACACTAAAGACCCATATGAAAAATTTCTTAATATAAAGAGCAGTACACTTTTGTAATATTTATCAACACTATAGCTTCTTCTGATGACTGACTTACGACCCAACAGTGCACTACAAGGGATTTTGGCAGATGTTGGCAACAGGCAGGGAGAATCCAGAAAAGCACCAGCTTGTCTGACCCCACAGGGCAAACTACTTTTCAGGGACTACACAAAACCCTATCACTTCCACACCTACTCCCAGCCCTGGTACTCCTTGCAGGTGCCCTCACTTTGCCTAGCTAAACTCAGCCAAATTGTCATGAAACACAGACCAAATATTCTCCCCGGGCAATGCAAGATGGAAGCACCTTAATTCTCCCCTCCAATTTTCAAATTAGGGGCTTGGACCAATATCCTCTAAGTTGACAGAAAATAAATCCCTGCCTAATTCAAGCTGGAAGGGAATAGTCTCCACAAGTAGTTCAGGAAAGCCTTTGTGTACACCACTAGCATTAACCAAATGCAATCCTGAACTGGCTCTGTCATGGCAGTCCTGACTCCTGCCAGAAGCCAACACCTTTGCCAGCACCATGCTGAAAATACTTTGTGGAAACAGACCCTTCTTCTCCACAATCCGTGCTTTCGATCAAATACCTGTATTTGCAGTACAACGGGCACAAACTTCTGCCCTGTGGTTCCTGTTTAGGGAGATGAAGCAGAGCTTACCACACAGAAAGGGTCCTATAGAAATGTAAGAGAGGTTGGTATCTGTTAATGTATTTACACACACACGTGCACTCTCTCGCTCACTCAGGGTAAATGAAAGCAATGGCAGAATCAGAACATGGAGTATGAACTACAAAGTATTTTCAGGTGTTTTATTTTCTGTCAATGCTTAGCTAGCTTGCAGCGTGTACATGTCTCCATATGGGGGGGGTCTGTGTATAAGGTTTATGTCAGCAACTGTTTGAAAACAGCAATGTACTTCTGTATTATCTTTCCCTGTCACTCGTTCCCCAGGTTAAAATAAGGTAAATTTTCTCTCTCCCATGCACAAACTATGGAAAGTAAAATCAGAGTCACCTTGTGTTTGGGAACATTGCATAAGGTGTAAACCAGGGATATTTTCACTATCTGATCACAAAAAAAAAAAAAAAAAAAAAAGAGAAGCTTTACAATCTTTAGGGCTCTCATTTTTAAATAATAAAAAAGTATGACAAAATAAAGGAAAGTACTTAGATAAAACTTGCAACTATTAAGTACAAACTATTTATGACAAGATTTAGTAAGCAGAGCAGGACAGAAGCCTGCAGGTGAATGAACCCAGACTGAAATGCAACATAGACCATGATAAACTCAGCAGCACGACATCTAGAACTCAAGTAACAAACAGGTGATAGACATGATCCCTGAAAGAAAAACAAAATACCCAGCTGAAAGCACCAGCAGCATGCTGGAGCCCCAACCAGCAAACTTCAGAAAAAAAAAAAAAAGAAAAAAAAAAAAAAAAAAAAAAAAAGAGTTGGAAACTGCTCTTCAAATTACTTAAAATATCCCAGTGCAGGGTTTCCAACCATTGAGAAATGAGAAAGTGTGGTTCAGTGTTTCTTAAAGGTTATTTGATGGGGGAAAAATGAACCAAGTTATTTAAAGGGTTGTTCTTACTTGGCAGGAATTACTCAATGAAACTTCAATGCTGTTTAACACCTATTTACTTGATTCAGTTTTGAAGCAATTTGAACCTCCCACATTCCCATAAGCAACTAGCAGTTTCTTGACTCCTTGTCCCCAGTCTATTTCTGGTTTAATTGGTTATAAAAATCTTATTTGCCAAAATATCATCCATAAGAGGGGAACGTGAGAGGCACTGCAAAAAACAGCAAGTGAAAATAGATGCACATGCCTGGCTGGGCAGAGGAAATATGGCTGGATTAGTAAAAGATCCTCTTCCAATTAACGGAGCCTTGTGCTCACCGTGCAGTCCAGAAGGAGACTGCCCACAGGCATAAACATGGCTTTCTGGGAAAATTAACGTTGCATTCACAGTTACCACTGGAGAAAATGATGGTCCCCAGAGTTGCCATCATGAACACAGCCTGGCACAATGGCCAGGGGAGCTGCACGGCTTCACCTTCCCTGCTGGCTCCCACGTGCAGAGGCGGTTGTACGGACAACGCTTTGTGTATTCCCTGCATAAACACACTCACAGGAAAAGTTCAGCTCTGCCCACATGCATTGAAGGTTAAGAACAGACCATGAGGACAGTCATACCCTCCTACTTCACCCAACAGTCCTTCCAAGCCTTAACTCCTTTTCAGCTAGAAACCCAAGATTTGCTCATTTGAACCAAAGCTATATAAATATGTTATTAAAAAAACCCACAAATGCAAACATTTACCAAGAAAGGAAGAAAAGTTACAGTGAAATGAGGCCTTGTTATTGTCTTAAATCAGGCAAGCCAGGAATTTCCTCAAGGAGGCTTGTCTGTTTCAGTCCTGTTCCAATTGCCCAGCTGTCTATGCGTCCTCCAAGCTACCTAACATACCCTTGTCAACAAGGTGTGCTTTTAGCGTGTTGAAGATGTGGAGCTGCTGGTCTGGCCGCAAGGTTAAGAACTGCTGGATCAGTTTGCTTGGGTTCGGACCTCTGAAACACAAAAGCATCATTATCAATGAGCCACATTGCTACATCTCAAATGATCTGGCAACCCAAATGCAATTTCATCAAAATAATAGGCTTAAAATAATAGCCATGTTGCCCATTCCTTCACCAGTTCTACCCAGGGAGCTTAACTCTATTTGAGATGTGAAAATGGATGCAAAAGGCACAGGATGCTGAACAGTAAACAAAGAAAAAAAAGCCCACCCAAATCCAATCTGTTTCAAGAGGGTTGCGCATCTTCCCTTATCAGCAGATGCTCCCCTTCAAAAATCAAAGCAGCCATATAAGAACAGTTCCTCAACTCGTTCAGTACATCTTTTATGCACCTACAGGCTTTCTTCTATGCTTGGCTACAGAATACTTGTTAATGCTACAAAATTAGTTTTTTCTGCTATTTCAACTCTGGAAACCCTACTCAAGATTCGCAGGAATGCAGAAGGGACATGGAGGAATTTCAGAGAGATTGGAATAGCAGACCCTGGGAAATGAGGGTTGTGTTTTCAGCTCTGCATGACCTTGCTAAAAGATGCTTCCTTTCTTCAAGCCTCCATTTCCTCTCTTTCTTTGTCTCGTATTTTTAGATGTTAATCTAACAGGGATAACAACTGTCTCTTATTACAAGCCTGTACATAACTTGAGTTTGACAGGGGCCCCAAACTTCACTGCAAAGCAATAAATACCTGATAAAGCTTGCGATGTACACATTAACAAAGGTAGCCATCAGGTACTGACAGTCAAAGCGGTCCATGATACCTCCGTGCCCTGGGATTGTGTTGGCAAAGTCCTGTGCCAAGCAGAAGGGATTGCATTTAGCAGTTTCAAATGCCCATAACATGTACTTGCCTATGTACCTCTATGCATGACCCTTATACCCTTGCTCTAATTCTTCCCAGAAGGCAAAAGTCAGACTAAGACGACGTTTTGTTTAATCTCTCCCTGGTTTTAAAAGTTGCTCCGTTATGAAGACTACCAGTGCCTGAGGGACATCAAGGCTTGACTCAGATCTGTCACTTAAAGGTCAAGGAAGGCTAGTGTTTATCTCTTGCAACCCTGTCTTGCCTTTCAAGGCATCGTAACTGAACACGGACTGTTTATATGTAAAACCAGCCTGCAAGACATCAAGGGAAGCCTCAAATTGCAAAATTTCCTGACTGGGTCTTTCTTCCTCTACCTCAAGTTCTGCACCAAAGCGGCGTTTAGAATACCACAGTTGAAATTTCAAGGTCTCTCTCCATTCAGTCAAACAACCTAGATCCTGCTCCAGCATTTTATCTGTGACTGAACAAACCTCCCCTCCCTTCCCAAAGCGCCCAGCCTGCCACTCCTCGGAGCACAGGGACTATTTAGAGTGGTAGCAACCATTTAGTCTTTCCCTTCTAAAATGTAAATGACCTTCACCATCCTCACCTTGATTTTGAAGGCCCTCTTAAATCCACTAGCAAAGAAGCCTCCAAATGGCCCAATGAGGGAGGCAAAAGTAGACAGTGCAATGCTGTGGATTTGGAAGGGGTACATCCGGACTGTCTTCTGCAGAAAGAAAAACATGTCAGAGAAGGATTTTCAATGAGAATAGCACTGTCCACCACTTGCCCCTCTTTCTCTGCTCTCCAGGCTTTAGGTTACTTGGTTTTCAAGTGGGTTAATGTCCCACCAGACTTGGGACAACCCCTTTGGGCCTTCAACCAGCATGGAGCACTGCTCAAATTCCCCCTTTTTCTGGATGTACCATCATCCCTTGTCATGTTCCTTCAAAGACCATCAAAATAAAGCCCTGATCTCTTAGTTTTCCTATCCCAATAAATAAGATCCAATAAACAGAGAGTCCTACCCAGCCCACCACGGACTGCAGCACCAAGGGGATGTTGTACTCCTGTAGCTGGAACAGCTCGGATGGCTCACAGTCCACTGTGAAGCTGTTGGTATCATTGTTGAACTCCACCGGACAGGTGAAGCACCGGTACCCGGACATCACATAGGACAGCTTCAAGGAGAGAGAAAAAGAGACGCAGCAAGAAAAAGCAGGATTAATATTTTCCTGAGCAATGTGACAGAGACGGTCTTAAGGGAAAAGGCCACTCAAGGAGACACGGCGAGGAGGGAGCCACACTCTCAGCTTCATTAAGAAGATTACTCTCCTGAGAAGCAGTAATTGGCTAAAGGCAGAGTAAGCATTTTTGTTCAGTAAGTGCATCAGTTCAGCATGCAGTGATCAGAGGCCTGTACGAACAGGCTGAGACAGGCTGCACTGTTTGGCTGAGAAGACGGAAACAAAAAGACACAGAGATTGTCATAAAAACAGAGAAGAGTATTCCAAGAGCACTGAATTCCCCGCACAGCCCTTGAAATGATGCACAGCATTCATCCAACAGGAGCAGAGAGAAAATTTCAAGGATAATTATTGTAATAAACATGTCACAGGGTCTAACAGGGACTGAAAACTTCCTCCAGTACTCTGCTCCATCTGCAGCATCTGCACACAGCACAGAACACAGCCACGGACAAGTTCAAATCCTAGTCAGTAAGGAAAATGTGAAGTCTTGGACAAGAGCTGAGAGAGCTTAAAACTTGACTGCGTTTAGACAAAACAATGTCACCCTATGAAGGGAAAAGACCAATGAAATAAGCACTATGATTGCTACTTACCAGTAATCCAAACAAAACGGTGGCAAAAAATCCTCCAATAAACCCCTCCCAGGTCTTCTTTGGGGAGAGCTGCCAGGGAGAGAGAGAAGGGGTAATTACAAACTGTACATCTCCACACACCACCTCACACCTATGCAGCCCTTCCTCACTTGTGAACTGCTGAAGCAAGTACAAACTGGTGCCAACAACCAACAAATAAGAGTTTGGTCAGAAGCTGACACTAACACCTCGGTCTGAAATGGTTCATTTAACTTTACAGCCTCAAAGACTGTGATGCACACCAAGTTTAATTTGGAGGCTTGCTTCAGACCCATGACAAGCCACAGAACTGGAGATGAAAGAACACAGGACTAAGACCCAAAGAAGCCGAAATGCATGTTTTGTCCACCAAAGTGTTACAAACCTTGATGAGTGGTGTGCGGCCAAAGAAGAACCCAAACATGTATGCCATGATGTCATTGCAGATCACACAAGAAATTGGGACGATGAACCTAGATGGGAGAAGAATCAAACCATTGGAAAGTGCCAAGATCAGACAACTCCATGACTTAACTAAAGGAGCAGTTGCTCCATAAGATGCTTTACGGTGCCATCACATCAACGTCTCCCCCTCCAAAGCAATGCAAGGAGGAACCACTTGAAGCTCCTCGGGAAATCTGGGGGACTACTCTAGAGCTCTGGACTAAAAAGCAGGTTGTATACCCAGAATGGCCTGTTTTAAGCACATTGTTTTTTGCCACACATGACATGCTGTTAGACAGTTGCCTCCTTTCCCCCCGGAGAGGCTGTATTTTAGCTGTAAGCAGGCAGCTCCCAAAGCACTCTGGGCTGGTTGTGACGTGCAGAGGAACATGCAATCTTAAAGTGGCCAAAATTAGTTTCCGGCCCTGCTGGTTTTGGAAAGACCACCGAAGGGGCTTCTCCTCTGCACAGCAGCTGGAGTAAGGTGGCAGGCTGCAATCTCCTTCCTTTCTAAGTGCTGCTTTTAACATGATGCTGACAGCATTGCCCCAAATCAAGTGCCAAGCAGCACTTTCCCATCCATTTGCTAGATGTGGGTATAAAGAGAAAGCACTTACACAGGCCTGATGCTGCCTGAAAGGTCCCTGCACCCCACAGCAATTTTGAGATGCTTCTTTACAACAACTCTCTATACTGCTCAAGTAGCACAAAGCAAGTCCTAAACTGCTGAGGTGTCACTCAATCTTTTGCTTTTCTATTCTGAACAGGTTGGTCCCTCACAGGAAGTACCTTCTCCTTGGCCATTTGGTTTTTTAAAAGAACAGTTTTAACTCAAAACACGGTCATTCGTTTCAGGCTGCAGAAATGAAAGCAACTCAGAATGCACAGCAACTCACCATATCATTCCTTCAAACAGGTTGTGAATGATGAGGTGTGACTGGGTAACAACAATCAGCAACGTCACATGGGTCCATCCAAACTGGAAGAGAAGACAGCATGCAGTCCAGCCTGCCTAGAGACACTGCCCATACGCATCTCTGGCAGAAATCAGATGCTGTTAGCTACCTCTTAGAGAACGGCTCATGCACATGTGCATTTCTAGCATGCACCTTCACCATGACAAACACCAAGAGTCACGAAGAGCAGTGAACAGTCACCCATAGTAATTTATGGGCATGTTCCTCAGCTCAAGCCCAGAAGTGACCTTCATTGGGAAGACTTCTGCTGGACCAAATGCTCTTTAGCCCACCCCTATTCCACACATCTCACTCAGCCTTCTGACTATATAAGAAGAGGAGAAGACTGATAGATATCCAAGCCGTATCCCTGTGTGCTGAATATACTGGAAAGCAAAACTAGCCACGTCAACAGTCGAATACAAGCAATGCCTTACTGATGTTTGAGAAAAGGGGGACATAGCCAATTAACCCTGATGGTGATCTATGCTCAGCACAAGAGTCAAGTAGCCTTGTGCAGTTCTCTCAGCTTGCAGAAAGTTTCTTAATAGCATCCACAAGTGCAGAGAGAAGAGAATACATGTTTGCAGGGAAATTTGGTCAGAGCCAGTTTCCTAAAAATACAGTCTGCTCACAGTAACTTTTCTTCCAGGCAGCATTACAATGCACGACCAGCACAGAAGCATCTACTGACACATAGTCCTCTACACAACGTTTTCAAGCAGGCTACATTATTCCTTCTTCTGCCTCCAACTGGGGGCAGCCAGGCCCTGCATTTAACCTTACCATGTAGAATTGGAGGCGATAGTGTTTCTTCACCAGACTCAAGACAAACATGCAGAAACCTGTTGAGAGACAGTAGAAAAGTAAATGGTGGGAATGTATCTTCAACAGTAAGAGATACTTTTTTACCATGACATTGCACAGCTCCTTAGGATTTTACTTGAGTAAAGCAGCAATGTGGAGTGGGAAAACACACTACTTGGGAAGTCACAAAGTACCATTGCCTACGGGTAACACTTGGACAGATGAACAATCAAGCCTGGCTGTCCCATCCGGATTACGGAGTTTTCTTCTACAGAGCCTCATGGAAGAGATTTGCCACCGCTACTCTAACCATGCAGCCAAGTTCCAGCATCACTGAAGAGCAGAGATAATTTGCTATGGATCCTGCATTGGACACAATACTCAGAACAAGAGTGGTGCAAGGAGATTTCTTCCCTCCAGCCCAGACAAGATTAAGCAACAGAAAATGTGGTCTCTACCTGTTAAGTACAGGGCGAAAGAAATGAAGCGGTGGTATTTGCTGAGAATTCGCAGGGGCTCCTCTCTCTGAACCAAGGTGAAGAAATAATCCGTCACAGTCTCGCCATAGAAAAAGTAGTTTACGCAGAGCAGGAAGTACCTGCGAAGGATGCAGATGCTCGTTAGGAGGAACCCTAAAAGGCTTCTGGAGAAACACAGAAAGTGACTGATCCCTAAGGTCTTTACATTGCTCTGGTACACTGCAAACAGGCTTTCTTCAAGTGACAGCCAGAACTTTATTTCCCCCAGTCTAGAAATGTCACCTTCATTCAAATTAGTGGCTGCATCACTCAGCTCCACTTTGCCATGGATCAAACCGCTGGGGTTTGGGTTTGGCCGCCTGATGCACAAAGACTTTCTGCCTTTAGGTGGCACTCCTCAACAGGCCTCTGCGAGTCTGTGCATCCTTAAATCACCCGCTCTGTGCTTCCTGAAAGCGTTGCTCCTGCCCCCTCCCCAGCCCTTATGTCCCAACGTTCAGCCCTGTTTCACAACCACCTAAAAAGTCCCACCCCACCCAAGCAATCACGTCCATCTCTAAGTGGTGATGCCTGTCAATGCTGTCCCTTGCACAGATCATGGGATTCAAAACTCTGCACTTCATTAACAACAGGACAAACTTTATCAATACGGGCTCTTTCAAGATATCGATCTATCAAGATTTGTGGGAGCTTTTCCTTCACAAGAGCTGCTACCACATGACACTGGTCAACACACAGCAATCCCAGAGTCTCTAGTTTGGAGGTAGCCAGATGATCCCCTTGCTGCCTGTCTGCAATGGGATGAAGTGTTACTGCTGCACACAAGCCTGGGGAGGGGAGCAGCCCTCTTACTCACCAGCTGAGCGTCCTGAACCAGGGCAGGTCATACGAGTGGTACACATTATAGCCAATAGTGATAATCTCGTGGAAACATTTGATCTGGACACACATCACCTACACAAAAAGACATACAGAAGCTGTAATACATGTTGGTTAAACATTTCTTTCCTCCAGGAGATAAAAAACATGCATGTGCAGAGCAAAAGGTCCTTAAGCGGTTGCTATCAGTCTGCCAGGAGTCTCCTAATCCAACACGGGAAGCTCACCACGTTGTTTTTCCCTCCCTTTTCCTCTGCAGGAGGTTTCTAACAACCCCTTGTATTAGTTTCAATTGTAAGCCAAATGCTGACTGCCAGGGCAGGTGGTCACAGATTCCTTCCAGGTTTCCTCCATGGAGAGAGAAATCCAGGAAGCTGAATAAGGACCTCCAAAATATGAGGTGCTGAGCTTCCCACCCCAGCAATGGTCCCAGGAACCTTCCCCCCTGTTGCTGTGAACATCAGGGCATCTCTTTGGAGCACTTACTATTGTCATTAAGACCATGGGTCCCAAGTAGATGATGATGAAAAAGAAGGTAATCATTGCCAGCGTGAGGATGCCTCTTACCCACCAATTCTTCCATCTAAGCCATAGAGAAGGAAAGACATTAGAGAAAGTCAAAACAAAGCAAGGAAGCAGGACAGCACTTCTGCTCTCTGTACATCACAGGAAGGAAACTGAGCCCTGGAAACCCCAAGTTTCCTTTTAGTACTGCAGAGAGATCTTGATCCACTGATGAAGGCCTGGTTGCAGCAGCTGCAAGGCTACAGTTCAGCTCAGTCTCCCCTGCTATGAACGTCACTAAATGCAGAAAGCATTAGCCAGGTGCAGAGCATCTCTAAGGGCACTGAAATGGGACAGGAGAGCGTCTGCTCCTGCTCTGCTACAGGTTTCCCACACCTTGGACAAGCTGCATGGTAAGTTCAAATAAAATGGGGACCATTACCCCTCTCTGCACTCGTTTCAAGAGCAGGCACAGGCCCTGGTGTGTCAAACCCTTGCTACTCTCCAACAGATCCTGCCTTGAGCGTCTCTCATCCTCACAGCACACCCAGGAGAGATACTTTCTCCCATGATACAAGTAAGATGCTTTCCCCCCCAAAGCAGTCTGTAGAGAACATTCCCAGTTTGTTCTTAAATCTTGTCCTTATCAGCAAGCTTTTCTCATGCATTCCTGCAGAAGTAGGTCACACTAGTGGTTAAAAACCACTGCAGTTGAAGTCTTTGCTGAGAGTGCTGTCAAAGCTAAACACGTCTTCTGCCCCACCCTGGCCTCTTTTCACCTGCCAAGACCAAGGACGCAGCGAGGTGGCCCTCCCGCAGCACTCCTCTGCCACCGGTCCTCTCCCACGCACAGCAGCCCTGAGCGCTGCGCTCTGCTCTCCCCGCTAGCATCACCCTCATCTTCTGTCTCCTGTGGCCGCGGGGGCACCTTCCTGCTTGCATGCCAGGGAGGGAGAGCACAGCGCTCCTGAGAGCTGCTCATTCAGCTTCCAGCAGCCACCACCATGCTGCTGGGGCTAGGAAAGGTGCAGTGAAGATGCAGGGGCCCTGGCAGCAGAGGGGAATGATGCTCAGTGAGTGCTACCTTGAGGACAGGTTGGAGAGAGCTCTGTTCAGGACCTCTGGAGTGTCATCCGATGTCGGCACCGGGGGCGATCCTCCAAATTCAGATTTGCTTTCGCTGTCTGATGCTGTCTCTCCATCCAGCTTGTTCTCAGACTCGGACTCCTGCAAGTTAAAGAGAGACAAAGAGCTTTACTACACACAGTGCTGGCACTCTTTGAAGACACTCAGACCAGCCCACTGCATGTAACACTCACCACCACTCTGCTTCTGTGTGAGAGAAAGAGAAGAAAATATTCTGGGTATTACACAGGGTTATACCCATGAGAAACGACATCAAGTGTTTTAGGTGACATACATGATGGGTTTTACTCTTCATCAGTCTCAGCAGCAGCCATAGAAAAGGATCTGTTCCCTCTGAACAGTTAAAGATGCCTCGCAGTTGATTAATAAGTATCTCCAAGTACAGCAAGTGCTTAAGGGACACAAGCTTGTTAGCAGGAATTTTTACAAGGTCTCCCAATCTCCAGGCAGATCTCCAAGTATGCAACGTTGCCCAAATTAGACAGAAAGAAAGGCCCCCAAGTAGACAGGCTCAAGGCTTTCAGACAGACTTTTCAAGTACTGACTTTACATGAGGGCACTAAAAATAACACCAAGCCCATCCTCAAATAGCCTAAGAGGAAGAGCATGGCTTATCGCTCAGGCCCAACCATCCTCTCTGACCACAGAAGAAACCTGATGTACTGGAGAAGAACACGTGCTTTCCCTGCCCCTTGTACTGCTCCAGCACTTAGCTCAAGAGCAAAGTCCTGTATTTAGGGGGTAAATAAATACAGGCGAGACAGGAGGTTACTGAAGGCTCTGCAACAGGCCAGTGGTGGACAAAGGATTACGAACGACCTCCTGGCTCCCAGGCAGTCCCATGCCCTCTCCCCAGTGGCAGTTTCGGCTCCAGTCCAGCTCCTGAATAGGGGACGAATCCAAACTTCCACATTTTGCTCCTCATTTCAGTGGCAGAGCTTCATCCTGCTCCTCAGTCCTTGAAGCAAGGAAGGAAAACACCAGTCCCTGGGGAGCACTCGTGCATCAGGCAAGGCAGAGCCCATGCGTTTGGCCTCAGACCATGGGCTATTTTAAAGCTCCCAGAAAAGAAAGCATGTTTGCAGGAAAAGCAAGGAGGGAGCCAAGCTGACAAACACAGGGAGCTCTGCAAACAAAGCGACTTCATCCCTTTGGGCTCCCAGGCAGTGCTGCCCTGCGCTCGGAGAGGGGGGACCCCCACCAAAACAAGCATCCACTGCAACTGGTTTGGTGTAACCAAATCGAGGGGTATTTGTAGTTCACTAGAGCAGTAAGACTTGAGTAGCTCCCTTATTTAACGCAGGAAAAGATAATTACTTCCCAAGCTGTAACATATCAATGGCTGCAGGCCAGGTTCTTAAAACAGACAAGGACAGCTAGACACAGTCAGGTGGAGGCAGCTAAAAATACAACAGTGCTGTCAGAGATAACTTCCGCAGACGAGCGAAGCACCAGCCATCGCACCAGTCACACCCTGCGTCGCCTCTTGCTCGCCTTGCTCCGCGCTTGCTGCTTTCCGTTCCCATCGACTGGGAAGCAAGAGGAAAGCAAAACTAAATACTTCTGCCAGCGCTCACATGGGTTTGAAGAGCTGGCAAAGAAATGCAACTTGGCTTTTTTTTCAGCTGTTTTTTAACTGACCTGTAAAATCCACTTGTCCCTCAGATTTCAGAGAGATTTAGTGCCATTTAGCTGGGAACACACAAAAGATCGAGTCCATAAGGCAGCTGCAAATGGCAGCAAGCAAAAGGACTGGAAACGATAAAACTCCCCGCAGACCATGAGTTTGGCATCCTATAGCACAGCACAGGTCAGGGGCCCTGTTCCTGAGCAGGTTTTGGGAAATCAGCGCACTGTATTTAGCTACAGTCTATGTTTCCTATTTCGATGCTTTCTCTATGCTTTCTCCAAGAAAAGGATTCTCTGCAGAATTCCCCTGTGAGCAACCTAAATAACAGAGAAAAGCTTCAGCTCCAGCCTGACCAAACTCAGTTTCTCCTTCTGGTCTTCTAGATTACATTTAGGAAATGGGGGGTTTTCCTCTCTTGTTGCACATTTCTAAAAAAGAAAAATTAATGTGACTGATTCAAATCAAATGGGCAAGGAAGTGCTTAGGTACTTAGGGCAACCACCATCATCTGTATAGGCTAAAATCAAAAACCTCAAGCAGGTTTCTAATGTAGTCCAAGTATCCATCATCTCATGCAAGTCCCAGGCTTGCCAGCCATGCAATAAAAGGACTAGGCATTGAAACAAGGAAGCAGATCCAAGCCAGCATCCCTGCAGTTTATTCCCAAAAGCACTAACGTTGCAAGGCTAAGTGCAAAGCAGGCAAATTATTCCTTGCCTGTGGCCCAGAGGATCAGAAGTTTCGCAAAGTCCTCAGAGACCAAAAGAAAGGGAAAGAGCACTGATGCCTTCCTCCCTTCCACTCCTGGCCAAGAACATGAAAGATGAAAGCAACTGCATAGCTCAAGAAACAGAGGAATTTGATGTTGCAACCGAGCTAATCTAACAGCTGCTGGAATAGGCAGTCCCGATCTCTGCCATAGCCCAGACGATGATTTTTTGCACTAATTGCAAGACACCGATGGTGCAGCTGAATTGATGTAAACCACATTACCAGTTACCTGATCCACCAATTTCAGCACAAACGCAAACCAAACCTTGTGCTGCAAAGTGTTTTGGTCTCCAAGAGCAGGAGCAAAGCCTCACTGGATCAGTCCAACGGTGCATGCGTCCCGCTTTTCCCCACTTCATCCTCAGCAGTGGGAACAGGAGAGGTTGTGCAACAGACACGCAATACCCACAGCTCCAACAAACATTGCCACGTTATTTCCAGAGAGTACAATGAAGGCAATCAAGAGGTTTGTCAAGATAAAGGGATGTTGTTAGGATTCAACATTAAATGGAGGACTCATTCCTGCCACATGTCTTCCTTCCTCAATTTAAGCCTGATGGGAGCTGGAAGAAAACATTTTCCCTTATGGAAGAAATTGCCACTTAAAGTGAGGGCTAGCATACATTTTAACATCTTCACTTCGAAAACAACTGAGCAGTGTTGGGAATCAGCTCTTCTCCCTACTTAGACCTCTCTCTGAAACGAAGTGTTGAGATTATATAGGACATTGTGCCAGATAGAGGCTATGGAGAGGACTCAGTAATTGACACTATTTTTATACCTTTTATGCAAATTGCAACCATCAGCCTACAAATCACCAGTTTAAGCAGCTGAGCAGGGTGCTAAATAACTTGTTTAAGCCTGAGCGTGATGCACCCTGGTCTGGGCTACTTAATCCAGCTGTGGCATTGCCTTGGTAACACCCTCCCGCACATTTCCACTGCTATCTGGCTAGTCCTCCAACCGAGCCAGACAGATCCCCGTCCCCAAAGGATAATCATCAGATAGCAATGCTTTCCACAAAGCAGCTTGCAGTAGCACGCAAAGAGTGCAAACCGGCACAGACGACAGTGAGTGATGCTTGCCGAGGGCTATCGCTGGTGAAAATTTAAGCTCATTACAGAGTGCTTCTGCAATGAGCTTGTGACTGCAAGGCGCAGGTTTGGGCTGTGTTAAGCCACAGACTGCAGAGTGTCCCGCAATGCCAGTACAAACAGCGTTTCAGGGAAGCTGGGTCTAATAGATGGTATTCTGTCACCAATTCTGCTGCTCCCCTAAGAAACACCAGGCTTCTGACGCCTCTTCTCTGCTGTTTTCTGCTATTTCTGCCCTTGAAACAAAAGCCTGGAGAGACTCAGACTTGCAGTAAGTTAACACAGAAATGATGACTTGTCTCCTTTCCCAACCACTGGACCGTACTCTCTCCTTTACCCTTCCACGGACGTTTTTTCTGCCTTTTTTTAGTTGTTGTTTAGGTTCTTCCTAAAATCGAAGCTATTTAGCCACAGGCTGACCCTCACATACGTCTGATCACGCCTGAACCAACTATGACTTTGAGGTAGCAACTAACACAGCACAACACAGGTACCTAAAAGCTTCAATCCTGCACCAGGGTCTCATTGAACCAGATGCTGCCCAGACAAATGAAAAAGCAGCCCTGTCACCTTTCAGCAATCCCACCACTTTCCACTGGTGCTTCTGCACTGGGACATAGCTGTCTCCAGCTGTATTTATTCCATATTCTCTTACCACACCCCTCCCTCACCAATTTTTCCTGCTGGTTCAGTTGTTGATATTCCCTCTGCCTCTCTCCTCCCCGGCAGAAGGAAGGCAGAGCACTCAGTACAAATGTGTGCCAAGATGTTAGAAATCCACGTGCATGATGCAGAGCCAGGAAACAATTAAAAACCCTTAATAAGAGCAAAGGAAACCTTCCCTCCAGTTACCTGGGAATCTAGCTTTATTTTTCTGTTTCTTTTACTGTTAAAACACAATGAGATGCAGTAGCTTTTACTGGCTTTTGTTATCAACATGGAGTTATTAAATTGAAGGGCTCTTCTGTGCAAATCTGCCTGTCCAGCACTGTAGGCAAGCCCAGCGCTCCTTCTTCAATTTATCATCTCAATATTGAAGGCTTCTTAAAGAATCAAGGGAATAAGTAATGCAGGGATAAAATCAAGATAGCAACATATATTTTATGCTAACTTGTTCATTGCTACACAAGCCATGATGAGAAGAAAGAGTAAAACCCACAGATCTCTGCAAGGGCTGTTTCTCCTGACTGGTGAAGCAGAGCAGACAGAGGAAAAAAGCCAGATATCTACTTCCTTATTATATCTGTGAAATCAGCAGATCTAAGCAACATTTGTGAACAAATATTTTATCACCTAAAGAAAGGCAGACGGAGAAAGGAGTTGTCTTAGCTTTCTTTAAACCACTTAACTCCATCAAGTACGCGGTAAGAAATTTGTACTCATATTTTAAATGGCTTTCTTGCAGCAGAAGCTGTAAGCACTCTGTTTTTTTGCCCAAGTATCCATGACATGATCTCAGTTGTCATAGAAACAAGTCAGCTACCTCCCTGCCAAAAATTTTCTGCCCAATACAAAGATATAGTTAAATATTCAATGCTGGTAGATTAAATTAGTTCAAGAAATCCCACTATTTGTGCACCCTTCTTGAAGCAAGGTGCTGTTTTATTTAGACTTCCCACCAGATTTTAACAAAAAGCTGTGATGGAAAATGCTAATGCACTGTTAAAAAGAAAAATATAGTTGCTTTTTCAGGCAATAAAATTGACAGCTAGAACAACAGGGACCAACTGTACTAAAGCCTCTACTATTCTCACCTCTGAACACATTTGCAGGATCAAGGCCAATATAATTAGTCTAATGGATACAAACCCAGCGGCCTCAGTTATGAAAATCTCAATGTTTTTCAAAAGTGGTTTTACTTCCTACATCCAGGAGAACTGTCTGCTCCGTTCCCCTCTCCCCTTCTTCACTGCTTTACCTACACGGCACCTGCCCATCTCTGGCGGCTGCCATGCCACAGCCAAACCCACCTCAGACAGATCCACCAAGACCTCCATCCTCATGGTGACATCAAGGCAAAAAAACCTCCCGTTACTCCCTAATGACAGGATATTCTCTTTTAGAGGTTTACAAGCCAGAAGGGTGAAACGAGAGAGAAGTTTGGAGACCATTAGTACTAGAAAGAAGAAGCAAACAAGCGCCCAGGCTTGATTTGTACTAAGGTCCCCGAAAAGCACTGGCTTTTTGCAAGTGGGCACAAAGTAGATTGTGTCCTGGTGCTGGTCTAGGGCAAAGTGCTTGAACTTCTTGGGCTGTGAAGTTACCTGCAGGGCAGTTAAATTCAAGTTTCTCATGTCCCTCCATCAAGATATCCCACCAAGCTGGCATCTAGTGGTGACTGCTTTATTTGTTGTCTCAAAAAAAAAATCAACAAAGCTCAGGTTTCATTTATGTTGATATGGGACTCCCTTCCCCATCCCCCAAAAAACATTCCAGTTGAAAGCACACACAGAAATTACGGCATGCCTAAAAATGGAGACCATTAGCAGCTAACATCACAAAAAGCATAAATGTTTGCATAGTGGCTGAAATGACTAAGAAAACTCCCATTGGCATCTTATGTTCCCAAAGCCGCCCGCTTTGTTTTGAACACAAGCAAGCTCAGCTTGCCAGTGGGATGTGATTGGAGGTATGCACAGTTTGCATTTAGCAGAACAACAGTCTGATACAAGAGCCTGATCTCAGTGTCAGCAAATATGATTCATGCGAAGTCGCATATCCCTGTGACTCACTCGGCACAAGTTAATCCTCTGCCTGGCCCCCAACACAGCACCCACTCCGGGGTCTGTTTATTCCAGGAAATCAAGAAGGTAAATGCATCAGGCTCCAAGTTCTTTCCAGAAGCTATTGTATACAAAAGAGCACAAAAATAGGTTGCTGGTTCTGGCATTCCCCCAGAATTTCCTACTGCTAAGAAAGGAACCTGCCTCCCCCTCTGAAAGACGTGATGGAGATGTTTTGGAGATAGGCTTCAGTGCTGGGTTCTCCTGGATCTAACTGGCATCCCTCTGCTATTGTGCCATTTACCGAACTGGCAGACTTTGTTGTCCCTGCAGAGATGGAGAAACACGTAGAGAAACAAGAAAGCCAAGCTCCTAAGTGCCTCTTGGAATCAGTGTCTGAAAGAGGCTGCCCCAGCTTGGAGCTGCATCTGCACAATTCTGCACAGACATTTCAACCTGTTGTTTTTTGGAAGATCTGTGAGAAACAAGAGGGAGAACAAACAGCTCTGCAGCATCGGGTACACTATTCGCATCAGAACGTTAGGGCAGGGAAAGTCTATTTCTGTCCTTTGAAATGAGAGCTTGCATCAGGCCAAGGCTGATGGCTTCTGACCCTCAATTCCTCTGGAGTGAAACATATTTTTCCAAAACCTAATTGGAAAAAAAATCTTACCAGTCTATTTAATTTGCTGACTATAAGGTGACACCACAATTGTGTTCACATTTCTCTACCAGTCAATCCCCTTGGCTTTATTTGAACTAATCAAGGAAAGGAGCCATGTGGGACTTGGACCAGCTATGTTTAGATATAATCCTGATGAACCCAAATCAGTAGTTTTCTGAAGTCACAGCTACCATCATAAACCTGTAGGACTTGGACCAGTATGTTTAGATGTAATCCTGATGAACCCATATGAGTAGTTTTCTGAAGTCATAGCTATCATCATAAACCTACAGACTATCACACTACTTGTTCTAAAGAGAAGTCTATGAATCTTCATGGTCCTTTATAGTCCTGGAAAACAGAAATCAGAGAAAACTCAAGTGAAGCAGATCACCAGGAGGGACACAGGCTAACACAGACCACATTTGGGGGGAAAACAATAGAGCTATTGACAGGCACAGTAATAATTTTCTGCCCCAAACTCCTGCAGATGTGTCCTGGCCAATACAAAGAAAAGTGGCAGTATTCTTTTCTTTCAGAAAGGAAATATGGATTTGCTTGGAAACGCTGCATCTTCATGCAAGATCACTTCCTAAGGGTTTTATCTCCAAGGGGAGTCTACCCCTGGTGCACATCACTGCTCATTAAAAGCAGGCAGGAGGATAAAATGGTTTTCTTGCTACCTAATGTGTGGTATGTGGTTGACAGACAGTGAAATCAGTCCTCGTTTTTTCTCACCGCTGGGAAGGGAAACGCAAACATCTCATCACAACTTCCCTCTTCTCAGCACCAAACATTCCTCCATTCGCAAGAATCACCCCCAGCACATCATTGCAAGCACACGGCTTTGGAAGCGCAAGCAGAGACATCGTTCGTGTACAAAACAGCTCGTCTGAGCGCCGAGCAAGAGCCCTGACCTCAACCTGCAATGGTGGGGTCAAAGACAGCACAAATATCCGTCGGGAGCTGTGGGTGTGCCACGGCCTCCCTCCATCACCCTGTGCTATACTGACCTTCTTGTACACAATAACAAGCCGCAATCGGGAGCAAGGACAGACCGCTGGAGCGGCAAGAGGGAACTCGGTAAGAAGCTCCCAGATCCACTAAGACGCAGCAGGAGCACTTCAGAAAACAGGTCAGCCATCTGCCTGGAGGTAACAGCGACTTTCAGATACTGCCAAGAGAGACACTCTCTCGTGTAGCCCTCCAGACCAGACAGAAATAAATCACCTAGTCATTAAATAAGGATAGGAAACAGAAGCCAGCTCTGAACTGTCCACAGGGCTGAGTAACAGAAAAGCAATATGCACTTTGGGGGTTTAACCTGAGCATTGAGAGTCTCCGTGCTCCCTCTATCACGCACCAGTGCTGCACGCAGCTCTGCGCAGACTGGGAAGGAAAGGACTCCCTCACAGCCCAAGGCGGAGTCATCCAACCCTTAAAATGACAACATCTTCCTTGCATCAAACTTCTCTGGCATGGCCACAAATAAGCAAGGAAACGGGCAGTTCAATGGAGAGCCTGCGCATTTTGCAAAAAGGAGTAGCAGTCAAGTCAAACACCATCCAAAGGAAATGAGCAGTCTGCAGCTCCTTCGTCAGCTCCAGGGCAGGCCAGACGCTGACGAAGGTATTAAATTTGACAGCTGGTTATAATGACCTCCATTAGAAATGCAATCAGTCCAATTTCTCATTGCCACAATTCACAGTAACAGACAACAATGCACTCCTGTTGGCAGGCGCACATAAAACTGAGCATCAAACAGCAAGGAAGGCTGAAATGTATTCTCACATCAGACCTGAGATTGCTAGCATCTATCAACAATAAATGAGGCTCACGCTTCAGCAGAAGCCAAGCAAACTGATGCTTGGTATCAAGCCTAAGATAATATTAAGAGCTATTAAAAAAATAAACCTTTGGGGTGCGTCTGGAAGCAGACTCATACTTCTGCCTCCCTTAATCGTGGATGAAGTTGAAGAGAGGCATCACTGTAGTGATTTATCGGGTTTGGTCCTACGAGAACCTCATCTTCTTATCACAAACTCCCGACTACTAGGAGCTCTCCTGTGACTTGGGAAGTAACAGGATCTGAAATTGCCTAAACCTTCAGAGCGCCTGCACCGTTATCTCTCTACGCCCTGCACCCTTTCCCAAGACAAACACCAAAATCAGAGCTGCTGCATCCTTTCCAGCGCACACCAGGCAGCTGTTCACATCTACCCTTCACCCTCCCAAGCAGACCTAAGGGACAGTTACTTGTCAGCACAGCATTCAAACACCCAGCATTTACTTAGCTTAGCATCTTCAAAGCACTTTAGATCACTAGTGAAGTCTTGCAAAATGCCTGGAAGCACAAGAAATCATGAGGCTTGAAGCCAGAGTCTTTCAGTTTTTCATAGAATCATAGAATCATTTAGGTTGGAAAAGACCTTCAAGATCATCGAGTCCAACCATCATCCATGCCCACTAAACCAGGTTATGGAGTACCCCGTCTACGCGCTTTTTGAATACCTCCAAGGATGGTGACTCAACCACTTCCCTGGGCAGCCTATTCCAATGTGTGACAACCCTCTCAGTAAAGAAATTTTTCCTAGTATCTAACCTAAATCTCCCTTGCTGCAACTTGAGGCCACTTCCTCTCGTCCTTTTGTACCACACGATAAAGATGTAGCCAGATAAAAAGTCACATCATCAGTCAGTCCACTGCAAAACCAGGCTGGAAAGAACAAGAGTCCTCATCATCGAGCCCTTCGTAAGTATGGAAACATTTCACCCCTGCACACTTCACACCTGCTCTTCAAGGCCTCGTATCAGCGAAGCAACGCTCTTGCAATCGCCATTGCCCCTTCTCCCATAAGAAATGAGCAGGCCCAGCTGCTATGGGTGCAACGAGGTGCCGAACGCTGCATGGTGGAAGAATCCACCCGCATAGGCCACTGCACAAAAATGCGTGCCAGCACAGCGGCTGCAGGGACCGCTTCCATTTGCTCTTGCAGCTGCCACCTCTCTTAAAAGGAACAGTATTTTCCAGCAAGACACTGACTGCCAGTGACAAAGGGGTCGGTAGACAAAGCCACATGTGATGTAGGGGTGTGATCTGCAGCTCAGATAAGCCTGCCTCTAAATAGAGCTGCCTTCCTCCCCTTCCATGGGACTAGGCCATGGGATGTCCGAGATCACCCCTTGATTTCGGACAACTAGTAGTGCAACCTCCTAGCAAAAGGACGGAAAAGGAAAAAAATCCTCCGTCCTCACTGTTGAGTGACACAAAGTACAAACAGCTACTGAGAAACGATCTTAAAATCCCATTAAACCAGCAGAAGTGTTCAGGAGCTCTGCATGCATCGTGAAACAATTTTCTTTTGCACTTTTCCTGTTCTCTTTGGAAGCTGGAAGAGAAAATGTGATTTAATGGGATGCACACAACACAGGAGAGAAGGCATCAACCTCTGGTTTTAGATAATGAATGAGTCTACAAAGACCAAGGGAGAATGGGATCTGTAAGGTAACAAGAAACTAGAACTTGTTTCAATCATTTAAACTCAAATATCTATACACTAACAGCAACAGTTAACAGCATCTAAGTCCTCTGGGCTAAGAAAATGGGTACCAAGCACAAATAACATCAGGGCAAGTTTCCCTGTTTTTTCACTGGAGAGATCAGAGGGAGTTCACTGATCAGAGTAAACAGATGTTGCCTTGTTCCCTTTGAGACGAAGATTGTGTGTTGCACAAGAGTTTTAACAAAAATCGACTTTAAAATGTTCTGGCATGACGGTCTCAACTGAAGCAGCACAGTTTCAGCTATAAGCATTGTCCTGTGCCAGCGGGGAGGAAAACATCAAAGCTGCAACACTGTGCAAGGGTTAGAGGACCAGAAAGTGAAACCAGACTCTCTCTTTCCATTATCAAAACAACAAAGTGGGAACAAGTACAAAACACAACTTTCTGGGTCTAATCTTAAATCCAGCCGTGATGTTTACATCACATTTTAACTCGTTTCTTTTAACGTGCCAAGAACTTTTTTCAGAAGACACAAGGGTTTCTGTAGAATACAATATGCATTAATAAAATATTTTTCTTGGCAAAAGAAACTGGCAAGGCTAACTGAATGACAAAGCAGAATCGGGAATCTCCCCTCTCAACAAAAATACCTGCGGGCAACGCACTGGGCAGGCTAAGACCACCGATAAATTGGACACGCATGAGCAATTTTGCAGCGTTGGCTTTACACTGCTGTTATTCCCAGGCTCTGCCAGGCATTTCCCGAGCACTAAAAACACAACAGCTTGATCTCAGGGGAGGAAAGAAAAAAATCTGCCACCGAAGTTTGCTGCCACGGAAAGCACAACGCTGTAGGGTTTTACTAATGGCAGCGTTACTGTTATCAGGTAATCTCCTACCAGGCTTGATTTTAACAGTTTTGGGAAATTCTCTGCCTCCCATAACTGCTTTCTGTTGTTAAGAGATGTCGCGTTCAGCACCTCAGAGGAGCTGTTCTTCACCGCTTGGAAACATCTTTTCTTTTTTTTTTCTCTTGCAATTCATTTGAGCTGCTTTAGGATGAGCAGTACAACATAAATGTTGCCTCTCTCTAGTAAGGATACTTCAAGTCATTGACTCAAAGGTAGTATTAGAGGAGCCCTTCAGAAGGCTCATTATAAGTAAAAAGCATACTTGCCTGGAGATAACAAGATTGCACTCAAAATAGCGGCCCTCTGACCTTCTTTAGGAACGCATCACAAGTAGCTAAAGCAAGATTGCAGCTTGGCCGAGGGAGTTTGTTTGCATACCAGTTAAGCAGTACTAGTCCTTCCAGGCTGCCAAGGGACATCTTCCAACTCCCACAAAAGTGCTGGAATATAAAAGTCCCTGAAGACTTTCTGCTGCAAAGTAAATTCCAACTGAGACAAACGTATTTATCTAGAGAAAAACAGCTTTGCCCTATGCACAACAACAACAGAATAGGAACCATCTTATTGCTCTCTTAATAGAGCTCAGCAAATCTGGATGTGAGACAGCTTCATGTAAGCTACAAAAAAGGCAGAAACTTCAGATCAAGGCAACCCACTCTCGACACGGTGAGCGCTTTCTGTCCCAGTTCCCTTTCTATCACATCACAACAATAAAGCTTCCTCAACCTGACTGTACAGCTCCTAGCAGGTGTCAAACTGGCATTCAAAACAGCATTAAATGTGACATTTAAATTACAAAAGGCAGTTTTGCCTGATGATTTCACGCTCCTCTGAATTGCATACTTCATGCATTAACAGAGGAAACATCAATATGATGCTACTAAGGGCAAATAGACAAGTACGGGGTTGCTCCCAAGACAGGCGCATTAAACACCAACGCAGAAAAGAACCGCTTTTCCCTCCAGTTTTTCCTCTCTGTGACCCTGCAAATATCATTTACAAAGTTTTTCTTGACTGCTTATTCCTCTTGGTCCTCTCCTCTTTGGGGAGGCGTGGGAGGTAAAGATGACAAGGGTGACGACATGGCTCACGGAGCGACCGCCAAGCTGGGAGCACCCAACTGGGCTTGGGTTTGAAAGAGAAGAGACGTTACAGGAAAAGAGAGTCGGGTTCTCTTTTCACAGCTCTTTGGAGAAATGCAACTGTTAAACCTCGCTAAACTATGGATGGAGACCACGCACCCCACTGCAGGGAAAGGTATTAACTTAGGGATGACTTAGGAGATACCAAAGGCTTCCCTATGGGAACCTGCGGGGTTCTGTACCCCCCACCCCCCCTCAAAACAGTCTGCCCAGATCTCCGCGCTCCTTGAAGGCGGGATCGGGGACCCGGTTGTCCAGCCACGGACAGAAGCTCACCCCGGGGCCGGGCTTTGCTCCTTCGGGACCGGTTTTGGGGCTGTCGAAGGGGTTAGCCCGGGGCGGGGGGAGGGAAATAAACCAAGCGACGGGCCCCGCCGGCGCTGCAAGAGCACGGGCAGAAGCGCAGGGAGCGGGGCAGGACAGGGGTGGGAGCAGCGGCCCCAGAGAGAGAAAGCGAAGGCGGAGGGTCCCATCCGTGTGTCCCGTCCCGTCCCGTCCCGTCCCCCCCCCCCCACCACTGCCGCCGCCGTCTGCAGGCCGCGCAGCCAGCCAGCCCGCCGCAGGCCCCGCTCCCCGGCCTCGTCCCCTCCGCTCCCCGGCCCGCATCCCCACCTTCTCCTCGGGCTCCCGCGTCCCGCCGGGCTCCCGGCCGAGCCGCTGCCGCAGCTCGGTCATCCCGGCCCCGCGCCCGCGGCCGCTCCGCGCCGCTCCGACGCCGACGCCGTTGAGCCACCCCGAGCCGCGGCCACCAGGGGACGGCAGAGAGCGAAGCGCCGCCGCTACCGCCGCCCAATCGACGGCGCGGAGAGGGACGCGGGGGGCGGGGTTTCTCCCATCTCTGGCCCCGCCCAGGTGTACCCGGATGTGAGCCCCCACCCCCACCCCGCCGGCGCCATGTTGGGTGGGCGCAAGTGCGCTGGTGTCGCGGGGGGTGGGGGTGTCGCTTGGCGATCGGGAAAGCCCCGCGCGCGGGAAGTTCACGGGGGCTGGGAGAAGCGTGGCGGATTTGTCTGAAAGAAGAGACTGCGGCTTGGTTTTCACTCAGGCCTGGAGTTCCTGTCAGGAACTGGCCTCTGAGGAGAAGCGCGCCGAGCTGTCCCCGCTGGCGCAGGCGGAGGACGGGCTGCAAGGATCAGAGAGCCCCCCACTACGCCGCCTCAGCCGGGCCGCGGGGCGAGCGCGGCTTCCCGGTACCGCCGTCCCCGCTAGGCCCCCGCCGGCCATGGCCGTACGGCGAGGCGGGAGGCGGGCTGGCGCCACGGGGACGGGGAGGCGGGGCGGGGGGAAGTGTGTAACCCGCGTGGCGATTGGTTCCCGTCGGACGAGGGGGCAGGATTAAGGGGAGGAGCGGCGGCGGGATTGGACGGAGAGCGAGGGGCGTCTGTCATGTGAGCGTGGATAGAGTTTCGCGGGGGGGAGGGCAGGGCCGCTGGCGATTGGCTGCGGCGCGGCGGTGGGCGGGGCGCGGGAAGGCTATAAAAGGGGCGCTCGGCGGCGCGCGGCAGTTGGCGGCCGGTCGCGCTCCGCGGTGGTTTTTCTGTCGGCGGTCGCTGCTCCTGTGAGGATGTTCGAGGCGCGGCTGGTGCAGGGCTCGGTGCTCAAGCGGGTGCTGGAGGCCCTCAAGGACCTCATCACCGAGGCCTGCTGGGACCTGGGCTCGGGCGGCATCAGCCTGCAGAGCATGGACTCCTCGCACGTCTCCCTGGTGCAGCTCACGCTGCGATCCGAGGGCTTCGATACCTACCGCTGCGACCGCAACATCGCCATGGGCGTCAATCTCAACAGGTGGGGAGCGGGCAGCGGCGGGGGCCTTCTGCGGCCGCTGGGACGGGAGTGGGCCCGGGACGGGACCTGAGGCGCTGAGGGGAGCGGGGACCGGGGGGAAAGGGGGTGCGGGAGGGGAGGGTGCAGGGCGAGGGGCCGCCTCTGCCTTCGCCGTGCCGGGGCGGGCGGGGGCCCCTCGGAGCCCCTTCTCTGCCCTTCTTCCCGCCCCCCGTCCATTCTCCTCAGAACTCTCGCGCCGTTTTTCGCGGGGCGGGGCCCGGCGGCGGTGACGTCACTGCCGGCGCGCCGTGGCGGGAAAGCCTGTTCGGGAGCGGGGGAGGCCGAGCGCGGCCCGCCATGGCGTCTCGCCTCCTGCCGCCCGGGGAGGGGGGACATAACGAGCCCGATCTCTGCTCCTTCTGCACAGCTCTGCAGGCTGCGTCTGAGGCTGGCGGCTGCTCCTTGCTAGCCTTGTTTTCGCGCTCTGTAGTAGGCTCTGTCTGCCTGTAATCTTGTGAGTCACCTACCTTTTTTACTCCCCTGCCCCAGCATGTCCAAAATACTGAAGTGTGCTGGAAACGAAGACATCATAACTCTCCGAGCAGAAGACAATGCAGATACGTTGGCTCTAGTGTTTGAAGCACCAAGTGAGTGTTAGATTTGGAAACTGATTTGCTACTGTGATATTTTTAGGTGGTCTTCACAAACCATGCAAATGCAGGAGGGGAAGGAAATGACAGTAAATATTTCAGAAATGGGAGGGGTCACCTGATACTTAAACTCTTGAAACAGTCTGGAGATGTAAGCTTAATCAACCTGACCGATGCTTTCTTTGTAAGAGAGAGACTCTTCTTTAGGCCACCTGCAGATGCTCTTGGTGGGTTGCTGTCCTCTTACAGCCTGCAAAAGCCTGTTTGGGTCACTTTCAGATTTCTACCTCTAATTAAACAAGGTAGATCTTCTTGTCATAATTTGGATGGTTGGGGAGGGAGGGGGGCGCAAAAATTAAATTCAGGATGATAGCTTTTTGGAAACACTTGGTCAAACTATGCTTTCTTTCTTTAGATCAGGAAAAGGTTTCTGATTATGAGATGAAGTTAATGGATCTGGATGTGGAGCAGCTTGGAATTCCAGTAAGTAGTGGCTCGAATGACTGACAACACTGCCTCTTAGAAATGGGTGTTTTCCCCATGTTCACATCAGACGTGAAGTATGAGCTTGTAATATAACTTTGTTTGGAAAGACTAGACAAACTCAAGTGTAGTGACTACACCAAGCTTCTTGGTAGAACTTTAATTGTGACACTTCCTTTGCAGGAACAAGAATATAGCTGTGTAGTGAAAATGCCTTCTGCTGAATTTGCACGCATCTGTAGAGATCTCAGCCACATTGGTGATGCAGTTGTCATCTCCTGCGCAAAAGACGGTGTGAAATTTTCATCTAATGGAGAGCTGGGCAATGGAAACATCAAGCTGTCACAGACCAGTAATGTGGATAAAGAAGAAGAAGCTGTAAGTTAAGCGTTCACTGTTACTGTGGTGTCTTCAGTGTTGAGGTTTCTACTAATATGACTAATTCTCTGACCTACTGGGGGCTAAAGCTGGCTGATTGGATTGTGTATTTCTCTGGTTTATAGATTGGAGGCAACAGATCGTTGCCAACTTTAGGTCCTTATCCCCAGGGCCAGCAAGCTGTGCTCAGCAGAACAGAGTGGGGAGTAGCACTGTCTGCCTTTGCTTGAGATGTCTGAATTACTTGAGAGACTTGAGGGGACTTGCTGCAGCTTGCATTTATTGAAGTCTCACCTGGCTGATGGTTTTCTAGGTCACAATAGAGATGAATGAGCCAGTCCAGTTGACCTTTGCTCTGAGGTACCTGAACTTTTTTACCAAAGCCACTCCCCTGTCACCTACAGTAACACTCAGCATGTCTGCAGATGTTCCTCTTGGTAAGTAGAAGCAGCTCTCCTTGAAAAATCTTGTAGAATGCTGCCACCTTAGAGCTGCGTTAAGAACTCTTGACTGAATGGCTTTTCTGAAGAACCTTCTGAATACTGTTCTCTTTCTTTTTCCCAGTTGTGGAGTACAAGATTGCTGATATGGGACACTTGAAATACTACCTGGCTCCAAAGATCGAAGACCAACAAGAAGGCTCTTAATTGGAGTAGGACTGAGGGGGAGATCTGGTCAGGTCTTCAGAGGACAACTGACTTTGAGAGGGAAATGGCGGTGTTAGCAATTTCAGTGCAGTGGAGCGTTGTATGAGCACTGTTAGGCATGTTGTATAGATATCTTTTGTACATATTTTTCAACTTACTATTTTGCTATACTGGTGTCATTGGAAGTAGATTTTTAGTCTGTTCCTGTACTTGCAATAATCTCCTAGATACTGTCTGGAGGTGAAATATCTTACTCCTTTCAACTTGTGTTAGAGAAGGGGTGCAATATTTTAACTTGAGTAAAGATGTTTCCTAGAGTTTCACCTGTGGAACTGTAGTTGACTAGAGTTGCTGTTCAGTTATGCTGCGAGTTTATTCGACTATTTCATCCATTTATTTTTGAAGCTGGTATTCTAATTGAAACATGGAAAATGGAAATAAAGAATATAATTTCATGGGTTTTTATCCTTTTTAAATGCAGATGGATGAATCAATGCTCTGTCAAACTATGCTAATGTACCCTCGCTCCTTTTTCAAAGGCACTGCACCAGGCAAGGTTGTGGGGTTTTTTTGCACTGGAGTTACCAGCTTCTGTGTTGATCCCTTAGATGTGTTGAAATTGAGGGATGTGGTTACAGTTTGAATAACTAATTGGTCTGTGATGCTGTTTCCTTTAAGCAGAGGAAGTTTGTGAAACTTTTCCTTAAAATGCACTAGCTTCAGCAGATGCCAGAGCTGCCTCTAGCAGGGACTGTTCCTGTAGCTGTCACTCTGGCCCTTGGTGAAGTCTGAGAGTGTGTAGGCACATGCCCCAGTGTGGCTGTGACAGAAAACCGCTTGGTCTGGTGGCGATTTGTGTGAACTGTTCCTGGGTGTGGTTCTGTTGTTTCTGGCTCATTGATGTTGAGCCACTTCTCAACAGGTTGTGTTCATTGAGTGCCTTTGTCCCACACCTTGCATGCTTCTATTGATGTGTAGTGTGCTCACCGTGCTACCAGCAATTCCTGTCTTAATTGAGGATATTTGTCATGTTCGTATTTTTGATGAAGATCTAAAAGTAAGGCTTACATCAAACCTTCAGGGTGAAACATGATCATGAAAAATAAGATCTGAAAACAGTTTCAGGCAGCTACTGTGGTTTTTTCTTCACTTACTGTATTGCTACCAGCTAGCCATAAATCCTTATCCTCCATCTGGAACCTGAGTGACTCCACTTTGTCACGAATGACAAAACACTGAAAAGCAATTCAGTTAGCTTGATCAGTGCTGTGTGGTAAGTAGTACTTAGAGGCTCTTTAAGTGCTGTGGGTATGCTTATTGTTCTAGGAGGCTGCGTGCTTCCCACTAGTCAGCAATACAGGACTGACTAGAGCATAAACTGCCTGAAAATTTGATACTTGGAAAACCCAACCGATTTAGCAGAAGAATTTCACAAGGTGGCAGTACTGATTAAGAAACAAATTCTGCTGTGTCAGAATGATGCAGCTACCATTGTGATAGAAACTTGTCCCTGCTCAAAGCTGAGGGACAGGATTTCTTAATGCCCCTGCCGTTGATTTTTTTTTTTTGTTGGTAGTAGCACTGCTTTACTAGTAGAGATGGTTTAGACTTTTGTTTTCTTCTGCTGTGATGGGTGCAGATAGCTCCCTGCATGGTTTTCAGCTCCCATATTGAGCTTTGTCTTATGTCTCCAGAGCATACCCCATTTATTCTCTTGAACTTTTTTAGCCTGCTGATTAATTCAGCACCTTTTAAGAAAACGCCTCAAAGGCAAGATCTTTAGCTGCCCTAAAGTTTTTCAGCAATTGCTGAGTTACTGCCATGAACAGTACTAGTACTGTCTTAAATAACCAGGAGGCTTTTTTCACTCCAAATGTGATGCTTCTCAGATTGGATCACCATTGTGGTACCTACAAGTACAGCAAGCAAGCACGTGCTTCAGCAAAGAATCAAAGATTAATGATGTTGAAATAGGGAAGGATTCTGGGTTTCAATGATGTGCGTAAAGCTGGGCTAGTGATTGAAGCAAATTTTTTTGGTGCAACCTCCTGCTGTAGTGGGGGTTACAAAACTCTTTTGCTATTCTACTCATAAACATATTGTAAAAATAAGCCAGATGGTTTAGTTGCTTATTTTTACAGCTGTAATGACTGAATTGAGTAGCCTCGTGAGAAACATCGTTTAACAGTAGTGTCTACGTGATTGTGTTCTGACTTGCGTACTGTGTCCTTTCTGGATAAGTCCTTAAAGAAGCTGAATGTTTACTGTGCCATTGTCATACCCAAATAATCAAAATTAAGATGTTCCCTTTAAAAAAAAAACAAAAAACTGGGGAATCTTAGTAAATGCTGTGTGTGTTTCTCCATGTTTGAGAGAGTAAGCTTTTGAAGTTTATTTAGACTTTCTTAGCAAGGAGAAAAAGGGGGAAGGAGGGAGAAATCTATGAAACTTAAGATTAGGCTTTTTGGGCTCTAAATCCAGTGTGTACTTTATTAATTTACAGGAACTGGAACCACGGCAATTCCTGTGGTTTCCTTGTCTGGAGCAGTTGGAGGAAGTAGATCCCCAGCTGTCTTTCATCTGATGGGTTAATACTGTTCCAGGTGCTAGAAATAATCTTCTGGCTATAGCTTGTGTGTCACATATTTTGCCCTAATGAAGGGCAGTGCTGTGTCTGATGGTTCAATTATGCCCAGATCTTCCTGTAGGAAATCGACTTTAAAGCATGTGTAGGAGAGATGTGCATGAACATGCTGTGTCATAAACGAATGCAGCCCCGAAATGACAGATTAGCTCCGGTGGGTCTTGTGTGACACGGGCCTGGGTGACCAGGACGTGGTCCACGCCACCCTGCCCAAGGACACTAATTCCAGCTGCTAATCTGGAGTCCGAGGCCGAAAATAACCCAGCGGCGCTGAGCCAGCGAGAAGCCGCTGCCACAACCTGGAAGGAAATTTCTGTCGTCAGGAATAAACTTCCTGGGTTGTTCTGCGGCCGGCGCAGCGCGGAAGAGGGGCGGCAGCGGGAGAGATGGGCTTGACCAGCAGCGCGAATAGCAGGTAACCGCCTTTGTGTGCTTTTTATTAATGTTTTGAAGCTGTGTGAGGCAGGGTGCGCAGCCCGTAGTTTTGGGGGAGTTCCCAGACATGTTGGGAGCTTCCTGTTCAGCAGCAGAGAAACCATTTCGGGTCTAGAGGAGAGGGCTCGGCTGTGTTTGTCGTGTGAGGTTTGAGCTCCTGAAAGGGCAAGAAGTGACATTCCCCTTACTGCCTTATTCCTGGGCACAGAGGGTTGAAAAATATATTGCTCTTATTTAGGGGGTAAACAGGATTTTGGCTCGAAGTGCCGTGTTTGCATTTACTGGCAAGCTCGCCTGGTGAGCCTGCGCTCTGCTCGGGGAGCGTTCCCCCAGGCAGTGCGGGTTCTGACTGCGTTTAAAACATGACTGTAGCGCATCATATTAGAAAACTTCAATTACAAGTGTGATTCACCATTTATTTGCTTCTTAAAGGGCACAGCACTGAGCTCGTTTGTGATCTTGAACCACTATAGAGCACAAGGATAGTGAAGCTTAGTGGACTTGAACCTGGCCCTTAAACATGAGATCCGAGTGGTTTGGGTTTTTTACATTTGTCTTTAATAGCCGCTTTCTCGTTGATAAGCAGGTGATGGGAAGGGCAGGACAACTTACGCAAGTGTAGATTGGAAATAATTCCTAGGAAGCCACTAGGAATAGCCTGGTAAGTAATGGGACAGTCGGTAAGAAGTCCCATGGTACTTGAGAGTAAAATGGGGTAGAGTCAGGAAATCTGACACATTTCAGAAGTGCTGATTTCTTTTGACTTTTTCTCCTCCTGCATGTCTACCCCCGGGCATGTGGGACGCCTTGGGGGTATTTGAGTACTGTGACCTGAAAAACACAGATGTATAAGTGGCTGAGGATGTGAGTGTTACCACCCTGTAGGTGGGTGGTATTTCCATTATCGATGGGGCTAGAAATGTTTTGTCTGTGCTTGGGTTTTGCTACAAAAAAAAGCAACAAGCTCCAAGTTAAAGGTACAGCTGTGGGGGTTTAAGATCAGAGGGTGTTGGGTTTTTTATAAAAGTCAAATTTACTACAGGAGGAACAAACCTGATGGCAGGGGAATGTGCCAGCAATTAGCAAGAGGGAGACAAAGGATTTCAGTTCAAGTGGAGACTAAATATTTTGAGGATATGCCAAATAGTGTTATAGAGAAAGCGTCTTTGTCCCTTCCTGTTGCAACAGTTGGGATATGCACTTTTGTTTTCTTTATTCCATACTTTCTCAGAAAATAAAGCTATTGAAGTTGGAAAGTGAGGGAAGCCTATTGCCTGCCTCGCTTCTGGGAATTGTAGCCCTGGGCTGCAGTGCAGGTTCAAGGCTGTGGGTCAGCAGCCACCAAACGCATGGGAGAAGTTGTCAGGCCCTGTTAAATGGCTGTGCAGTGTCTCAGGGATGTGTTGGCAGGCCAGATCCAGGCTTCAACTCCTGAGAAGTTGGGCTTCAAGGTGCAGAAGCAAGCTGGCTCTGCCCTTCTCCCCAGGACTGTCACTGCTGGCAGCAAAACCGCAGGGCTTGGCTTCATGGCATGGTGAAATTGCAGGGTATGGCTCTGGCGTAACTAAATAAAGCTCTACCCTGAACGCTGCCTCCCTCGCAGCTAGGCAGACAAGTGACCTATGCTTTTTAGTTCCTTGCTGTTTTTTTTGTTACCTCATCCACTAACCACTCTGTCCCCCTTGTCATGTTCCCTCTGAGTCATGACCTGAGCAGTCTTGGGAATGACAGCTCCATTTCATTCTAGTTTCCAGTGGTTGTTTTTGTGTTGTTTTTTTTTTTTAAATGGATCTATTGCAAAATATCTGGCTGGTTGAAAAGCTGCTTTGTTTAGTTCTGGTTTGGGTTTATTTGCTAGTGTCCCTGTTCAGAAATAGCTGGACCTCAGACATCTCCCTGCTGGAAGTGTGATCTTGCGAAATGAGAGCTGATTTATACATGGTATATTCTGGAATTTCTATCTTACTTTAAATGCAAGTTCTACCTTAGTCTGACTTTGCTTTCAAATATTGGCAAATCCTGTTGCAGCTATATCCATGCCTTTGTATTTTAGGCTTAAATACAGAGCTTTGTTTGAAAAGAATTTATGAAAAAGAACAAAGATGCCTTTTTGTTAGTACAGACTTGACACTGTTTCAAGTAAGAAACTTGATCCATGTCTCTCAGATTCTATTGTCCAATTTTCTCTGATTTTTTTTTTTGCTGTTCTTTTCATTTTCCAGGTTCTAGCTGATGCTCAGGTTTCCTTGTAATGATGCCATCACGGACAAATCTGACTGCTGGGATTCCCAGTAGCAAAGTCAAATATTCCAAGCTCTCCAGCACTGATGATGGATATATTGACCTGCAGGTAAAAATTGGGGAAGAAAACCTCTTTCTGCTGCTGCTGCTCTGACTGTAAACTACTAGGAAAGGCTGCTATAGCTTTGCATGTGCCTGGGAGACTGCTTCTTTGTTTGTCTCCAGTAGAGCAGCCTCAGCTCAGAAAGGTACAAAGCTAGCTGTCAGCCACCACTTGAGCCCTTCTCCAGAAAGCCCGTAGAGCTTAACTGGAAAGATTGCTTGTTTAATAGGGCCAGATGCTTTCCTTTGAAGGGGGGTGAAAATTGGAGCAGATCTGGAAGCAATGGGTGTAAATGCTGGCTCAGACAGTGCAGTCTCCATGGGCAGGATTCCTTGCAGAAGGGCCGTTACAGAGCCCTGCAGCAGAGCTGCTGCAACGGTTTGTCCCGTGTTATCCCTGCTAGCTGTGGGATGCACATTTCTGCCATGGTGGGAGGGGAACTGTGCTGAGTTAAGCTTTTTAATATTTGGGTTTTTTCGATCCAGTTCAAGAAGAGCCCACCAAAAATCCCCTACAAGGCAATTGCACTGGCTATTGTGCTCTTCATGATCGGGACCTTCCTCATTATCATAGGAGCCCTCCTCTTGGCAGGATACATTAGCAAAGGCGTAAGTGGTTTGATTACGTTTCTGTTGCGAGTTTTGCATTGCTTGCCCATTCCCCAAAGTCTGCCATGAACCATCATGTTCAGTGTAGAAATTCAGAGCAAAAGGCCTGCAAGGAAGAAAATAATCCCCTCTGCTGCCTCACTGGTGTTTGCTGTCAGCCCTATTTCTCTGGCAGCAGAGCCCTGTGATGTCTTCAGTTAGCAAGTCTGGAGCAGGTTCGTAGCTGCATGGGAGATCTGCCAGGGAGGGCCAAGTTTCTCTGTCCTCCCTAGGGTACAGTTTCATTTTAATGCTACATCCCTGCAGAGGTCAGCTTGCTGTCCTGGAAAAACTTCATGCAAGGATCATCACTCTTCTAGTGAAGATCATCTGGTAACTTCTGTAGGAGATACCAGACTGCTAGATAGGACGCAGCAGCACTTTTCTCATCTCTCTGTATTTATGATCCATTGAAAGGGGATCTGTTGTTTGTGGCTGACTTGGTGCTCCTCTGTGGCACACTTCTTTTACCTTGTGCCATATGGAATTGCTTTACGGTTGGCAGCTGCTGCTTATCATTGTGGAAACAGTAGTGTTCTGGCTGTATCGGAAGCAGTCCAGGCACAGATAGGAGAGCTTGCTCTCAGCCGGGCATTCAGCACCCAGCATGTGGCTGGCAGTTTTGTTACGTGGTTAGTGTTAGGAGGAGGCACCCCTCCTACCCGAAGGAGAAGTTCAGTTGAGGGTTTCCTGTAGCAAGGAGATGCCAGGGAGAGGACTTGGAGCGCAGCCTGAAGAAAAATGAGATATATCTGATTTAAGATGAATTTTTGCTTTTTGTCAGCTAGCCAGGCCTTAGGAATGAATAGTTGAGGCAGGACTTAAGAAAAAGGGAAGATCCCCCCATACAAATCTCCTCTTACTGCACTTGCCTGTCTCTTTTCTGCAGGGAACGGACCGTGCCATCCCTGTGCTCATCATTGGGATCCTTGTGTTTCTCCCAGGCTTCTACCACCTCCGCATTGCATACTACGCTTCCAAAGGCTACCGGGGCTATTCCTATGACGATATCCCGGATTTTGATGACTGAACAATGTATTTAATTGCATTATAATTAGGTTGGTGGTAAAAGCTGTTAGTTACCCTGGATATCAGAGGGGGCCTTGTAAGATTGTAGATGAAGTATATCAGTCACAAGATGCCAGTTCCTGGTTTTGAAGTATTGCAGGTTTTTCACTTGGGGGGGGTGGGGGCTTGAACAGAGAATTGACCAAAAGGATTGCAACATTAGGTGGGAAGAACATGTGACTTATTGTATTTTTCCTCTTTTGGTTACATAATGCTGGTTGCTTGTAAGAAGTTCTTGGGCAAGCCAATTCTAGCAATTATCCAAAAATAGATGAGCCAGTTTCAGCAGCAAAGATACTTGTTTTTTCTAACTGTTTTATAGAGTTTATTTTAGTTTTCAGTGAGATTGTGGTTATCACTGGGTTTATCTTTGCAGATAAACCAGCATAGTTAAATTCTCCTTTTGCTCTCTGTCCATCAGAAATGCTTCCAATCTACTTGTCCTGTGCTTGTCTGGAGTAACAAGTCAGATATGTACAAGAGTGGGAAAACTGCACTTGCATGAAATAATTTATATGTGCATTTGCTGCACAACTCCTCTTGTCAGAATGACCAAGCTTTTTTACTCAGCAAACACATACTTCAGAAGCAAGCTTTTTCCCATACTGCTGTTACTTTTGGCAAAATCCACTTATCCTTTAAAAGGACTGTTGTTGGATTTTTGCTTATTATTTTAAACAAACTGAATGGATACAGGGAGAATTGGAATTTGGACCAGGACTCAAGTGTCTAGATACCAAAAACCTTGGTGTTGACTAATGTGGATCTTGGAGACACTTGCATTCCATCTGTCTGTATGTATATTTGGAATCATTTTGTCCTTGTCTAGATAATATGCTGTGCATAACTCCCTAGACCAGTAAAAAGGAAATCTCTGTATAATTTGTACTTAAGTCCCATTTGTATTGTTTTGCTAGCTTCAGTGATAGGTTATTCAGGGAAAACAGATTGGTAGCTCTATTTTGTGTAAAATAAAACCAGTCTGTCTCTTGAAGTGGGAATGAACTCGGTGTCCTGGAGAACAAGTATGTTGACAAGTAGTGATGCAAGTAGATGTATTTAATATGAATAAACTTCACTATATTCTGTGTACAAATCATAACCTTGTCTTTTTCACATTCACAGATCTCGGTGTGCACTAAAAACTGTTCTGGGCAACCAGATTAAGGCTTTAGCTGAATCTGCTGTTGCCTACTGCTTCTAATTGCTAATGTAGTCACTCCAATCAGCATTAGGCTTTGCTGAGCCAGCAGCTTTGGAACAGCTCCATCTGCTCTCCAGGACCCTTGGCTGGCTTTGGGGCAGAGCTAGGGAGCTGGGATTACCCTCCCTAGTGCAGCAATCCAGAGTGCCCTGGGTGCGGTAGGAAAACGTGCTTCTCCAGAAGGTCAGGATTTGCTTTTTGAACCTCCCATGCAGCCTTTATTAAATGTGTAAAGACCCCAGACTTCTAATTGCTTTGTTTCAGGGTCCAAATATCCAGTTCCTTTTGTTGTGCAGTGTAACAGGAGCAGTGTCTGATTATGGCTTGTGGGCTGGTACTGATACTCCAGAATTGTCAGGTGTGCTTTGTGGACTGAAAATTTTTTGAAAGGAAGAGGGGCAGGTACCACTGTTGGTGCAGAGCAGGTCCGTGGAGATGTTGAGATGAGAACAGTGCTGGATGAATGCCTTGCTCTGGAAGTACTCTTAAAATTGCCTTTTTTTCCTCCTCCAATATTCTAGATTAAGCCCAAAGCCTGAGCCAAGATCTCTTTTAACCTACATCTCTTCCCTTGTCTGACTTAATTGGCTTGTGTGTGCCCCAGTGTTGCACTCTGAGTAATAACTGATTGAATTCAGGATCTCCCTTTCCATCTCTGAAGGCAACAACTATGCATGTTCTTTCCTGCTGTGCTGTGTCACGCCAGCCCTCACCCATCTTACGTTCCTGACGCTGCTGGCCCCTGGGCCGATGGCAGCCCCGCTTCCCAGATGTTGTCACGTACTGCTTGGCAGCAGCTGAAGTGTGTCAATTAAAGCTAGGTCTGGCCAGGAGAGTGGCTGCTGACGCAAAAACATGAATCAGCCTCTATTAGGGGATAAGAATGTAGATTTGTTCGGTTTGGGGGAAAGGGGAGAGGAAGTGGAAGGGAAGTTTAGATGGAAAAAGAAAAGGGGGAGGGAGAAGATGCTTTCAAGTGGGGCTGATAAGATGCAGAAAATTGGGAAGCCTGGGTTGACTAAGAAGGACAAGTACATGTAGGGGACAGGAGAAAAACATGCTGACATTTCTGAAGGTAAGGCAATTAAATTAATTTTTTTTTTAATTTGACAGAAGCAAAGTCCTCAGGCAGCACAGTGTATAAATAAGAGCAGTCCCTGCCCTAGTGGTTGCAGGGCTGTCTGTGTGAGGGATGGCTACAGGGAAATTTTCCTCTCTACAGGGATTGTTTTATATCTAATCTGGAAAAAAGGAGACACATCTGGGAAAGAAAAAGGTATGTTGACTGCTGGAAAAATGCAGATCCAGATGACTTCATTCTTTGAGTTGACATACTGCAGTCTAAGCATGGTTTTCCTCCACAGTATAAGTCTCTTAGATGTTCAAATGTCTATTAATTGTCTAGCTGTAGTGTAGATAATAGCCAGGGTTCAATTTTCTCTTGCAAAATAGCATGTATTTACATTTATTGCAAGAGATTGGAAAACTTTACTGCAAATATCTTGTTTCTGAGCCTCGTCCATACCATAGCAGTGATGCTCCTCTAGTGTAGATTTGATTGTAATCAGTGCAGTCAGCTCTTACATTTGTTAAAGCATTACATAAGAATGAAGCTTTCCTCCCAAGTGGGGCTGGTGTTTCGGTGCTTCTGTGCTGATACATTACAACAGGATCTTTTTAATTTTCCTCCCACTCCTGCCACACTGTGGACCTGCATGCATGATTTGCATGGCTGGCTTGGCTCCTTTGCTGCCTTGGCTCCTTTGCTGCCTTGCCTGAACTCCCTGGCTGTGTAGCTGTATCCTTCCCTTGACCCTGGGTGCCAGATGCTGCTGCCAAACCCCGCAGTTAATGGCTCTGCTCCTCAGTTCCCCTTCTGTAAAATTATGGGTGTTGTGGGTTTGGGGAGAACTGACTGACTCACTAGAGTGGCGAGGGTAATAGGAAAATACCTGTGAAGAAGTTTCTGGTTCTAGAGCAGGGCTTGAATGACAAATAAGGCACTGGCCAAACACTGATGAATGAGGATAATACTGAATAGCTATTTCCTTTATTGAGCATCATCCATTCTGGGCACTCGGCAAGGCAGCTGACTCAGGAATAAAAAAAGTCAGCATTTGTATAGCTTGATGTGGAATTATTATGCACAGAAGCTCTGGAGAAAAAACAGGCACCCAGATTTTAGGCTTTTCTCTAGTTTGAGTGCTTGAATTCATGTATCATCAATAATGTTCTTCTGTTGCTGTTGTATAGTATATTTATATGCTTGTGTACTTAATACCATAAAGTTGCTGGAAAGACGTTTAGAAGTGTGATTCTAGAGTCCTCTGGTCTGAGCTACCAGCAGTGCCAAAGAAATTCCCCCAATGTATTATTTATAAAAGCAAAGGTTCATTTTAAGTAAATACCTTGATTTTACTTTTTTTTTTTTACTGTCTCAAGTGAACAAAGCTAATGAAAGTTCCCAAGCATCATCACATCAGAGGAAACTTCCCTTATGTAAACAAGCTGTTTGAAACATCCAGGTGAATAAACTGGGGGGAACAAACAAGGTAGCAGTGGAGACAATCTTGGGTAGCTGCAGACATTACCTACAAGCCCTGGAAACTGATGCTAGATCCACAATGGCTCTTTCTCTGCTCCTCATTTGCAATGGGTCATTGGTAATAGCATATTGTGCTGCCCAAGGCAGAAGGGGACCTGTTCCTCTCCTCTCCAGGAGGCTCCGTACCACTGTTGGTGGTGCAAATGCCACCAGCTGAGACAGATGGCGACCAGTGGCTCCTGGGTCAAAGATGCTGTGTGTAACATTTTTCTAATGCTTCCCACAGCCAGATTTCCTTCAGAAGGGAAGTTAGGCAGCAGAGTTGTAGCAAGTGGTGACATTCAAGTGTAGAGCTAAGGAGTCAACCTGCTGCCCATGCCCTGGCTGAGGGACCTCAGTGGGCTTCCAGGAGAGGCTTCACACTCAGACATGGCTCAAAGCAATGCAGTGGTCTCTGCCAGCTTGGGCACTGGATAAGGCTGGGGACAGCAAGGGTTTGTTGCAAGCATCGCATCCAGTGCTGCATCTCCAAGGTCATGGCTAATGCCCCTGTTGCGATATTATATAGAAGGATGCAGGCCTGAAAGGGATCTCTATCATATGGCAAAATTAGGAGGGATGGAGATGAACTCAGCAGTGGAAAGGAGCAATAGGAAAAGCCAGAATTATCCAAAGTGTTGTGCAAATGGTTCTCATAAACCCTTGAAAGAAAAGGCAGAAATTGTGCTTCTGTAGGTTGCTTGAAGTGATGGAGTGGTGAGCTGTTTCACCAGCTTGGAGATTGTGTGTGAGCTTTGAGTCCAAGTGAAGCCACAGCCCTGAAGGGCTTATCACCCTATCCTGGTCTCTCAGTTCTTTTCTGTTTAGGGCTTGTGCAGCCAGCGGTGTTGTGATTCTTACAGGCTCATGATTTTGCATCTGTCCATACAGAGACACTTGTAAAGAGACATCATTCCCTCTACAGGGAAGCAGCTGCAGGCACTGCAGTCTGGTCCTGGGAAAGGGGGTGTAAGTACTCCAGGCAGCAACTTTACTTATGCTATATTTGGTTTTTTGGCATCACTGTTGATCCTTCTCTCTGAGATTCTCCATGTGCTTGTGCTGATGGAGGTTCATGGGATGGGGAGAAGAGCAACGCCCATCACTGGTCCTATGGTGATGTAGCAAGAGGAAACTTGAGTTTCTAACTCCTTGTTCATTTTTTTCTCAGCACTGATTTGTATTTCCTCTTACTCTTTTGATAACCTCATCCTTGAGGCCTGGCTGGATGTTGTACTGTTTGACTGTCTGCAGCGCGTGGTGGTTGTAAGGAGGCTGGGCTGGCCAGCAGGTTACTGATCTTAGTCCTGAAAATATTTTAGTAGAAGTTGTGTGAAACATCTGGGGAGTTGGGGGAGAGAGAATGTAATGACTCACTTGGAGCACGCTGGCTATGACCCCTGTGCTATAAATACAGCCATAAAACATGCTTTGTTTGAACAAACAGCACAATCTGCAACAGCATTGCTAGTGCTTTTCTGGTACCCGTTGTGCAGGAACACTTAGACCAGCCTCTGTGGTTGTGGTTTGCTTTCTTTCTGTCAATTGCAATTAGCCAAATTCAGCAACGTTTGCTACTGGGGGGCTCAGTGCTATACTGCTACTCTTACAGCAATATGGATTTTGCTTGGCATAAAAGATGACGTAAAAACCCTGCAGGGCAGGAAGAAATGACTCGGCACAACAGTTCTGTCCCTTCTAATCAGATTTGTGCTATGCTCCACTTATGCTGTGGTCTAAACGAGCTTCTCCATACTCCTCCCCCTCATGCCCAGTCCTTAAAAGTCCCAAGCATCAGCCCATTCATACAACTGCCCTTCACATCTTCTGCCTCTCCTTGAGCTTTCTCCTGGCCCTTCCATTGGGGTGTCTGTCCTGCTCTTCCCAGCAAGATCTCTACCTGCCAAGCACCTCTGGGACTCCTTGGCTGATCCTGCCTTTCCACTTGGCACTGTCCTCATTGCTGTAGTCTGGAGCTGCAGCTCATCAGTTTAGTGGGTAAGTGCAAATTGCCTGGCCCTTGGATTTCTCTGGTCTTTTAAGTGCTAGCAGAGACCTTCAGTTTGCCTCTTCCAGCTCAGGGAAGTCAGCAATCCTGCCTTTGTTTTCTGCCTTCTCCACCTGGTGAAAGGAGATGTTCTTTGCCTTTTTCCTAGAGCTCTGCGTTCAGCCCAGCTATGCTTTCAAGCTGCAAGGCAACTGGCATGCTGCGTTCTGTGCTCCCTGTGTGAAATGTGGATGTGCAAGTTCACAGGGTTTCCTTGCTCCTTCCTTGATACACAATCAGCTTGAGGTTTTAGGAATGCTGGATTTAACTAAAAATAGTCCAGACAATTCAGTGGGCCATGACAGATTCCTCCCTCCCAAGAGAACTGGCTTTGTTCTGAGATGGAGCCAAGGGTCAAGGAAAAAAAAAAATATTGGGAAAAAAGCTTAATTGTGGATTAGAAATTATTGTTTCCAGATGATGTCTTTGACTGTTTCGCTTCTCCAGGCTCAGGCAGACTTTGGTTTGTGCTGGTTAGGTACTTGCTACCTTGAGGCCTTTCCTTCTGTGCTTTCACCTGTGTCTAGGAAGGTGTTAAGAAACTTCTTTTAATTAGATGCAAGGCAGTTATTAGGAGGTCTTTTTTGTGGCCTGCATGGACAGAGCTTACTAATGATAAGAACCGGGAAGCGAACATTTCCTTCCTCTACACTGTACTTCTGTTGGATGCTGAGCCATGATGCTGTCCTCCATTTCTGGAGCAGTGAAAAGGCTGCACTTGGAGCTTGCCTCTCTGACAGTAAGACATCTATGAGATTCATATAGAGCTTTCCTACTTCTGCTGCAATTACAGTAAGGAACAAAATTGCAATGAATCTTCTTTGAGAGGATTCTTTCTGCTTCTGTGAAATAGACTTTCAGTGCCAAAACTGCTAAGTTCTGTGGAGGAATCACCATTTCAGCCTGGGCTGTTCAAACAGAGAAGAAAAATCCACTGGTCACCACTAATTAATTTTATTTTGAAATATTTACTTGGACTGAAGTAGTAGCTGCTCTTAAGTCTTTAAAGGATTAGCTGCCTGTTAGTCTTTCATGCCTGCAACCATTTATTTAAGCTGTTGCTGTAAATCATGCTGTTAACCTGTCATGCAAGGTTTTAACCTTTCTTTCCTTGTCAGTGGGAAATGCGTGGTACATATGGTCTTGCTGATGTGGTAGTGGGAAGTTAATACATCTGCAGTCAGGTATTCTGGGTTCTTTCCCCAGCCTCTTGAAGGAGGGGAAGGACAGAAAATTAATATAGTAATAATTTTCTACTTTAGGATATTGCAAAGCCTATTGAGGGGCTGTAAAAAATGTAGGGAACATGAGTGTTTGCAAATGCATCCTACCCCCTGCCTCTGTGCTTTTCCATGTGTTGTTACCAGGGCAAATAATTCCTCTCCCTCCTGCTGAACTGTCAGATAGGATGCAGCATTTCCTTTGCGCTCCATCCTGATGTTTGCTTGCATTTGTCATTCCGCGTTGCATCATGTTTAACTCAAGTGGTCAAACCATTCGACCAAAACCCAGCTGCCAGGGGAGGGTTTGCTCATGCAAGAGCGTTAGTTTCTGAGCTAAAAGCCGTGTTTAGCAAAGGAAATGTCAGGCAGATCTAGAAAGAATCCTTGAAGAAAGCTGAGAACTCACCTCAGCAAGGATTATTTCTTGCTCTTACCCATGTGGTGTATTTAGTGCAAAAGGGAAAGATCTCAGGTCCTTAAACCTACAAATACTAATTAGCATCACCATATAATTTTCTAGCAGTTGTTTTCATTAATATGTCATGAGAAAAAGTCTACCAGCTCCTATAATACTCATTTTTCTTGTCTCTGAACACTAACAGTTCATGTCACAGCATGACTTCTTCACTGCTATTTTGGGTGGTTCTTTTCCAGACAAATGTCTTATTTTCTCTGTATTTGATACTGCAGGTCAAGTGAATCCTCTCTGCCTTTTATTGCATGAGAACAGAGGCAGCACTGTAACATGGCCAGTTCAAATGTATGCCTAAAAATAGGCCAGTGGGTGGTCTCCAACTTCACATACAAAAAATGTATTTGTAAAGATTTCTTTCTGTTGGGTGACCGCATTTCAAATTGCTAAGATGACACTTCAAAGTTCAACTTACAAACGGCTTGTGTTTTAATCCTCCCCATGAAACAAAGGAGGCTATCTTTGACTTGCATCTGCAGTCGGCTGAGACAGTGAATGCATGAAGCTGGCAGCCTGCTGCACTCCTGGGAGTTTATCATCCCTTTAGCAGGGTCAGTGCACCAGGATGCTGTCCTGGTCTGACTATTCCCACCCTGTCAATGGGGCATGGGCCCAGGACTCAGAGTTAAGGGCAGGCTGACATCCCTTCTTCCACCTCTGCTGTAGGTAGGGAAAATAATTTAACGGTGGCAAGGTGGGCCAGAGCCTGCAAGAACACTTCAGTGACACTGTATCGGACTCTTTGGCACTGATTATGAGTAGTGGAGAGGTGGCACTTTAGGCAGGGAAGGAGTTAACAAAATAAAGGGCAATTTGTAGGGGAGAAGTTGGAGTTCATTGTTCCAGGCCCTGCTGTGCATTTCCTTTTTATCCTTTTATCTCAGAGTCTTGGCTCTCCTTCCTCTTCCTATTTTTATTTAGATGGTGAGCCCTTCAAGGCATGGACTGTACCTTAACCTGAGTGCAGCGGCACAGTGGGAAGGCTCTGTGGGTAGAGAACTATAAATAGTGAGCCTGTCCAGCCCTGTGGCATCCATGCTTGCTATAATTGCCTGGTTTGCACTCCTGTGACAAGTGTTAGTTCAGCTGTCAGGGAAAGAAGGAACTGAAAAGTATTGCCACAGACAGTTTCCAGCTCTCAAGTTGCCTGTTGAGCTTCAGTTTGGGCCCAGTTCTCCCTCCTGTCTCAGGGAGTTCTTTTTTCTAGCCGTGTGTGAATGATGATTCCCGGCATCTACCCAGTGTGATTTGGACAGTTCAATTTCAGAAGCAGCTTTGTAGAGGGCTTGTTGTGGTGCTGCCTATTCGGATCTTTAACTCATGCTTCAGCACCATGCTCATTTATTTTGTCTTTTGCCACTTGCTAGAGGAGGTTGATTCTACAGCAATCGCTTTGCTATCATTCCCAACATCACTGTGTGGTTTTGTTACTATATGCTCACAGGAGGAATTAAATGAGTCATGAGGAGATAGCGGATAAAAGGAATGACAACATCCAAGACCATCCTTCCTCTCTGGACAGATTGTGGATGTTCTTTCGGAATGGCTTGCAAGTGGGTTCAAGCAATGAAAGGTTAAACCAGGGATTTTCTCTATCACTTCTCTGCTGAGATGAGTAAGCAACCACAAGGGTGCTGCTGCCTGTTCCTTGCAAAGGAAAGGATTTTCATTTGAACTTGCAGTGGAGGTGGCTTAAGAAAACCTGTCTTATTCTGTGCTACAAAATTCTTCTAATGGACTTAAAAATGATTTTGTGCACCATGTCCACACCCTTTTGGAAGGGGAAATAAGTTGCTCTGGTCCTGCCTATACACATCTGTTAACAGAAGCTGCCATTTACTGCTGCAGCTTTGAACAACAGCTGCTCATGAACTTGATGCAAGGTGGCAAAACCCACCTTGTCTCAGGCTTGGAGACCATCTCTCCAAATGACATAGGCTTCATCTGATGGGTAGCTGCAAGCAAAAAGCCAGTGTGAATGTGCACTGGTAAAGCAAAAATGTCAGGAGCTGTCAGCCATGGGCTCTTGCAGTGCCTTTTCTGCTGGCACAACATCTCTGAGTCAGGAGATGTGGCTCCAGCAGTTCAGCAGTATTGGCAACTAGAACCTGGCAGAAAAAGAGAAGAGGGAGGATAAATGCATGCCTTCTTCCTGGCCTCCTCCTGCTCCCACCCTTCCCAAGATGTAAGGACTCTCCCTTGGCTAATTTCAGGGGCTATGCTTTTGAAAAGAGGACTGGGAATGAACTCTGCAAGGTGACTAAGCCCATCTCCTCCTTCCTCCTGACTCAGCAAGTTAAATCTCATCTATTTGGTACAGCCCCTGAGGTACCAGACATAACAGCATCAAGAAAATTAGCTTCTCATCCAAAGCATGAGCTGTCCAGTTGAGTTAGTGTTACTGTAAGTGTTCATTACTCTTCCTTCCTTATATTCACTGATAATGTTTGGATGAATACTGTGTGGCCAGTGAGCAACCCTATAGTGAGAAGCACAGGAACCTCTTCTGGGTTGTTTGTACTGTACTGGCTGCCAGAATCTGGTCTCCATTTACAAAATATTTTGCATATACAAAGGTGAAGGAAGGTCTCCTCTCTCTAAAAGCTACCAGAGGTAAAACTATCAAGATACAAACAGCAGGGATCCAACAATTCTGCAACTATGCAGATTTTTTTTCTCCTGCTCCTTTATTGATTTATTACATGAATTCAGGCAACTGTAACTTTGCAACCCCTGCTATTTATTTTTCTATATAGCAAGCACAGCAGTACATCTGCCTCTTGGATTGCTGACTGAAGCCTCAGTAATTTGAGTACTTGGACCAAAGTAGTCTGAGATCCTTGAACCAAAAGCCCTATTTGCTATTAAGAGCACTTTGCATTAATTAAATTTAATAGAATTCTTCCTGGGTCTTCCTACCTCCATTTTGCAGGACTGAGGATTTAGCTCAGACGACAGACCAGGAACTAAGTTGTTCAGTTTTAGAAATAGTTCTTAGAGTTAACAAAAAAGTTATTTCTTTCTATTTCCATATAACATTGCGGGGGGGAACAGCAATCAACTCATGATTGCCCCCAAGATAAATTATAAATTTATGTAGGTCAAGGAACCTGAGGTGGTGTTTTCCACTAGGTGGTGGTAGACAGCATTTTTTAAAAAGGGTTGTTCACTCTTGCTCTCTTTACCGTATAGAATAGAAACCCAGGGGTCTGCCCAGTTCAGTATTCTTTGCCCCTTACAGTTACTACTTCATATTCCAGAGGAAGAAGCAGAAACATCACTCCTGGTGAGCTGTTAACTTTTTTTGCCTTTTCTGGGGGAGTTTTCTTTCACCTCCTAGGCAGCTGTTGAAATACAAAGGGTTTAATTTTTATTTTGTGTAATCCAGTAAAAGATATTCCTCTTATCAATATACGTGTGTGCTGGGTTGTTCTTAACTCCTGGACTCCATCTGTGGGTTTCACAGAAAATCTTGTTAATCTGATGTGAGGCAGACTGTTTGGTTTTTTTTTTATTTCCTTGTTTTATGTTGTAAAAAACAAACAAACAAACAAAAAAACCCACACCAAGGAAACAAGATGGGGAATTGGAAATGAGCTATGGATCCCAGGCCCAAAACAATACAATCATCCCTGGATATAACAGGATGTGAAGTTTTGATCTGGTCTTTTGGAGATCCTGTACTCAGATCAATGATTCATGTCCCAGTTGAGGCAACACTTTGGTTTAAAATGGAAATTTTGAGTAAACAGAAGAGATGCCAGCCAAAAACATTTCAGCATTTAAATTTATGCCAGTAAAATGTACATGCTGCATCTCAAGAAAACCCTGACCTTCTGTAGTCCTGTCCTTACCATTTTATTTGTACAGAGCCATGAAGAAACAAACAAAATAAAGCTGGTGTGCTTGGGGAACTTACTCATTAAAGGTTGCCTCAGATTATTGCAATAGTATTGTGTTCTCTGGCTGCAGAGAAGGACACAGGGCCCAGGCTAAAGGCTCAGCTGTCCCACAACACTATCTCTTTATGGAGACTTTTAGCTCCACATGGGCACAACCTTACCACAACATCAAGTCCCTACTTGCATGATGTTGTGGTGATTCAGGCTGGCAAATATCACAAAGCACTATTTGCTCATGCACTCTCTAGTTGTTACTACTGTGATTACATTAATACTATAATATTTGTCCTGCGTCATGAAAGCCAGCATAATGACTGATGATTACAAAGAACAGAGGGAGGAACTGGGACTCCAGGACTGTAGTCTTAGCTAAAGAAAGTCAGTGTTACAGGAATTTAGGCCGGTTAGGGCAATTACAGGAGGAATTCAGGCTATATATTTTTGATGGACAGGTATTTTACACTGGTTGAATGGGGAGGACTGGCATAAGCCTTCTATTGTGACTAATTGCCTAGATCCAGCAACACCTTACTTGTTCAGGTAAATCCCTGAGTGAGCTTTGAGGAGCTCAGATAATCTAGATTAGGTGTAGCATAGAAAAGAAAATAGCAAAAGGAATGTGTTGTCTTTAGAACTTCACAGGTCTGCACACTAAATGATTAATGACTGCTAATTTCTCTTCATAGCATTGCTGTGAAGGACAGCACATGCACATCCTGTGTCTCTGATTCTTCCAACTTCTTTTATGGTCCAGTGAATCATTCAGGCAGAAAGTGATTGAATGTTTTTATAGATACCTAATGGTTCTTCACTACATTTTAGTAACAGAAATGATATATGCCAATAATGCCAGTAAAATTATTTTTACTTCTACAGCAGGACAGTGTGACAGCATAAAAGGGGCTTCAGCTCCCTGAGTGAGTGAAATGCTGGGTTATTTTCTGAAACTTTACAGCACAGAAGGCCACCTAGAAGGTAATTTATCTATTTAAGAGGAACAAAGGCCTGAAAAATGCTTTGCTGGGTTTGAGCCCGTGGTTCCAGGGGGTCTAGCTATGTCAAATTCAATTCTCAGAGCACTAAATCCACCTTTATCATCTTTCCCCTGCTTGTCCTTGGGATTATCACAATCCCAAGGTCTCTTTATCTGTTAAATTTCAATCTGACTGATGCACGCATCTGAACTTCCCACTTGCAGATCTCTTGCCATATTACCTGTATTTCACTCTGCCATCTTCCACTGGGGGAGGGCAGGTTAGAAAATTATACCACTTAAAAAAAAAAAAAAAATAGAACTGTGTGTCTGCCAATGATTCCTGAACACAGGAAGTCCTTGTAGGGAGACTGCATCACTGAATACATATGATCCATCTTCCTGTACAAAGTCCTGTCAACAGTGGAACTGCTGCAGTCTCAATCAATCTTGCATTACTAAAATGTCCCTTATATCATGGCTCCATGCTCCTCTACCCTAACAAACAAAGGCTATTAACATTTAAAAGCTGCACTAACTCTATACGTTTGGGATAAGGCCAGGTATTGAATAATGCTAAGGGATCAATATTCATAATCTAGAGCAGCAGAATAGGTATGTTGTGACTTATCCATGTCCTGTTTAGTTCTCCATATGGTTCATTTGAAAGCCTTTTAGAAGCTTAACGAGGAGAGTATTGCAGTGAATGTGGAAAAAATTATGCATGAGGATAAGAAGCACAAATGCTGCAGAGGCCTCATAGGGTCTATGGTCTTAAACTAAGCTCCTGGGTTTTAATGGGATCTGATGAAACCCTCTTTATTAGGGGCAGTGGGATGGAAGGGCTCGGACAGCTGGCAAACAAGTACTGGGTAAACATTTCCGGTAGCCAAACTCTGCGCAAACAGCAACTATTAAGGCAAAGACCTGAAAGATCAACAAAGAATTGCAGGTCTGGGTAAAATGATGCAATGGATTACAATTAGTGTCACTGGTCTGGGGAGCACAGGCTTTCCTATCGACTTACAGCTATGAGGCACCTTAATCAAATAACGAAAGGGGCTGGTGGGGGAGAAGGCTCAGCATCAGTCAATATTATCTCAAGGACACCTACTGTAAATTAGCAGGCTGATGTTTGTAGCACGGTTTCATTGTGGGGAGAAAAGGTAGAAATTACTGGAGGAGGTTCTGAGGGCTCAGCCCCGGCTTCCCAGAAAAGCATTGAGCAGCAAAAGGTTCCGTGAGCCGGCTGGCTCTGGGCATGTCCAAGAACTGCACGTACTGGAAACGGCAGAAGCCAAATTAAAGCGAGTTAAGGTTATCAAAACCCATTAGGAATTTCAGGCTTTCCTGACAGAGGTGGTGCCCATCTTTGGTACGGGCTATCGAAGCAGCAGATATCTGCTGTGTTTGAGAACACCCAGCTCCATGTGCTGGTGGGGGGTCATGTCAGATTTGCTCTGTCCCACCAGCCCGAAAGCCGTGAGAATCTCAGAAAAGTGAGATTTTTTTAGCAAGAGGGACGTGCGTGTGGTGGAGGTGTCACCTTTTGCAGGGCTCAACTTCCTTAGCCTTCCTCTTTTTTTTTTTTTGCCCCCCCCCAGGCTCACTCTCCTATTATAAAACCTGGATTTCTCCTAAAAAAAAAAAAAAAATAATAAAATAACCAAACCTCGGAAAGGGCCAGGGCTGAGGGCAGCCTGTGGTGACACCAGGCGAGCGCCATTTTCCTGGGGGGCTGGGGAAGGACACCCCCACCCCAGACGGGGGGCCGATCCCCGCTGAGGGGTCGGGAGCCCTCCTCGTCCCGCCGGCCCGGCCCGGCGCTTGGGCCACCCACCGCCCCGGGAGCCGCCATGGCGGCCGGGCCCTGAGGGGAAAAGAGCGGGCGGCTGGGTTAGCGGCGGGCGCCATCTTGTCGGGGGCGGAGCGGGGCCCGGCCCGCCCCGTGCTCTGCCTGCCGGGGCGGCCCCCCGCCCCGCCGCACTCGCCGCTGCCGACCGAGGGGAGCGGAGCCGAGCTGCAGCCCCCAGCGCCATTGCCGCCTTTAGCCCACTATGGCAGGTGAGCCCGTCCTCCTCCTCCTCCTCATCCTCCTCCTCCCGGGGGCAAGGCGCGGCCTCTCGCCCGCCCTGCGGGAGAAGCCTCGCCGGCGCCTCCCTCGCCGCACTCTCCCCTCAGCCCGCCGCGGTCGTTGCTCTCGCCTCCCGCCCGCTGTCACCTCCATCCCGGCCCCCCGCCGGCGCCTGAGAGCCGCCTTCCATCCCCAGACAGCCGGGGCTCGCCCCTTCCTCCTTCCCGGGGAGGTGGGTCGGGGCTCCCCGGCAGCCTCCACCATGTTGCCCGGCCGCCGTTCACCTTGGCCGCGCGGCTCCTGCCCCTCCTGCGCCGTCCGTACCTCTCCCCCCTCTCCCTTTTATTTTCTGTGTTGAAACCCTTCCACGTTCTCCGTGCCGGCAATTTTTTTGGCTCGGCATCGCCTCCAGCCCGTGCTGGGCGGAGGGGAAGGGGGCGCCTACCCGGGGCATGGCCTGGGCGGCCGCGGGACAGGGGGATGCCTGAGGTGGGCACCTGCGGCGGGATCACCTGCCCTGCGAGGCAGAGACAGGGATGGGGATTTATCCGTGGGTGTGGGGGGTGGTATTGTCTCTGTTCCATTGAGATCACGTCTATTTTTTAATTTTTTTTTCTTTACTCTGCAACAAAATGGGTGGCAGAGCCGTAAGCTTGCAAATGGGATGGAGAAATGCAGGTTAAATTCTCCCCTGGTCCTGAAGGGGTGGCCTCGCTTTCTTGTCTGATCCCGTTCTCGTGATACGCTTTGAGGTTGGGGTTGTTTTTTTTTTTTTCTCCTTTTTATTTATTTGCTTGCTTTTTTGGTTGGATTTTTTTTTTTTTCAGTGCCGATCGAGACAGTAAATATTTCCGTTTTCTGCTTTTGGTTTGCGAGCCCCGTTCGGTATCATGCGTGGTTTTCTTTTGTTTTAAGGTACGTTTTGGGTAGAAATAAGTGATGTAGGTAGCGCAGAGAAATGCCCAAACAAAGCTTGTTGAAAGCCTTCGATTAGGTTTCTTTACTTAATGGATAACGACTACCTACCTATACTGTGCATTTCTGTTGTTAGTGGGTTTTGCCTTTTTTCGTAAAAGATGGGAATGCAGGCAGAGGCTTGTACAGTTTCATTCCTGTCCTTTCATTTTGGAGCCGTCATTGTAATTTTGTAGACTGGGAAGACAAACACTTAACGCAGTTTGGGTCTCATGCAGCCTGTCCCTTAACCTGGCCAGGTAAGTGCAGGCAGGGGCTGACCCCAAAAGGGAGCTGCAGGCAGAGCCAGTAGAAGATTCTGGCAGGAAAGGGAAATCCCCAGATATATTTAAGACAAGGTAAAGACCTCGCATGTTAATTTTTCCATCTTATCATTTGCTCTATGCAGCTGACTCTCTTAGTGTGAGTTCAGTGCCAGGTAAATGCTGGGCTCCCTGTTGCTGTTGAACTTGACCAGCTGAAATAAAAATACCAAATGCTCCGTTTTCACCGGGAGCTGAGTACGTCTGTGTATCCTCACTGCAGCGCAGTGTTGCCATACTTGAGCAAGCTTTAAATTACCCAGTTTAAGCTTTAAAAAAAAAAAAGGGCAAAAAGCTGGTTTGGGTAGTGGTTTTACTGGCAGCTGGAGTTTGATGCAGGCTGTAAAACCAGGCGGAGAAGCAGAACAAATACTGGAGCGATTAGCTACTGATGTGCTGCACACTGCCAGAGCTAGACTTAATGCTGCACACCTTGATCTGCCTAGTGATTTCACTATAGATAAAGGATCATTGCAACAAGTAGCTCAGGTTAGTAAACTGGAAAATAATCCTTGCGATATGTAGAGCAATTGGATTAGTAGTTGATGAGCATTTACAATCCTGCTCCTAGCTTCGAGTCATGATCCAGATAGCTTGAAACTAGAGCAGCATTAACATGGAGATGCACTGAAACAAATTCAACCTTGGGCTAGCAATGAGGTTAAACAAGCCCTGAGATTTTTATCATGGATTTAAACAAGCCTTTGGCTCTAGTAAAGATGCAAATAGGAGTTGAAAATGTCTTGTCAGAGCCCTTGGGGATAAGGGAAGGAGTTAAGACTGCTATTCTCAAGGGTGGGTTGTGCTCCTGCTGCTCCTTAACAGGCCGAGTTCGTATGGTTTAAAATCCACCCTAATCTGTCACTTGTCTGTAAGCCCTGCTCTTAGCTAGGTTTAGATTCGGTGAACCGCTTTCTCAAGGCACCTGGCTTTCACATTGAGTAGATGTAAGGAGCTGGATGGAAATAAGGTTCTCTGAGTACGGGCCTCTTGCTCATTCTGCGTCTTCGGTACGGAAACAAATCTGAAGGAAGAAAAAGCTTTTCAAATAGTAGGATAATTTGGGCTGCAGGTCGATGAATGTTTCCTTTGGTGACAGCACCAATTTAAGCAGCCCCCATCCATCACTGGCTGTGCACTCCCAGCCTTGCAGTGACCCCTCGGTGGTGCTGGTACCCTTGTATGGATGGCTGCTCAGTCAGTGAGGTCAGGGAGCTTTTTTGGGTTACCCCACAAAAGCCTTGCTTTTATATTGAAGCCAGATCTGTTTGGAGAATTTTTACCTGCTCCTTCCCCTCCCTGAGCCATGGGTAGAACTGTGTGTGCATCCGTAAAGCCGTACAGAGTGGTATATACGTATGGGTTTTTTTTAAAGACTGCTAATATGAGAATTTTTGTCTTTTGTAGTTGAAGCTAACCTCGAGTTTAATTCCAGTGGAGAAATAAAAGGTCATGTCTTTGTTGGTATTAGTTGGTTGGAGACTCTTCAGGGGGAGCTTGAGATAATGGCGGTGTTTGAGGATTTTTTTTTTTTTTTCCTCCAACAGAAAACTTTATGACCGTGGATTTTCCCCGCATTTGTTTAGAAGACTCTGTAGGAGATGCTGCATTTGTATGCAGTTACTATTTCAAAGGTTTTTAAGTTAAACCAAGTTGAGTTTTCTTTCTTTGATTCTGTCACTATGTTTCTATTTTTTTTTCTTCTTGGTATAGCCAAATCTGTCAACTTCCTCAGTGTAATGGACTTTCTTATTGTGCTATGAAGTGGCTTTGTTGTGCTGTTTAGGTTGATTGGAGACGGTTGGAAAATAAATGGGTGAAACTTCACCCATCTTCAGTATGGATTCCTCCAGAAGTGGCTGTTAAGCTGCTCTAATGACCTAATCTGCACTGCAGCAGTTAACCTCTTCTGATCCTAGTGTTTACAGGGGGAAGTCAACTGGCATGCCCTCGGGAGCTATTCCAGTTCATAGCAGATTACAAACCAGCGTCCCATGCAAGGTGATTTTTGGAAGATCTTGTTCTGCTGTAGCTGTTCCTGTCAGTGTCTTTGTGTGAACCATGTAAGAAAAAAAAAATAGGAAGAAAACTCAAGCCCGAAAAGATTCTGTGGGCCCATTTCTTCAATAGATTTATTTTACTTTTGAACACTTCTTTATGCATTTTTCCTTACAAGAGAAAATGCAGATGGCTTCACAGAACAGTTTTTCCTCCACTGAAGATGATGGTTCATGTATTGCTTGAAAAATTTATTTGTATCAAGTGTTCTTATTTACGAAGCCTTAGTGGTCATCATTAAATGGTCTGACAGCAGTTACAGTGTGTTTTATTTTACTTAAAAGCTGTAGGGAGAAAATAATGACAGTCAGGATGAGTAAAAAGAGATGCATCATGATGTAGTGTAAGGCAGGAATAAAATAAATCATTTAAAATGAAAGCTATTTGCCGTGTTCTCTAGCCATTCCCAGGGGTGAAGTGCATTAAGACATTGTGCTAACTTCATGGTACTGCACATAACACTTCTATCAGTACTGGGGAGCATATTTTCTTTATGGCTAAATATTTCTAGTTGTTATGAGCCATCTTATGACAATGTTTATTTGAAGGCAGAAAAGAAATCTGATGATATTTGGCCATTTTCAGGTTATGGGAAGGAAATGTCTGCTATTTGAATGTTCTTCTGTTAGAGATGAATCTAAATGTGGATTTCTTGCCATGGTAATTTGGCCATGAAAAGAGTAGAACTACCTCCCTGGGAAAGGGAATTGGGGTGTTGAAACATAGCTGGCACTTGATGGGGAAAGGAAGTAGGAGGGAGAACTAGGCTTCTAGTTAAGAAGTCTCCTGCTCTAGTTTTATTCCTTGCACTCAACATTAATCTTGGCCAATTCTGTTGCCAAACATAGCAATAAAAATGTGTATGGCATCAGAAATACAGTGTGCCTAGTGATGCACCATGCGTCTGCCATGGTTTTCTAATCCAGTGTGCTCTCAGAGGTTTCATGACTTATTTTTTGGTACTGAATGTTGTCATCAGTCTAGTAAATAGTGAATCATCATTTGCCTTGGGCCTGCAGAGAGCCGTGACTCTTTTCTTGGCTGTGCCGTGGCCCCAGAGTAGAGTTGGGCTGATTGGGGTTTGAAAACTCTGGGTTGGTTTTGAGAAGGACAAATTGGCGGCCGAGGTTCCTGCCAGGCTGTTGCGAGGAAGTCCCAAAGCACGCGTTTTGGTTGTCTCCAGCCTACGCAGCGGGAACATATTGAAATACTCTTTGTTCCTATCCAACAACTCCATTTTATCATTTGCAGAGGAATGGCTGGGCTTGAGGTAATTGTAAAACTACTTTTTAACGGGTTTATAATTAGAAATTCAATGATCTAAATCTCCTTGTGTCTCAGTTCTCGGGCCAGAAGATGGAAGTGCTGGTTATGGAGGGCCAGGGGGAATGCAGTTACCATGCAAGTGTCTGGTCTTACTTTTTTTTTTTTAATTATTTTTTTTTAAAACTGCTTCAGGAGAGAATAAACTTTGTCCTATTCAGGCGAAAGGGAATTTCCAGAATTTCTTCTCACCACGTTCAGGCAGCCAGGTTATTTTATTCTTCCCCCAAAACCTACGTCACTAAGCACGTAGTAAAATTGATGTGCATTGGTAAGAGTGTGTCATGTGCACCTTAGAATGATGGTATAGCTGGATTTTAGCTTGCATATTATGGGGACTGATAAATCTTTCTCCTCTGAATGAGAGATGTTTTGATCTTGTACTTGCGTCAGCAAAATGCCTGAGAAAACAAGCTCTGTCTGATAGTTGTATTTTTAGGAGCAGATGGGAGCAGATTAGTCCAGTTGTAATTGTGTTTGAGTAGCTGTTTCAGCAGCACGGTACCTGTGAGTATTTTTGAACTTTCAGGCTCTGTGTGGTATGAAAGCAATAACTGAACTTTTTTATGCGTGTTTGGATTTAACCAGGATTTGCTTGTTATCTCCTTTGTGATAAAAGAGATTGTTTTCATTCGGTACCCGTTTCCTTTACACTTGCTTTAGATTAAAATTGCTTGAAGTATGGGCTCAAATTAGTATAAATGGTGAAGGAGAGATTGAGTCACCATTATTTTGTTTTTGACTGTTTTGAAATGTAATGACTCACTGAATGGATTTCAAATGGCTGCGTGTCCCCCAAATTTGTTGTCTGAATTTATTTTTAAATCGAACTATTGCAGTGCTTGTGTCATTGAACAGTTGGCTGAAGCATTTTGAGAATGCATGGTAGACAGCAGCACTGGCGTAGCAGGAAAGTAAGTAAAAAGCGACTTCAGGGGGGTTTTATGCACTTAGATTCCTGAGCATTAACCTCGTGTGTTGATGCTTTGAGTAGTTTGGACTCTAAATGTAGCAACGTGTTTTAATTGTATATATTCTTATTTTGCTTGGCCATGAAATTGCAGCCTACGGCAATAAGGCCTATTTTAGTGGTATGCTGGCTATTGGTACACTTGTAAGATTGTAAAAGTTGGGAGAATAAAGTGCGGTTCGGAAGCTTTAATAGGAAGGTACCTTAAACACTCCATCTGCTAAGTGTGCTCTTAGCTGTGTTTATATGATGAGGCGGTTAATGTGCTGTTAGTGAATTTATCCCAGTCTTTCAGTGCTGTGCATGTCGTTGTTGACCCGATGTTAGCAATGGGAAAGAAATGCTGGAAATCTTTGACCGCTGGGGCCTGCCCTTAAGCACATCTTTACAGAGCGGGCTTTCTTTTCTAGCCCAGAAGTAGCGATCTGAAGGGTTTCTTTTTTTTCTGGCCTTGTTCCTTTTATCACTTACCTGTATTGTCTTGTATTTAAGCATATAGCTCAGTGTTGTGGTTTTGTTGTGCTTTTAAAGAAAAAAGTGTGTATATGTTCTTATCACTATTCAAGTTCATATAGAATATCTCAAAACCAGGCATGTGACTCCATGTCACGACTTTCACTTTTTATTTAGAAGCTTGGAATGGAAATAAAATGCTGCACTGCAAAGTTAGCAACTTCTTTCTTATTTTGTGGGCTGAATAAAATGAAAGCATCCCAGAGCTAATAGTGCTTAATGGACTGTTCTGTGATAAGGTTTGAATTTCCATGGAGTCTTTGAATCCTAATGGCAGGAAAATAAATTCTTAAACTCTGCAATTTTTGCTGTGTTTATTACTTGCCCTTTGTGTGGGGAATCCTGTATTCAGACCCTTACCATACCTGAGCAAAGAAAACACATCCTCGTTTTTGCAGACGATGTACTCTAAAGCACATCCTTGTTTTTGAAGACAATGTACTCTAAAGCACCAGCAGTTTAACAAGTTATAGCAGCTTTTTTTTTTCCTTTTTCATTTTTTTTTTTTATACAAAATGAATTGTTTGTTAAAGTTGAGCTAGATGTTCCTGATGCAAGAAGCATTTGCTTGGTTGTATTTTAACAGATTGGATTTTTGATAAAAGCTTAAAGAGTACAGTTTCCTGATGAGCATTTCATTGTATGAAGGGCAAACTAAAGAAATAATTGGGATTCAGACTGACCAGAAAGAAATTGGAGCTCCAGGTCCCTATTCTGTAGGATCAGACTGCAAGACAAAATTGTGATATTCTCATACTGTTCTGTGTCCTTTTGTATATGGGAACAATAACAGTTACAGTCGTTAGCTGATATTGGAAATATGTATTTTCATGGGTACGATTTAACTTCGTGTGCAGAATTTTGGGAGATTATGCTGAGCATAATAGTTATTATCAATATAATTTTATAGGGCTCTGTTCTTGTTTATTGAGACTGTTAGACGCTTGTTGGTTACCTCTAGTTTATTTCAACTTACTAGTAGATGCTTTTAAAACTCAAACAAAAAAATTATGTGGAAGAGGGGGTGGCTTTTTTTTTTTAATACCCAAGTGTTGTGGTTTTGTTGTAGTAAGATAGTGTATCTATTTATTTGCTCTAGCCAGAAACTGAAAATTGAATGGGAACAGCTCAATTTGTGCTGTATTCATTTCAGAACATAGAAAATCTGGCTTGGTATAAATAATAATCTTTAGTGTTGACTGGCCCTACGGCTTGAATTTTCCTGGATTGCTAGTTGCGTACAGAGGTCTATTAAACTGAGTCGGCTCTTACGAGTCGGGCTTTCAAACAGGCTGACGTTTTCATTGTCCATCTGTCTTGTTTGCAAATATCCGAAAAAGCAAAGGATGGAAGCCTGAGCTGTTTCGGAGACGATACGTGATCCTTCTCGTAAAAACATAGATCTAAAAAGCCCCTTCTGTAGAAGGGGAAGAACTCCTGTAATCTTGAGCTCTGGGTACTTGTAAACATCCATTGCTAATGAGTCTTCCTCTTCTTTGGAAGGGATCAAAGACATTTAATGCTTTTCATGAAGATGCCTAATAAGGCAAAATTGAATCAAGCAAAGCTGTCAATTAAGCCTTCTATTAAGTTTCTTAGTATAAATGAGCCTAAACCCAAAGTGTTATCTGAGCTCTCCTCCTTGGCTGTTCAGTTTTGGTAAAGATTTTATGATCGGTATTAGCTCAATTTTTAATCTCACTTAGGTGCACTGTTCCTTGCTTTCTAAACCCGCTGAATTGTAGACCGCAGAACAGTGCACCGAGTGTATTAAGATCCGAGTCTAATTACTGTTTTTGTTCTGGAGGCTGTTGTGACAGATAATGTTTTGTTGAATGGCAGGTAATAGATTTATTATGGAGACAGCACAGCATGTGGGTACCTTCAAAGGAGACTCTATCTGTATTGGTCTCTTCTCCTCTTAATTATTCAAATGGAAAATTTTGTTTGAGGGCAAAATGTATGCCTAAATGATATTACTCCAAATAGTATCAGCAAAGAATTCTCACATTTTAAGCAATGCCAATTAAGTAAGAATAATTGTGATTTTTTTTTTTTTTTTAAAGTAGTGCTATACAGACATCTGCAAAAGAGGCCTGAAGATGAAGGAAATCAGTAAGGTACAATATTGAAACCACAGTGTATTGGCTAAAAAAGGGTCGTTTTACTGGCAAAAATCACAAAGAAGTATTTTACTAAATGTTGCCAAAATACTTTTTTGCAAAAGGCATGTCTTACTAAAAAGCTTTCCTTCAGTAAACCATAATTGGCATCAATATTATTATAAGTAATGTGAACTCTGTCAAAATATTACAGTTTTTTGTGCTTTTCTTGAGCAATCAGTTTGGTATTAAGTGGACTGTTCCATTTCTGACACTTCAGTTCGAGAAGAATTCACTTAGCCTTCTTTAACAGTTTTGTTGCTTGTAGGGATATTTGATGCATTAATATGTATTTAATGCATTCTTAATTAACCGCTTACGTATGGAGAAAAATCTTCAAAGCTATTGGACTAAATTACATCTTGCATCTCTACGTGGTAACATGTTATGTGACGTACAGGTTGGATGTTAGCTGGGTTTCAACAGGTCCTAGTTACCTCCTGTCTCTACTAATTGTCCCTGTGGAGTCAGAGGACTGAACCGGTGGCATCACATTAACTTCTCAAGCCGCAAGCAAGACGTACAAATGCACGTTTATAAGGAAGTAGATGATGATTGGTGTGCATGTAAACACTTTCACCTAAGCCCGTCTGAAACATGAGTACGGGAAGTTAACTAGCAAGTCTGGTTAAACACAAGCCTGTCTCTATAAAACACTTCCAGGCTCGTTGTGAAATTAATAAATTAGTAATTGGTTGGCTTAATGTGTGGGAATCAAATGTAGGATTGCATACAGTTGTTTAGTGTGTGGGCAGAGAGTGAGTAGTGCTGGTTTAACTTAAAAATCATTAATGGCAATGACTTAATTTTTCCCTGTGGCTATGGGAAACCAAGCTATGCTTAATGACCAAAACTCATGGGACAAACAGTTGGTCAACAGTTATCAGTAGTAATAATGGCATCTATTATTGCTAATATAATTAATATTAGCATCTATTATTGCTGTATGGCACCAATAGATGATCTGCTTGTGCGCCTTGCCTTTTGCCAGTTCCAGTAGAAGGAAATTCTCTTGCCCTTTTGGGGGTTGGCTCCATGTAAGGTCTCAAGGGCTCTAAAACTCAGCATGGTGACAACTTACTTTTGGGAAGGTATTTGAGCAGATGTGTTGGGATTGCACTCGCAGCAGTCAGCGTCTGAAGCCAGAAGATACTTGGCCTGCAGAACTGAGGGTACTGTATAACACAGCAAAGGCTGCCTGCACAAAAGCACACGAAGAATCATGCTGTCTCTCCCCCTCAGGGCTTGGAAGCCTTGAAATATTTCCTCTACAAGTGGTATAAATTTGCAGATTATTCCCAGGAAAGATTTCTTGAAATAATCTTGAAGGAGTGAAAGGTCACTGAGCAAGGAGGGCATAACTGTCCCAACTGGATAATTAAAAAGAAAATTAAAAAGTGTGCTAAGTTTGAGATTGACTTGTGGCCATGCTTTGAAGATTAAAAGGGCTTTTTTCATTTCAGATGAAGGAGGTTGGGATTGGTGGGAGGAGGAGTTGCGGCTGCTGGTGCAGTTGGGCAGTGCTGTGAAGCTGCATTTGCCGTTTGCTTACTGAACCATGAATGAGGTACCAGGATCACTGAACAGAAGTATGGCTGTCTGCTCTTTCCCCCCCTTTTCTAAAACATTTAGTCTTGCAGCTAAAGTTTTCAACCTGGCTGCTCACTATTTAGTGCAGGTAGATTTCTAGGCATCTGAGCAAATGGTGTATTGAGTTCAAAACTGTATGAACGTTTTTTGTATAAACAAGTTTTTCCTTTAGGAAATGAAAGTAACAGCCACTTCAACTAAAGGATAGAACTTTCCATGTTCTCTGCACAGCCTGTAGCATGATCAGTCTGCTGTTTTTTTCTGTACAGAGATTTAGCCCACACTTTTGAAACTATTTGCAGTCACAAAGATAGAGAGAGAGAGAGAGAGAGAGAGAGAGAGAGAGAGAGAGAGAAAGGTAAAACATGAGTCTGCTAACTAAATAGTAACAGCAAAATAATGCCAAAGTAATACCAAAAAATTACAAAATTGCAGCTTTAGCAGATAACACCAGCAGATGTTTCAAGTCTAGACTTAGTATATAAATTTGCATATCCACTCTGTTTTGTGATCTGCGGCATTGAATAGGTCAGAGCTGTTGGGCTGATCATGGGTTTTTGCTCGTGGCTAGAACCCGTGACTGCACCTAGGATGTGCTTCTGTGGTCTGGTGTTTGAGAAATGAAGAGATTGAAGTTGTAGATGTGAAGTCTAATTGTAGAGTTCCCGTTTGTAGCTTATTAGGTGTAGGGTTATTAGATGCTCAGGCTTATTAGGTCAGTTGTGTGTTGTTCCTTTGGCTGAGTTATTGCATACTTGAGTTTGGGCTGTATACTATGGTCTTTTAAGTGTATGTTGAAGTTAACAGCGTTTCCTGGGGCATCTGGGAATACTTGAAGGTAATGATGCTTTAAGGGTTGCGGTCAGCAACCTCGCATGATGCTATGTTGACCAATAAACAGGTTTTACTTTTGTCAGTTCTCAGAAGAAAAATGATTTGAGCTATTGCCTTTAATTACAAGCATACCTGGAGGTCCAGGAAAGATGTAGGCGTCTGACTTAGTTTATGGCCATGGTGAATACAATAGCAGGTCACAAAAAGCACATTCCTTCTCCATTAATTTTTGAAGCACTTTGATCTGTGCCTGTGGAGTGTATGGCTTGGCTTCACTACTCTCTTGTTGTTGTTTTTCCTTGAAAATTATTTCTTATTTCTTGCCCAGAAATCAGCCAAAGGTATTTTTAAAGGCACTTCCATCTTGTAATTACTTCTTCACGTAGAATAACCGTCAGTCTGCTTTGATGTACGTCTCAGACCCTAGATTTTTCTTACAAGTATTTCAAAATACACAGTTGCGGGAAAAGTTCTAAGAAACACTGTCATACAAGCTGTAACTGCATTCAGGATTTAAGAAGAAAGGAAGTTGAGCACAAAGCATTGCATTCTCTTAACTAGAAAAGTGGAATTCGCTTTACACGGACTGTCTCTAGGTATCCTTTCTGTTAGATGAGAGGGATGTACATTTTAATGGGTTGAGTCACGTACAAAGGGTAAGTGTAAGTAGTACCCAGGACCATGCATTGATCATTGAATTAAATGGTAAGCTTTCAAAGCAATTTCAGTAATTCTTTGTGTATACTTGATACAGCATTAGGGAAGAAAACAGTAGATGTTTTCATATTAAAGCATATCTTCTGGTAAGTGCTTTTTCAAGGAATTTATAATTCAGTGGATTTATAAATGTCTCTATGAGATCAAACTTAATGGCTTAGTCTTTCTGCTGTTCCAAGTTGTGGGTGGATCTATTTATTCTACTAGTATGTGATGCGATTTTCTTGTGTTTGCTGTATTATGTTAAGTGTATTCTGGAAGATGTTCATGCAAGTCTGCTGTATAAATTGAATCTTTTCACTGATGGAAAAGATTACATATTGGTAGGAAGAATACTTACATTAGGAGATTGCTACAAAAATGTAGTCGGGAGACTCGTTTGGCCATCATAAATGAGGCATCCTACACCTCACCCTCCTGATGAAACAGGATGTTCTTGCAAAGAAGATGTGCCTTTTTCTGACAGCTGAAGATTTGTGAGGCATCTGCTATGCTGGAACAGGCTTTTTTTTTTTTTTTTTTTTTTTTTTTTTTTTTTTTTTGATATAACTTGTACAACAGAGAACCTCTTCTTAACAGTTTTTTGGTGACTGCCATCAGACTTGCCTTTTTATGTTGTGTGTTTTTCTTGTTATTACCTGGCAATATATGAAGGTTCAAAGGAGGGATTTAGTTACCAGGTGTTTGCGGTCGCTGGGTCATACTTTTACCAGTTTTGATCATATGAGATAACCATTGTGTGCCATCCCTATACACAAGACATGGTTTTCAGTACAGTGGAAATCGGTGACTTCATAGAAGAATTTTGTCCAGACTCTGAGTGCTGCAAAACTAGGGAGGATGGCCTCAGAATAAATATTCAAACTCAGAACGTTGCCTGTAAATCGTCAGTTAGTTTACCAATGTCTGTCTAACAGCAAACATTTGTAATTTGACTAGGGCACTCTGAAGTATTTGTTTCATCCTTAAACTGAACACTGTACATCTGAGAAGAAGGCAAAAAATTGGGTTTCCTCATAATAATCAGAAGTGAACTCCTCCTCAGAGTTAACATTCTCAAGCAAGACAAATTCTTCCATCAGTTTAAATTTCAGATATTAAGCAGGTAATAAAAATGAAGTCTAGCTATGGAGGATCATCACAACAATGCTTCCTGCACTGAAGTAGAGCAAGATAAATTGTCTGCTGTGATTTGACTTCCATCAATAAAGTGCAGCAATACCTAGAGCTTCTCGTCCGTTTATTCCTGCCTGTCTTTCACAGTATTATGGAGTTTGAAGATGCACTGTAAAATATTCCACTGTCTTGAAACAGTAGTCGCAACAGTTATATCTTGAATTAACATTCATCTCAAACGTGGCAGCGATTAAGTACGTATTCACTGCAAGGGATTTTAACCAAACAACCTGCCATTAGATCTGTCCAGACTGTCGATCATGGAAGCTGGGTTTTGAGTGGAGGCATCCAGATTAGTAGGTGGTTTATTTGAACTAAGTTATTGAGTGTAAATACTAAGTAATCAGAAATAAATCTTTTGAATGATTAAATTCTCCACTCACCAGTGATGAACTTTGGAGCAATTAGTTTTAATTGTAAGGTAAATAGAAAAGTCTTGCTCAATTGGATACTTAAGTAATGTTACTTGCACTGAACTTGATTATACTTTGAACTATGATATTCAGGGCAAGCAGTGTTTGAGTCCCTGGCATTGTTTAATGCAACTATTTAAAAAAAAAACCAAAAAACTGGACATTAGAGTAAAAAAGCAAATGATTTATTTCTCTCAAAACCTTACAGTTTTTTCTTGCCATTGATCACTTAGTCCTCTAGCTCTCTGTGAGCACATCAAGTGCCTTGAATCTAAAATAATTTCCAGCATATTCCTCAAAAGTATTGTAGATGAGTAATCTTGCAGGCAGTCTGTTGACCTCTGGCACAGCAGTTTATATTTTACAGTCTTAAAACGTGAGATATGGTGATGCTTCCGTTAAGGGCTGTAAGCTTTCTCCATATTAAAGTTAGAAGATGTTTCTGTTTGTGAAAACATTTAGAATTCAGAAGTAAAGAGCAAAGGAAGGAATCTAGTAATTGGAAAAGGAGCAACTGGAGGAGACTTTCAACATCTCTTTGCAGTGGAGATTAAATGCTGGAACATAATGCGGTTTTATATACGCACGCATTGCATAAAATAATCAGTGGAGATAATTGGCTTTCTTCCACGCATTCTTAGTAAATGATGAATAAAGAGTATTGCACATAATAAGTGTCAGCTTTCAATTAAATGCGCCCTATTCAGTACTTGGTTCTTTGATGCAAGAACAAGCACATGCCGATTTCTGATCTGCTGATGATCTGCAGCTTTCAGGTCTTGACAATTAAGCAAGCAAGCCTTTAAACTTGCGTAACGCTCTCTTTTCTCATAAAGCGAAGGGAGCTAGATGGCGCCATCGGCCTGTCTTTTGCCTCTGCAAATTTGGGTTCAAAAGGTGTGTTTCAGGTAAAGTTGAGCTGTTATTCTGCCTTCGAGGTGGTGCTCTTGGCTGGCTCTCAGTTGGGCCCAAGTGGCAGAGACTCTGCGTATATATGTGGGCAGAAAGCGCCTGCTTTCTGGTGGCCTATTTTAATTATCACTTAATGGCACCGGTTGTAGAAGAAGTGGTGGTGTCTCATTAATACTGCGAGCTTATGATGTATTTGGAGAGATTGCTGCATAATTGCTTCCCTTGTAGGGGAAGGGGATGGTGTACAGACCTGATGGCAAGCAATAACGAGGCAGGGGCTGTGATGCGACGAATTATAAAGGGATGTTTGGAAGTGTAAGGGCAGCCTTAAGACAGTGCTGTCCTGCAGAAAGAGAGGCGGGTCACAGAGAGAACAACAGATTCATGTGGAAGGACTGCATGTTAATTAATGTTTTGTTGTTGTTTCAAGTTTCTCGCTTCTATTCCTGCCTCCCTCTCCGTCTCACTTTGCTTTGTGGCCCTGAACATCGCTTTTATGCAGCATTTTCCATTAGGAAAGCGAATGAGCCCAGCACAAGTTATATTGTGTGTTTTCAGTTCTTGGTGAGGTTGTGGATGGCTAAGCCTTGTCTTAGGGAACAGAGCTTTGAGATCTGGGACCTCCTGAGAACTGGCTAATTGCTAATAAAAATACTTCTGTGCAAGTTGCACAACGGAGGCTCACGGAAATGCTAACTTGGTGGAGAAAATCCCAATCCTGATTACAGCTGTTGGAGTCAGGCATGTTAAATATTTATGCAACTTGAATTTTGAGGGCCCCGGCTGGGTTTTCTCCCTGTAGAAGAGTAGGTTATGTAAAACACTTGAACCTTCTTGTTCGGGTTGATCTGTATGCACTCTGTCTGCTGTTACTCAGAGAGACTGACTCTCCGTTCGCTTACTTTTCGTAACTATGGCAGAGGCGTGTAGTAACAGTTTATGACCGTGTGGGGTCTTCCTGCATTTCAGCCGTTGTGTAACGCGCAGCGGTGGTGATTGGACACAGTACAGTTATACAATGTAGTGAGCCCAACCAGATTATAAAAATCCTCCTTTGGTATGTCTGCATCCTTTCAGGCTGCGGCTTGCAACTCGAACTGTTGCACTGAGCATAGGCTGGAAGAAAGGCAGTGGAGGAGTTGGCTGAGACAGTCTCTAGAAGTTGGTACAGGTTTCTGGAGGTAAGAGCTGCTTTGAATTCAGATGTTAATGGGGATGATTACAAAAATTCAGCTGCTTCAGTATGGGCATTATTAAGGAAGAAAACTGAAACCTGACAAACTCAGGTTTTTAATAACTAAGTTTCAATATCTTAAAGATTTGAGGACTTAATTTTTCATTTAAAAATTGTTATTACTGTAAAGAGAGACTCAAAAATATTTACCCTCTTTCCTGTGTACCTGTAAACTTTGGATTCCTTTTAATTTTTAAAATGGGAGAAATTTATATGAGGTTTATGTAGCAAAAAAAGAGATTTTAAGACTGACCCCAAAAGTACAGCATCTTGGTTAGTTTTTGTAAGTTTCTTGATTTCCAAATCTCTTTATTAAGTTATGTTAAATGGAAGTGAAAAAATTGTTTCAAGACAAGCCTAATAGATCAACTCAGTGTAAACTTTTTCAAGTGTGTAATCAGTTACTGGTTTTATATTGCTTACTGGACTAAAATTGTTCTCTTTCAGCAAGGAGTGAGTATCTGTTTCAAAAGCAGACGTAGGAATGCCTAAGCCTTTGGAAAGGAGCTTCGTATTCAGAGTTGAAAAAGTTGGCACATTACCCTGATTTGCTTAATAAATGGAATTTTTCCTAGATGAGTTTCTAACTTCACCTTCGTTTTAATGTGATTATGGTCTTGGAAAAAAAGTAGCTTTCATCAAAGTGCCAAGTAGAAGTACAAAGCAAGCTGAGAAGAGAACCAGTGTGTGCTCAGGTTTCTTTCTGAATGCTGTGAAGGAGCTTAATGAACTGTGTATTAACATCCATAATAATGTGGAGGTATCTGAATTCTTAGATTATTAATGCTCCGCAGGGAGATTGTAAGGACTACATACTATTATAAATCAAGTTAATGTGTACCATAAACAGTGAGAGAAGTGTACTGTGCTGCAAGTAAGACTATAAAGTAGTGATGTGTTTTATAAAGAACAGTGATACGCTATTTCATTTTTATTTACCTTGAGCGTCATTGCTATCTAGAGAACACTGCAGGTGTCATTTGATAGCAGTCACTTGATGTCAGGCTGTAAAGTTGTTATCTCCTAGATTTTGCTTGTGCTTCTTTGAAATGTAATCTTATAGCTTCTTTTGTATACTTCTTTCTTGGTCTTTCGTTAAGACTCTGTTAATGCAGACCATTGCGTACGCGTTGATGGGAACTCCTATGGAGGGTGGCGCACACATTGCACAGAAATTTGGCAAAATTGTTGCCTATTGGAACAATAAAATGAGAGAGTAATGGGGTGAAAGATGAGCGAGGAACAGCTTGGCCAATATTGTTTTTGACCAAACGCACCTTCAGGTTGACCTATACTTACTGGAAATACTCATATTTCAGATATTTTCGTTTAGAACCACAGCCTAAATAAGCTCTTTTTAATAACTTGATTAACCAAACATGTAGTTCTTGAAAGCTGTGAGATCCTTTGTTAAACGTCTCATTCAGTTAGATTTAAGTCCTCTTCTCAACAAGCTCATTCACACAGGAAGTTAATGAGATTTAGCTAATGTGCTTTAAATCAACGGAAGGTTTGAGCTCGGCATAACTTTCCTGTGCGTCTTTGTGTAGACATGTCCTAATAACGTTGGTCAGTTGTTAAGACATACTATTCTGGATGGCAGTCAAAATACCAACTACTTAAAAATTCATTAGTGCCTACAAAGAAGGAATATGTTTGCGCTTTGAAGATGTACTTTGAAGTGAAGTGAGAAACTAACTCGGGACCGAAACTTCTTAAAGTGCCTGTCAACTCCTGTTTTTTAAAACCTGGTCTAGTGGAAGGTGTCCCTGCCCATGGCAGGGCAGTTGGAACTAGATGATCTTTAAGGTCCATTCCAACCCAAGACATTGAATGATTCTGTGAGATGTTAGGAAGTTTGGCCATATTTAGCAGTACTTTGTTTGCTTCTGCTGCAGGTAAAGGGAAATGATGTCTTTTTGTGTAGTGTTACGTTAGGAATTTGAAGCATACTTTTCAAGTGTGGATGTAGTTTGCTCAAGTGGAGGGGGGAAAATCTCTGTGGCATTTAAGGATATGGTAGCATTTCAGCGCAATTTCATTTCACAGGAAGAAACTGGGTGCAAGAGGCACCTGGTAGAGACAAATCACGAGTATTTTTCAAACCAGAGAGGCTCAGTTTCAAAATAGCCTGAGGAAGAGCTCTACTTAAGACTAAAGCAGGAAGATGTTTTTTACATGTAGCAACAGAAGATAAAGCGCGGGTGCTCTGCAGCTTTTTTCACTTCTGTAAGATGGTCAAAATCCCCTGGAAGGTTGAAAAAATGCCCTTCAGGCACACCTACATATCTGGTACAGTTTGTGGGGTAGAGGACCTCACGGGCACTGTATCCAAGTGCCAATCTGGAGATGTAATACTCGGGGCCAGCACTGTGAAGCAATTGAACTTGTGGTTGCGGGCCTGCAGACAGTACTTTGATTGCATCATGTTAAGTACTTGTTGGGCTTTATTAGCCTCACCGATGAGATACTTGTTGATGAATTCTTTGAAATGGGGAGGACCTTTTTGCTTTGTAGGAAAACATCAAGCAACTTTTTGGACAGCTTGGAGTAGCAAAGTTGCTACTCTTTTGATCCCTTATAATTTGGTCAATAATATTTTAAAACCCCTTGATAATGTACTGTTTCATTTTTAACAATTTCTCAGAAACAAGTTTTGCAGGCTTACTTTATGCTGTTAAATAGCAGATGTGAATGGCTATGGCAGGCAGGCTGGAGAGTGAAAGGCGGAATCTTGTTCTAAGGTTCTTCTAGTATTAAAAATAGCATAACTTGGGACTTGTAGAAGTGAGGACAAGTATAAATACAAACCACAGTGCCTGTAGCTCGCATCTGAGGCACAGAAGACAAGGTGTGTCTAATAACAGGAAGAAGTCTTTGGTTTTTAATACCTTAATGGCAGAAAATGTGTACAGAAATTTTGTGCAACAGGCGTAACTAGAACCAATAGCAATCTGGAGAAAGCTGCTGTTCCATAATTAACTGGGAACTGCCTTGCTTTTGTGTTGAGTTGTGTGTCTGGCCAGGGGTAGCTGTACCCTCTAAGTAAACTTGTCTAATTGGAGCCTCCACAAAATTCCTAAATTGTCTGCATTGCCAGTCTTGAAAGCACAGAAGCACTCCTGTTTCCCTAATCAGTTTGGTACAGTGTTTTGGTGAAGGAGTTTCTTTCAAAACTTCCCTGATCTCTTGGCATCCATCCTGCTGCCTTCTGCAGCCATCTGCATCTCCCTGGATACTCTCGTGCTGATCCGAGCTGTGTGTCTGCCTGTCCCCCTTCTCCATGTCTCTTGGTGAATGTCGGCTGGCAACCAAACTGTAAGCAGTTCTGTCCTGCAGCATGCAGTTTCTCTTTAATATGTCCCTAGTCCTGTAGAGTAGCATTAGCTGCTTGGCCTAAATGCACTTTCTTAAACTAAACAAAGTAAATGTGGTGCATTTGTTACTGGCTTAAATTCTTCATAGCTGTCTGACGCTACAGGAACTGAGACTTTATCTTTAGTCATGGTCTACAGCGTGCCCTTTCCAGAAACAGCTCTGCAGTGCTCACAGTACTGAGTACTGAGCAAGTGAAGTGAATTTTAAAACTGGTTCTGTCTTCTGCTCAGACTTGGTTCATTTTAACAATAAAATATCCTGATGTGCAGGAAGTCCAAGTCCCTTTCCACATCTCTGTTGTGTGTCTGTTGCCAAAATTATAATCTCAGATGTTGAGGATGCCTTGATTTGTATTTAAACATGTCATGTGCCTGAGTTTTAGAGATGCCAAACACTTGAAACTGCCATTGGAGGTGCTGGAGCTCCAGATGTACTGCTGCAGTTCAGGTTATTTGCCTCAAGTGTTTTGAATTTATTTAAAATTTAGGTGAACCTAACCTTGGTTGATGTAAGGTTGGACAACTTCTGGCTGAGCGTCATCTCTGCTTGCAGGAGAAAGTTGTTGTTATTCACATGATTCTGACAGCTGATTACAACTTATAAATTGAAGATTGTAATTAAGCTGTCACCTTAATTTGATTCTAATCTCCTTAGTGTGTGCAACAGACTGAGCTCTCTTGGCTCTTCAGCCATCTGTAAAAGCCAGAAAGGTCTTGGGTTGGATCTGACATCGCTCCTTCCTCAGGGCGGTGTGACATGTGCTTACCAGGTGGCATACCTACATTAGTGCTCCTGGGAGCTTTTCCATCAGTACGCTCTAAAGAATGTGCTGTTTCATCGCCAGCTTGTTTTATAACCACGCCTGTTGTGCTTCCTTTACAAATATTTCCTTTGCACAGCAGTGTAAGGCCACTGAATGCAGGTCGGTTCCTGATATTTCCACAGTCAAGATGGAGACAAGAGGATCACAGGTACTGATTAACTAGTTAATTCTGTTTGACACTTCTATGCTAAGAGCTGGGAGGAAATACACTTACCTTTCAGACTAGCTAGGATTCTCCTTTTAACTCTTTCACCAGCTGGTTTACTTGTGTCCTAGACCTCCTCCAGCAGAACTTACTGTTTGAGGGAAAGCGATACAGCAAACCACAACTGTAAGGTAGCCATTTGCCATTTGTCTTTGTAGATGGTTCTGCCACTTTATAGAGCAGTAAAACATTTGTGATTGTCCAGCAGCTTGTGGCTGTGGCTTTAGGGGACCTGGTACCAGCTCTAAAATGCTGCAGCCCCATCATGCAAAGCACTAAATCAGGCCGCTTATGTTGTGTTCAAACTTCATGCCCATTGCTCATGTTTATCTGCTCAGCTTTATGCTGGGTCAGCTGTCTCCTGTCCTCTCAAAGCAGCTGCACAAATCAATATGGAAAGTCTAAAGTATTTTGGCTAACATCTTTGTATGGTGGGCCTGGCTCAGTTGATAGAAATTTGAGATCCAGTTGGAATTCAGAAAGACCCTCATGGTTTGAGGAAGTTTTTGTTTGGAATTTGGCAGATAAAGAAATACATAGAGCTGCTTCCCTCTTAAAGCTTCTGGGGAAAAAAACCTGCATCATTCTTACACTTTGGAAAAACAGTAATTTTCAGAGTTGAAAGTCATCGTGACAATCATGGGGGAACCTGAGGTCCAGGCTAAGCTTCTTCCAAAGGGTTAACCTCTGGGTCTGCTTAATGCAAATGTGGGGCGATGAGCTTTATTGTATTGATGATATATCCTGAACACAGCTTTGCTTCCCAGTTCTGGTGCAGCCAGTCTGACAGCACCTGACAAATTGTTGACACTCTTCTAATGGATGTTTAAAATAAACAAGCAAACAAAAAACCAAACAAAACAAAACAAAAACCAAAACCCCAAACAAACAGAAAAGCCCCGACAACCTATTGCCCCAAGCATGTTGCAGTCTGGAGGTCAGATTGGTTTTGTTTTCCCCAATCTTTGCTTTGCCAGACTCTGGATTCAAATGTTAAAGGCCCTCAAATATAGCACTGTAGAGATGAATGCCATCACAGCAAATCTGAATTATTTTTTTTAATTTGTCTTTAGTGGTTAGTGGGTGTTCTCAGACTAATACAAAAAAGTGGGGAACATTTTTAGTGTGGTCCAGCCAAAAACTATATCAAATGATGCTGCTTTTAAAGAAAACAATGCATGCAAGGGAAAAGACGTGTATATTGCAATTGCCTACTCCTTTAATGGGGTTCATGGTCCATTTTTCCTTTCCATGTTAATAAGCTCTTTATGTATATCTGTATCTTCTGTCCTGCCCAAGTTAACCCTTGAATCTAATAAGAGATGAGTTTTCGAATTATTTTTTTAGACAGACTTTCATGCAGCTTGGTCCCTTGTGAAATGGAAGCTTTTCATGCAGCCTGTCTTGGTATATGGGCAGATTTCTCTGTAGGAAGACCTTTGTTGTATACTTCAGTGAATGTTTTTATTTGCAGTAGAGGTTCCAGAGTAATGACTTGCAGGCAGAAACTGCAGGAAGAAAAAGAAAAGTACATTTAATTACAGTCTTGCATTGTACATCTCTGTCTCTGATGGTTTTTATCTTTTTTTCTTCCTGTGAACTTTGAAATGCATTGTAACCTGTTTAAGCAAAATAGGAGGTCCCTTGGTAAAATAGAGAATGTGGTATTAGTAGTCATGAAAATGCAAAGTGTAAGAACTATCATGTTGTGTCAAACCAGACATTCCCATAGCTTTGTGTCCTGTTCCAGTGGTGCCAAATCTGGAAGATTTGTGTGTTGGAGAAAAGGCAAGCGTGTCAAGGATGCAGAGTGGCCTTTCCCCGGCTAGGAGGATTTTCCTCTTGTGAACTTGCACCTGACTATCCCCTGCAGTAGGCTATTTGTCTAGATACTAATCTTATCTAAAGCATTGTAAACCCATGTCAGCTTTTGGCCTTCCTGGGTTAATCATGTATGAGCACTGAAGATAATTTGGTATAGAAAGAGATGAATGTTAATCAGTGTCCTAGTGGAAATTTCACTTCTAGCCTTTCCATTTGATCCAAGGCAGCAGATAATACAGTGTACTGTGTGTACCTAGCTGGCGTTGAATGAGTTTTATCTCTTTTTACATGATGTTTCAGCTTCTGATCAGTTAGATGTGTTACAGGAGGGCTATAAAATGTCTGAGTTATCTTGTTTAGCTATGCTCAGTTGGTGGGATAAGAGGGCTGATACAGAAGAGTCATATCTTTCAGATGACCTGGTCTCCTGCTGCCTAGAGATTTCTGTTTCAATTAGACACTTCTGAGTGCAGAATCAAAGTATTCTGAAAATCTCTAATTATCATCTGTGCCATTAAGTGCAAGTTTAATTGCTGAGTAGAAGCAAGAAGAGTTTGGGAATTTGTTCTCCTCATTTTCCTTGGACTGCCCGCCCCCCGACACAGCTATGTGTAGTGCTTGTGTGCATGTATATGTTTCTGTACACAAACACAACACTCCCTCTCTCTAGGAAAAGTAGCAGATGAGGCTATTTTTGCCTGTTAATTTGGAGTCACTTGTTTGTCATCATCTGGGAACCCTCATCCAAACACTATCGTTCTAGCTATTGTGTTTCAGCTCTCAAGAATTAATATATGGCACAGCTTATTTGCCTGCTCTCCTGATGTAATTCTCAAGAACAATTCCCCAGGAATGATCACATCTTCTTTGAGAAGATAGCAGTCTTACTGTTTTGCAGTACAAAGTAAAATAGGATTATATGGTCTTTTCTTTTGTATTGGTAGAGATGCTAGTTAATGCTAACTAAGAAGCTTATCGTGCCAGAATACCTTAAACCAGATCTCCTGAATGGCAGGTTTCCTGCTGGTGTAACTCTTACACTGGTGTTTTATTGGCATGGCTGCATTTGTTAGGGAGGTGTAATTCTGCCTTTTCCCTTTTCCTTTCCAATCTGAGATGATAAAGCTGCCAGATTAAACCACGCCTGTCTCCATCACTGATTTTCTTGGAGAATAAAATATGTCTACATTGACAGAAAAAGGCAAATTGTTTTCTTTTTTTTCTTTTGTGCTTGAAAAAAATCCCTTGTGCTTCTACAGTAAAAGCAAACAAAACCCCTCAAAAAAAACCCCACCCCTGACATCCCCACTGCCCCCAAACCTTTAACTAGTTTCTATCTCATACTCCTCTCTAACCTGTTCACGTTGCCTCTCAGACCTGCATAGGCAGCTTTGAGACGAACATTCCTATAAAGATTTGAGAAGGCATTGCCAATTATCTGTGCACAAACTCAGAAGCAGACAAACTAATTTAAAGTGGCTGTTCGTGTGGAGATTTGCACTTTCGAAGGGGAAGTCTGTGGTTATTGTAAAAATGGGAATGCCTTTTTTTCAGAACGGCATGACGGTGAGTACTGGAACTAGTCTTCTCCTTTAGTCTTAAGTTCAAGTGAGAAATAATTAATTATGCTAACTTAATATTTACTTTAAGAAACAAGTCTTAATTAAACCCTTATTTGAAGGCACTACATTCCATTTCATTTTGATTTAATTAGGACTGCTTCAAGGCTATCTCAGTGCCCAAGTAGTATTTCTTATGTACGTATATTTTCTCCCTTGAAAAGTTACATCACTTTGAAAGATTAATATCTCTTTCACCTGAAGTAACCAGAATTTTCTAGCAAATGGGCAATTAACAGCTATTAAGAGGTTCTAAAATATTAGTACTCTGTAATTTTTCAAACAGTCCTAAATTGCCCCTAGCAGAAGGGTCTTTGTCAAGTTTCATTATTATTGCAATTACAGTAGACATTCAAGCTGCTGGCATTTTCCAGAGCAGCGTTTTGGAAGGGAGGCTTAACAAAAAACACGAACACTACTTTTTTACTTTCTAGTATATACATAACTGTGTTTTTTGAATGTCCCATTAGCTGCATTTCCACCTCTAGCAATTAAGTTGAAAATGTCATTAACTTGCTTTTGAAGTAACGCCAGTGTGCAGTGGGTTTTGCTGCTTGAATGTGTTCCTGGCTTTGCAGAAAATTTCGCTTGATAGGATTTTGAAAAGGCCGTTTTTTCAGGTTCTATCATGTACTTTCATCTGTAGCTTAGGTTGTTTTATCCGCAGCTGTCTGCAGCCGCACTTTCTTTTTTTTGAAGCTCAGTAACTACAGGTTGCAAAACTTGGTTTGCTGTGGAATTTTCTGTGCTGTCCTGTGGGAAGTTTAGGTTCAAATCTGTTAATTCATGTTCCTTAGTCTTGGAAATGGCAAAAGCGTGGATGACCATGGACTAGCAGGTCTAATTTAAGGAGCGAATGTGGGAAAACTATACTGTAGTGACCCATCCGGGAAAACAAAAGAGAACCAGTAAGCTGTACAATCTTTCCTGTTCCTGTGCCAAAATAGTAGTGATGCTAATTAAAATGCACAGTTTTATCCTGAAGCAGTTGCTTCAACATCATCAGGCAGATTACTTGGAATGTCCCTCGAGCAACTGGGATAATTTCGGGTAAGGGTGTTTGGCAGAAAGGGCTGTTTCTGTCTGTCTGAAATAGGCTCACTGAAAGTCAGGTATACTTCACTGTCTATCTAGTCTAAGCTTCTTGGATGCTTTTTATTTAAAAATAAGTTGTTTTAAAAGGAAGGATTTAGTTACACAGCGGTGAACTTGTGAGTAGGTCTACAAATTTACACTCTTTGAAGAAGCACAAGTATTGTTTGCAGTGGATGTTCAATAGCAAGCTGTTCTACATTGCTGCGTAGCTGGAGTACAGGCATACTTTGTTCCCAAAAAGTTCTGTGGAAATGACTGTGAAATTGAAACAAAACCTGAGTTTTAATATACTACTAATAGTTGAAGACCACAAGAGAAGAATGAGAGAATAAACACAGTATTCCCATCCTGAAAGAATTTAAAATACCATCAGCTTTATCTTTAAATGGTAATCTGCTAATTATCAAATCAAAAAGGAATGCTAAGAGTTGGTGGGTCATGAGTGTGAAAGGGTACCAAGGCTGCTGGGCATGTGTGTTTGTACATATAACTTAGGTAATCAAGAAAAAAATCAATTTCTCTCTTCAATTCTAGGTGCCATTGATGCTAACGGTACTTAAAAAAGCAACTCTAATGTCCCAGCTGGATTACTGAGCATTTTTGTGATTCCTGGAGGTGCTGCTGTTTAAATAAGAAATTGTCCTTAGTACGTGGCCCCCAGAAGCATCCGCTTGGGTACTGTATGCAAGTCCTTGACATTCTGGAAACGATGGGGATTGGTAAGAATACCACTTCGAAATCAGTGGAGGCAGGAGGCTCAACAGAAGGCAAATATGAGGATGAATCTAAACATCCCACCTTTTTCACCCTGCCTGTAAGTAACACATTCAGGTACTACATAGTCAAGCTCAGTGTGAATCAGTCAATAATGCTGTGTTCTAATTATGTTGTACAAAACCTTTATTTCCACAAGTAGTTAGTAAAGCCTCTTTTGCCACTTGTTACTGTTTATATATAAACATGGCCAATTATGTAGTTGTTTCATGTGTGTGCTCCAAAGCAGTGCTGTTCACAGGACGTGCAATACCCCTGACAGTTCATGGTTAGAACAAATAACTGTCCTACTGCAGAAGGCACCAGCCCCCCCATATGCCCAGAGTTGCTTGACTAAGAGTAGCAGACAACAGCAAGGAAATATTTCCTTGTCTTCTGTTACTTATTCAGATTTTCAGTTGCATCGTTCTGTTGTACATGTCTGCCTCTTAAGAACTCTTCCAGTCTGCTGCAGGTTTCCCCCCACCCTCAGTTGACACTGTCCAGGCTTTGAGGAGCCGTATGTGATGTCTTTCAAGTTTCCGTATATTCCTAGGCATGCTATTATAGAAATGATCGCTTGCCATGCTTGTAATGTTTTCTGACAAAATATGAAAGGCAGATGTCAAGTACCAGGAGAGAAAACTGAGTGACATGAAGTGTGATTGTAGAGCAAATGTTTATTTTAAGACTTTGTGTTTCTTTTTTTCTTTTATTTTTAAGGTCGTGATAAACGGTGGAGCAACATCCAGCGGTGATCAGGATACAGAAGACACAGAGTTGATGGCCATCTATACTACAGAAAATGGCATAGCAGAAAAGGTATGTGGTGGTTTCCTTCTGGGTGAGAACTCATTCTTGCTTTTTCAGTTCTATTATTTGTCCACACTAATTTTACTTGGCTGAGAGATTTTCTTTCTCTAATCAAACATGCTGACTTGCAGATTCAGATCAGGCTTGGGGGAGCTCTGTCCTCATGACTCTTCTGGTCACACATTTTAGTTGCAGAATGCGGGGAATGACTCAGCAAATATTAGAAGCAGTTAATGCACTTTGACCTGGCACCAAAATTTGTAATATGCAATTTTTTTATTTCTTCATTTCCATTGGCCTTTTGCCTGGTTTCCCTGATAAGGTCTTTCTGTTCTGGTCTTCAGTTCTTAACTTTTTCTGCATTTAGTCAAGTAAACTGGTGGTGTTGAGCACCTTCAAAAGTGGGATCTTTCCCACTCTTTCCCAATTTCTTCCAAGCTCCAACCTCATAAACTTAATTTTTCTAGTAATTTTTCCAAGTAGGGGGCTGCTTATTATTATTATTATTATTATTGAGTGACAGCTTTATGAATGAATTTCAGGTCATTCATAAAAACCCTTGAATATTTTTTTCTTAGGATAATGATGATTGTATCTTAGCTATTCAGGAAGACCCAGTTGAGGCCTCAAAGGAGACCAGTTTGGTTGTGATTTTTTCCAGCTTTTTTCTCAATTCTATTGTTCCCCAAGCCTGTTCAATAATAATCTTGCAGGCAGAGATGGTGTGAATCTGAGCTTTTGTTTAAAATAAGGAAGAGGATTACAGTAAATCTGAACAGCACCTTTTTCTGAAATGTTTGTCTAATTGGCTTTGCGGTTAAGCCTTATCTCCCAAAAGCCTCAATTTGACCAAATTTTTCAAGTGTCCTAATGGAAACAAGAACAAAACTCTTCCTGGTTCCAACTAAGAGCATCATGATGCTCATTTCTTTGAGGCTGTAACTTCTGCTGGGCAAGGGTGATATCAAAGGGTGTAGTTAAGGTTTTCTGACTTGGACATCAAAATTCACTTCTGAATTTTAGACTTAAAATATACCCTAAACAGGTGATTCTGACGGAGGTCTTTTAGTGTTAAATTTTAAAAGAATGTTATGAATACCAGGATGTGCCTGTATGTCTTGAATACATCTCTGCTACCATCTTGATCATGCTGATGTTTTAATGGACAAATTTTGGCAACTGTTGAGATGCATATGTCTGTGATGGTTGATTTTTGGAGCATGCTCAGACTAGCGTGGAAAGAGACAATCTGATAAAAGCCTTGAGCAAAAGGTGTTGGGATTAAATTGCGCAACTAGGATAAGCGATCTCTAGACATTAAAGCATGTCTTCATGGCCTGCTTTTTACTAAACGTGTATCTTTCTCCCTTCCGCTTGATCCGTGTGATCAGAACTGTAAATGATGGATGATAATTCACCTTAAAGAGACCATGAACTTTTAATCAACCAAATCTGCTTGAGTTAAAGCTTTGCTGTGGCTTACAAAGAAGGAACAGTGAAAGGAGGAGCTGTAGCAATTAACAGCCTCATGTATTAAGATAGTATTTCTGGTAATCTAGGCAAACCTCCTGCTCTTCACTTAAAATAAATGTGTGCATGAAGCATGTTTGTTCTTGGCTTTCCATTCCTCTTGAGAAATCATTCACCAAAAAAAGCATATGAAACACCTTGAATAAAAAGCCTTTAACAAAGAGGACTGAAATGTGCTTAATTGCTGGAGGATGCCCAGTGCTTACTTTGTCTCGCAATATTTGTTAGCTGAAACAATAAACTATTAGCAGAGATGAGAAATAACTGTATTGCTGCATCCCTATAAGATAAACAATACTATGTTGCTTATTGCTTAATAGAATTAATTTGAACATGTTGTCGGCTCTTTGTTTAAGGTATTTCTCTAAATGCCTTATTCCCTGCAGTTAATCAGTTTTCTTTTGGTCCTGCCCACTAGTACTTGATAACAGAGCCTTCATCTTGTACTGTTGTTGGTGTTTGCTTCTTAGGATTTTGGGTTTGGTGGTTTGGTTTGGTTTCGGGTTTTTTGCTCCACCTTTCCCTCTGTCTCATTCCGGCCCCCCCCCCCCCCCCCAGTTTATACTTATTCTTTGCTTTTTTTCATTTTTGTGTTGTCCTACCTTTGGCCAATTAAAAATAAATTAAAAAAAAACCTAGTCTCTGATTGGTATCTCATTCAAAAAGGTGCAGTTCATTCCCAGCAGTTCCTTACAGCGTACTATGGCATACTTGACAAGCACCAGCACATAGTCAGTATGTTAAACCAGCAGGCACATGCTCAAGATATGAAAGGGTCAGTGACTACCCAGTGACTTATCAGCAGGATAGCCAGACCTCACCCTACTTCTCAAATTCCTCATTGTTCAGTCTTGGTCTCTTTTACATTCGTTCCCTTTAGCCATTATCTGCTAAAGGTTTGATGAAGGTGAAAGCTTCCTCTTCCAAAGCAGAGTAAGTCTGGCTTTTGGAAGGAATGAGGAGTATCCTGGATTTTTTCTTTTTATCCAACCACTTTGCTGTGTAGGACAGACATTGCTATGACAATTGTGGCTTAAAGTTTGAAATTCTTTCGTCAGAAGACCTATAAACTTCACTTTCTAAAGGAGAGCTTAAATTGGTTAGCAGTTGTTGATCCGTGCCCAAAGAGAGCTTTCTACATGCCATGGACGAGTTGACTTGTTCCTAGGCCTGGTGCCTGCTGATCTTTTTTTGTTCTTTGCAGAGAAATGTAGGCATAAATGTAATCACAAATGAAAAGCTCTGAAAGGTCTAACAAACTTGCTGCATGTGCCATGGTCTTTCTGGTAGAAATAGGTCATTGTTTATGATTTCTGCTGCCCAAAGAAGAGGGGGAATATATAGAATAGAATAGAATGACAGGTGGAACAGTTAAGGAATGTACTTGATGCAACCTCATCAGTCCTATTAGGAAAATTAGTGTTTGGCACTAAATGGAACAATTAGGTAGCTACTGGATGTTGGTCTGGCAAAGTTAGAAAATAGGCCAAAAGGTGGGTTTCCAAAAGGCAGGGGCCAAAACAGGTCACCAGTCTGCACAAATCACTTACTGGATTTTTAGAGAACCTGGTATCCTGCATGGGAACATCATGAACTTTGAAAATCCCATTTCTGTCTGTCCTTGGAAGGAGTAATGCAGGTTGCTCAGTACACAGTGGTAGGTGTTTCATCTTTTCAAACGGCAGTCAGGTGGGGAACTATCCAGTTTGTTCTCTCAAATCTGTGCTGCTATTTAGGTGGCTTCAGCAAGCCAACGCTGACATGATTCATGAAGCAAACAGTTAATTTCTGCTGATACCTCTCTGTTCCTATCTCAGGAGCAGATGTTGTAACCATTCTGACTCTTCCTTCATGACCTCTGCCTCTCTGAAAGTGCATGATGACCTCTTAGTCAAAATGTTGAATAAACAGGCGGTATCACTGGTGAGCAAAGTTCTCAGGTGGAGCATATGTTGCAGTGAAATAGAGGAGAGGTGAGGCAATCATACACATACATATATTTTTTGGTATATATATATATGTATGTGTTTGTATAGGCTCTGGGGAACGGTTAACAAAACTGCTTTATGACAACAGAAAGTATCACCGGAGCTTCTCAGGGCAAATCTTTGTTTTCCTGAGAAAGTTCTTAAAAGAAGCCTCTAGTGCTGACAAATTTCCTGCTGTTTGTCCATAACTACGTTGGCTGTTGAGTCTTCCTTCTTCTGCCTGTCTTTGTGGGTCAGCCACTTTGTGCCTTACTTTGGATCTGCACGTAATTGCCTTGACATGAGGATGTACGCGTTTTTCCCTAAGTTCCAGTTAAAGACAAGATGTGTACAGGTTTACTGCTCTTCAGTGCTCTCCCTCCAGTATGAAGTGAAGTTCTAAAACTCAAGTTCCTGATTTTTTTAATTTGTTTTGTAGAGAATCAGGTCAGGAGAGCGGTCTTCCGTTTTTCAGTCAATGAAAAAATTGCATCGGTGCTGCAAATTGACAAGATGAGTTGTACAGTGAACAACTTCCCTTATTCCTCTGTTTAGGACCCGGACCTTATTTAAACTAACCCTGGTGAGCAGATTGCTCGGTGCTTAATGTTGTTTAAAAGAGTTTTCTGGAATTAGTGTTTCTATATTTTGCTTTTCCACTGTAATACCCTTGACATTTCCATAGTGATGTGGTCATTTACACTCCCTGAATTTGAATTAACCCAGTGGCATTTGTTTTCCCAACAGAAATCTGAGGTAAGAGGGAAATACCATGGATCAGTTTGGCTTCCCTGACCTTGTAGATGATAAATCAAATGGAGATTATCTAAGCATAATCTGTGGATGTGTTGTGATTTTTGAAGAAGACCATTTGAGGCAAAGTCATGAGTCTGGCAAAGTTCCCGGTCTTTGTGTAAGGCTACTTCACATGAGTTTGTTATGTTCTAGTGTGGATTAGGTCAGAACAGTAGTTATATAAGGTATTTTTTGGTTAGTTGAACTGAAATGATAAAATCTGATACTTCCTCCTGCTTTTGTTGTTGGTATTTGGGCTTTGGAGCCTTGTATTTTTGTTCTCAGGAATTTCAAAACCAGACAGTTTGAACGAAACAATTCCACTTAGTTGTAAAGAAGAAATGATTGAGCTGAACCGTGTTTTAATGGAAAATCTTCAGGGATTTTGATGCATGTATATGTGTGGTCATTTGTCTGTTAGCTCTCTGCAAATTAGGGCACATGGTACGCCAGAATGTGGTCTTGCTTAAATTCCTGTCGGTTTGGAGTAAGTCCCCTTGACTAATATAAATTGGCTGTGGATGTATTCAGTTATAATGATTACCATTTTTCTTGACTGCTTGAATGTGGGGTGGAAGCAAAAATAATAAATCTTGTGACTAAAAAAGGTTAACCAAGACTGAAATTGAGTAAGAATTAAGCGGGGAAGCAATTACCTTAATAAGGAACTTTCTTGCCTCTGATTTTGGTCTCTTATGCAAGGATAGCCATTCTGCTTTGAAAATAGCCATTGTTGACTCTTCCACTTACTTCTGATTCTTCCCTTTTTTTCTTCTTTGTTTTTTCTTTTTTCTTTTTTTAAATAAACAGTTCTGTCATGATAATCCCATTTTTTGGGCACCTTTTGGCTGCCTGTTCGGTTATATCATAAAAGAACAATTGTTGTCTTAGTATAAATAAGCAGGGAAGTTCAGTAGCTACAGCTGGAGATGAGCTTGTCGTCAGAGGTAAAAGGCTTTAAAAATGTAACGTATCAACATTGCGTGGGAGTATTATACCAGCCCTGGAGTATCTGGGAATTGCCTGATAATTCAAATTCAGCTTATTCATATGTAACAGTAACCTACTGTTGTTGTTTGTGTCCTCCTCCACTTTTTTTATCCTGCCCGCCTTTCCACCACCCCCCCCCCCCCCCCCCCCCCCCCCCCCCCCCCATCAAAATAGAGCTCTTTGGCAGAGACACTGGACAGTAGTGGCAGTTTGGACGCACAGAGAACTGACATGATTTACACTATCGAAGATGTTCCTCCTTGGTATCTCTGCATATTTTTGGGGTTACAGGTATGTTTCAAAACAGCTATAATATTTTTCTGTGTAACTTTTAAAGCTTGTTTAGCATTTTCTGTGTAGTTCATTGCATTTGTGTATGTGATAATTTTATTCTTCCCACGCTCTCACATGTTTGAATAAAGTGTTAAGATAGTTTCTTCTGAAGTTGATCACAAAGATTACTGTGTTGATAATGATCTATATTACTGTTGGCTGGCATATGCATTTGTGAGATTCACTTCAATATTTAGTCTTCTAAGCTGCTGTTAGCAAATAAGTGAGCAAATGCTAAGTGGTAAGTTTCAGAAAGTGACATCTGGCACCTCTGAAATTAAAGATGGGGAGAGATAATGGTTTCGTCCTGAAATACTGAATATTAAAGCTTCTACTGTAGTCATTTCAATTCTGCAAGCTTGATAGCCTCATCCTGGACCTGTAGGCTCGCTAGTAAGTGGGGCAGGCAAATTCTGCACTCTTTGGAGTGAGAGTGTGTGCTTCCTGCAATGAGTAGGAATCTAGTGGTGAGCTGGACCCTACTACCAGCTCAGCCACTCATTTGTGTGAAGCTGAACAGCTCATTTCATCTCCTTTCTTTCTCAAATGGTAATAATATCTGTCCCACAGGAATGCTGAGAATTTGTTAATATCTGTAAAGTATGCTGAGATCTCCAAACAAATACATTCCAGAGCATCCTTTTTGTTTCTGCCTTTCCTCAAGGACAGGCGGTTCTGTAGGATTATATTTTTACTTGCATTGTTGAATATGGTGGCTCTTATTTGTTTGTTTGCTTAATGTATTTGGATTGAAAAAGAATTAATGAGTACCTAGTTTCTGGTACTTGGGAATGAGCTTATTTGCATCCTAGTTTCTGTGTGCTCTAAGTTCATTTGTAAGCTAATGGTTTTTCACATGGTTGAAAGTGAATGCAGTTATTTATCTGCTTTTCTGAGTTAGAAGCTGTTTTCAGCACAGTTTCCTAGATACCTCCTCATCAAGAACAGTAGCCATGTAGCTATTTAAATAACCTACTTTATCCTACAGAAATAGCGATCATTAGCAGCAGACTAGTAGTAGCTCGACATAGAAGGGAAATATTTGAAGAAATGCTCAGGACCGGGAAGTGAGAGCCTTGGTGGATAATTCAAAAGCAAAAATATCCGGTGAAAAAAAAAGATGGTCATAAATTTATTTACTTACTAGTATTGGCTGCAGTATTAACAAACCATTTTTCTCTTTACAGCATTACTTAACATGTTTCAGTGGAACTATAGCAGTACCCTTTTTGCTAGCTGATGCCATGTGTGTTGGATTTGACCAGTGGGCTACCAGCCAGTTGATTGGGACCATTTTCTTCTGTGTGGGCATCACTACATTGTTACAAACAACTTTTGGGTGCAGGTGAGATTCAGGACTTGTTTGTAATTGTTGAGATGGTGATAAGCCTAGGTAGCTGTTGGGATTTCCAGAATGCAGTCCAAGATCCAAGAGGTAGGTAGTCTACTTTCAAAGGATAAACATGAAATGCAAGATAGCAGGTCACATACAGGGCAGTTAGGGAAAGCTTTTGGAAAGCTGCTCCCAAAAAAAGGTGGATCTGAAATCAGAGAAGGCATTCCAAGGGTAAGAAAATACAGCAGGGACAAGGAGAGGGAAGGAGGAGGGAAATCCATGAGGACAGAGAAAGTAGAAGTGTTTCTGGGGGAAAGGAAAAACTCATACACCTGGGTAAAGAGGAACTAATTTTGATATTTTTATTAGCTTCTTGAATGATACTATAATGATCAAGAATTATATTCTTGCCAATATTTAGGTGATTGTGATTAGTCCTACAGCAAATTGTGTGCTTGTTCCCATAAAGGGCTTGTCAAATTAAAAGGTAGGGAAAAATTATGAGGGTAACTTTTTATTCAGTGAACTGACTGTCTTTGTTACCTTCCAATACAAACAAATAATTTGGTTTTATTTGTCAGTTGCTCTGAGTTGCAGGTAATGATCTTTTCTTGAACTGGGAAGAAACACAGATGTTAGTGTAGCCTCACTGGGATGCCCGTACCTCTCCTTTGGTCTGCTCTCCTTAGCAGGATGCAAGAGACCAATTCAAGTGTTAGCAAATACTTGTAAAAATCTGGTGTTGGTATGAACAGGATGTTGTAAGTTTTATTAACATGAAGATAATTTTTTTTTAAAAATGTATGTTCTACAGTAAACACTGCAGAGAGGTGTTTGACATGTTTACTTAAACTTTTGTTGACACTGCCTGTGGGAACTGGGAATAGCTAAAACCTGCAGAGTTATTACTTCAACTTGAATAAACCAAGAGTGATAAGTAAAACCAGAATAAAAGTGCGTATTTTAAGAGTATACCCTCATGTGGTTACTTGAATGATTCATGGGTCATTTAGTTCAATTTAAGAACAATGTGAGCTGAAATCTTGCATTCCAATAGAAAATGGACAAACACCCCCCACATTTTTAAAGATTTATCTAAGAAACAGAATCTTTGGGTGGAAAAGTTATCTCAATAGGGTGCAGAAGGCAAGCCTATGATGGATCACTTGCAGTTGTAGATCAGCTTTTCATCTAAAAATTTTCCAAATATTTCAGGTTTTCCAATGTAATCTTTAGTTGCTATTTTAGTTAGCTTTAGTTAGTCTTTTTTCCTTTGAAAAAAACCTTCCCTTTATTTTTTTACTATGTCTTACTCAACTTCTTAAATCGCTCTGTTGTTTTGGATGAAAAGTTCATTCTGATGAAAAAACAGCGTAATGAAAACTGTTGAAAGAGAAAATTTTCTTTCCCCAATATATTTTCTTTTAGTCAAGGCTACCTGCAGTTAATAATCATATTTTCTGCCTGATTGACTCTTTGTGCTCATAGGGTAGCTTGCCTTAGCTGCAGTCATAAATTTTCAAGTACCTCGTCTGAAAGGAGGCAGAGGAGCAGAGTTGTGCCCTTTGGTGTTTTGAACCTCTCTTTTAATGGGAGTGATGTATTTTTTTTCCCATCCTCTATTTGTGCTTTATATAGGGAATCGAGGGATTATTGACCTAGGCAGGAACTGGAAGATAAGGTCTTTTATTGTTCGACTTTGAGTGTCTCTGCCCTGGATTTACTGAATTTTAAAATCTTTCAATTTTGTAAGAAGTGCAGTTGTGGATGGAGATGAACTCAAAGGGGATCTTGCTTTTCCTGTACTTCTACCAGCATTGTTCTTCTGTCTCAAATTTATCAGAAAAAGCTTTTATGCTTCCTGAGACTTGCATCTCTTCGCAGAACTAAAGTTTGTCATAATCTGTCTTTTTTCCCCCTAACTAATCTTGGGCTCTTTCTCTTTATTACGTAGTATAGAGTGATTTGGGGCTCTTGCAGAAACCAGTGTGGTCCCATCAGTTTGCAATGCTCTGTTCCTTCTGTATAATCCCACCTCTGTTCTCCGTGGTGGTTTGTTTTGTTGTTTTTTTTCCCTTTTCGGTGGCTTCCACTTGCACTGTGAAGTACATGTTTATATATTGAAGAGGCAATTGTGTTTGGGTCTTAAAATAAGTGATCTTGTATTTAAGGAGAAAATTTCTGTGGTTGAATGTTTTATAACTATTTAACATGTGATTCTGGTTTTATGTAAGGGTGGGAATGGGGTATAGCAGCGATGTTCTCTAAATGAGATTTTAAAGTATTTATTGGCAAGTTTGTCAACTGCAAAGTATTTCAGCAGATAAAGCCGCTATGGTTTCAAAAGGTCAAATTCCATGGTTTAAAGGTCCTTAAAGATGGATTTAGCTCAATTATGTGGCAGAGTTGTGGTCAATTTGGTACCCATACTAATTTTAGGAATTCAGGCTATTTATTACATTATGTAATATGCCAAAAGATTTGGCAAGGATTCAGAGTAATTAGTATGACTGAGACAATCAAATACAGCTTTAACATACTTAAACATTTTAGGTTTGTTACCGTGCCCATTGCTACATTGTCTAAGCATTCTTACATCTGTGTGACATGTTAAGATAATGAAGACATTTCCAGGTGACTTAAAACTGCATAAAAAGCTCTGTCTTCACAAGGGCTGGTGCCAAAATTGAGCAACTTCACAATTTAGACGTGAAATTAAAATGATACCCCAATCATAAGCTGGTGGTACTTTACCCAGGTAGTAGTGAATGCCTGGCTTAGCAATGGGAAAGCTATTTTGTAAGTCATGTTCCAAACTGCAGCTGTCTCTTCAGAAAGAGACTGGTCTTGGTTGACTGATTTTGACTAAGAAGTTTTAAATTAAAATTTTTTAAAAAAGACTTTTTATTTCTGCTTAGAAAGAAAAAAAGGCAATATTTTGAGCCTACTGGCCCTTTTGGTAAATATTCCAAGTTAACTGTCTCACGTAAAGGTTGAGTGGATAGCTAAGTGAGACCTGCTAAGATGTTATTAGTCAATATGTACACAGGGTATTTTATGTGATACAAAACTCACAATCTGGGCCTGAGTCTTAGTACAACTGACTTCATCACTGGAGAATGTGTTTGCAATGTATGTTTACAAAATCATTACGGGGGGACAGAGTACTGTGTAGGTGGGATAGAGAAGTAACAGCTTGTTACAGGTATTGCATATTTTGCCATGGGCACCAGCTTGCTCAGTGTGCTTAATGAACCTTGAAAAATAAGGTGAATCATTTGCTCATAGCTACTGACCATTTCTTCACCAAAGATAAAGCTTTGATTTTTGCTTGAAGAAACTTAGAAGCGAATTGCATGCCAGTCAGGTGTGCTCAGATGGCTGGTGTATTTTATGAAGTTTGACTTCCTAATGTAGTTTTCAACGTTTGTGGTAGGTGGGTCGGTTTTTTAGATTGCTCATGGCCCAAACTCCTTTCCAATGGTAGTTCAACTGTTCTAACTTCCTGCCTGTGAACTTTACAACTACTGTTAGTAACATGCTTCTGGTTTGATCTTTTTTGTGTTAAGCATGTATAGGATTCTTTCCCCCACAGATTTTTTTTTTCTTTTTTCCCATCTTTGTGCCTTTTCTGATCTTCATCTGAATCTGCTAGAGTTAGTGCTTTTTCCTTTATTGGTGTTTGCACTGGCATCAAGGCACTTCATTGCAGCTGTAAAACAGCCATAAACACGGTGCAGTAACTAGAGCCGCATGAGCAGTTAAGTGTTCCACGTGTTACAGTTTGAGATCTGCTATTAAAGAGAATCTTATTACAATCCATTAATGATGGTATTTATAGAATAGTTCAAAGTGCATCTTCGCTGTAGTTAAGTAACATTTGGATATTTGTGGTGTTATGCAAGCTATGGTTGATTCAGTAAATACGTAGTTGGTGCTGGTAGATGCTTTTTAGATCTTAAACCTTTTGGGAAGTGTAAACGCCAATGCTAAGAATGTCATCTTGAAATTCTTGCAGCGTTTCTGTTTATTGTTGGTAACCACCTGGAACATCTAATCAGCTCTTATCAACCTAATAGTTATTTACACATACACTTAAAGATGAATGTATAAATGACTGTACTTCAAGTCACGCTGGGGGGGGGGTACTGAGTATGCAGTCTGCATACTGGTCTATCAGAGAGCTTTTTTAATGTGGCAGGACGGTAAAAGCTGCATGTTCAGCAGTCTGGCTGGTACTTACATCAGAATGTGCATCTGTATCCCTGTTGCGCTGCTGAGTCAAAACCGTAAATCAATATTTGGTACCTGTGTGTTGGTGTCTGGTAATTATCTGTTATAGGCGTTGTATTAATAACTTCATGCATGTAGTGTCTTCTGTTAGGTCTTTGGTTTGTGAAGTCTTAGTATTTCTATGGCTGTTCTTTTTAATAAGAAATTCTCATATTTCACATTTTTAATAACCCCTAATAAAGGATGGTTTTGAGGATGAGTAACCACCTAACTGCAGTTGATATCCTGACACGGTACCGTAACACCAAAAAATGTCAGCATCTCTTCTTTCCCTTTCCACCAGGTTACCCTTGTTTCAAGCGAGTGCTTTTGCATTCTTAGCACCTGCTAGAGCAATACTCTCCCTGGAGAAGTGGAAATGTAATAATACAGGTAATTGTCGTTTATGCTTGTTCAAGTTTAAGTGACAAATGACCCAGATCACGTATAGTGCAACTGCCAAACCTTTTGATATGGAAATGAAGTAATGAGCAGTGAATATGAAAAATTCTCTCCTTTTTACAATGTTAAAACTTTGTGCCTTGGAAAAAGATTCCTAAAAATGCCCTTGTGGAATTCTGTTTCTGGCACTTTTTTAAATATAAAAAATGTTGACAAAAGAAATCTTAGCAGCAGCATAAAACAATTCTTTTGTTAACAATGTAGAGAAAGGCAGAAGGATTCCGTAAATGTTCCTTTCCATTATTTGGAAATAGGGAGTCCAATCGAGCCCTTTTAAGTTGAGTAGTAGGAAGTTTGAGCAATGTTCAGCATCACCTCAAGACCAGTATTTTTACCTGTTTAATTGATACCTGAGAGGTTTTACAGAGCAAGCTTTGACAATATTTAGCTGTTCATATTAACTTTTTCTTTGCTAACGCCATCATCCTGAAGGGTTTTGAATTTATTTAGAGTGAAAATGTGCAGTAAAACTGCTTGGGTAGGGGGCTTTTGCTTAGGTTAGAAAACTGAAGTGGAAACAGCTCTGGCAGTTTTCTTTTTAATGGTGTGTGGTTATTCAGTAATAAGGCTGTGGGCAGTGCAAGGCAGCAGTATAGAGAAGCAGGCTGCTTGCTTCTAATTAAAGTTCTTCCCGGGGGGTCCTTGATTCTGTAATAATTTATATTTATATTATTCATGTGTTTATACATCTCTCTTGATTCACTTATGACCATCTAATTAGTTTTCCTGATGTTTTTTCTGTAGAAAACTTAGTTTTGAGCATTCACATTTTCTCACTGGGGGAGTCAGATTTAGCTCCTGAGAAACAGCACGTGGGTTTCAGTGGCCAAGTTTTAAAGGCAAACTGTGGTGTGCTTTAGTAGTGCTAACTGTGTTGGATATTTCTGTGCACCAAAATATGCAGGTATCCTAATACACACCTTGCTGAAAGAAAATACTGTCTGATAACCTTTGATGGCAAAGCAATTTTTTCCACTACTTTGGCTTTTGAAAAAAGAGACTTTGCTGCATCTTGCTCTTGAACCTTTTAACCTTCAAAAAGGGTCAGATGGGGTTATTATCACGGGTCAATTCATCATTCAGCGAGTGACCTAAATTGGTGAACAACAAACGTTGGAGTACTTGATTCCTAGGGTGCAGTTGAGTAATTCTCCGTTCATCCGTTTACTGGAGTGGGAAGAGAATCCCTAATTGACCTTTGTTTCTGAAAGTTATGTTTTTTTCCCACTTTGGTACAGTGGATAGAATTAGTGGTTAGCTCTTGGGGAACGTAAGCATGCTATTACTTGATTTGTAGCATTGCAGAACTTTTATTCTGTGTAAATCAAGGCTCATTTGTCAGACACAGCTTGAGGAGAGATTTATTTTTTATTAAATAATGCTAAAATGGCTGAGGAATAAATACCTGTGTTTTTTCTTTTCTTCCTTTTGTAAGATATAACAGTTACAAACGGAACAACAGAACTGCTTCACACTGAGCACATCTGGTATCCCAGAATACGAGAGGTAATGTAGGAGTAGCCTTTAGCTGTTGATCTGTCCAATTCCAGTTAAGTTTCTCACCTAACCATCTGTGTGTTCTTGTCTTTAAGTTGGTAATTTCTTCTTTCACTGCAATTTTCATTTGAATATATCCCTTTACTCATTTCATGGAAGTCTTCCATCTTTTCAACTTGTTCATTGCTGGACAGCAAATACAAGGAGTTAGTTACCACATTCCAAAAGATGCGCACTAAAATGCACAAGCAAGACGAATACTCTTCTTATAACACTTTGCGATTTGTGCCCACTGCTAGCAGTTCAGCTGCTACCAGACCACTTGCCTGCTGTCACTCTGTTCAGTAGGCTGTCCCGTGGAAGGTAAATAACGCAGTTAGCAAATCTGGTTCATCCCTAGGTGTCTTAAGTTGGAGACTATTTTAATAAGACATTGATTCTGCCAAGAGACTTGCTGAAATATATCAAACTCCTTCTCCACTCGCAGCATTGCAGTCTGAACTTCATCATGCTCTGCAGAGCACAGGATGAGGGTTGTGCCCAGGCATCACACTAGAGTGGTAGATAGCGTAGTCCAAATTAAGGCGTGTGTCATGGAATTTATCTCCCATCCCGTTGCTTTGGGCTGCAAACTTTTTCTTAATTAAAAACAACCCCTCTCTCTTCCCCATCTTCAAACCATAGCTACATCCTGCCAAGAGCCCTGCAGCCAAGAGGGCTGACAGTCTCCTGAGACCACAACGCTGCTCTATACCAGCTTCTAAGGAGCACTTGTGAACAATGCAGCATACACTCTGCCCCTAGGAGCTAGGAGCATCACCTCCGTGGCGCCAGCAACCCTTGCCGGTTCGATCTGAGAGCTTAAAGGTTAGCCTGGAACCCAGGTCTCCTGTCTGACAGTGTGATGTGCTATCCACACGACTACCAGACTGGCCCACTGGTCTGTTGTGTAATAGTTTTGTGGAGAAAACCATAAGTGTTATGCTTAAGCAATAAGTCACTTAAACATAATGAGCTGTTTTATGACGAAAAATTTGCTGAGTTCTTCTGTGTCACTGAATTCTTTTAACTGCAGTTTGTAATCCAGAGCAGAAAAAGAAATGTTTTGGGTTTGCTTGTAAGATTTGACTGAACTGTCTCTTTCCCGTTCTTGTGTGTTCAGATCCAAGGTGCTATTATCATGTCCTCCTTGATAGAAGTGGTGATCGGTTTGCTTGGCCTTCCTGGCGCCCTGTTGCGATACATTGGACCTCTGACCATCACGCCAACTGTTGCTCTCATCGGCCTCTCCGGTTTCCAAGCTGCTGGAGAAAGAGCAGGCAAACACTGGGGTATCGCGATGTTGTAAGTACTCCTGGGTGTTCTTGGCTTAGGCCGGGGGTCCCAGTTGGTAAGTCATCATGCAGGAATTTTGGAGTGCCTGGGAAAAGCCAGAGTCTGCTCGGCTGCCAACGGTAGCATTGCAGTGCTCCCAGCATGGAGAAATACCGTGTGCAGGAATGCGAGTGGGTCTGGATTGGGTCAGCTGGCAATTTGGGAACAAGGACAGCAGCAACTCAAAGAGGCAGGAAAGGATAACAGCTGAAAGTGAGGTGTGGAGAACAGAGGATTTTATAAAACAGTAGTTGGTCTGCGAGCCATTGTCTGGGTCTAATTCAGTGCTATAGAAAAGATGATTTAGCAAAACATTTAGCAAAACAGAGATTAGTGGACAATTTTTATTTCTATTTTTATGATGCTATTGTGTATGTTTCTTGTTCTGCAACAGCAAGCAAATACCATTGGTAGTAGTGGTCCATTTGTCATTATTACTGGTTTGCTTACCTATAGCCAAGAGAAATTTGTGTGACAACAGAGAGCGTGTGTATTTCCATGAATGCCATAAGATGAATGCCATTTCCATGAGACATAAATAGGCAGATTCCTGTTTAGTAGACAAAAAGGCCTTTAGAGTGAAGTTCAGGGCATGATGTGTGTGCTTCTGTAGGTATAGATGCCAGGGAAATTAAAGAATTGAGATTAGTGGTTTGAAAGGGAATAACTGAGAAAAATGAGATGAAGACAAAAGCTTCCGGTGAGATACTGTGGATAACCAGCCAAATAAGGATGGAGACCACATTTTAGGGAGAAGGAAATTGGCTGAAGCAGTTGCTATATTCAATGTATAGCAACCAACTTTGTGCTGGCTCTGGAAGCGGAAGGAATGACTTGATGAGATCAGATTCTGATCTGACTAATCTGTTTGCACAGTACTTTGAACATGTAAAGTATTCCGTAAGTGCAGCTTATGATTTAAAGGGCTGTTTAATTCTCTTTTATCTTGGATGTTAGCATCATGAATATTTTTGTAATTCTATTATGTTAAGCAGCTGACCCAAAGGAACATTTTATTTTCCTGTAAAACAAATTCTATGCAAGTTGGGACTAACGTTAAATCAATCAAGCAGACCGTTGGCGAGTTGGACATGGAAATGTGTAATTGAAGTTGACGTTTTGCAGATGGAAAAAATAAATCAATTTAGGAATGGGATTTAAATATTACCCAGTCAATAAGTATTTCTGGCTTCTGCCACTCAAAAATGTGCACTAGATTGTTGAAAATAACTCCATAGCCATCTAGAGCCACTCAAAAGTAACTTGATCTCTACAAGATGTGGCACTTGAAATTGTCTTTACTGTTCTGATGAGATAAAAATACTGTGTTGCTATCTAGCATAGCAGAATAATACCTGTGTAACAGCTATTATCCTCTCTTAGCTACAGTTGCTATTTGACAAGATTTTCAGTTTCCCAAACAGTTTTCTGACCTTGCTTGTTCTGTGTTTGCCAAGCTGAAATAATTTAATCCATAAAACACATCACATCGTGATCTGTAAAAAGGGAAATTATTCCTGAATTAGTCTTTCCCTGTATATCTGGTGAACAAAATTGTTTCTCTGGGCATTTAAAGATTTGGTAATATTTTACAGAATTATTTACAGAATGGCAGTAAGCTCCCCTGCTGTGTAGCCAATATAATATTATTTACAATAATATAATATTGTTACATTATTTACAACACTCTATTAAATAAATCAAAATACAGAGCCACCCGTCCTCAGGGCTAGCGTGGCAGGATAGCTGCTCTTAGGGAGTGGAGCCCATCTTTCCATAATAGACTTTGGGAGAGATGCCAAAATGTTCCCTGAATGCAAGGAAAAGGTGCCTTTATCATTCTGCTCTAGTCAGGGGTAAAGGCTATAAGTGACACCCTTCTTGTGCAGAGCTCTTTGTTCCTGGAGGTTGAGGGACAATAAAGCTCTGTTTTGTTTCTTACAGACTGAAACTGATCTTGGACAGAAGAGGGAGGGAGGCTTAAAATCTGCCTTTTTTTTTTTTTTTTTTTTTTTTTTTTTTTTAAGTCAGCTGATAAAAACATAATCTCAAATTTCAGAAAAGCTTTGCTTCTTCAGACAGCTTGACTCTTTGTGTAGCCTTTTTACAGCAAAACTGGTTCTGGCTATTTCAGAATTGAGCAGCCTGCCCTGGCTTTTTATATTTTTCATTGCAGTGGATACTTACTTTAGCTGTAGACTTGAATTAATTTTTAATGTATAGAGGAGCTTAGCAGTTTTGACAAGGTGGGGAAATGCATAATATTTGAGGCATCTAAAAACTGTAATAAATTGGGTTACTGGTGAACTGCAGTTGAAGGGAATCTTGGGGTTTGGGGCTCTATTCTGCTTGATTTAGAGCTGTTTAGTGAAAGATGCATGTCCGAAAAAAAATTGGGGTTTTTAAGAATTGAAGAAAGAATTCCCCTTGAAAGAAATTTTTCAAGTGCTTTGGAGTTTTATGCAAATTTTGAAATGTAGAAATTATTGTATACTGGCCTCCAGTTTTCCTGTTTCTTCCCATTTGCTAGCAGCGACCTTTGTGCTTCATATGCAGAGCAGACCTTGGACACAGAGAGAGAATTTCAGTCAAAAAAGAAGCAGCGCAGCATAGCTCTTTGCTAATGGCTGCTTAGCTCTGAAGATCTTTCTTTAGTCTGATTCATTTTCCTGTTTTCATTTACCTGTTTGCTGCTGGCTTTTTTTGCAGCACTTTAGAATACAAATATGTTGCTTTGGCTTTTGTGGAATAATAATTTATTTAAAAGATATTCTCTTATGATGCCTTATTGTGTGCTAAATTTAAAATGTACATTTATATTTTGTGTCTGAAGAGCCTGAAGAGGTTTTTGCTGAGAAGGATTTTTAACATATTGGTGCTAATGACATGTCTCTCTTGTCCCACCCTCCTCCTCTTTTTTTCTCAGGACTATTTTCCTAGTGTTGTTGTTTTCTCAGTATGCCAGAAATGTCAAATTTCCCTTACCCATTTACAAATCCAAGAAAGGATGGACAGCATACAGGCTGCAACTTTTCAAGATGTTCCCTGTAAGTAGTTGAATTTGTTCTTCAGTTGGCAAAAAAAACCCCTAATTTGTGTTTTGGGTTTTTTTTCTTGGTTTTGATCTTTCTTAATAATACAGTAGATCAGAAAGGTGAGGTAAAAGCTTAAATGGGCTTATGGGAAACTTAACTAAATGGCTTATTTGCCACAGGAAATAGTCTCATATTGTAGTTTTGCCAGATCCCATTCTGGCATCCATCTCTGATGAAGAGTCATTGGAGCGATGAAGATCATGGAGGGGAGGGAAGGGGGTAGAGAAGAAGGTATGTTTATGCATGCAGTGAAAGCCTAAACTGAGCTCTCCAAAAAGGGATGGCGAGATCATTATCTTCTAGTTTTATGAAAGCAATACTCCGTTCCCCCATGTGAAAGACTTCCTTTTATTTCTCTGGTAAAGTTGAGACTAATTCACTAGTTTGTTTAAGTGCCCATTTGGAGACTTTCCCCTTTGTTAGGGTAGAGAAGAGGCTTGCTCTAATTCTAAAGATTTTGGAACAGCACCTTTGTTAGGGGCTGGGGGGAAACACCTAACAGATCTATTACAGGCTTTACTGCTTGTTCAGACTTAAAATTTCACTTAAGGTCACACTCAAGTATGCGTGTAATAGATATTCTGTGCAGGAACTGTTGGCTGTTGATGAACAGTGCCAATGATAGTTTACTTTAAACAGCTTTTTTTTCTCCTCTTTCACAGATTATTTTAGCTATTTTGGTGTCATGGTTGCTTTGCTTCATCTTCACTGTCACAGACGTCTTTCCCCCTGACAGTTCGAAGTACGGCTTCTACGCTCGCACAGATGCCCGACGAGGAGTGCTGTTGGTAGCTCCGTGGTTCAAGGTTCCTTATCCTTGTAAGTATGTCTGGGTTTAAGGGCTGTTTTTCTAATAATGTGCCCATGAGTATAATTTCTGTTGTTTTCGGAAGCATTGCTATTTTTCTCTTGGTACTATATTCTGATGCACTTCAACATGCACTGATCTAAAGACATCGTAGGTGGGGATGATGGTTTTCTTCTTGTTTTCCTCTTTAATTTGATACCTTAAGGACTCACCCAAGAAAGACCGAGTCTCTGAGACTTGAATTAGTAGAAGGCACTTGCCGGGCTTATCTAGGTAACTCTTGACTTCTAATAACATAATGTGACTGTATATATAACATGGATTTTCAGGGAATAATTGATTTATCTGTACTTGTTGATACTGTGGTCAGCTGCTGTTAATGTTATACAATAATAAGGATGGGTTATTACAACTCCTGTAGAGCAACTGAAGTCATTGATTGTCATTGGCTAAAGAATCAGTAGCACGTGGAGTTTTTTCCAGCTTAATGCACTTCCCTGCCCTAAACGCACCCGTTCTTGAATTAGCACAACTATTAACAACTACACAAAAATGTCCTGACTTGCAGGAGCGGCATTGGAATCAGGCCGATGGGCAAGTCAGAGAATGCCAGTCAATGCTTATCAAAGGACAAAAAAGTATTTACGAGAGAACATGAAACGCTTTTGCGTCGTCTTGGCTGTTTGTATTCTTTTGCTGGCCACCTCTAAGTTTAAAGCTGTTAAAGGCTGTTTCTTATGGCATGAGATGGAGTTGCACTACTGGTTCACCCTTGTGCTGCTCAGAAATTATTGGGTAATAATAGGATAATATTCCACTAGAATAGAATAATAGAAATTGTTAGGACTACCACTACGTTGTAATGAGGCAGCTTCGTTGTGGTTTTCCATATGCTTTGGTTCTGATTAGTTCTTAAAAGAAACCACTTCTAAAGCAGTACTTGCAAAATGTATAATAGAAGCTTTTGGGAAAGAAGAGGAGGAAAACTTCTGCACCCTGATTAGACCTCTCTTATTTGTGAAGCCTTGTTCATTCACGTTTGTGTGACTTAAAGTTCCTTTTGTTGCAAGAGGCTCATCTATTTCAAAGAGATAAAAGCATCAAGGCAATTGCTGTGGAAAACCTGCCAAGCTATTCTACAGGCTTAAAATAATCTTATTTTCTTTTCTACAAAAATTTGGAATTAGAAGGTGTTTGTGCAGTGATCGTAGCTGGTTGTTGGCCATTCTCTTCGGTAGACTAAACTTGTAACCAAAGACTGAGTTTTTAGAGCAATAATAATTAAGTGGCATTCGCCTGACTGATCAGAATTGTTTTTTCACAAGCAGTAGTTCAAATTCCTTCCTTCTGAACAGGAGGAATTTTTTTGGTGGGGTTTAGGGGTTTTTGGGTTTTTTTCCAAGCATGATCAAAGCAATTGGTTAGGGAGTTTTTCCTTTGCTCCTTTCATCTACTTGAACTTGCCAGACTGTGTTACCACGAAGGGAGTTCGTTGATTCCATTAAAGATGAATAAATCCTGTGGCCAGTGGGACTAGAGTAGTGATTGTCCCCCTGTACCAGCACTGGTGAGGCCGCACCTCGAGTACCGTGTTCAGTTTTGGGCCCCTCACTACAGGAGAGACATGGAGGTGCTGGAGCATGTCCAGAGAAGGGCAACCAAGCTGGTGAGGGGCCTGGAGCACAAGTCTTATGAGGAGCAGCTGAGGGAACTGGGGTTGTTTAGTCTGGAGAAAAGGCTCATGGGAGACCTTATCGCTCTCTGCAGCTACCTGAAAGGAGGTTGTAGCGAGGTGGGGGTCAGTCTCTTTTCCCAAGTAACAAGGGATAGGACGAGAGGAAATGGCCTCAAGTTGCACCAGGGGAGGTTTAGATTGGATATTTGGAAAAATTTCTTCACCAAAATGGTTGTCAGGCATTGGAACAGGCTGCCCAGGGAAGTGGTAGAGTCACCGGCCCTGGAGGTGTAGATGTGGTGCTTAGGGACGTGGTTTAGTGGCAGGCTTGGCAGTGCTAGGTTAACGGTTGGACTTGATGATCTTAAAGGTCTTTTCCAAGCTAAACGATTCTATGATTCTATGAAATTGCTGTATGTTTTGATATCTAAATTGCTTTCTGTGGCACAAGAGATCTCGTTTTTCTTTTCTTCACAGTTCAGTGGGGACTGCCAACAATTTCAGCCGCTGGAGTAATAGGAATGCTTAGCGCGGTTGTTGCTAGCATTATTGAATCAATAGGAGATTACTATGCCTGTGCCAGGTTGTCTTGTGCTCCTCCTCCACCTATTCATGCAATAAACAGGTATGTAAAAAAAGAGAAATATTTTTCAGTGTCTTAAGCTACGTGGGTTTTTTTACTTTTTTTTTTTTTTTTTTCCTTGGAATAAGACAGGAATGTGCTCTGAGATTAAATGTTACAATTTGGTCAAACACAAGGGGCAAGGATCTGAAATACAAGATGCAACTGTCATGTTGAATTATTTTGTTGCAAATGTAGCATTGGAAACCTAGTCCTATTCTTGCTGGAGTCTGTGGAAGTTAATAGTACGGTTTCTGTAGGGACAGAACTCTAAGCAGTTCTAGAATTGGAGTAGCTTGTCAAATTCACCTGACATGCAGTTTTAGAAATAAAGAGCAGCTCTAAGTTTCACTTGAATTATTTTGTAATTTTCTCAGTTTAAGAACGTGGGTATCTAAGACGTAGAAAACAGAACTCAAGTAGGTTTTCCAGTTGTGTTGGAGCTTGAAATGTGAATTATAATAATAATAATTCATGTGGGACAGATGCCTTAACAGGCCTGCACGTAGCATGCAGTCATAAAGCACCACCTGAAGTGAGTCTACGCTAGTAAAAGTTTGAATTTTTATTTTTTTTTTTTTTACAGAGGGATTTTTATTGAGGGTCTCTCCTGTGTTCTGGATGGAGTATTTGGGACAGGGAATGGATCCACCTCTTCCAGCCCTAACATTGGTGTCTTGGGCATCACAAAGGTATGTGCTTTACCTTGATTACTCAGTGCCTTGAGTATTTTATCGCCTCTGGTAGATGGCTTACGCCATTTTCACGTTTCACAGCATGATCCTCTTCCAAGAAACTATACTACTTAGTACTTTGTGCAGACAAACTTTAGACAGCATTCTGAATTTACCTAACATGTCTGTACCAGCCATTGTCTAATGGAAATGCACTCTAGATAAGGACCTCAAAAATCTTATTTTTTTTCGGAGTAAAGGGCAGTTAGAAAACCCACATAAAGCAGATTATGCTAAATAAGCTACCCCTTTGAAAACCAAGAATGCATTCCAGGGCTCTAGGGTGTTTTGAGTTGAGGCATAAGCACTGTAAACTGTATAGAAATTGATAACTCTTTTGGATGTCTTGGCTCTGAAAGCATCGGTAGAGAACTGACTATTTTTAATGTCTCACTTGAACACACCATGAAATGCAACTTGAGGTCCTTGGGTCCTATCTACGTCTGTACTAGGACATTACGCTGACACAGCTAGAACAGGAGCTGCAGTCAAGGTAACTTCAAAGTTAAATGTACCCTAAATATTTGTTTCCGTCATAGGTTTCTAAGGCACTGAGCATGCTTAAGGGATTACATATTTTTGGGGGTGTTACTCAGCAAAATATTTAAGCACTTGAGGAATTCCTTTGTTAACATGCTGAAATGGATGTGTGCTTGAATGCCTTGCTTAACTGGGAGACCTTGGACTGCAGATAGATTTGTTTGATATTGTTAATTTAACCTTGTTAAGAAATATCAACAAAATTGGTAAGAGTAGTTTATGTTGTAAATACGTACATCTTGTTGCATATTTCACTTGGAAGCCACAAATCTACTTCATGCATACAAGATAGTAAATGTATGCTTTCCACTTACAATAACTCATCCCTCTGACTTAATCCAATATAGATGATGAATTTTATCTTCAGCCATTTTTTTTCCTGCACAAAGGATGATTCTGTTCGGTTTTAGGGTGGAATATAAATACTAATAGCACCATCTGCTGTCTGTACAAGTCTTCCATTCAGTTGCTGGTGGAAATCTCCTAGAAGAAATTTTGGTTAGAAAAATCCTTAAAGAAAGGTTTATTCTGTTATGCTGCCTTTCTGTTGTTACTTCATAGAGCTTGATATGAATGAACAGCATTTTTTTTTATTAATGGTCTACAAAAATGAGTTTTGCTTTGAAACAGTGAAAAAGGGATGTTAAACTGGCAGCTGTTAGAGAGAACAGAGTAAACTACAGTTAGGTCTGTTCAGAGCGCATGGGGGAGGAGTGAATATGCCTTATCCAGAATGGCACAGCTGGATGGCTGTGCTCCAGTGTTTTGTCTTGTTTTCCTGTCTGCATACTCATTCCTAAAAAACTAACAGTTTTGCAACTTCAATTTATATCAAAATATATTTTTGGCATGTAGATACTCCCCTGTTGATTTGGGAGAGGAAATCTTTAGTGCTTATGAGCAAAGACTACATAGTCCTGGTGATCCTGTTTTACCCGTGCAACATTTGAAAAGGCGTTTACCTCCCTTGAAATCAGTATATGATTATGCTTAGAATTTGAATTTGAGACTTCAACTGGATATAAGTACTGCAAAGTCTTTGAGCTAGTCTGTGAGCGAGTTTTATTTGATGAGAGGAGAATCAATTAAATCTGATTAGTTGGGGCAAAAGTATAGGCACCTTATGCCATAATGGTGATGATTAAATGGATACTGCAGTAGGGTACTAGATACCATATCACACACTCCAGAGTAATCACATAAAGTGTGTGTACGAGTGCCTGGGAATAAATACGTGGTTTGAGCTAAATGCTGACCAGGATCCTTTTAGTAGCTTTCAAAGGGAGCTTAATTTGTTTGCCTTGTAGTGATTGAGCATTTGCATAAATAAATGTCACTATCGTGTGGATTTTTTAAAGAATCTGCCTGTTTTCGTGCAGGAAGATAATTTTAGAGCAAGATACAGGTGGCCCTAAGGAAATAAATATCTTTATAAAAAGTAGAGAAAAATGCAAGCTAATGTCAGTTGTTATTCTAGTGAACACCCTAATTTACTGGTGTAGCTTGTTCGTAGGTGAACACATCTCCTCTGACAGTTAAGCAGTGAAGAATGTGGGGGAAAGAAGTACTTTTACCCTAAACATGCCTACTGTATCTTCTTTTTCCTCGTTTCACTCGTTTAGCTCAGTCACACATGGTTAAGAAATTAGTGTCTACTTCTCTTTGAAGCTTAACACCCTCTAACAGGAGACCTACAAAGGGCTTTGCTAGAAACCACCTTAACAGCGTAGCAGGGGGGGAGGTTTGTCCCTGGTGCACCTCTTTTGCACGTGTAACACTATTAAAATATCAACCACTCAGGTTTACCAACTTCCACTACAATATAGTGCCAGAGAAAAACTGCCCACAGTTTGAATGCTTAAAATAAAAATGGGAGGGAAGTGCAGGCACTTGGTTTCAGTGTTAGTGTGGCCATGATTTGCATATGAAGTGAATTCAGTTCTGATCTCAGAGGGATGTTATAAAGTCAGTTGATAATCTCTGTCTAGAAAGTCTGCATCTCCTTCAAGTGAACTGCGTGATAGGTAACTAATACATATATTCTTGTGTAAAAGGGCAGCAACACATGGATTTTATTTTGTTTTTCTGTTTGCATTACAGTTGATCTATTTGCCATCTCTCCTAGTTAGGGTCTATTTGTTTTCTTCATTGTAGATGAGACTGCACCACATTTCATGGTTATTGTGGCTGTAGCAGTTACAGATGGTTTTAAAGATGACTTAATGTTAATGAAAACAAAATCAAACAAAATTATGTTAGAATTGGAGTGCAGCCATGTTACAGCTGAGCCCTCCAAGACATTTGTAAAGGCTCTGCAGCCTGTGTGTTAACACCACAAAAAATATGCATGGAAGCTTGAAAAGAAGTTTTAAATGCAAAAGAGAATAATAAAATAAAATGCAAGATGAGAAGTTGGACTAAGCATGGACTTTTTCCGGTGTCCTTTCCTTTTTGTTCTCTGGCAGGTTGGAAGCCGCAGGGTTATTCAGTATGGGGCAGCCTTCATGCTCTTGCTTGGGATGGTTGGCAAGTTCAGTGCTCTCTTTGCATCGCTGCCTGACCCCGTGCTTGGTGCCCTCTTCTGCACTCTCTTTGGTAACGTATGGTTTTTTTGCTCTTCTTTGTGTACTGTGTGGCTATATCTTTTTACTCTACTGCTGTTTATATGTATGTTGCTGTCTGTTTTTGAAGAAAAAGGCTCTATACAAGCTGAGACTTGTTTTATTTTTATTTAGGGATGATTACAGCTGTGGGTCTGTCTAACCTCCAGTTCATAGATTTAAATTCTTCTCGTAACCTGTTTGTGCTTGGATTTTCCATTTTCTTTGGACTTGTCCTTCCAAGCTATCTCAAACAAAATCCACTGGTCACAGGTATGTGTTTCTGCTCATTTACATGAACCATACTTTACCTTGTACTCATATGCAAAGTACATACAAGTACAAAGTAATGTAAAGGGTAAAACAAGTATTATGGAGACAATAAAAGCTATAGATAGCAAGGCAGGTATGTTCAGAGGAGAATTAATTGAGATGTTGAGACCTGAATTGCATGTTTCAGTGGGATACATTTGAAGTTGTCCTGCTTTCTCTGGGTACCATTGTAGAGCAATGGAAGGAGGTGATTGCCAGCTGGACTGGAAGAAAGACTAACAGGGTAAATCTGAGTTGTAAATGATGTTAAAAGAACAAGGGGAAATACCAAGGTAGAGCTTGGAAGCTAGGAATTTTGGGGGGGTTGAAATTTTTTGTCACTGCGGACATGTGCTCTGAATCTGAATTCTAATGAACTCAGTTTCAGACTGTTAGCCAAATTATAGTTTTGGTGAATTCATAGAGTAGGCTCTGTATTTTAATACTACCTTCTCAATAGTGGTCATGACAGTGTATGTCATCAAAGGAAGACTCTCTACAGGAATACTTGATTTTTTTTTTTTTTTTTTTTTTTTTTAAGGAAAGATTAACTAACTTTTTATAGCTATCGCTTCAGAACCAGATTTAAGAGCATATCTAACCTACTTTAAGTTGTTCAGAAAAGTAGATAATTCAGGCAGAGCTAGGTGATGATATATTAGTACAATGTCTTCCTGTGAATTGGTGCTATGAAGTCTTGCCCATTTAAAAAGTAAAGGTTTATAAAAGCAATTATTTTGGTCCACATGATTACATTATGAACATTTCTCCTTTTCCATTTTGTGGTTTTCTATTTAGTTTAAATTAAGCAGTTGTGTCTGCAGTAGAGACTAAAATGGCATTTCATGACATTTTTATAAGCAACTGAAAGTTCATGGCATTATGTTTTGGGAAAGAAGGGATCCCCATGGTGGACTACATTAGTTGAAAGTTCTTCTGCATCTATTCCCATGTGGTTTTAAGAGTCCTATTTGAGCAAATTCCTCAGTGAACTCGGTAGCAAGTTTTCCTGGTTGAGCTGCGTGTCAGTCAGTAGGATGTGTGTATGTATGATAAAAATTCAAATTCTAAATACTTTCTTTTTTGCTGTTCTTCTAGGAATAGCGGGCATTGATCAAGTATTAAACGTCCTTCTCACTACAGCCATGTTTGTCGGTGGCTGCGTTGCATTTATTTTGGATAATACCATTCCAGGTCAGCGTGTGAACTTGTTGTTTTATCTGAAGTAACAACTGCCTTTCTGAATGAAGATACCACAGTGTTTCGTGGAGGCAGGGGGAAGAGATTACTGCTTTTGTTGTTGACTTCTTTAACACCTGGAGCAGACTGCTTAACACCTGCGTGCCTTGGTTTCCTTGAGAAAGCTTTGAATCTTTCAGGTTAAGGTCTCCATCTTTTTAAACATACAAAATAGCAGATAAAAATCAAACCAGAATAGTCATCTTCAGGAGACAGAATAAAAATATTTTAAGATCCAAACCTGCTTCCATTCATTTAAGAGCAAAAAGTTGCCTTGACTTCCAGCTACAAAATAAAACAGATAGTAGCCATTTCCAATAAATTTTTTTTCCCCCTCTTCATGCCTCTTTGAGGAGTCTAGAAGATCTTTCCAGTGCTTTGCTGAACATGGTGTCTGAGACTTGGGGTTTTCTTTCTGTTCTTAACCTCTACTATATATGTGTGTGTTTACATAAAGACATTCACGTTTGGTTTTTTTTCCCTTTTTCTTTTATTTTGACTTCTAGGAAGCCCTGAAGAAAGGGGAATACGGAAATGGAAGAAAGGGGTTGGTAAAGGAAGCAAGTCACTGGATGGCATGGAAACATATGATTTGCCTTTTGGCATGAACTTTATTAAAAAATACAGGTGTTTCAGCTTCCTGCCCATCAGCCCTACCTTCATGGGTTACACATGGAAAGGCTTCAGGAAAAGCAGTAACTGCAGGAGTTCAGATGAAGACTCAGAAGCTACAGTATAGCCTTAGCTGAAATTATATAACCTAGTTGTAGTAAAAGATGTATTTGCAGTTTCTTGCTGATTAAGAAGCATTAAAATATATGTTTTGTATATCTGCATTTAAATTCTGGAACCAGAGCTGAGACGGATTTAAAAAAAAAAAAAAAAAAGCTTTCCTGTTGTGGGTGGTGGTAGCCAGATCTAGTGTCTCTGGGTCAAATTTGCAAAAGCTCCTCTGTTTGATTTTCAAAAGCTAAAGATACCTGCGCACCTAAGTGTTTATTTTAAATGGGGCTTAGGTTCCAGAAGTATGTAGGTGCTATTGAAAAATATTACTTTTTAGGGTGATTTTATTTAAGTCATTGATGCTGGCATTTTTGGCGCATTCATTGCTGGCAATGTTAGTTACGCCAGAAAATTTGAATCCTGTGAGAAGGGGCAGGGGGGGGAGGAAAAAAATTTACTTCTAGTCATGTCAAATGCCATATATATTGTTTTGTACTTACTGATTTGCACATTCCATGTTTTCAGCCCCATGGAAACCAGACTCAGTTGATACTGGCAAATCATGAGAGTATTTTTTTTGAATTACTGATAGTTCAGTCAGATGTCCAGTGTTAAGACAGAAAGTTTCTGTAATAACTTTGCCAACGAAGACTACAACCGACTTCTCGTAGCTTAGTGCTGTAGAAGGAACCACTTATTTCATGTCAGTTCACATTTTTAAACGTTTGCTTTTTCTGCCTGGCACTTAACCACCTAATTATAGTGTCCAGGTGCAGATTTTCTTTAAAGGGACAGATGTAGCTTGAGTTTTACAGAGATGGGAAACTTTTAACTTCCAGACAGGACCTGATAACAGTTTTTACAGTGCAGTGCCTGTATCCAGCAAGATGTTTCCTGGACAAAAATGCTGTTGTTGAGCAGTTCTAAGCAATTAACATCTGTATACATGCAGCTTTCCCTGCAGGGAAAGCCACGCAGTCAAAACGCTGCCGGCAATTGCTGGTTTGGATCTGTGCAGAATTTTCTTGATCGGATATTGAGAGACGATGCTGCCGACGAGCTGCTTGCATTGCATTGCCTCTTTTTCTTCTCTCTTGGCAGGGCTTCTGCAAAAGCTCGTTACTGATGCAGAAGTGATCTTGAACAGCAGAGACACTACATTTGATGTCCTCATCCACTGGGTGATTTAACGGGTATTGGGTCCAGTCAGGGCACCATTCAGATTTTTTTTTTTTTTCCTGGAATAGTCTCAGCTCTGATGTTATGTGGGTGTTCATGCTCATCATGCATTCATGATTAAAAGTTTTATTCATGTTTAATGTTCTTACTATTGCAAGTTAGTTTTAGACTTCAGTGTGGCCCCAAAAGCATTTTTAAGCTGTGGAGATCATCAGGGAAATGTAGTGTAATGTAATTTCAAGGCCAGTATGCTCTACGGTGCTTGCGTTTTGTATTCCTGGAAAAAACATAACAGTAGATCCTGTAATTCACTAATATATTTATCAAAGTTTGACTACTGGACAGGAGCGCAGGAACTCTGTTTTCTCTGAGTCTACTTCCAGGTGAATTTGTTATTGGTTATTGAAGCATGGAAGGGTTGGGGTGGGGAGGGTAAGGAAAGAGCTTAACGGATCAGTACTGAGTAGTGTAGAGTCGGAATGATTCCATTGATATCGTTCTCAGCATGCCATGGCTGTTTCCAGAAACTATTTTATACCGCTTTTTCCATAACAAAGCATGTGTTTTGTTCCTGCTTCAGGGAACTTTCAGTAGTTTGCAGTCTCGGTGTCAATTGGACTATCTCAAAAGCTCGTCAGAAGAGTTATTTGTGTAGTAGACAAGGTTAGTTTGCCTGTGAAACAAAGTCATTTTTATGATTTTTAAATTTTTCCTCTTCAGGTAGTGAGGTGTTAGATTTCCACATCCACTTGCAGATAGTTTTGAGTGCGGAGACCTCTGATCAGTGGCACGAAGCTTCCAAATTTCCCAACTGTATGTGCAACCAAAGATGTGTGGGAGACATGGGGGAGTTAAATATATATAAATATATATATATATAAAAGGAAAAAAAAAAAAGCCACCTATATACGGTGGTTGTAATGATGTAAAATGCCAAAGTTGGTTATCTTATAAATGTTGAGAAAGGGAGGCAAAAGATTTTATTTAAAACAGTGCCACCTCAGAAATACTGAAATGTCAAGTCCAGTAAAGCTGCTGGGCACAGAGCACAACAGTGACACCTCTGTCCCGAGGCTTTTCTAACTTCTCCCCCCCAAATATTCTTTTGATAACTTAATGCTAATGCAATCAAGAGACAAGGCGATGAGAAATAGCATTTGTCTTCTCTCACCTTTGGCTGAAGCAAAGCTGTGCGTGTTCTGTATTGCCTTTACTTGAGAATTGCCGAGACTCTTCAGTCAAGTTACAGGGCAACGAATCCAAGGATACTTTTTCTTCTCCCCAGAGCAGAACGCCACTCCTTTCCTGCCACGTAGGAAAGACTATCTGAATAGGTGAAGTCCAATTACTCTCTTTAACTGTTGGATTTAATTCGTTTCATGACTTTGGGTCCTACCGTGCTGATTCTGTTGACTGGCTGAGAAAAGTGCAGTAGCGTTTAGCCAGCATGTTTGCTTTTCTAGCCACTTACCTTGGTAACACTAAAATAAGTAGTTGTAGTTAGCAGTCATTTTTGTAACCAAATTTGTATATGTAACAACACTCTCCATCTTACTACAAACATGAATGGTTAAAGATGAGCCTCAGTTTTGCAAAAGAGATCTGCTGAAGCACCCGTAATGTATAGCGAAGGGTTGCGATGGAGTCATTGGCAGTACCTCGAATGTGCAGGGCATGCAGCTGATGCACCCGGGCTATTGCTACTAAAGCGTGCGTCTCCCCGGCGCTGAGAGGTGAGCAAAGGACGGAGCTGATGCACAGGTGCCTTGGAAAGAGAAGCTCCCCTTTCTCTTTCCGATGCACCCGAAACCATCCCTGCGCTGCCAGTCGAAGAAGATGCATTGCTTTTCTTTGTGAGGGAAATAAGTCTGAGTTGCCCCCGGTTTTGTGCAGTTGTGGCAGGCGTTTGTGGACCTTAAATCCTTCTCCCACGTCTGCTTTTCTACACTGGCGTTTTAGTGGCAGTTGTGAAATGCTGTGGCCGGGGGGAGCGCGGTGCGCAGCCTGAGCTGCTGTGCAGCAGCTGCTGGCAGATGTGTTGCAGAGGACTAACTTGCAGTTTTGAAAATCATTTAAATACTTCGTGTTTGCTGGTTACGTCCAGGCTTTGATGCATAAGGGTGGCTGGATATCGATATCTGACTGTAAATGCAATACTGTATTTTTCCTATATGTTATTGCCTGCCTTTCAAACAGCTAAACTAAACAAAACCGCATAGGGAAGACAACACCTGAGGGATGAGTTAAGAGGCGATGAGATGGTTCAACCAAACTTTAAGACGGAAGGGCAAATATTCATGGTAGAAATATCATTTTGTCATATCAAAGATGGTATCAATGTATGCAAAACAAAATGACTTGGGACTTTTGTAATTGATATTCTATTGTATTTTTTTTAGGTTAAATTAAGAATTCTTGCTAACATGTTGAAACACATTTTCTAAAGCAAATACGTGCAAATTATACCTATAGAAATTTAGGTTTCATAGCTAACAGCTATGACTGATTAATGTTGTCATATTAGAGTGTGTTGGCGGAGGAACTTAATCAGGTACCTCGCTCAGAAAGTTCAAACTTTAAACCCAGAATTTGCTTTATGCCTTTTAATACTGACTTTAAATATGGCAACTTGGTTTGTACATGAATATTGCAGTATTTTATTTCCATATATTAAAAATAACATTTCCACTCAGGATAATGATTGCAGTTTTCCTGGGAGGGAGTGGTATGATTGTCATGACAATGTCATGTGATGGTAGAATTTCTTCATTGACGAATCTATAGTAGTTGTGTATACTTTATTTACCCATGTTTATGTTCCTACCAAAAACTAAAGGGTTTCTTTATTGTTCATCTCCCTACTGAGATCTTGGTACTCCCGATGCAGAATTGGCGCTTGCAAACTGAAATCCTCAGTACTATTTATACCACAAGGAGCATCAGTGAGTGCGACCAGTCATTTATAGCATTGCATCCTTAATAAAAAGTGTTGAAAATCACTTCATTTGTGGTGTAAACAGCACTCTAGGCACATGTGGTTTAAAATAGCCGGCTTCTAATGGTTTGAATGAACCGTTGGATGCTTACACGCAATCTAAAACAACCTGTGCTTAACATAATTTGTATATCAATGTAGAAAATGCATGTGTGACAGACCAGCACAATCTACAGTGTTTCTTTTCACGTGGCCTTCTTAAACCAAAAGCGATTTTTTTTCTTTTTTTTTTTCTTTTTCTTTTTTGTTTAAGTGGGGTGGGGGAGTGGTGGGTCACTCATTTTTGCAGAAAATGTCCCACTTGGTGTATGTTTCTTAGTATTTCTTAAGGCGAATGGCCTTTGTGGCCATGGGATGACAGGTACTCTGTGCTCTCATGTTTATCTAGCTGCGATAGGTCATTGCAGTATTGGAGGAGGCCACGAGTTTGCCAGTGTTTTGCTTCTGCCCATGAGTCTATACAGCTTAGTGCTGGGCTGCTTTTAAGTATTGGGGATCCGTGTTCAGAGCCATCCAAAATATTCCTGTCTAGTTCTAATTTGACTGTGACTGTGCATTGTCATCCGTACATATTGATATGAGAGATATATTTAGAATTGCCTTGTGTACTATCTGGCATTTACTACATCTTTCCAGGTAAATCATCTTGCTGCCAGTCCAAATTATTGTATTTTGTCTGTTTATAACAACCTTTGGCGTAACAAACTATTGACTGTTCTTAGGCAGTGGGGATAAGTATTTTTTTTTCCATTACTTTTTGTGACTGACTTTGGCTGTAAAACTTTTTTGTTAAACAGCAAGAGGTTTTTTTGTTTTGTTTCTTGGGGGTTTTTTTTTGTTCTGAGATGTGTAATTCTTTTATGGAGTTTTTTTTATTTCATATTTTTTTCTAACATTGCTTCATTAAACAATTAAATATTTAAAAATGTAATATTTGGACCAGATGTTGTGAATAATAGTAGATAAAGCTATTTTATTCTGTATTTTTAAAGCTGTTCAGTATAAATAAACGCGGGCATAGATGCAACCTGGCAGCGTGGTATTACACTTCCTTTTAAACATCCCCTTTGAAGCAAAATTGACGGTTTGGGAATTCAGGTGATGTGAAGACCAAGCATCTCTTTGTAGCAAGTGCCACCCAAAAATACAACCCCCAGCCATCTTCCTGACCCTTCCAGCTCTCAGCCCACAGCTCATACCATGAAGACGCGTTAAATTCCTTGATTTATTTGGAAGAGGCACTGCTTACAGTCCGTACCTCATATTTGCTGTCTGTCCCTGCTTTCGGTTGAGGCACCTCCGAGATGTCCCCCCGAGGAGCTGCCGGCAGCAGCGTTGGGGACTTGTCCCCCCTCCACGCCCCATGCCCCTCTCTTCTCGCAGCTCCCAACCTCTCGGGCAGCCAAGGAACAGCAAAACTCTCTGTAAAACCAACTTGCACGGTCAGCACTGATGTGTTTCTGAGCAATGTCCATGCAGCAAAACTTAAGTGACTAATTTCCTGATGAAAATGAAAAAACAACCTTCACGTTCTCATAGTACACTGAGCAGAGGCTTTGAGTTACTCTGTCCAGTTACGAATATGAGCAGCAAGAGTTACCAGCAGAGAAATAACCCTCTGGTTTAGGGTAAAGCCTTAGGATTGGGGATTTCTCTAGATTCTTGCCCTGCCTTTGGTAATCTGTAGCCAAAGTGAAGTCTCCTGGGCCCCTTGTCAGGGCTGCTGCGTGCCCAAAGCGATCCATGGGGCACGGTGGATTTGGAGATGTCCTGTCCCTCCTCTTGGACAGCGTGTACAGATAAACAAGCTGAGTATCAATCGCCTTGCCTCGTCACCAGCATTTAAAAAGAAAGAAGCTGACTAGCACCTTGCCTCATCCCCAACCATTTAATGAACTCATTTGTTTTATCTGGAGCTGTAATATTAAATTCTTAATGTTAGCCTGGAGCGCTAGTGATGCGCGGTAGCTGCCTGCAATGAATTAGGACCTGGAAATGTCTGGCTGAGGATACACAGCACCCTTAGACGTCTGTCAGCCTTCAAGGTAGCTACTCTTGATTTTAAGGGGAATTAAGATTCCCAAGTGCCTTTCTTAACTTAGGCATAGCCTACCACGACTAGTCCAAAACCGGTGTACTTGGATAGGAGGAAAAATGGCAAAAAGCCACCTGAATCGGCAGCGAGAGAGGGTGAAAGTAGATCTGGTATCAAAGCCAGTGGAGCAGCTGTTTGACCAGAGCGAGGGATTTCTAATTGTTCCTGAGCGGGGCTGGGTTTGGGTCTGTGATGAAAACCACTCTGATCTTAATCCTGATTAATCCTTTGTGCTTCTGGGTCAGAGCTCTGGAAATAATTGTGTTTTCTCCTTGTGTCGTGCCCAAATCAAAATTCAGCAACAGCCACATCAACCCAGTAAGAAAGGCTTTATCCCAGGCAGAAACTCAAAACCTGAGGATTTTCAGAACGACTGAAACATCCTCAAACAGGGACAGCAACCGTGTTTCAAAGAAACGCGTTATTAGGTATGAGCCAAAGCCTTTTCAAAAGCCGTGTCTCTTCCCATCTGGTTCCTGGAGGCTGCGTAACGGCTAACAGATGCTCCTAAGCTAACGTGTATCCAAATGCGTAATATTGCGTGGTATTTACTGACAATTAGCTTGGGGGTCTTAAAGTTGAAATAATGGGAAGCTGCCAGGGTGTGAATGAAGGGAGTTTGGATGCTTGCTCAGTCTTGGAGGAAATACTTGAATTTTGGAGAATTTTGGAGCTGGTGCCTTATGCTTGGGTCTGACTGAGGTCCCTGAATTCCAGGCTCAGCTATGGGAGCGGAAACAGAAGTAAATCCATCAAAGCCAGTGGTTTAGACAGCATCAGCCATGTTCCCTGCATTGCATTTAGCACAGAAATGCTGATTTAACCTGCAAAGCAGGTGCCATAACGTCCCTGTGTGGCTAAATGCAGGCTCTGACTTTGGAGCATCCTTTTCCTGGGACATTTTCGGCAGTGGGGAGGGATGCTCGGGCTCTGGCGGGCAGAAGTTTTTTTGCTGTCCTTCCACGTGAGTTTCGTTCCTCTTGGGTTTGCGCTTACAGCCGCTGGGCAGGTAAGGAGGAGCTGGCAGCCTGTCCTGGCCTCGCAGGTTGCAGGGTCCTTATATGGCAGGAGTAGGTTAAATTCCTTTTATTTGGTAAATAAATGTCTCCATCCAGGCTCGATCCTTCCCAATGCACTGTGTGTGCATTGAAGGCAATGAGCAGGATGTTGCAAAATCAGGATTTAACCCTAGTCCTGAACTAAGTTCTTCCTTGTGCTCACGCAGGTCCCTACAGCAAACCCCTCTATTTTATTCTATTTTTTTTCCCCCCTTTTGCTCCGATGGCATCCACCCCATGGCCTGCGGGATATGGTAGAAGCTTTCTCTCTCTTTGGGGCTAAATTCCTGGGTTTTGGGGCTGGGGTTTGCACAGCACGGGCAGCCAGGGCCGTCTCTGCTCCATTGTGCGGCACGGCCGGGCTCTTCCCATGACAAAGGGCCTCTCATCTCCGCCAGCCCTCGAAGATGCTGCTGGAATATAAATACTACCCCCCATCCCGGCTCGCTTTCGCCGAGTCAGTGTTTCACCAAGCCAGATGGCTCCTCCTGAACTTCTCATGTTTTACATACAAATCAAAAAAAAAATAGGAACAAAAAAAAGGGCTGATTACAATCCGTGGTTGTAAAGACTTGCTTGTTTTGCTAAACAAGCTGTTCAGATTATTTCTTTGTTTTTGGTTTGGGTTTGGGTTTTTTTTTTCCCCTTCGTGTGGGCTGTTTCTAGGCAAATTCCTTAAAAAGAAAAAAAGCCTGGAGAAGCCACAAAGCACTGGGAAAGGTCAGGAGCAGACAAAGGCGGAGGGACGCGGCTGCATGCCACTGCTCTTCTGGAATACTTAATACCTCCATGCTCCCCCAAACTCTCCTGCAGCGGCGTGGGGTGGATGGGCAGGATGGGACCCACAGCCCGGGAGCGGAGGCTGGAGGCTGAGTGCTGTTTCGGAGGTAACCGTGACCCTAAACTGCAACATCTGCTTCCAGGCAGTTTTGGGGTTTTTTTGTTTTTTTGGTTTTTTTTTAAATTTGTTTCCTCTTCAATGCCCTTCTCGGGGGCGGTTTTGGATCCAGATGGGATACCACAGCTATGGTTGGGAACCGCTTGCTGCCAGTGCACGGACCCGTTGCACCGTCCTGAAGGCAGAACGGTGACATGCGATGCCTGTATGGCTCTGGCACTGAATAGCACAGGGTTTGGGGCATTTTTAGGCAGAAATAGCCACTTTAGCCTGAGTGATGCAGCCTGCAAAGCTCCCTCCGGGAGTCCCTCACGGAGCTGGAGCCGATCCTAAGAGCATTTCCAACCCGAGTGCGTGGGTTGGGGCATCCTTTGGGATCCTGGTCCCGGGGTGCAACCGGGGTGCCAGAAACAGGGTGTCCTTTGGGAACCCAGTCCCAGAGCCTGAACCGGGACTTTGAGATGGAGCATCCTTTGGGATCCCAGTCCCGGGGAGGGGGGACACGCACACAAACTGGGTGCCTGAGGAAGGGCATCCTTCGGCATCCCCAGTCCTGGCGCTAAGGGCTGTCCCTTGGCATCCTGGTGCCGGGGTGATCCGGGGTGCCGGAGAGGGGTGTCCCCCAGGATCCCAACCCCGGTACCCCGGCGCGTAGCCTCAGCCACGCCCAAGCCACGCCCAAGCCGCGCCCACGCCACGCCCCACCGAGGGGCGGCCCTACGGGGGGCGCCGGCTGCGGCGCGGAGCGGCGCGGAGCGGGACCGGGTGAGTGCTGGCGGGACGGGCTGTCCCCATCCTCATCCCCATCCTCATCCTCAGCCGCATCCCGGTCTCCAGCCCCCTCCCCATCCATCCCCGGGCGCGGCGGAGAAGCAGCCCCGGGGCTGAACCGGAGCTACCCCGGAGCCCCGGCCGCAGCGAGCAGGGGAGGGGGGGGGAGATCCGGCCCCCACACCCTGGGGGTGACCCCTCTGCACCCAACGAGCATCCTCGGCATCACCCTCTCTTTTGGGGCCGGCTGCTCTCGCAGGCCAGGGGACCCGCGAGCACCCGCAGGTCCCCAGCCCCGTCGCGACACCTTCGCCGCGACCCCCATCGCACCTGGGGTGGAGACCCACCAGCTCCTTTCCCAGAGCCCCCAACAAGGCATTGACGGCCACCGGCTCTGCTCGAGGGGGGGTCTGACCTGCTGAGTGCGGCCAATGGCTCCCCTCGCTTGTCCCCAAGCGAGCCAGCACCTTGATGGCATCGCCCGCCGGTGGCTCTGCCATTGCTCACCATTCCCCTCCTTTTCCCTTTGCAGGACAGGGCTGAGGAATTGGACTGGCGAACAATAGCGGCACTGGAAAACAATGGAGCTGCCGCACCTTCGCGCTTAGGGACGCCAGACGGACACTCGGAAGAAATCCCGGCTCCAAAATAGCGCCTGGGCCGGAGCCACCGCTGCACCGGCTCGTGGGAGCCGTCCATTGAGCACCGTCGGTCAAGTCAAGGATCTGCCAGGACGGGGTGAGAGCACTCGGTCGTATCCCACCGCTGAGCAAAGCAGCTTTGAGAGGCTCCTGCTGCCTACGAAGGAGGAATTGTCGCCTCCAGATGATGCTTTGCTACTAATTGCATTGGGATCGATGCGCCGCTGGGCTGGTTGAAAGCCGCCCTGGGCTGCAGGGAAGCGGCAGGGTTTGTGCAGGAGGGAGCATCGCGGCCTCCCCAGGGAGCGGGATATTCCCACAATCCCTTGCTCGGCCAGGGGGGAAGCCTCAGCTGCGCCCAAATTGTGTCTCCCACCTGAGCGGGGATGATGCCGAAGCGGTGGCAGGGCTGCCGCTGAAGCATCCATATGCTGTGGGAGGGGACTGAGAAAGCAAAAAACCCCCCCAAAATGCTCCTTTCTTTGCAGGAGCAGGGAAGACCACCCTTCTCCTGCTGAAAACATGACCTTTGGGGTTTTTCTCTGTTTTTTTTGTATTTTTTGTTGTTGTATTTGATCTGTGGATCTCCCCGGGAGCTCGGCAAAAGCGAGCACTCGTCCCTGCTCCATGCGAGAGGCTGCGAGCATGGCAAGGCTCCCTCTGCACCACGGGGCAGATGGGGCTGTAGGCATGCAAGGAAGGGTCTTAAGAAGGTTTTTTTTAAGGAAGGGAATAAGTCTGGGGTCTGTCAGGCCTGTAAGCGACTGCAGGAGCAGCCAACAGCTCATGTTGGAAGGCAGAGAGGGCTGAAATCCTCCTGCCACGTGTGCAGGGGGAATTGATTTGATCTGATATTTTTTTAAAAGCGCTTTGCAAGACAGCAGTGAAACCTCAGCCTGCACCGGGTGTGAAGGAAATACATTGGCTCAGAGTAGGGAAACTGAGGCACAGGGGGTGCCAGGACATGAGGACGGCACCGAGCTGCCGAGGTTGAGCAACCGATTGGGCAATTTGCACGTTGCCAGCCTTTTTGTTTTGGTCATTTCCAGCTGTTTGCTAAAGCTGTGGCAGAAAATCGGAGCGGGGGGAGCTGGTCTCCGTTTGGGGATCTCTGGGCGGCCACCACTCCCTTCCACCCACAGCCTGGCACTCTCGAGATCCAAAAAAGGAAGAATTTGCCCCTTTCCTCGCACGCTTAAAAGGGGATGTGATGACAGAGGTGAAGGTGGCAGCGCCGGGGCGGTAAACAGGAAACCGGGCTCCTCAGTGCAGGGGGATGAACCTGCCTTTCAGGGCTCCCCTTCCATCCCTAGATGAGTCTTTTTTTTTGGCTGGAGTTCACCCCCCATGTTCCCTTCGAGGGAACTGGGCCCTTGGCTTCACCCCTTCGTATCGCCACGATGCCACAGGGTGAATCTCCCTGCGATACCAAAGGCTGCACCCCGGTTTGCGCCGCGGGAGGATGGGGGGTGGTTCGGCTACGTTGGTATTTTTGGCAACTTTTTTGCATGGGTCAAGCAGCTGTGTCGTTTCATCCCCCTGCTGTGCAGCAATGCCTTAACGGTGACTTCCCCAGAGCTTTTTCACCTGCTTTCAGGGGACACCCACGAGCGAGATGCTTATTTCTACTGTTCCTGTATCTCACAGCTGGTAACCCCCAAATTCAGGTCCCCACCGGGGCAGGTGCCATGCAGCAGCTGTGCCGACATTTATTCCAAAGCCACAAAGCTGGCTGGAAAATCCCCACCTGGTATCATTTTTGAGGGATAAATAAGATTATTATTTGGTTTATTCCCAGTGGGAGGATAGATGGATGCAGGAGAGGCGGCTGTCGGCTGCAGGAGGAGGGTTGATGTCGGGCTTTGCCAGGATGCTCACACGGCTCCTTGGCTCGTCAGGAAACCCGAAGCTTTGTCAGCTTTTCCGCCCCGACGTGCGATTTTTCGGTGACGGGTTTCTCTTCTGCTTTCTCCAGGCAGAGCTGGAGCCCCGGGGGCCGGGCCGGCTTCCTGCCCTTCCCCTGCCTGTTTCTGCCTGCTTAAACACCAGCTTTGCTTTTGCAACCTTTTCTGTGGTTTGAAGCATGACACAGAATGTTTTTGCTGTTGTATAGAAATTATTTGCTAGAATATGTCCCGATGTACAGGGTAAGAAGTGGGGATTGCTGCCGTGCTAAGGTTTAAAGGGGCAGGTCCTTCCTCCGACACAGGTTTTACCACATGGCCTTGGTTGAGTCATTTATCCGCCTGGATGTTGTTTCTGGGGTTTGGGGGTTTTTTGGCAGGAAAATGGGTTTGTTTCCCAGGGGATTGGGAGGAAGCACATGGCGATGCAGGAAGTGGAAGAAAACAGGGGTTTGCAGATTAAATGCTCTTTTCTTGCCTTGGTTTCTCTTTCTGGACAAGGGAAGGGAGGGGAGAGACCCTGGAAAAATGAAAGCCCATCTGTAGAAGGATTTGCACAAACACCCAAGGAAAAGTGTGACCTGAGAAGTGCTTTCTTGTCGCCTAAAACCGCCCCGATGTTGCGTTTCGAGGTCTGATTTTCAAAGTGCTCCAAACCCACAAGCAACCCTGAGGACTTCACCCTAAATCTCACTTGAATTCTGCTTCATAGCACCCAAAAATCACGCTCATGCTCTAAGCTGGGCCCATTCCCAAGGTGGGATTTTTGGGGGAGTATCCAAGTGTTTGCATGAGAACGATGGAAATGTTTTGGCACTGGAGGGATTGCACAAAAATTCAACCGGCGTCGTTAAAAAAAGGATAAAGGAACCAGCCCAGCATCTCTCGCTGCTTGCGAAAGTCAGCCCTCGTGCCCACTGCCTGGTTTTGGGACAGCACAGGAAAGCACCAAGCTGGATCCAGACCCCCGGTGTCCGGAGCTTCGTAACAAACCCCTAGCAAACTAAATGGAGAAAAGGAGCAAATCCTGTTTATAACCCTGCCACCTCCAGGTCTGGCATCGCCAGGGCAGTCCGTGGATGCTCGAAATGCAAATGTTAGCGTAAGCGTATCTCTGCCAGTATTAAATTTTCAGTGAGTTTACAACACTTCTCCCCTTATCTGATTTCTCCTCCCTCCCCATCGGTTTTCCGGGAGGAGTCGCTTCAAACTTTGCCTGCGGCTGCATCCGCTGGAGCCTTTTCCCAAGATCTCTTCCAAATCCAAGCAAGTTTATTTTTACCCCATTATGCAGGGGTGATTATCAGGGATGCGATAACAGGGCGGTTCACGCCGATGCTTTTCTCTCCTCCCTCTTTGCAATTCAGCTCTCATGAAAGAAGAGTGGGAGGATGGATTACGGCGGCTGCGAGTACCTGGTCCCCTGCGGAAAAGACAAACACATCTCCAAGTAAGATGCTCGGCAGGGCTGTAATGCAGAAATACAGTCGGTGCTGGTAGTTGGGGAGTTACTTGCAATATTCCAGGGGGTTTTTGCCATTGAGCTGGGAGGAGGGAAGCGACCCTGGGTTTTAACTCGGATATGGTTGGATTTGGAAAGAAGAAGCCATTCTGGGGCAAGAAAAGGCAATTTCCTTTAAAAAAAAAGGGGTTGTTGATGGGATTTTGAAATTTTTTTCTTAGGAGAGTGGCCAAATGCTCTATAAACTTTCATGAAATACAGGTTTTGCTGAAAAAGGTCCCTGTCAGTGGTTGGTCTTTCATGCTTTGGTAAAGAAGTAAAATGATTCTTAAGATTCAAGGAAGATTTTGGAGGAGATAAAGCATATATGTGATATTTCCCTCCCCTTTTTCTCTCTCATAACCCCAAGTCCCTGTGATTTGTGCTTCTTTATACTAGTCTGATGGTGCCGAGCATCCTTAAACTCCATCAGCGAGCCCAGCTGAATTAATGGCACCTTTATGAATTAACGCCAGAGGCATTGCTTCCCTGTGATTATAGCTGTGCTCAGACAGCCTGTGTTTGTTTATTTTTATTATTTGTATTTTTAATTTTTATTTTTTTATTTTTCATTTGCAACTGGAGCAGGGCTCAGACTTTTTATTTGAGCTCAAACTCAGGGTCTGGAGTGACGAGCCAACTTGATAAACTCGCCTATGATAACTTGTGACTCCACCGTGACCCAAGGGCTTGGGTGCTCCGAAAATTTCCTTGTTTTTCAGCCTTGTGACCAACTCCACCAATGCCTGATGGGTTTTCTTACATCTTTTTGCAAGGTTTATGGTGGGCACGGTTGCAGGGAGCTTGTCCCCCTGATTGTGGTTGCAAAGGGCAAACCCCTGGTTGAACTTGCAGCAGATATCCTCAACAAGGGAGGTCTAGAGGCAGCAAAAGACCCAAATTTGCCCCAAATGAAGCTGGTTTGGGTCCGCCAGCAGTGTAGCAGGTTCATCACCCAGCCTGACCCTGGGAAGCAATTCCTGCTTTCTTCCAGATCCCCCAAATTTCCCCCCGGCCGGCTCAGGGGGTACCACGCCAGGTACGTCCTGCAATGTCCCCCCTCGCTCCTCCGCATCTCTGCTCAGCATCTTTCCCATTTTTTTCCAGAAATGAGCTGCTCTTACACTTGAAGACGTACAACATCTACTACGAAGGGCAAAATTTGCAGCTGCGGCACCGGGAGGTAAGAAACCCCCAGGGCAGGCACCCAACTTATCTCTGGCAGCAGAGAAAAAAACCAAGGAAACTGGGTTTGATTCAGACTTGGGAGGTCCAAACAAAACCCGCCTCTTAGTATTATCATCGCAGTTTGTATTTCGGATATCGAGGTGCCCGTCTCTCGCGCAGGAGGAAGGCGAGCTCATCGTGGAGGGGCTGCTGAACATCTCCTGGGGCTTGCGGCGACCCATCCGCCTGCAGATGCAGGATGACAACCAGCGCATCCGTCCGCCACCCTCCTCCTCCTCCTGGCACTCCGGCTGCAATCTGGGAGCCCACGGGTGAGCAAAGGAACAAGAATACACCCCACACCCCCCCGTCCCAGCTACGGTTTGCTGGGTTACAACCCCAGCTCCCTTCTCTGGGTCCTTTTTTTTCCAACATGCAACACCCTGAGGAAGCTGAGTCTGAATAAAGTAGCTTGGTTTCGCTTTGCAAAGACCCCCCCTTTTGAAAAGACCCCCTCTTTTGCAAAACTTGACCCCTTTTTGCAACCCCTTCCCCTTTTGCAAAGACCCCTTTTGCAACCCCCCTTTTGTAAAACTCCCCCTCTTTTGCAGACCCCCCTTTTTTTGCAAAGACCCCCCCTTTTGCAACCCCCTTTTTGCAAAACTCCCCCTTTTGTAAAACTCCCCCTCTTTTGCAGACCCCCCTTTTTTCCAAAGACTCCCTTTTCAATCCACTCCTTTTGCAAAGACCCTCCCCTTTTGCAACTCCCTCCCCTTTTTGCAAAGACCCCCTCTTATTTGCAAAGCCCCCCCTTTTTGCAAAACTCCCCCTTTTGCAAAGACACCCCTCACCTTTTGCAAAGTCTCCCCCTTTTGAAAACAGCCCTTTGCCTGCAAGAAGTTCCTTCTAAAACAAGCCTGGGCTTTAACTTTAATCCAAGTTTAATGCTGGATGTTGCTCTGGGCTCAAGTAATTCCCCTGGGACAGCCGGTTCCCAGCCCCCTGGATCCTCAAGTGCCCGGGAGCAGCAAAGCCGTGGGTTGTCCTGGCCGAGGCGGGGGTCTGCCTGGTTTTTGCATGTTTTTTTTAGCTGTCTGCAAAGGGGGAAAAAAGGAGGCAGGTTCAGCTTTGCTTGTGCATTGGTGTGCTGGAGCTTGCAAAAAGGCGGTTGCAGGCTTCAGCATCCCTTCCTGGGAAGAGGGCAGCTGGGATAAGACCCTCCAAAGGGGTTTTTTGGGAGCGGGACAAGATGGGATTCAAGATTTATATTGCAACTAGCCTGTGCTGTGACCCTGCAGGGCTGGTTGTCTGCCAAAACCACAGGGAGAATGGGCTGCATCCCATCCTGGAAATAGCAGCATGGGGGCTCGGAGGGGAAATCATCCTGGTTCTTGTTCCCTCTGCAGCTGCTGGCTAACAGGGCACCCATCTTTTATTTATTTATTTATTTATTTATTTTTATTTTATTTTATTTTATTTTTTTATTGCCAGGTCCGTGCTGAAGCCCAGCACCTTGCCAGACATCCAGGTTACGGATGCGGAGGCCACGCCAAACGCGGAGGCTCCCGGGAGCTGCGCAGGTGAGCCGGGCTCAGATCCGGTTGGATTTGGCCGGGCGGTTGGGAGCAGCTGCCTTATGCTCCAGTTTGCTTTCAGAAAAATATAAACCAGGCATTTTTTTCTCTAGAAAGTGGTGTCTCCATCTTGCTCCAGGTTCCTTTAAGCCATTTCCAAAGCGCCTCTAGTTAATTTATTTAATTGCAGCATGAAAATCTTAGCCCCGACGGCCCAAAACCCTTCCTAAAAGGTTTTTGCTTGGGAAAAGGGCTGCGCTGGGATGTGGTAAGAGGAACTTGGAAAGAAATACGGGGGACGGAGCAAAGAGCCTCGTGGGATCACAGGGAAAAGGATGTCGGTGCTTCCCTTTCCCGGCAGCTCCGCTTTTAGGGAAGAAGAATAGATGCCGTTGGGAAGTGCCGTTACCATGGGGAAGTCAACATTTGTGCAAAGTTTTTTTTTTTCCTTCCCTGGTTTTTCTTCTGTATAGAGGGGGAAGAGCTTGTCCGCCCCGCGCTTCGTTAACCCCTTGTTTTGAGCATGAGGCAGAGATGAATGGGACACAACCTGTCCCACGAGCGATTCCCACTGGAAAAACCTGCTTTAAGTGGTTTTCTCATTTGATTGGATTTTTCAGATATTCCTGGTTTTGGTTTTTTTTTTTTTTTTTGAGAGTGTTTTTATGGAAACACAACCCAAAGGCAGAGAAGAACCAGCTAATCCTTTTGGCTTTGGGGTGCTCATCCATTTCCCAGCTTGGGGAAGAGCTCAGCACTTGTAAAGCTCATTGATCCATGAAACCCTTTGCCCCATCCTTGATCCTTCAGCTTTTCCCCTTTTGCTTTTTGATCTCCCTCCGCATGACACTTTATTTTTTCCCCCCCTAATTAAAGCTTGCCTGGGCGATATCCACAACGCATTGTACCGTAGAAATAACCCAGCAGCGATTTCAGCCAGCCATATGACATTAATCCTCTGCCAGCGCATAAGAAAGAGTCTTTTATTATATTTTTCTCCAAAAGCCTATAAAAATCAGTCCATAACGTGCGTGCACGGCTCCTCGTGAGTGCTTAGTCACCGTGGCCCGTGGCGTGCATCTGGAACGGCGCGCACCAGAGATTTTTCTTGCTGCAGACATGCTTTGAATTAAAACATCCAGGCTCGAGCCCGAGAGGTTCATTAAAAATGGATGAAGAGCTAGTTTATAATAATCTGGACCCAGGCCAGTTTTCACGCAGAGATCTGAAGCGCTGGCCTCGTTTGCCTGTTCTCATTAAAGGAAAGGAGGACAAAAAAAAAAAGTTAAATTATAAAAAAGCGAGTAAAGATGCTCGAGTCCCCGGGAGAAGAGGCTTTATCAAGGTAGCAGCCTGGATTTATGCAGTTAATTCTGAATTAATAGCCTCCTTCAGGAGCTAGGAGAGAAGTAGCTGCCGTGGTTTAAAATGGTGGGTTAAATCTGTCCTGGGAAGTTTGTAGGGCTGTATTTCTGGGATGGGGACTTCTGCAGCTGGGGGGGGGGGAGGATGACTCCCAGCAGCCAATTTGCAGCAGGGAGATGCTGGGGTAGGACCCGGGGGGATTCTCGCTTGCCCCCGGTCCTCAGCCCTGTCCTCCCACCGTTTTTTTTTTTTCCAGCCACCAAATCGCAGCCGGAGGAGACGCCGCAGCTGATGCGGACACGGAGCGACGTGGGCGTACGACGCCGGGGCAGCGCCCGCACCCCCAGCGAGCAGCGGCGCATCCGCCGTCACCGCTTCTCCATCAACGGGCACTTCTACAACCATAAGGTGAGCCTCGAACCTCGCCGGCTCCCCAAAACCTCTCCCGACAGATCGGTGGGGAAATCCAGGCCGGGGGGAGGTTTAATTGGACTTTGCGCCCCGTAGACGTCCGTGTTCACGCCGGCGTACGGCTCCGTCACCAACGTCCGGATAAACAGCACGATGACGACCCCCCAGGTCCTCAAACTGCTGCTCAATAAATTCAAGGTATGTTAGATATCCCTCCCCACAAGCTCCTGGGTTGCTCTGCACGAGGAATTTATATCCCGTGGATATAAAATGGAACGGTGGAGCGAAATAATGGGATTTTTTTTTTTTTTTTTTTTAATTGCTGGGAAAGCCGAGGGTAGAAACGTGGACCTTTAATAGTGATTTGTGTCTCCGTTCAGATTGAAAACTCGGCAGAGGAGTTTGCGCTGTACATCGTCCACACCAGCGGAGGTGAGTCTGCAAAAAAAAAAAATCCTCCCCGGCACAGCCGGTGGGTCGGCCGCGGCAAAGCCCCGTTATCCGCCGGGCCCAACGCCGGTGCTTTTGGCGTTGCAGAGAAGCAGAAGCTGCGAGCCAGCGATTACCCCCTGATCGCCCGCATCCTGCAAGGCCCCTGTGAGCAGGTCTCCAAGGTCTTCCTCATGGAGAAGGACCAGGTGGAAGAAGTCACCTACGACGTGAGTTTGCCGGCACGGGATGTTCGTCGCTTTTGGATGGGCTCAGGATGCAGCCAGGGGTGGAAAACCTGGCAGGGGGATGTCTTCATGCTGGGGATGCAGGAATTGCTTTGCTTTTCTCCCATGTCTCCCTGTGAAAACTCCCCATTTTATGGGAAAAACCTTGTTCTGTGTTTAAAGAGCAGCTTCAAACTGCAAGTGAGAGCAAAGGGCCCCAGCCCTATTTTGCCATCCCAAATCTGATCGCAGAAGAGCAATTGCTGTGCAGCTGTTGGTGGAATTGATATTTTTTTCCAGCCGGAGAAAGGGCTGCGGGTGAGAAATGGCTCGTTTATGCCATCTGCAGGTTCCCTCCCGCCCCAGCACTGCTTTGCTCTTAAATCAGAGCACAAATGAGGTGCTTCTGTGGTACAGTTGGGCTTAAACAGCACTCAGTGATACGTTGGGGATGCACAGGTTTCTCCATATGAAGCAGCCAAGTCTTGCAGCCAGTGGGTAAAATAAAATAAACCTTAGGTGGATTTTTTTTTTTTCAATAATTAGCACAAGCTGAAGTTCCTGGCATGCAGAGGAAACGTGTTTTCTTTTAGGGTTTGTTGCAAAAATCGGGGGGGAGGTGGAGCGGTCCTTGATTTCCCCAGTTAAATCTGGGGAGAGGATGCTGCAAGGTCACCTTCAGCCTCGCGGGGTCGGTGCATCACCTTCTTCATCACCCGGCTTGGCATTTCTTTCCCACCCAGGTTGCTCAGTACATCAAATTCGAGATGCCCGTCCTCAGGAGCTTCATCCAGAAGCTGGAGGAAGAGGAGGATCGCGAAGTGAAGAAGCTAATGCGCAAGTACGCCAGGCTCGGTGGCATCGAGGGGAGATGCTGAGAGTTAAGGACATTGTCAGGGGGTTATTTCAGTGCCAAAAAATTCATTTGCACAGCCTTGCATCTCTAAGGCATGCATAAGCCATTGGGTTTTGCATTATTCCAGGGTTTTTGTGGTAATTTGGGTTAAAAACCCAGCTCGATGCTGCAAAAATCGTCTTTTCCTTGTCCTCCACCTCTCCAGATACTCCATCCTCCGGCTGATGATCGAGCAAAGGCTGGAGGAGATTTCTGAAGGTCCGACGGCAATGTGAAACGCTTTGCCAGCGCCCCGGCTCCGAGTTGCATCACACGAAGAGCCTTTTGCCCGCAGGACGTACTGTACTGAATCCCAAACCTCCGTCTTTCCCGGAGCACTCCCAGTATCCGCCCGGATCGCTGCGGCTCTGAGCCAACCCATCCTCCCGCACCTTCATCTGCGCAGCATCCTCGGGGGATTCCTCCTCGGCAAATGGGGTTTTTCCCAGCAAGGCTCTGGCCAGTGGCAGCTTCAGCCAAAATCTCAAATCCCTGGAAATAACAGGTTAAAAAAAAAAAGGAAATCCATGAGCAGGGCGAGGGCTGCAAGCGTTGCAGAGGAAGAATTTTGGGCTCAGTTTGAAGATGCTCGCTTCAGCGGTGCCCGCACGTGGCTCCCAGCGGAGGACCCACTGCTCGGTGGCAAGAGAGCACAAATAATTCCTCTTTTTAAAAAAAACAACAAAAAAGCACATTTCTATTGCAATAATTCGCAGGTGATGGGAAGCTTTTGTAAATCGGAAGGGTCAGCTGAGAATTGGGTTTTTTTTAACACTTTTGCTGCCAAAAGCAAACCTGGGGACCGATGGTTGGATTTACAGCAAAAGAGTAAATTGCATTTTTCCAGCGTGTTCCCTTAACCTGCATCTGGTCGCATAACTCCCTCCTTCCCCCATTTCTAATTTGCACTAATTTTAAGGATTTTTAAAACAAAAAAACAAACCACGATGTCAAACCTCTCTGGTAGCTGTAACATGCCAAATAGTGCTTGCAGGAATAGTTGACGGTGCTGAGCATCTCTCAAGGGATGCTGTATGGAAAGTGGTGGGGCATGGGGGCAAGAGGAGGGGGAGGCAGAAATAAAGAGGGTTTTATTTTGCATATTGGTTTTGCAGTGGTGCTGGCACATCATCCCGGTGAAACCGGGACCTGAATTGGCTCTGTTACCATCATCGCACGTGCAAAAACCTCTTTCCTCCCAGGCTAAACCAGCAATATCAATTTTATACCTCGACATGAACTAAAACTCTGACTTTCTCCCTCCCTTGCGTTTTTGCAATGTGTCTTTGTAATTTTTTTTAATTTTAATGGTACCTTTTCCACCTTTAACATGTGTTAGGGAAAGTATTGTACAGCGAGAAAAGCTTTTTATGTATTTGAAGGATTACTGTGGCATTGCTTCACTGATTAACAAGAAAACAAAATATGTAGCAACTTAATACAGAATGAAAACCCCCGAGTTAGAGCCTGGTTTGTTCAAAATAAAGCACTTTGTGGATAGAAATGCTACTGAAATGGGCTCCGCGTAGGCTGGGAGTGACGAGGGAGAAGAGAAAAACCTGCCTGAATCCTGGCGGAGAAGTTTCCCAAGGAGAAATGCTCCTGCCCTGCAGTTTTGGAGACTCACAACTAAATTGCTGGAGGACTTTTGGGGGCTGTTGTAGGGTTTATCAAGCCCTTGGAGACTATTTATCCCCATGCGCCATGCTTGGTGGGCTCCATCCTCTGGATATTTCCCTTCCAGAAGGTAAAACTCACCTCTAGAAGAAAACCTCTGCATTGCTTAGCCTTGTTTTAAACCCATTGTGTTTTTAAACCTGATATATTCAGGTTTTTTCACCTCCTCGAGACCGAGCTCTCTGCATCCCCGAGGTTATCCCCAGCCACGCTTTGCTTTCTCCCCGAAGCCACCGACGCTGCATTATCCGGCCCATTGAAGCCCATTTATCCCTCCCCGCGCAGGAGGGGGATACGAGTGACGTTGGCTCCGCTTATCGAAGCTTTATCCGCTGGGAAAAGTCCGATGTGAGTCCAGCCCGGCGGGCACAGACGGGAAGAGCCATCGCCGGCGCGGCACCGGGTGCACGGGTAAGGGCGGCATCCTCGACACGGAGTCGAGGGATAAAAAGAGAAGGAATTGGGGAGAGAGCAAGGTGGAAAGTGTAGGGTTTTGGCACACACCTGAGCTGGAGGTTGGGATGGGGAGAGCAGACCAGGGAGGCACCGCACCCTGACCGGCCGCTTTGGCACCGGGCTTTTCCCCGGATTGTGATCCATAAGCCTGGATACTGTAGGGGAAATCAAGAGGGGAAAAAATAGGGAGGGGAAAAAATCCACGTCTTTACTTTATGTGGGGATTGCTGCCCGGGTTTGTGGAGTTTCCAGTGGTGGCAGCGCAACTGCAAACAGCTGGAAGGGAGACATGCGCTTCTCTGGGCTTTTCTTAAAATAAACCATATTAGTTGGAGAAGCAGGGTAGCGAAATGAGGCAAATTAAATTAATCAAGCCCTTTTTTTTTTTTCTTTTTTTTTTTTTTTTCCAAAACACTGGGTTTTGAAGCGGGGGGCGGGTCAGGCCTGGCACCTTCTAGCGGGGGCCGCGGGAGGGAAACGCTGACGCAGGGATGCTGCGGCCGGGGCGGCCGGCCAGGGGGGCTCTGCTTTTTCAAAAGGCTTTTGTCAACACGGCTCCTGCTATTTTTGGGACGATTTTGGGGCTGCGATGGCTCAGCAGCTTCGGTACAATGAGGCTGTTTGCTCAGCCGCCGGCCAGAGGGGTTGCAGGGTGGGGGACGGGGAGGGGGGGAATCACATCGTGATGCTCCTGTGCTTTGCAGCGGGGTGGAAAAATGAAGGTGCAATCCCAGTAGTACATCAAACGCATTCAGTTATTAACTATATTAAACGTAGGTTGGACCGAGCCTAAGGCAAACCACGCGGAGCTGGCGTCCCCACGCTCACCGTCCCTCCTTGTGCCCCTTTCGCAGGTTGGGCAGGATGAGGCCCCGCGACGCCTGGTGCTGGGTGGCGATGCTGCTGCTCGCCCTCTTCAGCGATTTCGCTGGCAGCCGCCGCGGTGCCGGCGGGAGAACCGGCGGGCGAGGAGGCGGCGGCGGCGGCGGCGGCGGGGGGCTGCGTGGGGGCTTTCGGGCCGTCTCCCGCGGCGGTGGCACCCCCGGCCGTGGCTCGAAGGTGGCAGGGGCCATCGCGGCCGGCGCCGCTGCGGGGTACGGCATGGGGCTTTTGGGGCGCCCGCGGCCATCCCGCCTGGGTCACGGTGTCCCGGCGGCCCGGCAGCCCCCGCCGGCGGGCGGCTTTCACGCCCCGAGTTGGCCGGACATGGGTGCCAAGCGGGGACCCCCAAGCCGAGCCTCTGGGGACCGGCGTGGTGGCATCGGTCCCGCTCTGCTGCTGGCACCCGTCGTCTGCTTCGTCAGCCACAGGCTGCAGCGCTGAGCACGAGGAGGGGACCCCGGGTGACCCCCCGGCCGGCCGAGCCCGCCGGGATTTCTTAGCGAATGACTTTCCTGGGAGATTAGACGTGGCTTGGGGAGGTGGAAGAGATGCTCCGCCACCGCCTTGGTTTTTTCCCCCCCCGCCGGTGCGATGGGACCCCGGGCCAGCAGCCGGAGCTGGGCAGCCATCCCCGTGCTCGCGGGGCCACCCGGGAGCCAGCCGGATCCTGCAACCCCCCAGCTGCAAGAGCGCGTACGTGAGCAAATCCAGCCCTGCAAGGACGTGTGGATATTTGCACCCGGAGAGATGCTGGATCAGCCCTGCCAGAGCTTGGTTCTAGTTTCCCGTTGCACAGCTTTACCAAAAAACGCTCCTTTCCCCCCAAAAGAGCACTGGGACTCGGGGAGGGGGGATGCGGGGCTTGAAAACGGACCCCCTCTGCCTTGCAATAAAGTTTGGCCTTGAGACATCCTCTCCTTTTTTTAACCAAATCCCGCATGTTTAGCACCGCTCGCAACCCCAGGAAGAGCCGCATCTTCAAGGGATGCTGCGGTGGGGGGTGAGCGTGGTGCTCGGGGACAAACCCCCCCGCCCCGTCCCATCTCTCTGGCTTTGATATGATCAAACACGTCCCAGTCTTTAGCATCCCCATCCCAAAACGCACCCAGCTGTGGGCCTGACCCTCCCTCAGGTGCTTCGTGTTTGGCAGAGAGGATCCAAATCCTCCCTGGGAATAGAGGGAGAGCTTCAGTGAGGGATGCTTTCCCCTCCAGCATCTGCATTTTTCTTCGCTAGTCCTTGTCTTGGGTGGTTAAACCTTCCCTAAAACCTTGTTTAGCTGCAGCAGCAAAACCATTGCTGTAAGCAAAGAAAATAAAGAGGCGCCAAGTGAAATATTGGGGATCCCCCCAAAAAACTGTGGGCAGCTGCAGTCACCGTCCTCCAGCAGGTAAGTCCTTCGCTGAAGTATTTTTGAGCCTGGATGTCTGTGAGCGGGTCATGTCCCCCTGGAATTAGTGGGTTTTGGTGGTATGAATATCCTTATCATCTCCCCAGGAGAGCTGTCGAGTCGGGTCTCGCCTCTATCGAGGGGTGGAAGGAGCCCTGGCTGATGTACATTGATTTTCTGGCCTCTTTTACAATAATTAATTAAATTTTACAGAAGTCATTTGACTCCTGAGGGATTTAATAGCCTTTCGGAGCAGGCGAGCAGGGGATGCCCCCAAAGCCGATGCTCTTACGGCTGTCCAAATCACCATGATCTGTCCCCTGGCTTAGGGACAGCTTTTAGGTTGAACAAATCCAACTATTCCTATAATGCACCCAGGGGTTATTTTTTGAATGTGCTTGTTTCAAATAAACAATAAACCCAGCAAAAACTCTAGCCACAGCTCAAATTTACATTTTTCCAACATAAATTTTGCATCCAGACCTGCTCTGACATCCAGACCCTGTCACGGGCATCCTTTGCTCACAGCCCTAACTTGCAGCCAGAGCTCAGAAACACTGCAGGGATGATCCCGCGCTTCCGAAATCGCATTCCCAAATTTTTCTTGCTTTTTCCCTCCCGCCAGCGTGCAATACATGGGGACATGCTCTGATCCCCTTCCCTTCCCAGTTTAATCTCCAGCCCTTGCAAAGGGCTGTCCTGCAGGAAAAGGCCTTAAAAGCAATTAATGTCCTCGTTAATCACCTTGTGCTGGGGAGTTTTGGGGTTGCGTGTTCGTACAGGGGAGCGGGGCTGCTTGTGAGCAACCCCAGATGCCGAGATCTGTTTTTCTAGGCGAGCAGTTGCAGGCAAAGTCAGGGCGTTTTCGTGCATTTTTGTTCTGAAACAGCAACCGAGCCAGCACCAGTTTCCAGCGCAGCCGGCTGCAAAGCTCAGCCTAATTTTGGAGGGTTTTCTGGGGAGACCCAGTCTTGCAAAACCATCCCCAGGGCTGATCCTTGGAGCCGGGGCTGGGCTCAGACGGGAGATGGTGCTGTTCGCTCAGCGACACATTGCCTCTGATCTCCAACACCGGATCAGCTGCAGGGATAAAATCACCCCCCACGATGAGGTTTGGGCAGTTGCTTTGCATGTTATGCCTCTAAAAAAGACTGTTTTTCTTCCAGCTCTCTGCAAACAGTCCAGTGCTGCACCAAAAATCCTCTTTTTGCCGTTTTTTTCAGGCAAGAAAAATATATTCAGTTGCTCTGCCTGCAAGGGGGATGCTTATTTGTGGAGATGAAGGATGCAAAGCGCCGGGGGCAGGGGGAGGCGATTTGGAGGAGAGTATAAAAAAATACAACCCCCAAAATGTTATTGCGTTTGTACTTTGAGGTGTATTTATTATCAGCCTGGTAAAGCAGAAATGCTTCCCGTCCTCGCTTGGCAGCAAGGCTCCTGCCCACGCTGCAGGATTTGGAGTATTTAGCTAATTAATACAGAGCAATTAATTTATCTGGTTCAACAGAGCACTCGTAGGGGCCAAGAGGGGTCCAGGGTTATTGGATCCAAGTGTCCTAAGGACCGTGTCCCGACGTCCTGCTCGAGTGCTGCTGGAGCCAGGAAAGCTCCACTATTCCCCACCGACCCCGTAGCAGCGAGCGAACGGCTCCAATCATCACCACAAAACCCAATTACCCGCGCAGGACCCCATGCTGGTTAAAAAAAAGAAATGGGGTGCTGTGCACACAGGGCAGGGGGGGAAAGGGTTTGGGGTTTTTTTGAGCTCGTCTGAGCATTGCTGACGGCAGTGTTTCCCCCTGGAGCAGCTTCCCCGTGTTGGGGTGAAGTGCAGGGAAGATGGGGGGTTTGGGGGCTAAAAATGAGCATTTTGTATTGCTGCCTGCTGAGGTCAGACCCTCCCCAGGGGAGTTTGCTGTGCAGGTGCTGCCAGCACTTGTTCTGGAAATCAGGGGGCTTTCCTTCTTTGGTTTTTTTTTTTTTTTTTTTTTTTCCTTCTTTTTTTTTTTTTTGAGGGGAGTTGTGGGGGGTTTTTTTCCTTCCTTTTTTTTTTTTTTCCCCACTTCTTTATGGTTTTTTTTTTTCTTTCTTTGGGGTTGGGGTTTTTTTCCTTCTGTGGGTTTGGTTTTTTTTTTCCTTTTGGGGGGTGTCCTTCTTTGTTGGGCTTTTTTTTTTTCCTCCTTCTTTGTGTGTGTGTGTGGTTCCTTCTTTGGCAGGGGAGGTTGTCCTTTGTGTGGGGGGGTCTTTCTTTTGGGTTTTTTTTTCCTCCTACCACTGGGCTCCAGCTTACCAGTGCAAGGTCTATCAGGGGATGGGTCCTCCAAGCCCATCACTGAAGGACCATATCTTCATTGCTACCTCTTTCGCTTTTATTTTAAGTTTGAAATAGCTCTTGTTTTAGCTTGAAAAAAATCTTAATTAATAAAAAGGGTTGTATAAAGCTCCCCATGGCCCTGACCAGCGGAGTCTCCGCTGTAGCTTGGGGATGGGTGGAACACTTTTCCTTGCAGGGCAACAGAGCTGGGGGCTTTGGGGGTCTTGCATTTACTTGTCCCCCCCTTTAAATGACATCGGGAAAAGCCTGAGATATTCAGTCATGAGTATTTAGGGCAAAATAACATCCTAAAGAAAATGTCCCAGTAAAGTTTGGAGCTGGAGAGCTTTTGGGAATCAGTTGGATGCTGAGCTGGCCTAGGATGAGCAGTGGCCATAGGGATGCTTAGGACAGACCCAATAACCTCACGGGGGCTTTTTATTCCCCAAATCCTCCTTTCCATCACAATTTTTTAAATTGCTTTTGCACTGGGAAGATGTGAAGTGTGGGATCCTTACGTTTTATATTTATTTTCCTCATTTTGGAAACTAGCTCCCAGTACTAAACCCTGCCTGCCATCTGTATTTTTGTCCCACTCCCCACTTGCTGCTCCTCTTACCAATATTCAGGGCTAACGTGGTGATGCCCAGTAGCCAATTTCAAGCAAAAAAAAAAAAGCTTTTATTTTGCTCTTACCAAGCACCTACGGGAGCTCTGGATCCCTGTTACGGACCTCTTAGGGTTTCCTCTTTGCAAGCAAGCTGCTTGTATGCGGGCATAGTCATCTATTTTGTGCTGAAGAGTTTTTTCCTTTATTTTTCTGCCAAAAGTATGCAAACGAGTCACATTTGGGATTTACCTGGAGCACCACTTAAAGACCAAGTTCTTTAGCATCCTTGTGGGCAAGGGGGTTTGCAGTGAAATAAATCGCATCCAACATAGGCTCAAACCAGACAGGTCCAAGGCTTGGTCTTGAGCTTAAAATTAAAGCACTGTCCAGCTGAAGGGTCCAACTCTTCCATCTTTTTAATTGTAATTTTTAACCTTTGCTATAGTCTGAGTCATCTAACAGTGGTGCTGGTTTAGGTACCGGGGAGATTTGGAATTCTGGCAACATTAAGTAGGGCTTCACATGAAGTTCGTTGGGCTTAATGCCACTGAAACAGCAAACGTAAAAACTCTTTTATTAGAGAGAAAATAGATGGAGTAAATACAAGGGTGTTGACTTTCTATGGGGAAAGACTTTCTAAGGCCCTAACCAGCGCATTGATTTTATTAGACAGTACTTGTTGGATGGTAGCAATACCATTAGCGGGAGCAGGGGAGGAGAAAAGGTTAACTGAAATTGTGGGTTTTAGGCCAAATTTAGTGCTGAAAGGGAACAAAGGCACCCACAGGCTGGGGAGGCAGGGAGAGACAGGGCAAAAAATGCCACTTCTGTCTCCAGCGCCGCGGGGATGGGCGAGAGCTGTTTGCACGAAGAAGGCTGACATGCATCTTGGCTTTATCTGTTTTAATTTGTACCAGACGTCGAACACTTAGAAAAGTAACGGAACGGCAAATTTTGTGCATGCACCGTTACAGATTTACAAAACATTCGTGTATCACAAAGTACGAGTTACCGCAAAGCCCTGCTTTTCCGGTGAATATCCTGAAAGATTTCTTTTCTTGATATTTTTTTATACATATATATATATATATATATATCTTCATTTAGCTTACACCAATGCGAAAAATCATTTTGGACTGTGTCATTCAGTGCCTTGCAATAAAAATACACAAGAGATATTAAATATAACTCGGGGCAACCGGTTCAACAAGCGCAACTTTACAGATGCTACAGGTTACACACAACCCAGCATCGACCCAAACACGAGGAGCAAGAGTTTCACCCACCGCTTCCACAAATTACTTGCAAAAGATGTTGTTTTAAGCATCTCCTATCCCTCAGGCTTGGTTTTCCTGACGCTGTTTGCCGTAACCATCCGATTTAGCTGATTTAAGTCTCTTGCTAGGTGTTTGACACCCCCCCCCCCCCCCCGCCCCGAGCATCCTTTTTGCTGTATTTTAACGTCCTCTAAATCATGGTGCTGAAGTGTGAGCGTGACTTGTCACCTATAGCGCATCCAAAATAGCTTTTTCTCTGGCTGTAACACACCAAGCGTTACCACTTTGGGGCTTTTTGGGGCATTCAGCAGCACTTTTTGCCTTTAGATAGGCTAAGATAGAGTGAGGCTCAACCAAAAGCAAAGCGGCGCGGGGGGTCAACAAAAACCCGGCCGGGGCTTCAGCCTCACTGCAGGGGAAAAAAAAAAAATCACTTTATTTTTGTGGATTGCTGCAGGAGGTATTTGCAGCATGCAAGGTGCGGAGCGGGCAGGTCCATATGTACAGGAGGCAGGGTGGGTTTTAGGATTAAAGGGTTAAAATCGCAACCTGTCAGCTTGTTGCTTGAAAAACCCATATCTGACCTTCCTAAAACCCCTGTGGGGTATATAGGTGCTCGGGTGCAACGCTGCGGTGTGCCCCGGGGAAAGAGTTTTTGGTGGCAGCGGGACTAAGGGGATTAGGTGAAACCCTGCTTGTTAGCAAAGAGGATTTTCGGAAACGCTCTTGCAGGGATGCCAAGGACCGGCTGAGTTCCTCTCTGCCTGGTCCCTCTCGGGGTGGCCCCGAGGAGGAGGAAGTGGTGAAGGCCATTTTTTTGGGCATCTAGCTCCATCACTGTCCTGCCACGCCGGGGATGCATTTGGGGCAGAGAATGAAATTTTAATCCGGTCGCCTAAACCGGAGCCTCCGGGGAGGTGATGGGGAGCGTCGGTGCCCATGCGCCCCAAGGGCTCTTCACCAAAGATGACCGCAAGCAAGAACAGGGGGGGTTCGGGGGGGTCCCCACGGGGACACGGGTGACATTTCGAAGCCGTGGGATCCGGGGCACATCAGTGCATGGCGAAGAGGGTGAGGAGGAGGAGGGCGGCGAGGGAGGCATCGGCGAGATGCAGCCGGATGCCGGAGGCCAGGCGGTACTCGCGGTACTGCTGGATGCACATCTCCCGGATCACCTTCGTCACCACCTTGGTCTCCAGCTCTGTCTCCGTTTGGTTCACTGCCGAGCCAGCCTCCGAGGCGTTCTTCTTGGCGGCGGGTCCGATGTTGTATTCGGTCACCGTGATGTTAAAGCAGTCGGCGACGAAGACGTCCTGCGAGACGGGGCTGCTGTAATCCCGGTAGTAAACCTGGTTGGGGTAACGCGCCGAGTTTTCGTTCCACCATCGGTACTCATCGGGGCTGTCGAAGCGATAGTGCATCCCCGACATGACGCGTCCCATGGCGTAGCCCCCCAAACCTCCCACCACGGCGCCCGCCGCCGCCGCCCCAGCCACGTGCTTGAGGTTGGTCTTGGATTTGGGGGGTTTCCATGGCTTTTGGTTGTGGTAGCTTCCTCCGCTGGATGGGTTGTAACCCTGTCCCCAGCCCGGGTTGTGGGGGTACCCGGGGTTGTGGGGGTACCCGGGGTTGTGGGGGTAGCCCGGATTATGGGGATAGCCAGGATTTTGGGGATAGCCAGGCTGGCGGGGGTAGCTGGGCTGGCGGTGGCTCCCCGTTCCCCAGCCGCCTCCGCTGGGTTTGCCTTTGCCCTTCTTCGAGAAGGCGACGTCGGTGAAGGCGCCGAGGAACAGGGCCACCAGGCAGCAGGTGACGAGGAGCCTGGCCATGGCTGCGGGACACAAGGACAGGCAGCGTTACGGGCAGGAGGCAGAGACCCCACAGCCCCTGCATCTGCGCTGCCGCGAGCATCACAGGCTTTAGACTCCCTTACTTATGCATCATATAAAACACATATCCTCCCCCTTAATCCAGCTGCAGAACAAACAGCTTTGGACTTAAATGCATATTTATCCTCCCCAATCCCCCTTATTTTTATATATATAAAAAAAAATATATAAAATATTTTAAAATAATACACACACACACACGCATATATATATGTATGTATGTATGTATCCCCCACCTCCCCAACAGGTCTTCTGCTAGTAATGGCAATTTTAAGTAGTGGAAGAAAAGCTTTTCGGAAAAACGCTTCACTTGGTTGGGAGGTAAAAATCCACTTACCAAACCTGCTCTATCCAATCAGATTATATAAATGAGATTTCTGCTGCGCAAGGATTGATGGCTATGAACAGATTCAGCCCAGTCTCAAAGCTTTTGGTTACCCAGGGCTGCAAGGAGGGCAGTGCCTAGTCTTGCCCCAGAGGTTGTTTTTTTCCCAGAGAATAAAATTCAGCGTGTTTTGCCCAAGTCCCTGTTGATGTGCAACAGGCCTTAACTGAAGAACAGCATTTTTCTAGTTTAATGTGTTTGCAAATAACTGCTTACTCAGTGTTTTGCTGCTGGCATCCCAGGGGCATGCCAGGCATCTCCTACGTTAGCTGGTGGGCTGGCAAGGATGCAACCCCATTTTAATGAGCCGTTTCTCACCCTGTGTATAATCCAGCATGTATGATACACATCAGGTCTGCAAATCCTTTGGAAAACACCTCGCAAGCTGCAAAATCCCTTCAGATTCCTCCCCGCAACGCCAAGGAGCGTTGCATTACTGTTACCCTCGTGTTTAATATGTGAGCCCAGCAATAGCAAAGGTTTTTTCTAACCTGCCCGTGGCTGAGCAATCCCCAAAATTCCTCCGTGCATGCCAGGATGCTGGGGGGAGGGAGAGCGAAGCATTCCCAGCAAAGCGTGGGTAGGCATTTCACAGCATCCTTGGATGCTTTGGATGCTCTTTCTGGCTCACATTACAGCAAGAAACAATTAAGGTATGGGTCTGGAGTGGGGTTTTTTGCAGCAACTAATGGACCAGCTTCCTTAACAGTCGGCACTCAGCCCAGAGATTAAGTTCAATGCAGAAAAGAGATGATGGTCTCTCATGAGGTACTGCCCTTAACAGCACAAACAGGCAGAACAAACCGCTGTTTAAGCCAGAAATTCTTCTGTTGCACGTTAGCTGTGGTTTTATGGACCATAAAAATCAAATTAATCTCTCCTTGGCTTCAGATACTGATGCTCTTTCTTTCCTTCACCTCCCCCCAAAATCTGGTCTTATGTCAGGAAATGTTTGAGTGAAGGTCCTTTAATGTCACTGTTTTGGTTGGGATGGTTAGAAAGGGGCTTAATTAAAAGAGCAGGGAAGATGCAAGAGCCTGTTGTTTGTGATGGGGAGGAAAGCCAGGCTCAGGTTGGCTGCTTGGCACCGTCTTGTAAAAAAATTGGGTGCAAGCCGCCCGCTTTCGAGCGGGTTTGCTGCCTCCCTCGCCCCGCAGCCCCCACCCGCTGGGAGTGAGCGAGGATGAGATCAGGGGGGTTAAAAATAGCTGAAAGACACAGCAAAAACTCGGATGGGCGAACGCTCTTTGGGCACTCAAAAAAAAGAGGAAATAGGGGAAAAAAGCAGCAAATTGGCAAGTATTATTTTTTTTAAGATGTGTGACTCCCCACAGTGAGTTGCAAAGGGGGAAGAATCAGCCCCTGGATGAAACCAGGTTATGGCAAAGTCCCGGAGGGTATTCCAGCCTGGCAGCACCAACCTGTTCCTCTAATTGCCTTCGCAGAGACGAGCTCCGATAAACAGGGCAGAGGCTTATTTGTGTTTGTGCTGCTAATTACCCAGGTCCTCAGGCAGCTGAGCTTCACCCTGAATAAATGCAGTCGCTGGCCCAAACCCCCTGCGTGCAATGGGGACCAGGGAGCCGCTTCCTCGGGTTTGGAGCTGGGTTTCCTCTGCTTGGAAATAATATTTACGGTGTCATGTAATATTATTATTAAATTATATTATCGAATGGTTTCACAGGTATTTTTTCCTGACTCTTTTTAACTTTCCTCCCCAATTTTCCCTCTCTGCAGGTGAACGTAGGCAATGAGAAATTAATTCAGGTGATTTATATCGGAGCAATTTATATCTGCCCTTGTGTTGGAGAACCAGAGGAAACCCTGCGCTCCTTCAGGGCAGAGGGGGAAGCGGAAAATGGAGGATGTGAGGAGCAATCGCAAGCAGCAATTATGCGCGCAGGGCTGGCAAGAAGGCGGCTTCGGTTTGGAGAGGAAAACCAACACCCTGGTGCCAAAATAACTGCGGAAATAACCTTGTTAAGGTGCCGGAGGGCAGAGAAGAAATGAAGGGAGGTGGGGAAGGGGAAGGAGCGATGTAGCGAGGAGGGTGGGAAGATGCTCTGGAATGGGGGTGTCCGGACCCTCCTGGGGATGCTGGGAAAGTCCTGGCTCATGGGGGGTGAAAAATCAGGGCTGGAGCTATGGGGAAGGGGAGATGCAGCTGGCAGTTTGCTTTCTCAAAATGCCACCCCTAGTTTTTAGAAATCCCACCCCCACCCCCCATTTTTTTTAACTCCCCAAATAATGGGGGAGCACAGTCCTGCGCAGCTGGGAGCTGTGGGAAAGAACAAAACCCTCCAGGTAGCTCCTTGGGGCGGGCGGTGGGGGAAGAAATTTCCCCACCAGCAATAGCTTTGAATCAGCCCTGAGTAAACAAGCGCTGGGCGAGAAGCAGAGCTCTGTCTTTTAAGGAGGACGCTCGCCTTCGGAGCTGGAAATGTCTATTTTTAGGCGGTGATGGTGGGGAGAGGAGGCAGCCCCCTCATCCCCTGTGATGCTGCTCGGTGTTAAAAGCCCCCTCGCCTCTGGCTTTATCCCACCCGAAGCCCCCGTGTCCCATTTCCCCGACACTCACCAGCTGGGAGCCCGTTGCTTGCTCGGTTCGGGGTGATTCAGCCTCGGCCGCAGAGCTACGGGGAGGAATAAATAGCGAGAGGGAGGAGCTGGCTTCTGCGCAGCCCAACCCTGCACAGCCTGGCCAGCATGCATCCTCTTTCCCTCGGGAATACTGCAGCCGGCACCCCGCAAAATTGGGGTTGACTCCCCCATCGTCCCTCCCAGCAGATACCGGCGTGGAAGGCAACGCCGGTGACCAAACGGGTGGCTGGAAGATTGTAGCGTTTGGATGGTTTATTCAAGAAATATCAATGGGATCGGCAGGGTTTGGGGCTCGTCTGGAAATCTCGGGGTTGGGGCTCTGGGAGAGGAAAAGATGCTTTTAGCAGTTGCCATCTGCAGCTCCAAATCCATTATCCTGTGAAATAGATGCTCTGCACGTTGATGGGCAGAAAAATAAAATAGACTTAGACCTACAGGGAAAAGGATGAATCTGTTCCGAGTTTGTCTTGCTCCAGAGGAGTAAAACTCACTCCTGCACAGAGTGGTCATGCTTTATGTTGAGGTAGTCCGATATTTTATGGGAGGAAATGCCACAGAAGGCAATTAAAAATTATATGGGATGCTCATGGCAAGCTGGGGCTTTTACGGCACTGTTTTTTGGAGGGTAAGGGTATGTGTGGCTGTAGAGACCTAAAGACCGGAATGGGGAGTTATTCCCATCCTTTAGGGTTAGGATGGGCTATAATAAATGGGTTGAGGCCAGAGCAACCCGGGATGCTTGCATGGTGGTTGGGAGACGCAAATGAAGCTTGAAACTAATTGCATTGAGACTGGTTTTGCACAATCACGCAATATAGCCAAAACCCTCCTGAGGTTTTGCTGCCTGAAATAGCCAGCCCAAGTACAGCCATCCCAGTGATGCTTCTGCCCCTGGACCACAGAGCACATCTGGCCATAAGGAGGATTTCCACCCCGATGCTCCATACGCTTGTTTATCCATCTGCTTGGATTATGTTAAAAAAAAAAAAAAAAATTTTTGTCTGGCAGGGAAATGGGTTGTGCTGGGCGCTTTGGCTGCACTGGGGAGACATGCATATTAATTTCTGGAGGAGAAAATTAAATAATGGGGGCAGGATTAAGGTCAGCGAGCCTGTCGAAGCTCTCTCCTGCAATACACAGGCATATTTATTCCTCCTGTGAATGCACAGATGGCTCCTGATTCCTTGGCTTTGGTTCAAATACTCTTCAGTGGGCTAGCTAAACAAAGCCAGGAAAAGAAAGAAATACAGCACTGGGAATGGGATGGTTGGGATGAATTCATCCATGGCTTCTAAAAATCAGGATTCTTCCATAATAATATATTTCAGAGGAAGTTCTGGTCTTGTTTGGGGAAATATAGAAACTCTGTCAGATCCCAGCTGCAAATCGAGCAGGAGCAGCCTATTGGCTATTAATTAATTTTTCATTCATTGTGGAAGTTAGCAGTGCTAAAACCACCCAAACCAGTACATCCACAGCATCTATTTAACAGAGCCATGTGCCACATGGTTTCTTTAGCATCTCAGAGTAAAATTTCTCCCGGCAGCAAACCAAGAGCTGCATTGATCTCCGCTGGAGGTTTGGCCCCTCTTCAGCCGCAGCTCAGGCAATGACAGGGGACGGAGAAATAATGGGAGTTAAGCGTGATGGAGGTTCATGCCAGGTTAGAAAGCATTAATGGGATGGGTTTTTCTTGTAACAAATGGAAAATGCTGACTTTGGTTTAATGATGAGCTGGCAAAGGACCCGAGTTCATCTGACCCTGCTTCATTGCTTCTCATTGATTTTTTTTTTTTTTCTTTAATTCATGCAAAACACTTTTATTCACATAAGTCTGGGCTGCTTGGAGAATTAGCCACAGCTTGCAAAGGCAGGGTAAGGCATTAAAATAGTTTGTGGGAGACTTACTGGGGTTTGGGGGTAATTTGGTTGGGTTTGGAGGTAGGGATGAAGTCCCACAGCCTGTCCCTATCCTGATGTCACACCCTGGAGCAGGCAAAAATTCTGGGCTCAAGCTCACCCCATCTAAAATCATGCTTAGCTCATCAGGAAACCTCTTTAAAGCCTCCAAAGGCAAAAATAAGTGAAAATAAGTGCTGCGTTCGGTAGGTTCATGAAATGCATTTTGCAGAACTTGGTTTGTTTTCTGGTCTCACCACAGAATAGTCTCTTTTAAGTAGAACTCCTCTACCTTGGATTTTTCTTGGGAACCAGATGCCTCGGTAATATTTGGTTCCTACCTGGATGAGAACAGAGAAAATGCAATTTGGGGTATAAACGGGGTGACGGCAGCGCAGGGAAGGAAAGCACTGGGGTGCTTGCTTCCCAGCCAAAAGGAAAGATGCTGCTCAGTCAGGCTGTTATTTTCCCATGCCAGTGTGTAATTAAAAAATTGAAGCCTTATTAGGGTATTTTGCATTTTCTTTGGTGGCGAGGGCTTCATTGCACGCATGGGGTAAAGCTATGCCAGGGCGTGCAGCCCTGCAGACCCCAGGAAGGGCAGCACCCCTCCGAGAGGCAAAAAAAATGTCTTTTTTGGACCATTTTTAGTAGAAGAAGGGGTTTTCCATGCGCTGCATAGACATCTGCACCATTATTCTGTATTAAACTGCAGGATCATGCAGCTCACGGATGGCATTTCTCCTTTGCTCTTGATAACTGTAAGTTTTCCTGTAAAAAGAAAAAAATAAGTGTCCTGGTTTTGGCTGGGATAGAGTTAATTTTCTTTCCAGTAGCTGGTATAGTGCTGTGTTTTGGGTTCAGTATGAGAATAATGCTGATAACACACTGATGTTTTCAGTTGTTGCTAAGTAGTGTTTAGACCAAGTCAAGGATTTTTCAACTTCTCATGGCCAGCCAGCAAGAAGGCTGGAGGGGCACAAGGAATTGGGAGGGGACACAGCCAGGAGAGCTGACCCAAACTGGCCAAAGGGGTATTCCATACCATATGACATCATGCCCAGTATATAAACTGGGGGGAGCTGGCCTGGGGGGATCGCTGCTCTGGAACTAACTGGGCATGGGTCGGCAAGTGGTGAGCAATTGCCTTGTGCATCACTTGTCTTGTATATTCCAATTCTTTTATTATTATTCTTGTCATTTTATTATTGTTATTATTATAATTATTATTTTCTTCCTTTCTGTCCTATTAAACTGTTCTTATGTCAACTCACAGGTTTTACTTTTTTTTTCTCCCATTTCTCTTCCCCATCCCGCTGGATGGGGGGAAGTGAGTGAGTGGCTGCCTGGTGCTTAATTGCTGGCTGGGGTTAAACCCCGACAATAAGATGAAAGGTCTGTATAAATTTTTAGCCTTTTGCCATAGACAGAAACAGGCCAGGAGGCAAAACTGGCAGGAGCAGGACATTAAATACACACACTTCCAGAGTATCATCAGTTACGCAACCCACGATGGTGGGGAGGGGAAATCCCAGCAAGTTCCTAATCCCAGAGGCATGTAAGGGCACAAGCAACATGCCAGGAGAGGAACCATCGAGGGGGGAAAAGCAAGCAACCCAAACTTTCCATGCCACCTCTCGTGGTGCTTCCAGGAGGGGTTTTCTTTTTGGCCAGATGCAGCTCTGTTGCAAAGCCAAGGAGTGCAAAGCTAGCATGGAAAAAATAGGTCAGTTTATGACTGCTTTAGTAAATGAGACTCATTGCAGCCATGATGCTGGGGAGGAGTTTGTCCCCACCATGCTGACCAGCTTTCCTCGCCAGTGATGTCTTTTTGCAACGCGATCTATGGGCAGATGTGACTCACAGGCAACAGGATCCTGCCGGTACCTGCCTGCTGGTGGGAGGCTCCAGTGAGAGACTATTGAAAGGTGGTTTGGGGGGGAAAGCAGCAAATAAGGCAAGTCTTTTTCTTGCTGTGTTTCAAAGACAAAGCTAGATCCTTGAGGAAGCAGATTAGCCAAAGTAATTTAATATCTATTTCTCTTCTGCACGAAGCAGCAACTGAAATATAAAATATCGGAGGTGGTACATACCCTCCTTCTCTTTACTCTTAGACAACTGTCTTAAAAAAGGCTGTAAATGTTCATCCAGCTGCTACAATCTGATTAGGAGTGTAATAACCTTTGCTCATGTGCTAGCTGCTATTCCAGGCAGGGACACACGTAAGCTCCTTACGGATGGGAGGGACCCGGACCCTCCCTCACCGCAGGCTGATGCCTTCCCAATGAGGCACTGCGTCTTTAGAAGATAACCTGCATGGGACACAGCTCCCAAAAATGTGCCTTTGACCCCTCCCAGGGTTGGTGGCATCACCCAGGTGTGCTAGAAGGTAAAATAATAACCTTTATTAAAAATAAAACCAAATGCCTTTTTTGGACATACTTTTTTTCCTGGAATAAGCACTGATAATAAAAGTACTTTGAAGGGGAGAAAAAAACAAATCAAGTTTGGGTATTTGAGCCTCCCTGCTGCCAGCTGGATTAATTTATGGGAAATGGGAGAAGTAAGTCACTCTTGTTCGAGGAAGATATTTGCTGTCCAATTTGGTTTCAGCCCAGCATTTGGTTTAAAAATAACTTGCCCCTGTGCCTTGGGAGCAGCCGCTGTGGGACACGAGGGTTTGTGCCTCTGGGCTGAACAATTCCCTGCTGTGTCCAAGAGAATGAGCGACGGGAAGAGCTGTAACCCTTTGCAGAAAGGGCTCGTTATGTCCTTTGATATCAATAAATCTCTTGTTTTTCAGACAGACGAGGACAGCCTGGCATTTGTGCTCTTTTAAAACACGATGCCCCTCCGTAAAGGTGCAGGAACAAATACCTTCCCAGCAATGCTCTAATCCAGCTTCCCATAAACTTCCCCAAGCGGTGCAGTACCCACCAGCTGGCTCCTTCGCAGGAAAAGCTGAATATCTGTATTTTTTTTTCCTCGCAGCAGGACTTGTAATATATGACTCACTGGGAGGCTTTCCTTTGCCTCTCCCTCATTTATTTTTAACTTGCAATCCCCTCAGAAGACTTTCCGAGATCAGAGTAGCGGCGTAAGCACGTTGCATGACATAACGTGGCTGCGCTGAGGTCACCTTCTTAAAAATAAACCGGGGCACACCCAGGATGGGCAAAGGTGCTCCCATTTTCATTGTTTTTACATCAATCACCCATGCCAGCCTCGGATCCCACTTTGGAGAATTGCTCCTATGCCAGAATGCGTCAGCTGCGTGCCGAGAGCTTGTAGGAGCGTGCCGAAATCCCGGCTGACGTATTTAAATGTTGTATTCCCCAAGTGGAGCTGCGGGCAGGAGCTGCTGCTTTTGGAGGTGTGATGGGTGGAGGGGTAACACTGCAGGCCTTGGGGCTCCCTGCGGATTCCTGGCTGGGTTGTCTTGGGAAAGGGGGAGGAGAAACCAGTTTTCCCAGTGGGAAAAGGGGCTGCGGGGTGAGATGGGGAAAGCTGAACCCCAGGAAATACAGCCAATTATTTGTTTTTTAATTAAAATAAAAGTCAAGCAATAGACTGAAACAAGGACCAGGTTGGAGATGGAGAAATATTTAAAAGAACTGTTCTTTTTTTCACTCAGGTATATATTTTTCTTTTATATATGTATATATGTATGTTCCTGGTCTTCACCTTGTTTATTCACGTGAGAATGAATCGAGCTTTTGCACCCCATGACCTGGTTTCTAACTCACATGCTCCACAACGATGAGATGATTAAACCCAACTCATCACAAAATGGTCGTGCAAATCCTCTTAGCTGAGCCGGTGAGTACGTTCCCATCCGGATTTTATCCCTCTCCCTCCATATAAAGGGTTCCCAGGGCCGGGGCTGGCTTTATGTGGTTTCATCCCCTTTTTCTCCCGGCGTAAATGAGAATAAGCAAAGATGAAATGGGCTTGGGAAATGTGTGCCCGTAGGGGAAATCAGGTCAGATTTTTAGCCATTAGGGTTTTTAATCTATTGAAACAGTTTCCCACATGATGTGCACCCTACCATCCATTTTGGAGCATCTTCCAGCTGGGATGTCAACCCAAGACCAGGTGTGGCTTAGTCCAGAGCTTTTCTTTCCCCTAAACCAACAAATTAAAGGCTCTTTATGAAGTTTGTGCTGAGGATCAGGCTCACGTTATATACCAAAGAGACATTATAGACCAAATATTCAGGCATTATATGCCAAATCTGCTCCATACGTTTCATTCTCTGCCCTTTTATCTCGGAAGGGGAGCTGCTGATGGGAGAAAGCTTTACCATTGCCTGCGTGGGAGCAAGAACAAGCCAATAATCGCTGTCTGGTGTGAGGAGAAGCCCTGGGAGAGACAAGGCTGCTCTGAAGATGCTCAAGATGCTCATGCAGAGTTGTCATGGGCACGATGCTCTCCGTAGTCATCTCCATGGCTACCTCAGCACTGAGCAGAGGGGATGCAAGCGGTGTAGGAACGGCGTTGTTAGCTTAAATGCTGCACGGTCTCTCTCAGCTGGTGTAAATAAGTAATGCTTGGGATCATCCAAGAGGTTTATCTTCAGGGATGATGGCTGGTTTTTAGCCGGAGCTTGAAGGCAGCTGAGATTGCAAATGTGTTTGTTTATGAAAAACAGATTTGTAGCATCTCCCCTAAAGTATTTCTACAGTGGATGCACTGGGGTACAAGTGCATGATGTACTTAGATGAGGCTCAGGTTTTTTAACTCGCCCTTAGCCAATGCGATTGAAAAACCCAGATAATGTTCCTGCTTCTGACCCAAGATTATGCTATTGGAGTGGCTACCTTAAGAAAAGAGGGCTGTGTATAGATAAGGAAGTTCATATTTCAGCAGGGTGTGGAGAAGGAAGCATTTTGAAATAAGGTTTTTTCCCTCAGCTAACAATTTTTTTGTAAACAACAGTGAAGATTATGCACAATAGGACCATCTAGTTAATACAGTCTGGAACTGAGGTGTCCTAGCGTTAGGGACTGAGCAGAGATGCCGGAGCCGACAACTCCCCTAAAGGATTTCTCCTTAATTTTATCTCCTTAACTTTTCCAAAGCAACTCCCAATACAGTGCAAACACTGTGGCTCACAGCCTGAATAGAGAAAGCTGGGACAATAAAAGTCATGGTAAATCTGTGCAGAGGGCTTGAATTACAGGGAAGAAGCCCACAGGCTTTTCAGGGCTTGGGGGTGCCGCGATCTCCGTGCTACCAAGAGCAAAAAAACAGAGGTGTCAAGTACAGGCTGCAAAGCATTTTATCTATCAATGCTTCGAGGGGATGGAGGTTAATAGTTCATAAGATGATGAACATAAAACCTTGCTATGAGCCCACGTGCGGGATCAGCACCGGAGGACAAACCTCAGCTTGGGCAATGGTGTTTTGCTCCAGTGACAGGCAAAGAGATTTTTTTTTTCTCTCTACAATTACCCCTAAAGCTGCGGCTCATTAAACTATACAACCCTAACGTGCCCTTTCCCCAGCAGCTCCAGTGACCTTGGCCCCGGGCTTGTTTTTCAGTGCATTTCTCAGCAAGGCTCTAGGGAGGGAATAATGATCAAAATACAGAAACCAGAGGAAATCAGTTTTGCATTTGCAGTGGCATGTCAGGACACGCTGTTTATCCTGAGCCGGAGTGGACCGGGCAAATCATTCACACCGGGCTCGGTGCAAGGAGGCTTCCTGCAAGCAAAGCCCCATCTGCAGCTGTTAAATAGCAAATAATAATGAGCACTAATATTACAACACAGTTTATTTTTCCCAGGGTGTTTTATTGTCCGTATTCTGGCCTGAAACATCTGTGCCATCCAAAATATTTTTGTGGTATCAATAATCCAAGGAGCTTGTCATGTTAAAAATAGAGGAAGCTGGAGCAAAGCCTCTGGGACTTGATTTCTCACAAAGTGTAGCCTGTTTGGGAGCTTGGGTTCTTCTGCTAAGGATTCATTAGGTAATCTGTTGCTCAAAAAAAAAAAGGAAAGTTTGACAAAATTACATCAACTCCTTGGCTGAGATGAAATGAAATAAAGCTGAGAATTGGTGTCTTATTGCTCCCTCACTAATCATTGGAGCTCTCCTGCACAAATAGCTTTAAAATGAACGTTTTGGGGACTGGGATGGGAATGAAGTTTTGAACTGCTCTTCACGGCAGCTGTTTTGTATTTAAGCTTTCTGAGTTGTTTTCAGAGAATGATGAGAAAGGCAGATGGAGGAGGTTGCAGATCCTTTTTCTGGAGAAAAAAGGGGGTTGGCATCCCTTGAAAAATGGGGAGAGAAAAAAAGAAAGGAAATGAAATAACAATAGTAAACCTGGATACTATTTTAAGTCCAGAAATAGGCTGATTCTGGCAGAATTGGCTGCTAATACTTTTCCTGCATTTCTCCTTAGTTCTGGGAATAGAGAAGAACAACTTATGTCTTGAAATAGGTATTGGTGGAGAACTGCACCTGGGCTGAGCAGAGGTCCTGGCTCTCCACCACAGACCCAACCCAGCAAGGGAGAGCCGACAATTCCACTGCCCTCCAGCCCTTTGAATTATTGATCTCGTATGTATTAATTATAGACACTTCTCGAGGTCAGTAGGTAGAGCACGAGGAAGGTGTGCCGGGTCAGGTGTCGCAGGAGTTGAATTTCAAGAGAGGAGGATTTGAGAAGGGAAGTGGTTTAATCAATACCAGTTTAGTTAAGTCCTTATAAGTGCACAGAACACGGATCCCAGACAAATTGAGATACCCACTTTTCGTAAAAAAAAAAAATACCACATCCAGGAGCTGGAAATGAGCTAATTTCAGTCTTTAATTTATCAATACAAGTAATCAAGCAGGGGGAAGGTGTGTCAGCCTATGAGAGGGGGTCCCTTTGGGGAGGGATTGGAGATAATCATAAACCATGACCTTGCTTTGGGTGAGGAATCATTATCCAGCTTGCCCTCGTTTTTGGTTTGGTTTTTTTTTTCCTAAAAAATAAAGTGCCCTTCAATTGGTTTAGGACAATTTTCAGGATTATTTGTTGGTGGTTTACTACTAACTCAGAGATGCAACTGCTCACATTTTTAATCCACCTACCTCCCAGGCAGGGAACAGAGATATTGCAGCGGTGACGATGCGCGTGTATAAAACATATCTATTTGGGGGTGAATTCCTCTGTTATTCATTACTTACCTCTGTGCTTAGCTGCTATTTATTGCGACCCAGCTACAAGAAATAACTTTAGGAAGAAGAGCCAGCTGAATCCAGCTCGTTTGTTTGCAAACCTGTATCATTTTTTAATCAATGGATCAGCTAAACAAATATTACTGCATTTATATCACTTACCATTTAAGTAGATAATCCCTTTGCTCTTCTGCACCACATAGTGGGTATTATGTCATTTAAAATGTAGTACTACTGTTGAGAGCGTGTTATAAAAATGAGGCAGACCTTTCCCTTGTAATTATCTCAGAATTTTGTGACTGTAAGCCTTCAAAATATACCTGGCTGGGAGCAGAAGAGTCGTGGATGTATTTTCTGATTGACTCCCAGGTACCAACCTGACTTCTCCACACCCCTGCCTTTCCCCACCACCAACCTTCCTCTGACCACAAAACACTCCATTTTAAAGCTGATTTTTGCAGATGACACCACCGGAGCATTTCCAGATGGGCTGAGGACAACCCTGGGCATGGGGGTTCCTGCAGAAATCCTCCTTTGGGCTTCAGCTCCCCAAATCTCTTTTGCAAAAAGCCTTTGCAATGCTGACCTCTGCAGGCAAATACTGCATAAACCCAGCTGTCTCTAGGCAGCAATAACCTAAATAATGCATTAAGCAGGTGTTTTACACATTATTGCTGGCTGTGGGTAGCAATAGCCTTTTAATAATGCAGAAAATTGAGGCATTTCTCTGTCGGTTAGCAAACAGAGTATTTCGGTGAGGGAAATACTGGGAAATCCTCATTCGCTTGGAAGGGGCTGATCTGCTAACTCCTATAGAGATTTTATAAATGATCTGCTGGTTGGACAAAGCGCTTTGAAATCAGGGAATGAAGGATATGAATGAAAAGCAAGCATTTCACACCGTAAAGCCATCGATGCTATAAACTGGGAGTCAAGGGCCCTGACTGGGCTTCCTTGGGGGGGGGGGGGGGGGGGGGGCGGGGCAGAAACTACCTGCAGCTTTGCCCCCGAGACACCCACCCCCTCTAATTAAGCTCTAATTAGCAGCACCCTGAGGGCTGGGGGGGGGTGTCCCCCAGCCCTGCGGTGGGAGCGGGGTTGTGTGTGCTGGGTCTCGCGGTGGGGGGGGGCTGGAAATGGGTGTCCTGCGGCCCCGGACCCCCGCAGCCAGACCCAGGCCCGGCCGCCTCCTCGGGGCCTGGCCTCAGAGCTCCCCCAGGCCCTGGGGCTCCCCCCGCCATGGCTTCCCCTCAGCCCCAGCAGCCACGGAGCCCTCCCGGCCCCGGCGAAGCCCCTCAGCCATCGCCCCGGGGTCTTCCCCTCTGCCTCCTCAGCCGCCCCCCCCCGAGACCCCTCGGCCCATGGCCTTGTCCCCGGCCCGGTCTGGCCATGAGGACAGGTCGGGGCAGGTCTGGGGGAGATGATGGCGGGCGTGAAACAAAGCAGGCGACGGCGGGTTCGGCTGGGAAGCACTTTAATGTGCCCGCTGCCCGGAGGTCCCGGGTGTGGGGAAGCATCAGGGGGCAGCAGGCGGGCGTTCTTCCCTGCGGGGGGGTCTGCGAGGGGTATGCCGGCGGTTAGCGAGCGCTGCGCGGAGCCTTCTCCCGTGCCCTGGGTCAGCCGGGCTGTGGGAGCGTCCCTGACGGGCGCTCAGACCCCGAAGATGGCTGAGGAAGAGACGCCGGAGGGACCCGCAGCCCCACAGAGCACGTAGACGAGTGCCCTGCGCCTGGGAAGGATGCTCAGACCCTGAGGGACACCGAGGAAGAGACGTCGGAGGGACCCAGAGCCCTGTCGGACGTCGGAGGGACCCGGAGCTCTGCAGCGCTTGGGCACGAGTTTGGCGGGAGCTCGTGGGGTGCGGGGTACGCCGCTGCACCCGGCAGACCCCCGTCCTAGAGCTTGAGTGCCGTGACACGGGGGATGTGGAAGGGACAGGTCTCCTCTGAACCTGTAGAGCTGCAGAAGGAGAAGGAGACAACATCAGGAGGTCAAGGAGCAGCCCACATCTCCGCTCCCCAAGTCCTCCCACCCCAGGCAGCCCGCCGGCCCATGCCACGCCTGCCACTTACATGAGCCGGTTGCGGATGGGGCGAAAGTGTTTGGTGAGCCTGACGGCGAAGATGATGTTGGGGATGAGGAAGAAGGTGCAGCATCCCAGGCTGAACCAGAAAGCATTCTGCAAGGAGAGAGCACGGGGGTCCCTACTGACCTGCACCAGGCAGCCCCCAGGCTCTAGAGGGGTTTGGGGAGCCTTGCGGTGGCCGGTTCTGGTGGTGGTGGGGTGTTAGGGCTGCTGTCGGCCCCGGCTGCCCCAAACTCGTGCTCATTAGCACCGTGCAGGTCCCCACCGGACCTCCGTGGAGGGACAGGGACAGGATCCTTACCCAGGGGTCAGCGATGCGGTCACACAGGATCACCCGCCCGTTGTCCAGGGCCGTGGCAAGTGGCTGGCACGAAGCCACATCCTCCCTCAGCTGGAACAAGAAGCGGAGACAAGGCGTAAATCCACTCCTGGCTCAGGGAGATGCATTTTTCTACCTCCTGCCTTGGCTCGGCGAGGGGTTTGCATGCAGCATCTGTGGGGGCTCCCGGCCCCAAAGAAGCCCCCGCAGTGAAGGCGAGCACCTACCGTCTGCCCGACCCAGTTCAGGTACTGTGCGAAGTACCGCAGCTCCTTTCTCGTGAAGCAGCCAATCTCCTGGGCAGAGAGAAGGCAGCAAGTAGGGCAGGCACCGCGCTTCCCAGTCCAGCTCCAGCCCCACTCCAACCAGCTCTGGGCTAATGTCGGGCTTGGAAATGAGGGCTGGAGGCTTCGGGTGCCCTTTCCACTCTGCAGCACCCCCTTTGCACTCTTTCTTTCTGGCTGTGGGGAATTTTGTACCCCCCCAAGGGCTAATCCAGTCCCAGTTTACCTGCCGGAGGATCTGCTGGGCTTGCACAGGCAGCCGGGCTTCCACTGAGGCTGTGGTGGCCAGTGTCGTCTTCACCCGCTCCTGGGGAACCACGGGAAGGGCAGAGCATCCTTAGAGCACCGAGCAGCAGGACAGATGCCCTAAGGACGTTGGGAGCAGGGCGTGCAGTGGCACGCATGTGCCGAGCTTCCAATTGGGTCTGACTGCCGGAGAGCAGGGAAAAGGGCACCTGCCCCGAGCAGAGAAACCTCCTTGTAGGGAGCAGGTGAGATTAAACACTGTGGGACGGCTCTGCCAGGGATGCTGAAATGCTGTGAGTGCTGCAGGGGGATTTCCGATTTGCAGCAGCAAATCTAAAGGACACCAATCCTCCCCGAGTGGCATTTTTCCTGGCTCTCCCATCACCCCGTAACTGGCTTTTTGGGGCACTGGCAGGCAGGACCCATAGGGCACCACATATTTTTCGGAGCTGGAAGAAACCGCGCAATTACCTGGAGGTGCGGTGCCAAGCGGGAGAGGAACTGGACACTTTCCCCCAGCTTTGCCTGCAGGACAGGGAGGTGAGAAGGCTGCAAAAGCCCCATCACCCCTTTCATGGGGATACCGCCAGGAAAATGCCGGCAGCACCACGAGCCACCAGCCCAGCATGGACTCACCACCAAAGCCTCCTGCGATTGTACTGTGGAGTTTTGCATCTGCCACAGGGCCTGGGCCTCGGCGGCCAGCCGCCCTGCCACCGTGCTGTTCCTCTGCAGGGGGACAGCAGGGTGAGGATGTCCCCATGGGCACGCAGGCAGCCCCTACTGCCCGCCCCGCCGCTCACCTGCATTTTCTGCAGCCCCTCGAGGCTCCTCGCCAAGCCAGGGAGGCTGGTCTGCACCACGGGGTTTTTCATCTGGGGAAAGGTGGAGTTGGCAGCTGCCCAAAATCCAACCCTGGAAGCCGGTTCTGGAGTGGCTGGGCCACATCCTGCCTGCTGCAGCAGGTCCAGCTCCCCGTGAGCATTCCCTCACCTCCTCTTGGAAGCGCCCATAGTCCACTTCATCCATGCCGCTGCGGGCAAAGGTCTCCAGGTCCTGCCTGCCCTCGCTGCGGAGGAGCCGCACATCACCCAAGCGTGCCGTGAAGTCGCCCAGGCGTTTTTGGAAATCAGCCGTGTACTGCAGGGGCAAGACATGGGGGATGCTGCAGGGTTGGGGCCAGGCACCTCCATCCCAGTAACCCCACTAAAGCTCATGCATCTCCATGCTGTTACCAGAAGCTCTGGCTGGCGCCAGCCCTCACCTTGGGGGTTTTTAGATGCTCATCCAGGTCGTAGGACCTGTCGAGCTGCAGCACCTCCCACAGCCCCGCGCCGCTCTTGCACTCCCTGGAAGGTAAAGGGACGTTGGCAGCGTGACCCCAAATTAGCCCTCTGATGTATAGGGGCAGAGGTGGGCTCCTGCAGCACCCACCGGTACGTGGCACTGAGGTTGGAGTCCCTCCTGAGGTTGAGTTGACGGGTGAGGTTCATGGATGGAGGCAGGTTCCCGGGGGTGTCGATGAACTGGGCCAAATGGGAGGAAAAACAGGGTCGGTGTCAGGCGCAGGCATTCCCAGCAATGATTTTGGGGGTCCTCTGTGCTCGCAGGTGTGTCCTGGGGTACCCTATACCAGCCAGAGCTAATCTTGCCTTTATTTGTACAATCCCTGTTGCAGAGCCTCGTCAGGCGGCGTTCGGAGGGAAAGCGGTGGACAGCCCTGTGCAGGGACCAGCCTGTGTGTCCACAGCCATGGGACGAGCCCTGATCCCAATCCTGATCCCTCTCTCAGCCCCATTGCAGCATGCACCCCAAGGATCCCCAAACGACCAGAGGACAGGGGTCCTGTTGGTAGGAGCATCGTCACCTCGCAATTTAATGGCACAAGGGCAACTCCCTGCTGCTGATGCAAATCCAAGGACCTAATCCTAAACTTAATCTTCTGGTTTAGGATGGGGCTTTTCTGGATGGGTTTAGGGGGAGGACACAGAGGGTTTGGAGGCATTTTGGTGCACGCCAGGAGAGATTTATGGGGCAATGGGTGGATGTGTGGCCACCCACCTTATAAATCTCCTGGTTGACCCAGTTCCTGCAAACCAGCGTCTGGATGTTGCCCCCAACCAGGAAGGTGGCGAAAACCAGGAGGATGAGGAGCCAGGAGAACAGGAAAGCCAGGCCCACGCCGCTGAAAGAGGGAGAGGAGATGCTGGCGGCGGCTTTGCAGACCCGAGCGGGCAGAAAGGCTTGTGAGGACGTGCCCGGCCGGCTGCAGCCCTGCGGCTCCCTCCTGCGCCCGGACACGCCAGCCTGCCTGGGAAGGGCCCGCGGGAGCGGGGTGTGCCGGGCAGCGGGGCCGGGGCGCGGGAGCTGCCGGCTCCCAGGGAGGAGCAGCTTCTCCCAAACCCGCCGGCGCAGGCGGTGGCTTCAAAAGCCTTTCCACTCGGCCGGCTCTGGGTCCCTCCCTTGGCTTTGGCCCTCTGTTTTTTTTTGGGGGGGGGGGTTGTGAGATGGCAACAGCTCCCTCCAGCACCCAGAAAGATGCTTACACCAGGAGAAACTTGGCGCCGGCTTCTCCTCGGCACTCGTAGTCGCTTGGGTCCTCCCGCTTGGAGAGCCCATATGCCCCCAGGGCCATCCCTGTCACATTGCAGGCCAGGATGAGGAGGATGATGGAGCACAGCACTGTGCCCGCGATCCACCTGGAGGAAAGAGCAGCAGGGCACAGCCTCGAGATATGGGGCTGATGCACCAGCTAGGGCTCAGGGGGGGGGCTCAGCACCCATCTCTGCTGTACCCCCCGCACCCCTTCATGCTCCCCAGTGTCACCTGTACCGCTCGAAGCGCTCCACCTCCCGGAGGTACGGCTGGCTCCTGTCCTCCGCCTTCACCAGGGCTTCGCTGACGGGCCGGGTGTAGTCAGGGAGGGGGAAGGCATCGGCGATGGACTGCACCTTCTCTGTCACGCGGGCCATCTCGTCCCGCAGATCTGCGGGGCCAAGGTCATGCTGGAGGGGTGGATGGTCCCCACGGCCCGCCCTATGTCCCCAAACTGGGATTCGCCCCACGGAGGGTGTCCCTGCTCGGTCTGGCCGTCCCACTCACCCTGGATGACTTGCGCCATCCTCTCCACGGCCAGCTCCGGGATGGAGTTGAAGGTGCCATTGCCCTGTGAGGAAAGAGGGGGTGCTGAGCGGCTCGGCCGGGGCTGCCCGTGGGTGCCGGACCCCCCTGCTTCACCCTGACCCCACCAACCTGGCGAATCATCTCCGCAAAGTCGCTTCGGGGCAGACCAGCCAGCGCCTTCAAAACTTTCTCCACCGATGGCACCTTGGAGCAGAAGTAACCCATGAGCCTCGGGGCTGCCGGAGGGGTGATGGTGGGGGACCAGCACCCTGTCCCACCTTGCCGTAGTCGGCGCCCAGCTCCAGGCTCTGTGCCCTGCCCAGGACGCTGGCGCAGGAGGTGCAGCGCGGGTCGTCCAGCAACGTGACCACGCGCCGACGCCGTTCCCGCAGCGCTGGCTCCAGCTCAGCCCGCGCTGCTGCCAGCGCCCGCACTGTCTTGTCGAGAATCTGTAAATGGTGCAGCGAGGTCTGTAGGTCTTAAAGAGAAAGCCCAGGGCTAGTTCACACTGCTCCGCTCGGCCGCCCCGGCTCTCCGGCGAGGCTTTGGCACTGGCCCCCGGGGAGAGCCGCGCTCGGCCGTACCTCCAGCCCTGTCCTGCAGGTCTGCCAGTGCCGCGTAGGTCATCGCCTTCAGCTGTGCATGGATGGAGAGCCCCACGCTCCGGCTGAGCCCTGCAAGGCATCAGGCACCCCGTCAGCATTTCATCCCTGTGGGAAGCTCAGGTTGGTGCCCACCAGTGCCCGACGTGCCGCTTACCACCCAGGTCGGAGATTATCTGCTGTCGAGGCACCTCGAACTGGTCTACCACCATCTGCACCCCCTGCCAGAAGAGAGGAGATGATTGGCCGGGGGTAGCAGCCGCCGGGAGGGGAGGAAGCCCCACGTTGCCATTCAAAATACACTTTTAATGCGCATTTTAATGCGCCACCTCCTCTCGCCTCCCAGACTACTCCATGAAGGAAACGCGGCCACCCCTGGGCTGCACCCCACGGCGGGGGGAAGCTGCTGGAGGACCCACCTGGGGGACGTTGGCGATGTGCTGCCGCAGGGTGTGCAGGGTGGCCGGCACGGCCCCCAGCCCCGGCTCCATCTGCCCCTTCACCCGCTGGCTGGTGACGAAGGCACAGACGACGCTGGTCCTGCCGGGGACGAGCAGGTGGTGATGGGGCAGCCCGGCAGAGCCTCCCGGCCGCACAGAACACGGTTCCCTGCCCCGGGGTGAGGGGGCCAGTTCATGGGGTGCTTTGGGGGACTCACAGGATGACGAGGGAGGTGAGGGACAGGCAGGCCAGCAGGCAGTGGCGACGGCAGCCCAGCGAGCGCCGGTGGGCACGCAGGCGGCCCCCGCACCGCCGGCGGCTCCGGCAGTAGCAGAAGCACATCCCGGCCACTGGCACAGCCACGGTGAAGAGCAGAGCCACCGCGGCGCAGATGACATAACCCAGCTCATACTGCACCACCTATGTGATGGGAGAGCCCGGTTGGCACCGATGCACCCAGCTTGGGGTTCTGCATGTGCCCCGTCCCGGGTGGATGCCATCCCCGTGGGATTCCCCACCCCACGTCCTGGCTCACCTGCAACGTCTGCACCGAGCCGGGGTCGTTCAGGGCCGCCCTGAGCAGCTCTGCAAAAGAAACCGCGGCACTGCTAAAAGAGGTCCCACTTGATGCACGCCCAGCCCTCCCCAGGCAGCGAGGCCAGGATGGAGTCAGCATCCCCCCTCCGTGAAGTGGCTCAGACCCCCCCAGAGCAGCTCCGGACATGGGGATTGCAGCCGGCTCCAGGTATTGCAAAACCCCGGTGGTCTTGGGACCCGTGGCACTGGGGTCCTGGCTCCCCAGCTTGGGGCTCACCTGTGGGCAGGGGGTTTTGCTGGATGAGGTCCAGGCAGCGCCGGACGAGGCCGTAGAGAGGATCAAGCGAGCTGGGTACCCGGTGCAGCGCCGGCACCCGAATCTCGGCATGCCTGTCGGTGAAGCGGAGGACGCCGCCGGGGCTGGCAAGGTGGCATTGCTGGGTGCCGGCGGGACGCAGCAGCACCCAAGCCAGCAGCAACCCAGCTGCCCGCATGGCTTCGGTGCTGGGGAGAGAGCCGGGGGGCTCTGTCAGCCGGCGAGCGGGCAGAGGGGCATGCCCGGCCCCGGATGGCTCTCTCCGACTCGGCTCGCTGCTCCGGGAAACCTGCCTGACGGGTCGGCCGCCGTGCAAAGCCCAGACGCTGCCGTGGCTTGTTCCCCCGACGGGCTCCCTGGGGCGGCTGGGCTTGGCGGGGCTGCGTGGAGGCGTCTCCCAAATCATCCCAGGCCTGTTTCGCAACCCCTGGCATCCCTGAGTCACCGCTGCGGGATCCCCACGGTCAAGGCCGTTCCCAAAACGGGTGGCAAAGCCCCTCCGGGATTTTGGGGAGAGGGCCAGGTGGCGATGAACCCCCTGTTCTTGGGCTGGAGGGTGCTTGTCCCCACCGCAGCCACCTTGGAAGGAGGGATCTGGGATTTGGACATCCCTTGGGGGGTGGAAAAGCCCTTGCAGATGGATCCACGTCTGCAGACAGGGTCCATGCAGAGCAGGATCCCCCTTTGCAAAAGCATCCTGAGACTCAGGGTAGCAATGGGCTGGGAAGAAGGGAAAACAGGGGGGACACAAGCCCTGGCTAGCAATGCCCGCTTGTCGGCCAGGTGTGAGATGAGTTTTCTGGGCTCAGCCGGTCCCTGCCTCACACCCTGAGGCAGCTGCGGCTCCTTCCCAGAGCAGGATCCTGCTCGCCAGCATGGGCTGAGCACTAATTACAGGGTTGGCTGGAAACGAGGGAGGTTCAACCTGATTTCCCTGGTGCGGGGGGAGCAGCCCCCGTGTGCCCAGACAGCCGCGGGGCACCCTGAGAGCTGGGCCCCCTGCTCAGCCGGGCGAGTCAAGCCGGCCCTTCCCCACCACCAGCTGCTGACGCCTCTGTCCTCCTGGCGTTGATGCTAATCCATGTGGTTTTCCTCCCTCTGGAAAAGGGGCTTTTCTCCCAGCTGGAGATGCTGGCAGCATCCTTCCAGGCTGGGCACAGGGTGCTGCTCCCCACCACCCTCTTGGGAATGAGATGCCACGGACTGGAAAATCCTGCCCTGGCTTGGCTGAGTCCCCATCCCGGGACAAAACTCCCAGGGCCAGGAAAGCGTGGAGTCTGAAAAGCGATTACGTGTACGGTACATATATATATATATATGAATATGTGTCTGCATATGGCAAAGGAGCCCTGGCCGCTCACACTGCTACTGGGGCGGTTATGGTGATGCTGGTGATGATATCCCATCCCCACGATGATATCCCATCCCCACAATGATTTCCCATCCCTACGATGGTTCCCCCTGCCAACAATTTCCCATCCCAACAATGATATTTTTGGGGGGAGGTGATTTTCGTGTCCGAGGGGAAGGGATGGGGCCGGCACCGGTGACCCTGCGATGCCGACATGTGTGTGCTGCCCCGTCCTGCCTCAGAGACGGGGATGGAAGGGTCTGGGGTATTTTTGAGTTGTTTTTGTCCTCCCCCTTTCTGTCCCAAGGGGCAACTGCTGCTCCCACCTATGGTGGAACCGTACCGGTACTGTGTGGCCATGATGGGCAGCCCGTGGGGGTGAGCCTTTGTGGGGGTCCGCAGGTGGTACTTGTGGGGGTTGCTCCTAGTGGGATGGGGGATGCTGGTACTGGGAGTACCAGTACAAGCACAGGGTGGGGATGCTGGTACCAAGGCAGGGATGCTGGTACCAGTGCTGGCACAGGGTGGGGATGCCAGTCCTGGGGCTGTGATGTTGGTGCTGGGGTGAACCAGGGTGCTGGTGCTGGTACTGGGACAGTGATGCTGGTACCAGCACAGTGATACTGGTACTGGGTCAGTGATGGCGGTACTGGGGCGGTGATGGCCGAACTGGGCCGGTGATGGCGGTACTGGGGCGGTGATGGCCGTACTGGGGCGGTACTGGGGCGGTGATGGCCGTACTGGTCGGTGCCGGCAGTGCCGGTTCCGGGGCTGTTGTGCCCACTTCTAACCGCTAGGGGGCGCAACAGCATCAGGCGCTGCCGGGCGGTGGGCGTGGCCTCTCAGCGGATGGGGGCGTGGTCTGTTCCCTGGGTGCGGGGCCTCAGTGCGGTTTCGCCGGCGTGGACGGTGGCCGCGCGGGGTCAAGGTGGCGGAAGCGGAAGTGGCGTTTGACGAGCGGGGGGACCGGCGCCATCGCCATCATGGTGGGCAGAGGGGCATTCCGCGTACCGGACCGGTGAGTGCGTCTCCCCTGTCTTCTCCTCACGCAGCTCCGCGGCTTTCTCCAGGCCTAGGGACCTCCCGGGAGCTGCCCCGGCTCGCTGCGGCGGCGTGGGGCCCGGTGCTGCCGGCAGCCGCGGGGCCTGGCCGGGGCCTGGCCGGGCCCTGACAGCGGCGGTGCTCCGTGGCTCATTACATTGAACGTATGGCAGCCCTCGGGTAGCGGGGAGCCGTAGCTTACAGCTTGGGGGACTTCGGGGTGGGGGGGTGAGGGTCCCCGGGCCTGGGGGTTTTGAGGGTCCCCGGGCGGGGGGGGTAGCGGGGCCGGTCCCCGGTTCAGCCGTTTAACGCCTCCGTGTTGCGGGTTTTAGGTGGACCGACTATCTCCCGCTGGGCAGGAGGATGCCGGGCACCCGCTTCATTGCCTTCAAAGTCCCCCTGAAGCAGGTAAGTGCCCGCTGATGCCCTGGGACTGTTTGAGGTGGAAAGCGGCCATGGGAAAGCATCACTTTGTGGAGACTCAATGAGCGAATTCCTTCCAAAAAACGAGAAGGAGCATCACTAGATCATTTTGTTGTTTAATTTTGGTAACTGGATCATAACCTGCAGGAAAGAGGAGCACAGTGTGGTAGCTGCTGTTTGAGCAGTCAGAGCGTGTGACAGGATGGCGGTGGCATTCATGCTGTGGGGGTGATCAGGAATGGCTTCTGGGGGTCTTTGGCAGCTTTCTGGGTGCTAGCAGCACCACCCAGGCACCCCGGATACAAGGACGTCTGTGCGGGTCGGCTCTGTTAGGGCAGGGTGGGTGCTGCGGGCAGCCCCCACTGGCACTGCCAGGTGCCCAGGGGCTGTGCAGCCCAACGAATGCAGTGCCAGAGCTGAATTTTGGGAGTGGAGGCTGTGAGGGGTCAGTGTGGCAGTACCGCTGCCCACCCGGCTGTGCCTGGAGGTCCCTGCCACTGCGTGCTGGTGTTGTCCTGCAAGTGGGGTCCGTTTACCCAGTGTGCAAACCAATAACACACAGAGTCGAGGTATTTTCAAACTAATTTCATTGAGCACATGAATGGGTGCCTGTCTCAAGACAGTACACCTTTGTCTTAAAAATCCTCGCATTTATATACTTAATTAATACATATTCATTGTTATTTTCCTTAACAATTGGTTCTTTCTTCTTCCCCCCTCATGTAAATTAGTGCACAGACTCAGTCTTCTTCCTTCATTGTCTTCTTTTGAGTAGGTGGTCAATGAGTCGGTGGTCACAATCTCCCGCTGTAGGAATTACCTTTTACCTACTTCTTCCCTAATCTTGGCAGTTCCAAGCGGTTCTTCAAGGTTTATTGACAAAACCACAATCCATTACCTTTTCTGACATAAACACAAAGCTCCATTGTCTAGTAGTTAGTTTCTAAACCCTAAATCATGTCTAGTTATTGTTTCCCTATTTTAAATATTAACTGATGGGGGCTCTACACAGGACTTTAGCAGCTCCCTGGTTATTTCAATCATATTATATATATTAATTGATAACACTGGGGCGAGCTCTGCTCCAGAGTGGTTTGAGCGCAGCAGTTATGCCTAAAACAAACACTGTGGGTCATGTCCGTGGGGGTTGCGGAGCTTGTGATGGGGAGCAGTGCTGTTTGCTCACCTCCGTTTGAGCTGCAAGCCTATTTTATAGCACATTTGTCATGCTGCAGTGTTTCGCCACAGTATGAAACCTTCAGTCAGTCCTGGAAAGCCTCAGCTGAACAGTCCCAAAACAGTGAGGGCCTGAGCACATCCTGGTTTGGCTTGGTGTAACTTGTGCGTCAGTCTGCATCTGCCTTTGCTCATTGCCTCCATCTTTCTCTTTGAAGGGATGATCTTTGGGAGTTTCTGGAGCATGAACCCCTTCCCACCAGTCGCAATGCACCTGCATTTAATGTCTGCTCTTAAACGTTATATCCCCTCAGAGCTTTGATCAGAACCTTCATCCAGAGGAGAGATTTTCCCCTCGTGACCTCATTAAGAAAATCAAAGAGCAGAAAGAAGAGCTGGGCCTGATCATTGACCTGACGTACACAACTCGCTACTACGGGCCAGAGGTCAGTCTTGGTCTTACTGTCGGGGGAGTGAAGCCCTGTGTAAGTCCTGATATTGCTGATAAAGTAGAAGATGTTTCTTGCAAGAAGATAACTTTAAAGAGTGTGATGCACTTGAATTCTCTGGCAGGGGATCTCTAATTGATAAGAAATCTCTAATTGATAAGAATCCTCATGCTTTTTCTGGAAATTATTGACTTACTTTCTTGTAGGAGCTCCCAGCCACACTCTGCTACTCAAAGATCTTGACAATGGGACATGAAATACCAAACAGGCACACCATTTTTCAATTCAAATGCGTTGTAAAAAAGTTTTTGAGAGACAACAAAGACAATGGTAAGTGTGGATTTCCCTTATGTTGCTGTTGTTGGGAGGGGCACTGCAGACTTGGAGGCCAGGGATGTTTTAATGAACAGCATGAATTTTTTTTCCTTCTCTTGGCATGTGAATGTCAAGGCAGTAAGGTTGGTTTGTTATGGTAAAGGAATTCATGCTGGCTCTCTGATAATTTGGCAACGAGTCCAGTTTTAATTGAGTTTGAGACTCCATCTCTAGACTGGCTGTAAATACTGATTGCTTTTTTGGTAGCGGTGTAAGCAGCAAGCTGTTAGTGCCTGGGAAATGTGGGATAGCTTTTTGTGGAGCTTTTAAATACATCCTCCCTGCAGTGAGCTGTGTGACCATGCAGATGAGTCACAGAATTAAATGAGTTAATGAGCTGAATTGGTGGCGCTAATTAGACATAAATATAGTGATGCTGTGTGATCGTTTCTGTTGATTTACACTGGTGTCGCTGTTGGAGGGCGAATGCAAATGGGCTTGTTCTGGTGGGATTTTGGAGAAAAAGCACTTAAATATAACCTGATTGTTGTGCATTACAGATAAACTCATTGGAGTTCATTGCACGCATGGCTTGAACAGAACTGGCTACCTGGTTTGTAGGTGAGTCGTCCTTAGTCAGACTGAGTTAAGTGGTGGCATTGCCAGCTTCTTGTTGCTCCAGGAGGAAATAGTGTTGCACCAGTAAAACAAGAGTCAAGTGATCTGCGTAGTCCCAGACTTGCAAGGATTTAAAGCTTTTCAGCTTCGGGAAGGTGGTTGTTAGGGGGCACTTTTTATCCCTGATTTCAGCAGACCAAATGCTGATACTTCATTCTGGCATGTAAATAGAAGCTCTAAAAACTTCCCAGTTACTCTTTCTTTTTGAATCATCGCTAACCTGACAATGTTTCCATAGTTAATTGTGTAATTAGAGCTTTCTTGCTGATCTGTTCAGGTACCTGATTGATGTTGAAGGAATGGACCCAAATACTGCAATAGAGTGTACGTATGTGTATGTTCTTGTTCGATGTGAAATGTTTATCGTGGACTTGCGGTTTTAGATGGCCAAAAGGTTTGGGCTAGCTCCAGGGAGGTAACTGTGTTTTAGCTCTGTGTGTGTGTGTATGTGTTTTCCTGTCGTGTAGAATGGGAGCTGGAGGAGGGGAGGTGTTGGGGGTTCTTTGAGGTAATTGGAAAGAAGAAATTAAGTTTATGGCCTGACTGTGGAGCTAACCAGAGTTGAGTGAACGTGGGGGGGCACTGAGCACAGGTTGGCTTGAGCTGTGCTGCAGCTCTGCCTGCGTGTCTGCCTTGTCACAGGCTGTCATGCAAAGAGTGGTATGCTGAGTGGAATCACCCTATGTGACCTGAGTGTTGGAAGTATCGGTTGAAGGGGTTAAAACCCTTCTAAAGGGTTTAAGTGCTCTGCAGCCCCAAAGATGACTTGTACAGAGCGTCGTCGTAACTCAGACCCGTCTCTCTCCAGTGTTCAACAGAGCTCGAGGGCATCCTATAGAGAGAACCAACTATATCCAAGATCTTCGGAAAAGATCTGTAAAAAAGTAAGTCTTTTTGTGTGCATGAGCGAGTGCATATGCCCAGGGAGAGCTGCTGTCAAGCAACAGATGTTAAATGTGACTAGCTCCTAGGAAAGGAGGTAGAACGGCTCAGTGGGTAAGGAGGAAGGTGGGCATTTGGAAGACCTGGGTTTAAAGATCTCCACAGGCCTGCTGCCCTTCCCTTTTTTCAGGGAACAGTGATGCAAAGGGGTGGGTTTTTTAAGTGTAAAAGAGCTGTTGTGATTACTTGGTGAATGGTTTGTGGACACAGTCAAGACATACAGAATTCTTCTTAAGGAACTGCGGACTAAAGAATTTGGGTTCGGGCCCCTTCAAAGAAAAAGCCAGCGCTACACCAAACACTAAAAAGCAGATGGCCAAACATCATCCGCATCGTTCGAACCAGTCCCCCTTAGCGGTACCCAGGTAGGTTTTTGCTTCTTGCCTCTGTGCATGCTGTTCAGCTGAACAGACGGAACAAAAAGAGCTGCTTTCTCACTTTTAAGAAACTTAAACTTGGATTTTTACAAGCCACAACTCACACAAGAGAGCACCCGTTGCCTTGCTAGCTCTGCTGTGGGGGAAAAAACCTTTCTGAAACTTGTCTAGAGCCTATGTTGAAGTGTTCCTTGTGTCTGCAGCAGCAAAGCTCTTTGCCTCTGAAGAACATACTTGTGCCTATAGATGCAGAGTAACGTAACTGACAGTGTTGGCGCTAGTTCCCAGTGGGGCTGAAAGGTTCTCAAGCTGTGTGAGAGGTTTCAGGGCCAAGAGGACTTTGAATTGGGTGCCGAGCGAGGCAGCTCTTCCCTGAGAGTGAAGCGGTAACTCTCTTTCTGTTCCTAGGCTCCTCCTGTCTCAGCAGGGATGGCAGGGGAACAGTGAATGCAGGTAAAGAGCTTCCTCTTGACCTGGGGTGTGCGTCCTAGATGGGAGATGACCTCTGGCAGCTCCCAGCTCTGGGGGAGCTCCGAAACCATCTTGGGAGCAGATGCGTGGTAGCCAGTGCCTGCTTCTGGTGGAGCATTGGGTCATTCAGCCCCGCTCTTCAGGGGCGTGCAACATGTTTCCTGCTGAAAAGTTCCCTTACTGTAAGAAATCAGCATGTAGGAAATAAGCTGCTAGCTGGGTGTTCTTCCTGGGTGTCGCACTGTTCAGGCTGTAGCAAAAGGGCCTGGGTGAATGTGGAGGGACCGAGGGGATTCGCAACCGGCCCTTTCGGGTTCAGTGTACAGAGAGACTGAATGGGGCCATGACTTCTCCTGGTACTGACTTCTCAATTTTTCTTCCAGAAACTCCAGCAGCGCCAAGAAGAAGCGCAGGCAAGGCACCAAGGCGCAGGCACGACACCAGGAGCTGGCACGCGAGCATGGAGCGACGGAGCAAAGGCAGCCACGCAGTTTGGCAGCGAGGAACTGTTGGCTTTCGTTGCCCGCTAAGGAGCGGCACAATGGACTGTCCTTTCCTGCCCAGAGCTCCCACCTCTGCCCATCCCAGGAAACGCGAGCGGCCAGGAGACGCAGGCGCCGGCATAGGAAAACTGTTGTGACAGCGTAGGGAATGTTGTATGCAACAGAAGCCTGTCCAGGGCTGCGTCTTCACCCTGGAGGAGCTCCAAGATGGGTCTCTCGCCGCTTGAACGAGCGGCTTTGCCGTAACTTCCACCAGCAGTTGGGAACTGCAAACGCAGATGTTCTTAACCTTAACACAGCTCTTTTTAAAAAAATTTTTTCCCCCCCCCCCCCCCCCCCCCCCATCCTTGATACTTTTACAAACCTCACAGAAATTTTTTAATCCTATGTCATAGCGGAGTCGTAGCTCCGCTCCTTGAGGGATGCGGAGAATAAATGTGGACCCAAATGCAGCTGGAATAATCCTAAAGAAACATCCTCCGGAGCGTCCCTTTAACCTTCAACAAAAAGGGCTTTTCCTTGATTTCCTCAATACATAACAAGAAATAAGATTCGGCCTGAAACTAGGTGAATTTTTTTTTTTTTTTTTTTTTGCTTTTCACCCGCTTTTGCTAAAGTAAATTTCCGCAGTGCGTAAACCTCGAGCCCTGGTTGTGGAGCAGTTCTTTCCCCCCCCGGGATGGGCCTGACAAGCCCTGCAGGATGCGCTTCGGCTCTCACCCGAGCGGAGGGTTGTTGGGCGGTGACCTTTAGCCACGCGACCGGACCGTTTTGGGGTGAGAACGGGTGTTTTCGGGGAGAGAAGAGAGCGGTGCAGACGGGAAGGGAGCTGCCCCTTTAAGGGTCAGGGCCGGCCTCTGACGCCATGACGCCGGGCTTTCCGCTAAGGGAAAGGAAGCGGCCCCTGGGTCGGGCGGAAGCGGGAGGTGGCTGTGTCGTGCCCGGATGTCGCGACGCCTTTTGATTGGTTGCTGAAAGCGGGGGGGGGGGGGGGGCCGGGGCGGCGCTGTCGGCTTTCGGCAACAACCCGGAAGCGCTGAGGGGAGGCGGCGATTGACGGCGCCTTCCCGGCGGCAGGTCAGGGCTGGGCCCGGGCACTGGGGTCTGCGGGGGGTCCCTTCCTCGCTTGAGCGGCCAGGGACTGGAGGGAAGGCTGTCTTTGGGGATGGGAGGGGGCCATTTCTCTCCTGGTGGGCCGGGCGAGGCGGGCTCCGGTTGGGGGAGCGGGGGGGGGTCGTCTCGTATCGGGGTTTCCTTCGTTGGGCTCCAGCCAGGGGGGCTCTGGCTGTGGGTATCTTTCCCTTTAGGAAGTAGGATCTGGTTTGGGGCTCCCCTTGCTCTGTTGTGGGGAGCTGGGAGCCCGTGGGGGCTTTGGTTGGGGGATCTACTTTTTTTAGAGGGGAAGGGCGTGGGGGGGGGGGGTGCTGTTCTGGGAGTGACAGACAGTGCTGGGGGGCTCCTCTACTCTCCTTTGCAGGAGAGAGGCTGTGGGAGTTCTGGAGAGCTCTGATTTGGAGAGTGGAGTGGGTCTTTCTCTTGGTGGGCAATGGCTGGGGGGGTGTCTGTAGTTTGGGGGCTAGCAGCTCGGGGTGAGTGGTTTGGGTGCTTTCTTTATCTTGAGGGCTGCTGTGGGAATTAGAGGGGGAGCCCTGGGTTGGGAGCTCCGGGAGTTACAGTGTGTGAGTGGTGTCTGTTTTCTTCTGGGGGAGAAGGACTGTGGCACTTGGCAGTGGGGCTTTGGTTTGGGGAGATGGCTCAGAGCTCTGGCTTGGGAGAGCAACTGAAGCCACCCCACCCAGTAGAAACATCAGTGAGGAGCAGAAGCTGAAGCCCACTCTGAGCTGTGGTTCTGTCGCACCCCATAAGTGAGCGCTTTGGCATGGCAGCCTCTGGCAGGACCGAATCCCACAGCCCTTATTTAGGTCAAGAAGCCTGTGGAGGCCCTTCCAGGATATGGGCTGAGAAATGTGGGCTTGCCTGCCTTAAAAAAAGGGGCTTCTGCTCCAAGGTAACCCTAGAAAGGCAACTCCTCTCTGCTAGTCGGGATCCTCTGGCAGTGCCTAGCTCAGCTTGGGACCTTTCCTCCATTTAGGAAGGAGCCACAGTAAATCATGATGTTGTGTATGTGGCAGTCACATTGCTGGAAGGCTTGTAAGGTGCTCTGGATTCAGCGCTGTGATTTCGTAGAGAGTTTAACCCTTACGCTGGTCTGGGATGGCTTTTCCAAGGGAAAACCGCTTTTGGTGCGGGGGAAAGAGCATTGTGGAGCATTTCTGGGCTCACTGCCCCTCAAACAGTCTTGACGCTTCCTCTGCTTCGAATTTATCGGCTTGTGCCATGGGGCTGTGGGTGAGAAGGGGTTTGTCGGAGCCAAGCAGGAGGCAGACGCATGGATCAGGTCGAGGTGCATTCCTGGGGTGACGGGCGTGCCTCCTGCAGCATGGGGGAGAGAGGGATTGCAACTGTGCCCGGGCAAGAGCAGTTTGGGATTGAGCTTGTTGGGTAAGGACAGATCTGCTGAGCAGCAGGAGCTGGAAGGTAGGCCTTCAGCTCCATCCTCTTCTCACTGCTGTGTAAGCAAAGTGGTGAACGCTGCAGTGTTGAAACCCTGTGTAAAGCTGCTTCTGCTCGAGTCTGACTGAAACACTTTGGCCATCTCAGCCCAGACTAGTGACCAGCACTTGTTCTGTTGTGTGGAGAGACAATTGGGAAGGAAGTGCTGCTTTGGGTAGGATGTGGATGGGTCAAACCCTAGCTTGAAATCAGTTACCAAGGACTGAACTAGAATTTGTGGCTGCCTTTCAGGTAATAAAGCTAAATATCCAAGCACTGTGCCCAAAAAGAGCTGGACTTCTCCCAGCTTCCTCCCTCAGGACCTAGCTTGGCCCATGTATTAAACGCTTTTCTGCTGAGGGGAGGTGATTTCTGTCAAGGAAAGACAGTCCTGAGGAAACTGGATGAGTTACCTGGTTTACGCTGGTTTTGATGCACTTGACTTTACTCCCACCACAGAGTTTGTCAGCCTTGCAGCAGCTTTGATGTGTGTCATTATGCCTGACCACGCCGACATCAGCCTCCCGCCGGAGGAGCGAGTACGAAGACTGATCCAGGTGGGAAGCGCTGTGGAAGTGAATGAGGACATCCCACCACGACGCTACTACCGCTCCGGAGTGGAAATTCTCCGCATGGCGACCGTTTACTCGGAGGAAGGCAATATCGAGCATGCCTTTATTTTGTACAACAAATACATCACGTAAGAGCAGCATTGCTTCGTTTGCAAGTAACTTGTGTCGATACAAGGGGTTGTGGGTTTGGTATTGCATGTTTTGAGCATGTCTAAACACTGTGAGGCCTTGCTGAGCTGGAAGAACTGGGTTCTGTCCAGAGCTCTGCTCCTTTTGAATTTCGATTCCCACAGAGGTGAGGATGCAACTGGTTAGACTGACGAGGAGATGTCATAAAGGTGTGAGGTACAAACCCACAAATGCTGCTCACCTCTTTGGAGGAGGGTTGTAGAAGTTTCCTTTTAAACCAGGCTGATCTTGTATTCCTCTGTCCCTCTGCTAGTGGAGACTCCTGTCAGCAGGAGGGAGGTTTTGTCTCCCTGCATGTCAAAGCTTCCTGGTGTTTTATCACTGCAGAGTGGCTAGATTGGCCTCGATTGTCGCTAGGTTGGCCGAGACATCATACGGATTAGCAAGGATCCGTGGTAGAGGATCTCGGTATCGGGTGTCTACCTGGAAAGGATCTAGGCTGGTTGGTGGTTTCTCTAATAAACTGCCTTTGGAGGGGAAGCCTGCTTTACACTTAAGTTACTACAGCCTCTTACAGCAGGCAGTGAGTTCCTTCTTCAGGTGGAGGGACCGGTTGTAGGTTTAGTTTTACATCTCGGGTAGAATATAATCCCTCCCCGAAACACACACTCATACACCCAAGCCATTCCTTGGAGGGATGTGGGGAAGAGTTCTGGGTCGAAAGAACCTGATCCCAATCAACTGGTGAGTTTCTTGGGTACTGAGTGCCCTTCTGGAAAGCCCCAGATCATATATAAACCCAGCCAACACCCTGTTTGGTGTTTCAGCTGCCAGGTCTCCAGCTGTAGGGTCTACATTCTGTGTAGACAAGTGCTGAGCCACATATTATCGCTGTCATCTCCGCAGCTGCCCAGAAATGAGCCATCTTGGGTCTGAAACCCCACTGCCGTGCCTGCCGAGCCAAAGCGTATGCCGTGCTAACGCGGTGACGTGGTGTCAAGTCTGGATCGTGTCTCAGCAGCCCAGAGTATGACTGGAGCAAACATGTGCCCTTCTGTGTAGCTGTGCCTGTGGGTGCTTAAAGGGCTGAAAACTGTGATCCTCAGAAAATATCCCAATGGCATGGAGATTCCTGTTCCTGTAGGTTTTTTAACCAAAAGCCTGTCCCTCCCGCTTTCGCCCAGTGTCACTCTGGTATGGTCTCTGCTGTGCCCACGCTACCTGCTTATCCAGAATGTGGTTGGCATCTCCATGGGCATTTTCTCTCCCTGCCCCCATGTGCAGAGTTCCTGCCCCTTAAATCCAATGCATTTTTCTCTGATTAGCTTTTCTTCCTGCCTTGCACTTCCTGAGCTTTTATGGGCATTGTAGTGAGTGCCCTGGGAGGCTGCACAGGGAGCTGGGAAGTATAAAACCCTCGGGAAGATTTCCAGGCTGGTTACATAGCTGGGGCCAAAGGAGAAACTGTTTAACTAAACAAATGAACTAAAAGCACCTTTGCTGTTTCATTATAGCAATGATAGGTGCTGGCATGTTTTCTCTCCAGCAGCTTTCAAATGCTCATGGTGTTTACGTTAGCCTGGCTGCTGGGCTACCAGGAAGGTGAAAAAACCTTCCCTTGGTGTGATTTCTCCAGTGCTGATGAATATGAGCTGTTGCCCTGGATTGTCCAAAGATACAGATTTAACGTCACGGTCTCATTTCTTTAAATGAAGATCTGAAGCGGTAGCTCAAGTGGTAGACTTGATGGATGGTTTTCTAGATGTCCTTCCCCAAGGGGCATGATCCAGAAGGCAAGAGCAGGGCACTGGTAATTGGAGCCTCTCACGGGACTTGCTCTGCTCTCCCCTTTCTAGGAAGGGGACTGGAATTCTTCCCCCAGTGCTTCAGCCCACATCTGCAGTTTGTGCTGTGGCTGTCCTTTCTCAGAGTCCAGCTCCCTGCTGGAGTGTATGGCCTAGTGCGGGTGCTTTCTGCATCAGGCTGTGCCTTTGGGAAGGGGAGGACTCCAGCCCTGAGAAGTATGTGAGAGGTTTTTAGCATGGTGTGTTTGGTGGGAGTGAGCGCATCGTCCTTGGGAGCGAGGTGTGGTCTGTGTAGCTTTAGGAAGCTAGTTTTCTCTTTACTTCCCTATACAGCACTCCCCAAGGCTGACTTCAAGGCCTGAATTACACAATGAGACTTGTGTCTTGGTGCCTGATTTGGACAGCCGTCAGCTTTGAGACAGTCTTGTCTAGTCATGGGCTAATCTCAAGATGGATCTGCACTGGGATTCCCATTGAGGCAGCCATTTCCCTGCTTGGCCTTCAGCCACCTGCTTGATCTTGTGCAGGTCGTTTGGCTGCACAGCAACGATCTTTCCCATGGGGAGACAAAGCTTGTTGCCCAGCCCTCGTGGCGGGGGCAGGAGGGTGGCACGGCTATCTCTGAGAATAACCAGTCTGGACTTTTAACACATGCGTCTTGTCACCTTGTAAGACATCTGCTTGCTTGTCTTCTTGAACAGCTTCTTCTGTGTTGATCTGAGTGGATGTTTTCCTTGAATCGCCATCAGGCACACTAGGTTTGATTTTGCTAGAGCCAAATAAGAAAGAAAAAAAAAAAATAAGATGGGAATTTTCTGTGGTGTTTGGGCTCCTGGTTTGCCTGCGTGGCTGTGAGCTGCTAGGATTGGCTCCAGGGGTTTGCGTGGGGTGTTGCAAGGGACTCGAGAAATGCCGGCTTGGCAAGCATGCCGTAGCAGCGCTTAAAAATAGCCTGTGATGTGGCTGCTCGGTGCCAAACAGCTGCTGCTCATAGTGGACTCGGGAGCAGGCGGAGGTTTCAACAAGCCCAAAACTCCTGGCGTTTCAGTCTTGCCAAGCCTCAGCTGGGCTGTCGATAGGAAACGTGAACTGTTCCTGCCCTTCGCCTGCCTCCAACCCCAGCCTGCTGCTGCCTGGTTTTGCCCCAAAGTTTTTCTCTGGCTGCCTGAGTCCTCGTCTCATCCTGCTGCCCACTTTTTCCCCCCTTCCCAACTTGTGGAAGCCCAGCTGTCTCTGCTGGTTTTTCCATCCTCCCCAGGCCAGCATCTGCTCTTAATCCTTCTTAATTAATCCCTTCCATTTTAATCTGCTAGCTGTTGGCAATGATCAGAGCCTTGTTTTGTCTCCTCGACACAGTGACCTACTTCACAACCACCAGCCAGGAGCGGGGACCTTTCTCGGTGTTTCGGATTGAGTGACAGCTTCTCCGTGGCTCCGGGCTGTGACGTGGTTATGCTGATCCTGCGGTCTCTGGCAAGAGCATCCTCACGCTCTCCGTGGCAACCAGGAGCCTTTGGGGGTTGCAAAAAGTCCTTCCTTTTCCCAGAGGACTAAGGTTTTGAAGCAGCTGGGTTTATTTACTGCACACACAGAGGCTTCTCAGCGTGAAGAGTGTTCTCACTCTGTCCCCCCTGAGTTTTTCCTGCTTGGCTCTGCTTGGTTGGTTTGTGCTGCTCCCTGGGGCATGGTCTAGTCCTCACTACCGTTATTACTTGTGCCTGGGCATGAGGCTTCTGTCTAAAGGAGCTGGAGAGCATCCTCCTTCAGATGCTAAAGTGCTGTAGCAAAGAGCCACGAAGGAGGGCAGGGTTTTTTGCATTATGCCCACAGGCTTTGTGGACACTCGGAGCACATACAGCTCCACTTGCAGGAGACAAGGACTTGCAGCTAAGCTCACCGTGAGCTCACTCTGAGCACGCAGTCAGCAAGTGTGCCACTGGGGACTTGTTTGCAGAGGTAACTCGGGGATGGCTCAAACCTGGGGAGCCTCATAGAGCTGAGCCAGCATGAATTGTGCCATGTCTGCGGGCTTTATTCCTTGTTCTAGTGCTTGCAGTACTCTTTCTCTGCATCTTCACCACTGTGTCCTGCACAGCTCCCTGGAAGGGGGGAACAGTTATCGTGTTTGTAGAGAAGCCAAAGATTAACCTGTTCGTAGTTGTTCTGGGAGCGGGATGATGTTGAGCTCAGTCTTGATTTCCCTCCCAGAAGTCTGCACAGAAATAGCCCTGCTGCCTGAAATATTGCCCTGACCTTCTGGGGTGGTCGGGCCACAGAGCCAAAAGACTCCTGATGCAGCAGCTGGGGATGTTGCGAACTTGCTTTTAGCTTACCTGCAAGTTTTTTCTTTTCAAGGTCTGAATTAATTTCCCGATCTCTTGCACAAACTGTTTGTTCCTCTGTACAGAAGGACAGTGTGAGCACTGAGTCAGCCGAGTCCTTGAACTTGTGTGTAATCCCCTTGGATGCTTGCAGAGGTGTAGGCAGGTGCCCAAGGACCTTCCTGAATCGCTGTCAGTGTCCTTGGTGTTTTAGACCGGCTTATTAATGTTTTTGTTCAAAACAAATATATTTATCCCTGAGGATCATCTCCAAAGTCCAGGTGGAAGAAAAATCTCCTGTGTGAGGCGCTCCCCTGGGACTGAGCGAGATCTCCAGTGTCTCGAAGAGCTCAGAAGGCCATTATATGATGGAGGGTTTCCTGCAGAAAGGCAGATGACTGTCCTGACTGTGGGGAGCACAAGGCCAAGGAGGTGGCGGAGCAAGGGGACAGTGCTGGAAGGGAATGATCTGTACCGCCAAAATGTCACTTGCTATCTTGTATTTGTCCCTTTCTGCTGTGATTCAGAAGTGCAGTTTCTCTCCTGTGTTTGCAGGCTCTTCATTGAGAAGCTGCCACAGCACCGTGATTACAAAACTGCTGTCATACCTGAAAAGAGGGAGACAGTGAAAGTAAGTAGTAGCATTGCCAAGTCTTCAGTGGCTGCTGTCGGAAATGTTTTGGGGTCGTCGACTTTGGGTTTTCATGGCTCTGGGATGAGCGATCCACACAAACGCTGAGAAGCCTTGGCTTGACCAGGCAGTCCTGACCCCTTGGGAGTTATGGTTTGGGGGATTCTTACCCTGTTACACTTGCGCTGGGCTGGCTGTGGTTGTCCAGTTTACTTTCTGTTGAGCACTGGGGTGTCCTTTCTTTCCTGTTAAACTCCTTGCTTTTTAAAGACCACATGGCTTTTCTGTGCATGGTGGCTGGATGCTCCATGTGGTGCTCCTCAAGGGATTTGCCAGGGGATCCTTGGAGATTGCTCACAGCCACAAGAAACTACCGCTCCTCTGCTCAAAATTGACCAGAAGAGCAAAGGACAATGCTGCCTAAGCTCTTGCTCAGTATTGTCGGCAGTGCTGTCTGTGCCACCCAGCTACAACGTGCCTGTCTGCAGCCTGACAGCCTGTCTGCACATGGTGGTGGAGCTGCTCGGCCCTTCCTGCCTCGTGAGCGAGTGGATGGTTTATAATCTCTGGGTGCTACATGTCCATTGATTCTTGCATCTGTTCAGGTCTTGTTTTTCTTGCCTTGGGGCTATCGTACTCTTATGACTGTGTTTCTTCCCTTCAGAAACTGAAAGAAGTAGCCTTCCCCAGAGCTGAAGAGCTCAAGGAGGAGCTATTAAAGAGGTACGCCAAGGACTATGCTAAGTACAAGGAGCAGAAGGTGAGTGAGAGGAGACAGGAGGCCTGTGCTCCCCAGAAGACCCTCAGCCACCAAGGTTTGGAGGAGGGCAGGTCTCCAGGGCTCCCTGGATGCTTTGAAATATGAAGTCTGGGTAGCCCCAGCTTGCAGGGTCCAGCCTCATCACCTGCAGCACAGGGCTGTCCCAATAATATGTCTGCTGCCATTATGCAGGTGAATCTGTCAGGCCTCCCTGCATCTCTTCATTGTGCATCCTGGAGGCAGTCTGAGCTGGGATTGTTGTTTGGTTCTTTTTTTCTCTTTGTCCCAACATGAGGTCTAGGTCTTATAATCCAGAAACTCAGCAGGCGGTTGGTAACAGCATGGGCAAGGATCTGGGGTTCTGTGGGCTAAGCAGAAAACTCTGCAGTCAGTTTTGCTGCAGACAAGTGCAATTTTTGAGATGGGATAGAGGGAAATTAACCTGGAATTATATTTCTGTGGAAGAGGGAGGGTAAGGCAGCAGTTTTACTGCCCTGGTCTAGCTGGCTGTCCTGATGGAAATGCGGATCTCTGTTTTGCAAGCTGAAGCTTCCTTGCCGGGAGTGCTGTTTGCTGGTTACCTTTTGCAGACCCTTTAGAAGTAGTCTGGGATTGCTGAGGGTCTGCAGTGCATAGGCTTCGTATTCTGCCTTGGGCTAGCATTCCCCTGTTTGCTGATGTTGGCGTATTTCTCCTTGCAGAAGGAGGAGGAAGAGGAATTTGCACGCAACTTGGCTTTGCAGCAGCAGCTGGAAGAGGAGAGAAATCGGGTAGCCCTGATGAAGCAGCAGCAGGCAGAGCAAGAGCAGTTTCATGCCTTCGAGGAGATGATTCGACGACAGGAGCTGGAGAAGGAACGTCTAAGGATAGTGCAGGAATTTGGAAAGCCAGAGCCAAGTCCTGAGTCTCTGGATGGACCCCTCATCCCTGGCGTGGAAAAGCCCCCAACTGATTTAATCCCAAAGGTTCCCGTCTCTCCAGTTGACCCCGCAAGTCCATCAGCAGGGACTGTCCCATCCAAACCTCCCGTTGTGGACAGATCTTTGAAACCTAGTGCTTTGGGGAGCACGGAAAACAGTTAGTACATCTCGGTGCACCCTTCTCCCTTGCTGGGGCTGAGCCAAACATGGCCAAGGAGCTGATTTGTCTGGAACGCTCTTGGAAGTATCTGATCATGGCTCCATCCCTTCTGGGGGTTTGGCCTTCCAAGTCACTGGATGTTCTCCCCGTTGTCCAGTAAAGGTTTGCAGGGCTGGGGAGAACTGTCTCCTCTTGGGAATCGGTCCCCCATCATTCTCCAGCCCAGTCTCTGCTGATCTAGATTCTACAACCTGTTTGGTTTTTTCTAGATCCAAATACGTGTTGGAGATTGGGGTTTAGTTACTGGCTAGGCTGACCGAATTCTCTTCTTCTGCCAAATATGGCTCCAAAATACTGATTGGGACATTTCCAAATGACCAGTGACACATTTTACTTTAAATTACATTTTGTAAGTGTTTGTGGTTACATTTTTGTTAACAAAATCCTAGGTTTTTACATGCTGCTGAAGGTTTCTTTCTCTCTATGTGTCTCTTTCCCTGTTTTGAAAGAGGTAGCGACTGTGCTTTATGAAGCGTCACAGTGACTTCATATGTCTGCAACTGCCATTGTAAGGGTAGACATTAGAGCAGTTAATGTTTCCAGGCTGGATTTTCTTCTGTCTAGTCCCTTCAGATACTGACCTGAGGGACCATTTCTCCAGCATCCCTGACTGTCATTGCTCATTGTGCTCCCATTCTCCCCACAGATGCAAGTATGGATGTCCTTCGCCAGGTCATTGTCCCTAGGGAGCTCTGCCAGAAATTCCTCCAGCTAGCTGATGCCAACACAGTCCGGGGTGTGGAGACGTGTGGGATCCTCTGCGGTAAGCTGGTAAGGTGGTAATCCTAATTAAGATCCTGAAAGTGGTGGAGGGGCCTTTTGTCAAGGTGTGCAATAGCTTTGTAAATGGCTAGAGGACCCGACTATTGCTACGGAAGGCTGTTGTGCAGTTTCACTGATGACTAGGCTTTCAAGTGAGCGTTAGGGATGATCTGCCTCTCCTTTTCCTCCCTTTTACGTTAGGATTTCTGCACAATGAATGAGGTGCCGGCTACCAAGTCCCTGTGGGTATTCAGCTTCCCCTCTCCTGTTGAAGGCTGTCTGCTGGGTACCTGCTTCAAGCACTCCCGTGTTGCCAGTGGTAGGCAGCTCCAGTGACTTGGCCTTTTGGTACCAGCAGGACTGAGGTGTCCCAGCTATGAACTAGGACCCTCACCCAGACAAGGCTGCGCAAACGCCGACTGGAGACAGTCCTCCCCCAAAAAAGTTTCCATGTACAGGTTTCTGTTGGCACCTCCAGCCTATCTCCCCTGTGTCACTTGGGGCTGCTTTGCTTGCAGAAGTTTGCTTTGAAATGAAGTTGTTTGATGTAGCAACTTTCTGCAATCCAGCTGCTTCCAGACACTTGGTGATCATTTAATTATGAGGCATCATCTTGGAGTGAGTAGAGAGATTCGCTTTCGTGGGTGTCCAGGACTTCTCTGAGCTCTTGCGGGTGCTCTGCATGGCAGAGAAAATGAAACAGAAAGCTGTGGGTCATGCTGAGACTCAGAAAATCCTGCAACCCGTTTGTCAGTAACTTGGAGTTACCATTTCTGTGACCTGTAAATGGACGGTAGATGCATCCGTGGGCTTGTTTCCAGAGCTGCCGTTCCCCTGGCTGGGCCCCTGAGTGATGAATGCAGAAGTACCGCGTTCCCAAAGCTTAGGAAATTACCTTTGCACCAGTGGGCGGCAGCAGTGTTTCCTGCTTCTGGGGTGTCCGGTGGGTAACAGCCTCCCTGTGCTGCCTTGCAGATGAGGAACGAGTTCACGATAACCCACGTCATTGTTCCCAAGCAGTACGGAGGCCCCGATTATTGCAACACGGAGAATGAGGAGGAGCTCTTCGTGATCCAGGATCAGCATGGCCTTGTTACGCTAGGCTGGATCCATGTGAGTCTCTTGTTCCTGTTTCACTTCCCGACTGGCCTTGCATTCAGCTGGGAGGGAAAGGGGTGCGTGGAGCAGGGTGATGGAAGAGAATTTACTGCAGGAGATGCCATGAAGCAGGCAGCATCCTCTGGATTTCGCCCTCTGGAGCAGTCTCAGTCACTACTCACACTGCTGGAGAAATCCAGATCTGTTTGAAGTTTAGGTCCCTTCCTAAAGCATCAGGCCCTTTGAAATTGGGATATTGGGCATGAAGATGAAGCTCATGTTTTATCCAGCTAAAAGCTGACTCCAGAGGCACTGTTGGGGCATCCTAAGTTCCTGCTGTCAGCGCAGGGCCTCTCCCGTGATGCATCCCCGTAGTAGCGCTGCTTTTCACAGACAGCTGTGTGCTGCTCTGCTGCGGGATGTGCCAGTTCCAGATTCCTCCGCTGGCTTCAGCGCTGCCCTGCTGCCTGTCCCCGCGGAGCCTTTGGCAGTCGGATTGGTGCCAAGCAAAATGTTTGGTGCTGCTGAGTAATCTCTCGAAAGCAGCAGCTGCCTCGCAGGCTTTGACAAATAAATGCCTGCTGCGTGTGTCTGATACGTGCAGGGTGTCTGCTTTTGGTGTTAACTCTTCAGTGACGGCCCTGTGACATCCAGGCACCCTCAGGAATCCCTTTGACCTTTCTGCTGGTCTTGGCAACAAAAACTTAACAGCAAAAGGGGAAAGACCTTTCAGCACGAGTTAGGCTGTGAAATCTAGCTGTCAGACGGAGTTTGGTAAGGTGGTAGCTGTCTGTGATCGTACAACCCTTGGCCATCATGGTGGAATGTGATATCTTGAAGTGCCTTGGCAGTATGTTACACTCCTGGTGATGCTGTGCCTTAGGCATAGCTGCACTTCAGAAACGTGTGAAGTGCCCTGCAGGGAGACATGCATGAAAGCAAGGACAGCGTTGTGCCTTAAAGTTTGACTTTCCGTGGGACATGGCCAGAAATGTAGAGCTGCTTCTGTACCTATTCTAAATAGAAAAGAGGAGCAGATGTTTTGGGACAATCCAGAAGCATTTTCAGTGTGCAAGCATGTCCTGTGTGCCATCTGAGGAGCTGTGTCTCTTCTCTATTACAACCTTCTCTTGGCAGATGCAGTTCCTTTGGACTAGTTCTGCAACCCTGCTGGAACTTCCCCTCTTTTATGCTGCCCTGTGTTTCAGACTCACCCCACGCAGACAGCCTTCCTCTCCAGCGTCGACCTGCACACGCACTGCTCCTACCAGATGATGTTGCCAGAGTCCATTGCTATTGTGTGTTCTCCGAAATACGAGGAGTAAGTATGGATGTGGGGTAGGGAAGGCCTTTCCCTCTGCCTGTGCAGCCCAACCAAAAGGTTGGGCAGGAGGTCTAGCTTCTCCAGAAGTCATTGAAGCTTTATTTACCACAACCCTTCCTCTATCAGATTCCTGGTGTGGGAATAAAATGTCAAGTCACACAATGAAAGCTTTACCAAAAGAGTCTGGAAGAGCATGTGTGATCTGAGAGCTCTTCTGAGCTGCTTTGGGGGGATGTGGGCCGTCGTTGTCCACCCGTGAAAGGAGATGAGTCTGCAGCCATAGGGCTGGGGAGAGCAGTGTCCTGGGCAGAGGAGAGTCCTGCAGCACGCATCTCTGCTCTCGCTTGAGATGAGCAGACTCAGGCATGCTCCTTGAAACACAGAAGGAGGTGTTTCTATTTGCAGAGGCTTGAGCTACACAGAGCTTGTGTTTTTACTCTAGGACAGGGTTTTTCAAGCTGACGGAGCATGGTCTGGAGGAGATCTCTTCCTGCCGGCAGAAAGGATTCCACCCGCACTCCAGAGACCCCCCTCTCTTCACTGTAAGTCACGCCACAAGGCGGTGGGGGCTGTAGGACCGCGAGTCAGCATATTGGACAATTCACTTGAATTTATATCTGTGGTGAGGTGCTAGGCTGTGACCCAGGACAGGAGGGTCAGCCTGGCAGGGGCTTGTCTCTTCCTAGCGTTGAGGTGCAAAAGCTTTCTAACTTGTTAGCATGTGTTGGAGGTGCGATGCGGAGCACTTCTCTGCAGAAACAGGTCAAGGCAGCGGCAAAGGCATGTATTTGAGAGAGAGAGAGATTTGTATTTGTGTCCTGCTATGGTCTCTGTGTGGCACTGGGCAGGGCACTAGTTCCTGGTCTGAGAGGGCTGTTCTGTGAAGGATGCTGGGTGCAGGTTGTGTCAGGAGGTAGAGGAGACTCATCTGAGCTCTGGGAACATATGAATAACCCCCTGTCCCCTCTTTCTCTTCCCCTCTCTTTCAGACCTGCAATCATGTGTCAGTAGTCGAGAGAGACGTGGTCCTGATGGATCTCCGATAGGCCTCCTGCCTTAACCACTTACAGAAAACCAACTACCTTCCTTCTAGGCCTAGAGAATTTTTGTTTTTCCTCCTGTAGCAGATGATTTCTACCGTGTAGTGACCCTTCCCCTTTCTCCCCTAATAATCACGGTGAAATCGGTACCCTGACCTCAGTGGGAGCACGTGAAACCTCAGTGCCTGGCGTCAGGCTGGTGAAGTGGTGCTGAGGTTCAAGGTGTGGGGAAAAGCTAACTGGAAATTCAAAGACAGAAGCTAACACTGAAGCAATTGTTTAATACTCTAATCTATGGCTTAAACAGCTGCTTGGGGTGGTTCCCTGTGATTTGCTGCAACCATGAGGTGCGGAAACCTCTTCAAGTGCTTTCCAAAGTGGGACTTGCCCGAATTAACCCATGCTTTGTTTTGCCTCTCTCTCTGGGTTGCTGTGGTCTCAGTGCAGCTGGCTGGAGTAGACAAGTCTTTGCTATAGTTTAAGATTAAACCTTCCTAAGCCCTCTCACTCCACGCAAGAGCTTATTGCCGCTGAGCTGGAGTGAGTTCTGCTTGCTGGTACTCAGGTCTTTGCCTGGTGAGGTAAGAAGGGGCCCCACCTCCTTTGGGGACCCCCATTTCCGCGTTTCAGGGGAGAAGGTGCCTGGATGCGGCACTGCTTTGCACAAGCTGCTTCATTCCAGCAGATGTGAGGGATGTCTTGTTACTTTATTCCTTTTCCTGGATGGGAGATTTTCTCCGGCACTTGGGCTGCCCAGCGAGGGCTTGGGTTCGACTTGCTGCTGGTGTTACCGTGGAGGAGGGTCTCGGTCTCTTGGCTGCAGTGCGGTCGTGTGAAGGCTCTGTAAGGCCATCGCCTCTCTGAGACAGGACTCCAGCAGGTTTTGCCGCTTCAGTCCTCAAAGATCACAGCGCCCGATTGCCTCTGCACTTCTCAAAACAGTATGAAGTCTGTCCTTGCCAAAAACAAGCACTCTGTGATGTCGCCATTATGCGGTACACCAGCCAGGGGCCTCTTCCGAATTACTTTCGTTGGACGCTGAGCAGCAATTTTCCTTCCCTGCGCTATCCGTGCTGAGCCTTCGCCCTCGCTTCTGCCAGCGTTGAAAGCAAAGAAGCAGTATTGAAAGGTGGAAGGCATCTGGCCTCAAAGGGCTGAGCGTGATCCACAACATCTCCACATCCTCTGGCAGGATGCTCTAATGATCAGCATGTGGCCGTGCGGGGAGGGGAAGAAGGCTGGAGTTGCCTTCCCACCTGGCATGCATACATACATGTTCTATATGTCAAGTCCTTGTACTTCCACATACAAAATTCTTTGGTGTACAGTTTAACACAGATGGATTGTATTATCTTGGCTGGGTTTCTTTTGCCACTTATTTTCTTTGAGCTAATTCAGTGGGTTGGAGGGGTCTGGTGTGGCTGAGAGTGGGGAGGGAATCGATTTATTTAGGGGTTGTGTTTATTTGCAACAGCCACCTCCTTGACTCCTGCGTGACAAACTACTGCTGCCATCATTTTTGCAGTTGGTTTTGGAAACAGGCTACCCCCGGCAGTGGGAGGGAAGCAAGGGGACTTCAGGGCATCTGTGGGAACTAACTTTCAGACCTCATTTATTTAAACCATGCTCAGGGGTGGGTTTTGCAGCCTCGGTGTAGGGATGTTCATCCCACAGCTCTATCTGCTCTTCACCCTGATGGCTCTCCTAAAGCATCACAGGGACACAAGGTGTAAAAGCCTGTCCTGCAAAGCAGCGATTCCTTCAAATTTGTGGTGAATATCACAACGAATTTATCTCAACTCCCTGTCCCTGAAGGTCTCAGGTCTGAGCTGACCCCAGCATTGAACAGAGAGCAGCAGCCGGGGAGAGGAGCTAGTGGCAAATCACTGCTTTGTTTGTAAGTCGTCCCAGTGACCGATAAACCCTCGTGGAGAATTTTTTAAATACCTCGCAGTGCGGCCATACGCAAGGGCTGCGTTTTTTACGTCAGCGGCCAGCTGCTGCCTCGCACCCAGCCCTGCTCTCCGAGCTGGTGGCTTTTTAATCACATTTTTTCACTTAAAGTCACTGAGTCATCAGTTTGTGCGTTGGGATGAATGCTGATACCCTGGCACTACTGCCTGTGTCCCACTAACCCACCCTGTCTGTCCAGCTGCACCAGATGTGACTGTTGTACCTTAAAAATCCTTCAAAACGGGGAGTTGAATTTGGTAGGAGCTAAGCTATCCAGAAACCACGCTTTGCAGAAATGATTTATTTTCCGCAACAACGTGGGTTGCATGTTTTGGGGGGTTTCCTGCAGGCAGGGAGCGATGCTTATCTCTGCCTTGGAGATGGGAACAGACCCAAATCCCTGCCTGAGCTCTCATCGCCGGTTTGTCCGTCCTCAGCGGCAGCCCGAGAGGTTTAAAGCGTGAACGTTACCCTTATAGGGAGGTGCCAAGGGCTGGCCTGGGCGCCGGGAGTTTTGAAATCCCACGGCAAACTAGGGATTACCCCCTTCCTTGTCCCGTGTTCATCCCAGCCCGGGCCAGCCTCGCCTATGCCGTGGGATGCTTGGCGTTCCTGCGAGCATCCCAGGGCCGCCGGCCACCCTCCCCACGGCCGCCAAGTGCCGGCAGAGCCGGCAGCTGGATTGGCTGCGGTGGCCGAACCTTTCCTTTTTAGGCTGCGTGCCTGCTCCGGCTCGGGGCTTTGCCGCCGCGGTCCGAGCTTCAAACTGGCTGTGCCGAGGCATCCTGTCCTGGCTGGCTGTGGTGCCATGGGTCGGGGTGGTTTTGGGGAATCCTGCTGGAGTGGGGAGCTTGGAGTTGACCTACCCGTTCCCAGGCAAATGCCAGGGGTGGAATAGCAAAGCAGAGCGGGGTCTCGGGTCGATACCCGGCCGTTTGCACCAGTCCAGGGTTTGGGGGTGTCTCCGTGGCTTTGGGCCCCACCGTGGGTGGGACGGGGTCCTGACACAGGCTCCGTGCAGCCCCCCAGCACAGCTGTGCTCCCTCCACGTGGGGCTTTCCCAGTGCTGGCATGGGCCACTCCCTCAATCCAACCCCCTATTTCCCCCCCCTGCCCCACTCTCTGCTGGGTTTGGGGTTAATTTTTTTTTTTTTTTTTTTTTTTTTTTTTTTTTTTTTTTTTTTTCCCAGCATGTCATATATGGCAACCTTTTGCCTCGGTGACCTCATGTTTGGCGGTGAACCAAGGGAACCGGGTTGGGATGTGAGGCAGCGGCAGGTCCCTGGGGCTCAGGGCGTGCAGTGGGGACGCTGACAAGTGTACGGCCAGGGGACCCAGGGGACAAATCCAGTCCCCGAGTGCTGAGGTTTCCCTGGAGGAAGTGGGATAACTGGGGCAGAGCCACTGCCTGGGGATGTTGGAGGTACGAGCGGGCTGGCCATGCCAGGGAGACACCATGTCCCTGTCCTGCCCCGTGGGGTGACAGCCCAGAGTCCGCTCCCCCTCTCTGGGGCCAGGGGGGACATCGGGACTCTCGGGTCCCTTCTGGTGGTGGTGGGACCCTGCAGCTCTTGGTCTTTATTGCTGCACCGGTGCCTTGACATCCCTGCCCTGAGCACAGCCCAGGACCCTGCAAAGCAAAGCAGGAGGTAGCCCAGGCACCCCGTGCCTCAGTTTCCCCATCTGCAACCTGAGTCCCCCCTAGCTCGGGGGCATCTCTCCTGCCTCCCCCCTGCCCCAGCTGCTTGGGGAGAGTCCCCGGTGCGGGACAGTTGCCCTTAAAAAGGCAGCTGGGAGTTTGGCAGCCGCTGGTTGGCCTCTGCGAGGGCCGTCGGCCGCTGCGGCTCCGCTCGCCGCATGCCAAGGCTGCATCCGCAGGGGTGGCTCTGGTCTCCTCCCCATGCTGCATTTGGGCAGGGGGGCCAGAGGACAGCACCCACATTGCACCTTGGGGTGTCTGGGCTCATCCTGTCTCCAAAATCCTCCTGGGGAGAGGGTGAGAGCTGTGTGCACCCCGTGACACAAAGCTGGGCTTCGGACCTGCCAGTCCCAGCCCTGGGCAAGCTGAGGATTTGGGGAACGAGGGGCTTTGGGGCACCAAAAGCCCAAAAATGGGGGCAGAAAGAAAAAACCCCGGGGTGAGACAGCCCAAAGGTGCCAGATGCCGGCGAGACACAGGGGAACCGAGGCCGGGAGGAAGCAATGCACCAACCCAGTGCATTTCCAGTGTCTTGGCGATGCCAAATTCCCATCCCGGCTCTGGGATGTCCCCCATGGCAGAGCCCTGACACCCACCTCCACCCGGGTGGGGTTTCTCCACACTTTCCCCAGGAATCAGGGATGCTTCCACCTCCTTTTTGCCGAGACCGTCACTTATAAGGACTTGTGTCTCACTTGTTTATCAGAGCGGAGCATAAAAGGAACAGACTCACAAATGGGATGTTGCCTCCGAAGCATCCCTGCATACATTTTTCTTACAATAATTAACCATGCTGGGTCCTACCATCAGTCCAAGGTCAATTTAATGAAACAAAACACCTTATATGGCCATATGGCTAACACACCATCACTTAGCCTATTTAGGGTCTTTGTTTAGAGAGGATCCGCCTCTGAGGTTTCACGGGCTCGCTGGTATTTATACCAAAGGCACATCAGGACTCGGTCCCAGAGGAAAGGAGCTCTCGCCTCCGCGGTGAGTACTGCCCAGCCCTGGTTTCCCTTTTCCTTGCAGGAGAGCGGGAAGGAAAAACACCCCGGGGGGGCTTTGGGGTGCCCTGGCATTTATGGGGTGACCCCAACTCGGTTTGCACAGCACGGGGGGGGATGCCAACCCCGGCACGACCCTGCAGCCAGGGGCTTCTGTGGAGGCGATGAGAGCTGGGCTGTGGCCAAAGCGGGTTGTGCTCTTCCAGAAATCCTTGCGATTTTGGTTTTTTTCTTTTTGGGCTCCTGTGAGGTTTTCGCCTGCTTCCCTCTGGATTTGGGAGCGCATCCGCCGGCAGAGGTGGAGGGTACCCCCTGGGAAGGGCTATTTTTTTCCCATTTTTGGGAAAGGATGCAAGGGCAGAGCAGCGAGGGGCTGCCGAGACAGGACTGGATGAGAGGGCATTGCCTGCCTTCCCCCTGCCCGCTCGGCGGGCACCGGCCAGGGATGAAAAAGCCGGAGCACCCCGAGGAGCGCTGCTGCCAGTCAAGCACGGGCAGGAAGCTTTGGCACCCATTTCGGGCACCGGCTGGCGAAGGATGGAGAAGCAGCATCAGCGTGGAGCAGCACCCGTGAGGGATGAGCATCACCCCGCTGCCAGCATCGCTGCACCAGGGTCGGACCACAGAGGATTTTGTGGGGCCGCGCATCCCCAAGGACTCTAACCCTTCCGACACCCAAAGCCGGACGCGGTGGCGCGGCGTAACCCTCTCCCCCACCCTTTAACGCTGTTTTCCCCCTTCGCCCCAGCTTTTCCCCCAGGTCCCCCTGAACGCCAACCGCTCCCGGCCCCACCATGTGCGAGGAGGAGACCACCGCCCTGGTCTGCGACAACGGCTCCGGCCTCTGCAAAGCCGGTTTTGCCGGCGACGATGCTCCCCGCGCCGTCTTCCCCTCCATCGTGGGGCGGCCCCGGCACCAGGTGGGTACCCAAGGCGGGGGGTGAGGGGCAGCCCCCAACCACCCCCTGCCTTGCCTTAATCACCGAAATGAGGCTAATGAGGCCATCGCTCTCGCCGGCATTAGGGTGTCATGGTAGGCATGGGGCAGAAAGACAGCTACGTGGGCGACGAGGCGCAGAGCAAGAGGGGTATCCTCACGCTCAAGTACCCCATTGAGCACGGCATCATCACCAACTGGGATGACATGGAGAAGGTGAGACCCCCGCTGGGATGGGGAGTGGGTGCTGGCCCCAGCTTCGGTTTGGGGTAAGACCTCCATTCTCCTTTGCCCGCCCCAGATCTGGCACCACTCCTTCTACAATGAGCTGCGCGTGGCCCCCGAGGAGCACCCGACCCTGCTCACCGAGGCACCCCTCAACCCCAAGGCCAACCGGGAGAAGATGACGCAGGTAAGGTGCTGCGGGGCCCCCGGGGATGGGGACGGACCCTCCAAAACCGCAGGAAGGGCTGGGGGATTTGGGGGTTTAGCAAGACGGGAGGAGCAGGCGGTGGGCTGAAGCTCGGTGCTTTAATAACGGCAGAGCTCTCGGTAGCGTACTCATGCGCTTGCGTGGACCCACAGGTTTCTCTGCGGCGCGTGGACCTGTGGGGTTTGCCACGCAATGCGCTCACCCACGTTTTTTCCATGCAACGCACTGACCCACATGTTTTTCAGTGCAACGCAGCGATCCATGTTGTTGTTCTGTGCGATGCGTTGACCCACGTGTCTGTGTAATGCAATGATCCACCTATTTTTCCGTGCAATGCAATGATCCATCTATTCTTCCGTGTAACGCAATGATCCGTGTGTTTTTCCATGCAATGCACTGACCCAGTCTCTCCAGGAAGGCACGGCCCCCGTGGGTTGGGGTAGGATACCACTGGGGACCCCCATGCTCCCCCCTAACCCACTGCCGCTCTCACCCTCCCTCCCAGATCATGTTTGAAACCTTTAACGTCCCCGCCATGTACGTCGCCATCCAAGCTGTCCTCTCCCTCTACGCCTCCGGCCGCACAACCGGTGAGTAGGATGCGTGGCATCCTGGGGACCATCCGTGATGGGGAAGGGACCAAGCCGGCTTCGAGCCCCCTCCCTCACCTTCCCCCCCCCCTTCCCAGGCATCGTCCTCGACTCCGGGGATGGCGTCACCCACAACGTGCCCATCTATGAGGGCTACGCTCTGCCCCATGCCATCATGCGTCTCGACTTGGCCGGCCGTGACCTCACTGACTACCTCATGAAGATCCTCACCGAGAGGGGCTACTCCTTCGTCACCACCGGTACGGGGCTGGGGAGGGGGGTACAGGGTGACGGGGGACCCCGCGGTGCTGCCATGGCAGCGGGTTGAGCCTGTTTGCCGTTGTTGTCCGCAGCCGAGCGGGAAATTGTGCGCGACATCAAGGAGAAGCTCTGCTACGTGGCCCTCGACTTTGAGAACGAGATGGCCACGGCTGCCTCCTCCTCCTCGCTGGAGAAGAGCTACGAGCTCCCCGATGGGCAGGTCATCACCATCGGGAATGAGCGTTTCCGCTGCCCTGAGACCCTCTTCCAACCCTCCTTCATCGGTAAGCCCACCCGCATGGTCCTGGCTGTTCCCTAGGCGGTTGCCACCCATCCCCACCACCGGGCAACCAGCTCCCATGGGTGCCCTGCAGAGGTGTTTTGGGGCTCCCCTGGGTGCTTTGCAACCCAAAGCGGGGGGACAAACCCATGGGTGATCCCATGGCTCTTTTGGGGAGCCCTGAGGAGGCACGGGTGGGGGTCAGGGTGCTGACAGCCCCCTTCCACCCCAGGCATGGAGTCAGCTGGCATCCATGAGACGACCTACAACTCCATCATGAAGTGCGACATCGACATCCGCAAGGACCTCTATGCCAACAACGTGTTGTCCGGCGGCACCACCATGTACCCCGGCATCGCCGACCGCATGCAGAAGGAAATCACGGCGCTGGCTCCCAGCACCATGAAGATCAAGGTAGGTGGGGGGAGGTGGGCAAACCACGGCCACCAACACCCCAAATCCTCTCCTGGTGCAGGTTTGGGGGAGTTGGATCAAGGGGTGCATCCTAACGGCTCGTGTCTCGGCAGATCATCGCCCCACCGGAGCGGAAGTACTCGGTGTGGATCGGCGGCTCCATCCTGGCGTCCCTCTCCACCTTCCAGCAGATGTGGATCAGCAAACCCGAGTACGACGAGGCCGGACCCTCCATCGTCCACCGAAAATGCTTTTAAGCCCCCTCCCCACCCCGCGGCGGCCCCCCCGACCCGGGCCGGGGTGCCCCGCTCCTCCTCGCTCCCCGCTGCTCCTCCCCACCGCCCACTGTGCATTAAAGCCTTTTCTCCAGGCTCTGCCCCTTTTCTGGGAGATTTTGGGGTGTTGGGGGGTGGGAGGGACTGGGGGGGGTGGCGCTGAAGGTAATGGGCGAGGGGTGGGCGAGCCCTGACCTCATGTTGGTGCCTCTGATCCCATGTTGATGCCCCCGACCCCACGTCAATGCCCTTGACCCCGCGTTGGTGCCCCCAATGTCACATGGATGCCCTCAAGCCCTCCTGCTGATGCCTCCAACCCTGTGGTAATGCCCTTGACCTCCTGATGGTGTCCTCAACCCCATGTTGATGTCCCCAACCCCACACTGATGCCCTTGACCTCTTGCTGATGCCCTTCACCCTCTCTTGGGGCCTCCCACCCCAAGTCACTGCCCTCAACCCCCACACAGGTGCCCCCCCAAGCCCATGCTGGTGCCTTTGACCCCACACAGGTGCCCCCGCCCCCGTGTCCCCAATGTCACGCTGATGCCCTTGACCCCGTGTCAATGCCCTTGACCTCACGTTGGTGCCCCTGCCCCCCCCCGACCCCATACTGGTGACCCCAACCCCACACTGGTGCCCCGCCCTGTCCCCTCTCCAGCGCTGTCGGGACATGCCGTGGGCGGAGTTATATTTGCATAAATTACCATACCGCCCCCTCCCAGCGCCGCGCGCGCCTCCGGCCGCCGCTTCCGCGGCTGTTTCCCCTCGCCCCCGTCCCCCGCGCGTTGACGTCACGGGGAGGCAGCGCGCGCCGCTCATTACCATGTCATTAGCATATGACGCGGGAAGGCGGAAGCGGTGGCGGGATGGGGCGGTGCGGGGCGGCCCTGTGCCTGGCCCTGGAGGGAAACATCGGTACTGGGCGGGGGGACACACACGGGATAACGGGGGTCCCCGGGGTGCCAAGGGGAGGGTCGGTGGCTTTCGGGGTGGGGGGGGCAATTTGGAGTGCGGGGGGGGCTGCCTGGGGAAGGAGGGGGGGGCAGGAGGAGGATTTGGGGTGCGATGGAGGTGGGAGGATTTGGGGTGCTTGCGGGGGGCGCAGCCTGAAGCCTCCCGGCGTCCAATTTAATGTCTGTAATTAATTAATTATTGCTGCCCGACTTGGGGGGGGGGCACCCCAAAAACCCACGTTACCCCACAGCAGGAGCCGGGGCAGGGGGACACAGAGGCTCACCCTGCCCCCCCCCCCTCTCCGCAGCCGTGGGGAAATCAACATTCCTGAAGCTGCTGGGTGCCACCTTCCCCGAGTGGCACTTGGTGACCGAACCCGTGGCACAGTGGCAAAAGGTGCCAGCCGGCGGCACGGCGGAGGTAACGGCGGGTACCGGTTGGCGGGTACCGGTTGAGTCTCGGCACCGTTTGGCAACCCCGCCGCGGCGGGACGACCTCGTCTCCCATCTCTTCCTTCCTTCGTAGGCGTCCGTGGGCTCCGCCAACCTTCTCCAGATGATGTACCAGGAGCCGGCGCGGTGGTCCTACACCTTCCAGACCTTCTCCTGCCTCAGCCGGCTGAAGGCGATGCTGGAGCTGCCGCCTGAGCGGTTCCCCGGGACCCCCCACCCTGTGCGGGTCTTCGAGCGCTCCATCTACAGCGACAGGTACCCGGCACCCCCAAATTAAAATACGAAAGAAGAGGGATGAAGGGATTAAATGGGAGAACGAGCGTCTGCGCCGCTTGGGTTGTGTCCCCTGGGGTGAGCAGAGCCACCGTCCCCAGCGAAGCCCGGAGTGATGCTTAATTACAGCAATGCGCTTGTTAGATAATCTGGGGCTTCGTTATCCCCCAAATAATTTTTGGAATAACCTTCGCCCCTGTCAGGCGGTGGCTTGAAATCCCTCGGATGATGGATGGGCTCAGTAGTGGTGGGCCACACCGGGTGGCTGTGTGTCCCCCAACATCGCTCAGCCCCAAATTAAGGATTTCCGCCTTAATTAAACACCAGCCATTCTCAGTTGGTGCAAAAAAGGCGAAAAAAGTGGCCGTGAAGCCACTTGGGCTGGGGATGGCGTGGAGGTCCTGATGCCGGCGGTGCCGGCTGCCCTTTCCCTTCTCTCCGTCTCTTCCCAGGTACGTCTTTGCCAAGAACCTCTTTGAGGCCGGGCACCTGCAGCCGCTGGAATGGGCGATTTACCAGGACTGGCACGGCTTCCTCCTGCGGCAGCTGGGGCCCCGCGCCGCCCTCCACGGCTTCCTCTACCTGCGGGCGATGCCGCGGGTGGGTGCCGGCGAGAGCCCCTGTGTTCAGCGGGGAGAGGGATGCGGCAGGCGTTCGGCTTCGCTCGGAGCCCGGCGGGTGCCTGGAATTACCGAAGTGTTGGGTTTTAACCATAACTCCCTGCCCTGGAGGAGCGGGCCCTGCTCCTGTGCCCATGGGAATGTCGGTGGGAGTTTTGCTACGGATCCTAGAGGGGATTTTGGGGAGGGAGTGCTGCTGCATCCTCCAGGGATGCCCGGCTACGGTCCCTCCCCTCGGGCTGCTTCGCCGGGTGCCTGCGTCCCATTAACCTCCCGTCTCTCCCGTTAACCTCCCTTCTTCCCTGCATCCCGTTAACCTCCCGTCTCCCGTCTCTCCTGGAAACCTCCCGTCTCCCGTGCGGGTGCAGACGTGCCTGGAGCGGCTGCGGCGGAGGGCGAGGAGCGAGGAGGGGGGCATCCAGCTGGGGTACCTGCAGCAGCTCCACGGCCAGCACGAGCGCTGGCTGGTGGAGAAGACCACGGAGTGAGTCCAAATCCATCCCCACCGCGCTCCCCTCCCCGGCACGCGGACCAGCTGTGGTTTTGGGGTGACCCCCCTGATTTGGGGGTTTATTTGTTTTAAGCCCATCTCTCCCTCCCTTCTTCAGGGTCCACTTTGCGGACGTGAAGCACGCGCCCGTCCTGGTGCTGGATGTGGACAAGGACTTCGAGCACGACGCGGCCGCGCAGGGCGTCCTCATGGCACAGGTGGGCACGGCCGAGGTGGCACGGCTCGGTGGCATCCCGCTGCCGGGAGCGCCGGCACAGCTGTCGGAGTCGTGCCAACCTCTGAGCCTCCGCCTCATCTTTGTTTTTCCATGGAAAAAATAATTTCCACACCCTCGGTCCAAGCTGTTTTAAACCTCAGCCATCCCGGCACCATCCCGGTGCCATCCGGCACTCTGAATTGGCTTCTCCTTGCAGGTGGAGGCTTTCGCGACGGCGCTGCGAGCCCAAACTTTGCCATCATGCCCCAACCCTCTCTGAGCAGCGGCAGCATCCCTGCCCACCGGTACCTGCGCCGAGCGGCAGAGCCAGGAAAGGGGCATCGCCGCCGCCAGCTCCGGCCGAAGATCCCGACACCAAGGACAAGGGATGAGTCCTGGTCCCCGACTGACCCCTCGGTCCTTTTATTTTGGGCAAGGGGTGTTTTTAAGGCGCTGACAGCATGGAGTGGATGGTTTAAGGCGAATAATCAGAGGCACAGCTGTGTGATGAGCTTCGGGGCAGCATGATGCGCTCCCCCCCATGCATTTGGGGGACCAGGTTGCCGCCTTGACCCCCTCCCCATCTATAGGGATCCCCAGCCGGGGACGCCGGAGCCGGGGATGCTCCGTAAGGTGGATTTAATGCACTGGTTAAATTCCAACGGAAAAATCGTCGTGGTTCATATTTAAGTTACACCAACCCCCCGTATTTTATTATTTTATATATTTATATTTTTTTCCTTTAAATTAAAAACAAAGCGACATCGAGCTCTTCTGTGACTTGAACTGCAGGCAGGGGGTTGGGGTGGGCTCCAGTGGGTGCTGTTCCACGGGGGGGATGTTGTTCCTCCAATTTTGGGGTGTTTGTGGCCAGAGCAGCGGGGGTGACCCCAGGGAGGGGGACACGGGGGACAGTGCCCCTGGGTTTGGGGGAAAACCATGGGGATTTGGCACCTGCTGGGTGGTTTTTGCTGGGGAGGGGGGTTGGATCTTTAGCGGTACCCTTTTGCGGGGGGGGGGGATAGCAGCCAGGACTCCCTGCGCCTTTAGGGGAGGCTGTGGTGGGGTGTGCGACCCTACATAAACACGGGTGGGGCGGGGCCATCGGGGGGCGGGGCCAGCAGGGGCGGGGCCAGCAGGGGGCGGGGCGAGCACATGTGAGGGGCACCTGCCCCGGAGGTACCGGGGGGCAGCGGGGGGGGGGGGGGGGGGGGGGGGGGGTGGTGGTGCTGGGATGGGGGGCTGTGGGGCAGGGTTTGGGGCGGGAAGGGGGGGATTTGGGGCAGGATGTGGGGCAGGGGTCGGCGGGCTGTGGGGTGGGGGATTTGCGGGGGGGGCTGTGGGGCAGGATATAGGGCGGGGGGGGGGGTACAGGAGCCGGGCTGCCACCCCCGGGGTTTTCTCCAGCGACCCTACAATAACAACAGAGCGGGACCTGCACGGACCCCCACTAACGACCCTGCAATAACAACAGAGCGGGGACGCTGACACGGACCCACGGCCGCCGACCCTGCAATAACAACCTGGTACGGGCTCAGAACTGACAACCCTACAATAACCACCCGCTGCACCCCCACGGCCGGCGGCCCTCCCCGAAACACCCCCACAAACCCCCCTCCCCAACTCACAACACCCCCCCCAGACCCCCCCCACCCCGCTTCCCCCCCAAACCCTCCACCACCACCAGGCCCTCCCACCCTCCCCACCATTACCCCAGAGGGTCTGGCTGCCTCTGCCCCCCCCCCCCCCCCCCCAAAAAAATAAAACCACGACCCTTGCTTGCTGCAAAGCATTGTGGGGGGTGGCACAAGGCGCTGGCCTTGAGCCCCCCGGCCGGCCGGCGGGTCCCCCCGAGCGGGCGCCTGCAGAACAAAGGAAGCAGCAGCAGGAGCAGCAGCAGCAGCAGCAGCAGCAACAACGTGCAGCTCCACTGCAACACCCCCCGGGGTCGGGGGGGGACGACAATTTGCATCTTTATTTCAACCCCACTTTTCCTTCCACCCCCCCCCCCCCCATCCCACGCTGCCGTGCATGCACTTAGCTCCGGGTCGAACCCACCCGGCCCCCCGTTTCCAAGGGGGTGCCGTACCCCTTTTTTCCGGTAATGCTCTTTATATCTAAATGGGGGGGGGGATGACGACGGTGGTGGTGAAGCGGGGGGTGTTGCGTGGAAAGTTGCCGGTGTGCGGCTGAAGTTGCGCGGCGGCGGGGTGAAGTTGTGCGAAGCTGCGTGTTTTTAAGGGGAAAAAGAAAAAGAAAGAAGTAAAACGGGGTTGGAAAAAATAAGGGGGTGGGAATGGGGGGGGGGGCAGCACCCCCCCCCCCCCCGTTTTGGTAGGAGTTTGGGGGAAGGAGGGGTGGGGAGTCAGCGGGAGCCGCCCCCGGGGTGGAAACAACGTGGAAATTAAAAGTTGGGGCGACTCACGTCAGCCGGGTGCTTCACTCGGTTTCATCTCTGTCCCCACAGAAGTCACCGGCGTCCCCACGGCGGGGGGGACGGTGACGGCGTTATGTCCCTCTCGCCGAGCACCCGGTTCGTCTGCCAGCCCGGTCCAGCCGCCGGTTCCCCCCGCTCCCCCGCGGCGGGGGGGAGCCCCGAAATCTAACGTTCGCCCCGGGAGCGAGATGGAAAGGTGCGAGGGGCTTCGCCGGGAGGTGAGTGCTTCTCTGGCCCCCCAAACCCATCTGTGTGTGTGTGTCCCCTTCCTGGGATGTCTTTGCCTTTTTGGGGTGATTTGTGGCTTCTTTGTGGCGGTTGTAACGTCACTGTAACTTGTAGGGGGGCTCGTTGGGGTGGGCAGGGAAAGCCCTTTCTTGGTTGGTTGATGGCTTTATTTTTTTAAGGGTATTTCTGGTGGAAATGGGACCTTCTGCTGCCTTAAAAACCGCTTCGATGCCTTAACCCCCCCCCCCCAAAATCTTAGCTCGTCCCTGGGGCGTCCCCAAAACACCGCCGCCGGGTGGGTGGCAGCAGGACGCATGGGACAAAATCCACCTTTAAATTGAATTTCTTGGTATAAAAGAGCAAAAAGCTGCGCAAAACCCTCCTGGGTGCCGTCGGGGGGGCTCCCCCAAAAAAGAAGGGGGTGGCGAGGGAGGGGGCACTTGGGGAGGGCAGAGCCGTGCCCGGGGGGAGCATCGCCAAGCTAACAAGTCACGGCATTTTCTCCACCAAAAATTACAATGCCTTCCTTCGGTGCTTCTGGTTTTACCGGCCAGGGTGGTTGTAACCAGGATTTCTAATATCGCGCCCGTCGTGCCCAAGCAGGCAGGGGGACGGGGAGGGGGGGCTGCTCCGGCTGGGGGGGGGGTCTCTGCAGTGGAGAGGTGGGGAGGGAGAAACATCTCCTGCTTGGGGTTTATTTTTAGGACTTTGCACCCCCCCAAAACTGCTGCTGCTTTTGCTTTTTTGGGGGAATGGGGAACGAGCGGTCGCCTCGCGCCTCCGAGTTGTATCCGACAGGTTTTGCCCTTGGGATGGCTGGCGGGACGACGGGACGGGGCGGTGGGGACGTGGGGACAGGCGGCTCGGCCGGCGTTTGGCACATGGCAGGGCAGGGGGAAGGACTTTGCCCTTGGCAAAGCGCCGGTGAAAACGGCTGACGGTGGGGATTTGAGCCCTGGCACTTTTCCGGGGTGGGCGTGCTAAAAAAAAGATGACTATTATAAAGATGCTGCCGGAGCCGGGGTCGGCAGCGGTGGGATTCCCCCGGGAACCCAAGTGCCGGTGGGTCCCTGCCCGCCCCGGGCTGGTCCTGGTGGTGCCGGCGGCCGAGGGAGGGGTGCGCCGCGGTTCCCACGTCCCGGCGCCTTTCCCGGGGTGGTTTGGCAGACGAAGCGAGCCGGGGAGCCAGCCCCTTTCCCCAGCACCGGTTCTGCCCGTTCCTCCAGCTCGGCCAGGCCCGGGAAAGCCGGCGTCTCCCCTCGCACCTCCGTGGCTGGAGCCGCGCTCGTGCCGTCTCCCTTGGCGTTTGATTTCCACGCTGGGCGCGATGCATCCCCATCCACGAGGGCTTTGGGAGAGGAGGAGGAGAGAAGATGCTGGAGGTCGAGGTTTTGTTCCCCTCCCCGTCCCGCGGTGCCGACGGACCCTCTCCCACCCTCCCCGGGTGGCTCTCGATGCCTTTGCTATTTGCATAACTAATCAACTTCTTGAGAACCCGCTCATTACCGCCACAGAAAAATATACGGCAAAGCCTCGCTCAGTGCCGGGGAGCCACCGGTTTCTAACAAGAGCCACCCAAACTGCCCGGCAAAGATCGGGGCTGGTGGAGGGGATGATGCTCTGACCCATCTCCCCCAGCTTGGGGGGGCCAAACCTTAAATAAACCCCACAGGAAACTCCATTCCCGACAGGAACGGTTACACTGGGACCCCAAAACCCCTTTGCCGGGTGGTGATGGGACATGATGCAGCTCAAGGTGTCCCCGGCACATCCCCGGTGTCGGGAAATGAAAGCCCCTAACTGAATTTGGCAGGCTGTCTTGGTGCCAAACGCTGGAGATTAGGGATAATCTCATTTAAAGCATTACTAATAAAAAGTTACTAAATTTGTCCATCTCGAGGGGTTTCCCTGGTGGGTTGGGGTGGGGTTTTTTTTTCGCCGGCATGAAATCACCCCAAACCGGGTCTGGCATCTCCAAAAAAGCATCAGCGTGATGGATGGGATGAAGGATTTGCCGGGGTTCGTCTCATTTTTGGCCAGCGCATCCCGGTGTCACCCGAAGGACCGTCACCCGCCTGCCGGGGGGATGTCCTCCATTAATCCGGAGCGATGCTCGCCGTTACCATGCCTCCGCTGAAAATATTTCAGATCTCAGCTGTGATGTTAACAGCTAAAATGACTCGGGAGCAAATTGCCGGGTGGATGCCAGCGGACGCGCTGCCCTGTCCGGCTGGAGGAGGAGGAGGAGGATGGGAGGAAGGAGGTGTCTGCGTTAATTAAATCCCCGCCGTGTTTTCTGCGGCGACCTGTTGCATGGCGGTGCCGAGCTTGGCCGGGCAAAGGGGGTTTGCAGCCCACAGCGCTGTCATGCAAGGTTGGAAATTGGGGGAAAACCAGTTCCCGGCATGAGTTTATCCTATTTATTCCCGTGGGAGTCGCTTTGTTTGGAGCAAAGGTCGGATCCCAGCGGGCTCCGGCTTGGCATTGCAATAGGGCTCTCGGCTCACGCGTGGCCTTTTTGGGAAAAGATGAGCTCGAGCCAATATCACAGGGACGGGGGTGTCGGGTCCGTGGTTGCATTTTCTGCCGGGACACAGCATCTGGTTTATCCATCCCACTGGGCATTCCGCAGGCCTGAGGCTCCTTGGATCGCTCCTTCTGCTGCAAATCCCTTTGGAAAACAGTTTTCACCGGGATGCTCCTGGGAAACCTTTGGGACCTTTGAGTTTGTAGAAGTTTTGCCGGCGATTCAGCCGGTAATAGTCTTGGAAAACCCATAGTGGGCTGGAGCATCCCAGAGCATCACCTCTAAGCCCTGGATGGGGAAGGCTTTGGGAGAACTCGCTTTCCCGCTCCCCCTTTTCCTTCTCCCCCCCTCCGCCCCCCCCCCAAAATACACATGTGCATCGTAGCTGAGACCTGCCAGCTCCGGGCAGGGGTTGGAAAAGCTGGAGCTGATCCCATCAGGGCTGATTTAAGGACTCCAGCCCTGCCTTAACCCTTTCGCTGGCCCATTCCCACTGCTTTTCCCATGGGAAAACACCCCCCCCCCCGCCTTTTTTTCCTCACCGGGGCCTGGATTTTGGGGAGAAAGGGGCAGCCGGGCGACGCGGGAGGGTTCTTGTGCGGGATTTAAGCCTTGCAAAGCTCCGACTTCCCCAAATTAACCATGTCCCCAAATGAACGACATCCCCAAATGAATGAGGGCCCCCGATTAATGACGTTCCCAAATTAACGAGGGTGCCGGGGGTTTAACAGCAGGAAAATACTGGGGGGGGAGGCAAAGCGTGGTTTTGGGTGGCAAAAGCGTGGTTTTGGGGCTGCGTCTTGTTGTTCCCACTCCCCCGTGTGGGCTGCTGCCTCAGTTTCCCGGCGGGGGGGGGTGACACACACGCACACACGACCGGGGTTTGGGGGGTCCCCTTACCCCAATTTTTTTTTTTTTTTTTTGGGGGGGGACACACGACACGACGAGGCGTCGCGGCGTGGGGAGGAGGCACCTCCCCTGCGTGTCCGTGTCCGTGTCCGTGTCCGTGTCCGTGTCCGTGTCCCCCCCCGGCTCCTGCGCAGCGGCCGGGATCGACCGGCGGCCCCGGCGGGGGGAGCGGGCGGGGCGGTGTCGCGCTGCGTGGGGGGGGGGGGGGGTGTTTGCGGTGGGGGGGGGAGCTTGCGCGGAGGAGGGGAAGGAGAAGGAGCAGGAGCAGGAGGAGGAGGAGGAGGGGAGGAAGAGGGGGGGGGGAAGAAGAGATGCGCCGGTCAACCCCCCCCCCGGCTGCAGCAGGGCGGCGGTGAGGGAGCGCGGAGGAGAGGGAGACAAGATGGCTTCCTCCTGAGGGCCGGATCCGTGCCGGGGCCCGGCGGGGGCTGCGAGGGGGGCAGCGGCGGGGGGAGCGGCGAGGTAAGTACCCCCCCCCCCCAAAAAAAAAAAAAAGAAAAATATCCCCTCTGCATCCCCACTTGTGCGTTCCCCCCCCCCCCCGCATCCCCCCCCCTGCATCCCACCCGTGCATATCCCCCCCCCCATGGACATGCAGCCCCGGGTGCGGGCTGAGGGGAGGTGGAGGGGGGGGGGAAGGGGGTGAAGCCCCCCCACCCCCCCCACCCGCGGTGTTTGCGCGTGTTTTGTGGCTCCGCGGGCGCGGATGAGCAGCGGCGGGCGCGGAGGCGCGGCGGGGCCGGGAGGACAAAGCGGCGGGGACGGGGGGGGGGACGGGGGGGCCGGGGACACGGGACACACACACACACGCACCGCCCGGCCCGGCCCCGGCTCTGCCCTGCTCCCTTTTGGGGTGATTTTTGAGTATTTTCCTTCTTTTATCCCTTTTCTTTCTCTGCAGCAGCTGAGGGGGGGGGTGGATGGAGGTTGGGGGGGGGATAAGTCCTAACGTGCCCCCCCCTCCCCTTATTACCCCATTGCTCTTTCAGCTTTTTTTAAAAAAAAATTATTATTTTTATTAATCCTCTCCCCTCCATCCCCTAAATGTGCTGAGCTCAGAGGTACGGCGGGGTGATGCTAACAAGGGCGATGAGGCTCCCCTGGCGTGACGTCACCCTGACGTAACACGTCCGCTGGCAGCTGTCATCCCTCGTTGTGACGAGGACGCGGGGGTCCGGCGGGGTCGGCCCCCCCCCCGCTTTTCGTCACGCCGGGAATAACGGGGGGTAGGATGGAGGTGGGGAGAAAAAGCGGTTTGTCCTCTTTGGAGGGGTCTCGTTTGCCAGCCGAGGCAGCGGTTTGGGTTATCCCGGTGCCAAGAGCGGCGTGGTTTGGCGGCGGGTACGATCCGACTGGCTGCGGATGCTGGTGGCACCAGGGGACGTCCCCGAAGCCAGGGAGAGCGTGCCGAAACGCGTGGCCGCCCCGAAGTTTTGAGTCCGCGGTGAGCGGCTTCGGCACCACGTGTTTTCGAGGGACGGGGGGATGCTTCAGATCTTGCACCCGGGATGCGCCGGCGCGTGCACCCGCCTGCCCACCGACGCCGGAGCCGCCTCCAGATCCGCGGATGCTTTGCCAAAAAAAAAAAAAAAAAAAAAAAAGACCCCGTCACAGGTGCTGGGGTGCCGGGTACCGCGGGGTGCCGGGATGCGGCAAGCGCCAGTGCGGCCCCGAGGTTGCATCATGCTGGGGAGGGATGGGCAGCGCCGGAGCAGAGTCCTCACGGGTTGTTACGGTGGCCCCATAAACGAGCCCCGCTCTTGGCCTTTGGCACCTAATTAGCTGTGATGAGGTTTGTTTTTCGGATTACTGACCTGGACTCTTTATCGCAGGTAATTAAGGGGAGAGGTGGCTCGGAGGAGGAGCCGATGGGACCTTGGGAAAGCAAAATGTCCCCCCCCATGCTCTGGCCTTCCCTGGTGGGGTTTTGCTGGTCCCACTGGGGACGGGGTCGGTGAAGCAGTGGCGCGGTGCCTCTGGGATGTGCGGTTGTGCTGCAGGTTTGCGTCCCAAAAAGCCTTTCCCGGGGTGTCCCCAGTGCCGGCGTGCTGGGAGTGAGCTGTGCCCACGGCACTGGGGTCCCCTGCCTGCATGTGCTGGGGTCCCCAGTCCCTGTCCCCATGGCATCGGGGTATTCGGATTCCTGCCTGCATGTGCCAGGGTCCCCCGTCCCCATCCCCGCAGCATCAGGGTCCCTGGTCCCCTGCCTGTGTGTGCTGGGGTCTCTGGTCCCCATCCATGTGGCATCGGGTCCTCAGTCCCCTCTCTGTGTGTGCCGGGGTCCCCAGGCCCTATGGCATTGTGTGTCCCTGTCCCCGTAGCATCGGGGGTCCCAACCCGCTGCCTACGTGTGCCGGAGTTCCCCAGTCCCCGTCCCCACTGCGTCAGGGTCCTTGGTCCCCTGCGTGTGTGTGCCAGCGTCCCCATCCCTATGGCAATGGTGTCCCTCGTCCCCTGCCTGCGCATGGTGGGGTCCCTGCTCCTTGTTTCTGCAGTGTCGGGGTCCCTAGTCCCCATCCCTATGACATTGGGGTCCTCGGTCCCCTGCCTGCATGTGCCAGCATCCCCGGGCCCCGTTCCTATGGCAATGGGGTTCCCATTCCCTGCCCGCGCATGCTGGGGTCCCCGCCGTGTCCCTCGCTCCACGTGCGCGCAGGGAGCCTTTCGAGTGGGATGACAACGAAGGGGCCAGCGCCGAAGCCCGCTGTCCCTGTCCCCTCGCTGTCCCCACCGCGGCTCGGGATGCGGGCTGGGATGAGAGCCGATGTACCCCAAACCCAGCCCTCCTGGGGACCGGTCCCCACTCTCCCCTCCTCTGCCAGCTCTTTAATCTTGCTGCTTTGAGCTCGGTGCAAGAGGGTGCCAGACCATTTTTGAGGATGAAAGAGCTTTTTTTTTATCCCCCCCCTCCCCGGGCCGGCATCCAAGGGGAGATGAAATGAAATGGGAAGAGGCTGGAGGTGAAACAGCTGCGATCGGCTCCGTCCCCGCTCCACATCTGCCCGCCACGCCGCTGCCAGCCCCGCAAACCGAGCTCAACCCCAATTTTCTCCTCTCTCCCAGGGCCGAAACCTCCTTTCCCCGGGAGCCGGGATGCTTGGCGGTGGCGGGACGGGGCTGGCAGCGTGCAGGGCGGCGGGGATTTTGCAGGCAGGGTTCTGCCGGGTTGTCGGAGGGAGTCGTGTCGCGGGGACAATGCGGCGTGTTTGTTTGCTACAGCTAAAATGGCAGTTCTTAAGGGGAAAAAAAAAAAAAAAAAAGAGAGAAGTGCTTCTGCACATCCAGTCGCCGCATCTTTTGATTAAATGAGATTTTGCTGTCAAACGGGGGAGCTGGGGACCACGAGCTCCCGAGCCTGCAATTTCCATCGCAGCCAAATGAGGGGAAAAAAAAAAAACCCTGAACCACCTCAAGCCCTGAAAATGCTGTATAAAAAATGGATTGGAGCAAGTTGTAATTGCTGCAGTCATCAGCGCGGAGGCCGGGGGATGCTGTGTAATAGCTGGAGGGTTCGTCACCGCAGAGCTGGTGGCTGCTGGTGGCATGGCCCCTGTCACCACAGCCCCCCGCTTCCCAGCCTGGTGGAAAAGGATGGAGGAGCATCCCGGGAGCTGCGGCCCGTTGCAAACACTGTGCTGGAAGGCGATGGGGTGCAGAAGGGGGATGAGCAGCAACAGGGTGAGGGGCTTTAGAGACCTTGAGCCTCTTAGAAACCCCCGTTGGTGTTGCAATTAAAGCCGTTGCACTTAACGCCATTGCATCTAATGCCATTGCATTTAGCGCTGTTGCACTTAACGCCGTTGCACTTAACACCGTTGCATTTAAAGCCCTTGCAATTAAAGCCATTGCAATTAAAGCCCTTGCAATTAAAGCCCTTGCACGTAAAGCCGCGCCAATTAAAGCCATCACAACACAAGCCCTTGCAGCGGGGCCGACTTCTCCCACCTGTGCCGGACGCCTCGCCGAGCCTTCCCCGGTCGGGATGGTGCCATGAAGGCAGCTGCTGCTTGTCCCTTGCCTGTCCCCGTGCTCCTCGCCTGCATCCGCTGGCAGCCGGTGCTGCCGGCCGGAGCATGCTGCCTGCCCGCACATGGCTTTTTTTAGGTTTACAAACATGACGGCCCCGTGCACGCGCCGCTTCCCCCCCCTCCTTCCCCGTGAGTCATCAACCCCGTCACCGGGCCGGGGAAGCCGGAGGCGGCGTCGGCACATCCCCCTCAGCACTGATGACCCCAGCGGGGGAAAAAAAAAATCAAAATTAGATTTTTTTTTTTTTCCCCCTTTTTTTATCATTCCCATTCCTCTTTTGGCGAGCGAGATGGGGAGGATGCGGATGGCGACCGTGGCTGCCATCCTGGCTCGCGGGTGGCCCATGATGGGGTGTTTTCGGAGAGGACTGTGGCACCAGTTGGCGGGTGGGAGAGTTGAAACGCTGCCGGCTTCCTCGCCCAGCCGGCGACTGCGTTTCGGTAGCCTTGGATTCAAGGCGACGCTGATTGGTGCGGTTTTGGGGATGGGTGAGGTTTCAGGGGGGAAAAAGCCGGCAAGACCCCAAAATGTAGGCAGAGGTGCTGGCAAAAGCCTCGTCGTGCGGCTCCCCAGGGCCCGGTGCTGCCGGTGCCACGGCTGCCGGTGAGCGTGGATGTGCCGAAGCCCCCGCGGCTGAGCTCATCGCCGGAGCCGGTTGGCGTCGGGGCTGAGGTGGCTGCGGTGACTCAGCAGCGCCGGCGCTGAGTCAGCGGCACCGGCCCCCGGGGAGGCAGCCGGGATGGGGGGAGCTTTAAATTTTGGTGAAGAAAAAGCAGGGGTTTTTGTACAGCGTGCTGCAAAATGGTTTTGCTGGTGCCGAGCCAGTGTCCGTGCCACCGGCACATGTTTTCCACGCCGCGCGTCTTCCTCCAGCTTTGGAAAAGGGATTTCATCCAGAGGGGTCGCGTTTCCCACCCACCGTGAGATGCTTTTCCACATCGGGGACGGGTCGTGGCGGTGAAACCAGCTCTGGGTTTGGCAGAGCTGGCGTTTTCCCTGCTCCCAGACGGGGCAGGGCTGGGCTCCCACTCATCTCCCGGCTCCTGCCCGCCGGCCATCGCACCGCCGACTTGTCCGTGCTTGTCGGGCAGGAGGGCGGTGGCGCGCACGGTTCTCCTCCTCCTCCTCCTCCAAAAGGTCGGGCTGTGCGGCACGGCGGCGGCGTGAGGAGCCCCCACGTCCCGGGGAGGGGGGGGACACCGCAGCATCCCCCAGGTATGATGGGACGGGGATGGGCTGGAGGGGAGCCGAGCACCCATGGGTGCTGGGTGGCACATCTCTGACTTGCACCCGGGGGCCAAGAGGGTGCAGGGACTCCCCTCTGCTCAAACCGGGGGGGGGGCAAGACCTTGAAAATGGGGGTGCAGTTTGGTTAGTGCGTGGGTGCGAGGTGGCTTTCCTCCTCGCTCCCCCCAAATTGGCTTTCTCCGCCTGATTTGCAATGCAAAGCAATTGGCGGGGTGGAAATGTCTCCGGTGGGGGGGTTGGTGGGGCTGGAGGGGCCAGGAGGGGACGGAGCCTGGTCCCGCGGGGGACGCCGGCAGCACGGCTGCAAAATCTGGCCCAGCCCCGTGGGGGCGGCTGGGGTGGGACGGCAAACGCTGCTGGGCCAACGCTGCTGGGCCGGGTGAGAGGCGAGGCGAGGCCCCAGGCATTTCTCCTACGGCCCACGCGCTTCCCCCTTCCTTCTTCCCTCCCGGATGGGTCCTTCTTCCTGACCCTGTCCCCTTCCTCCCCACCCCCTTGCCCTTCTTCCCCTTGTTTCCCTTCCTCCCCATCTTCCTCCTCTTCCCCTCCTTCCCCATCCCCTTTCTCCCCTTCTTCCCCTTTCTCCCCATCCCTTTCTTCCCCTTCTTCCCCTTCCCCTTCTTCCCCTTCCCCTTCCTCTTCCTCTTCCCCTTCTTCCTCTTCCCTTTCTTCCTTTTCCCCTTCCTCCCCATTCCCTCCTTCCTTCCCCTTCTCCAGGGACAGAGCAGACACAGCTCCCCACTGAGCCGCCGCTGCCCACCAGCCGACAATTTGGCTTTGCCCAGCCGGCTCCGGCGCCAATCTGGTAGCCGAGCGCCGGCACGAGAGGAGCCAGCTGTGTTTGAGGAAAAAAACTGCTCCAAGAAACAAAAATAACGCCGTGGGTTTTTTTTTTTTTTTTTCCCTCCTCCTTTTCCCTTTCAAGAGCTCAGCTCCCTCCCTGCCCGGCCGGAGCCGGGAGCCTGACGCGGCTCTGTGCCGTGCCAAGCCTTTCCCCCTGCCCGCGCCAACTGGCGTCTCCCAGCTCGGCTCCGCGCCGCGGTGGGAAGGCACGCCGTAGTGGGAACGCACGCTGTGGCTTGGCTGCGGCAGCTTGCTTCCCAAAAGCTGCTCCAGTGGGAGCATCCGCTGGGGCATCGCTCGCCTGTCCCCAGTGCCGAGCATCCCTGCTCTGAACATCCCTGCTCTGAGCATCCCTACCCCAAGCATCCCTACCCGGAGCATCCCTTCCCTGAGCATTCCTGCCTGGAGCATCCCGATCCTGAGCATCCCTGTTCCGAGCATCTCTTCCCTGAGCATTCCCGCCCCGAGCATCCTGATCCCAAGCATTCCCACCCCAAGCATTCCTACCCTGAGCATCCCTGCTCTGAGCATCCCCACTCCGAGTATCCGTACCCTGAGCATCCCAGTCCGGAGCATTCCCGCCCAGAGCATCCCTGCTGCAGCCTCTCCAAAAGGGAAAAACCCTTTTCCTGGAGGAAACGAGGAGGATGGAGATGGGAACACATTTTTTTCCACCTGGAAAAAAATCCCCCATCTCCCTCGGAAGCTCCCGGCGCTGGCGGGATGCCAGTGCAGAAGCCGAGAGCGGGACTATATCGCGTTCAACTGCCTCGTTGTACTCCAGTGAGAAGGAAAAGGGGGTGAAATAATCGCCCTAGCGCTATCCGGAGAGGGGTTATGGCTACGGGGGTCCCCGAAAGTGCTCCCGGGGCTCGTGTAAAGCAGAGCCGGGCTTCCCGTGGCGTAAATCAGCTCAGCTCCCTCGGCATCGGCGCTATTCCGGCTTTTCTCCGGGCTAAATGAGGACAGGAGTGAGCAGCTCAGACCCAGCGCCGGGGTCAGCCGGGGCCATGGAAACAGCTTGGAAAACAAGGCGGGAGAGGCAGCCGCGGCCGCCCGCGGTGCCGGGAGGCAGTGGGACCGCGAGTCGGCGTGGTGGGTACCCCGGCCGGGGGGGAGCCGGAGGGGAGCTGGGGGCTATCGTGAGTCCGGCTCGGCGCTCGGGTTTCCCGGTTTTCCTTTATTTTCCGTTTTCAGGGGCGTTGAGCTTGGGTTTAGGGCATCTGCGCCGTTCGGCTCCTCTCTGGCATCACCCCTGCCGGTACCTGGGGACAGCGGCGGTGGTTTGGGACCGGGAGGGGTTTTTTTCCGTCTCTCGGGGTCCGGCGAGGCGAAGCGGTGCCCCCCAGGAGCATCAATCCCCGGGTGGACGTGTGCGCGATTTCGGCAGCTTTTCCTTCCCCGGCAAAGCCCTTCGGTGGCACCGGCCGAGCGGTTTGTTATTGTAGGGTCTCCTGCACTCGGGGATGCTCGGTACTTACCCCCCCCCCCGCGGTGCCCCCCAACCCGCCGTCCCAGTGGAGGATCCCCGGGGCTGTTGCCAGAGGAGGAAAACCACAAGCTGAGTGCCGGGGCTGGCCGGGCTCCACCGGCGCGGTGCGGGGCCGGCAGCCAAGCTGCCTCCTGCCTCTTGGCCGGCCCGTGCCGCTGGCTGGCAGCGGCACCCGCTGACCTCCCAAACACCCCGCCGTGCCCTCGCCGCAGCCCCGGCGCACGGCGTTGCGTGTCCCCCCTCCGCCGCCCGGATGCCACCAGGAAAGGCTCGGCATCCCCGCCGGTACGGTCCAGCCTTCCTCCGCTCTCCTCCGGCTCCCAAATTCTGCACTTTTAATAAAATTGAGCATTTTTTGTAGCGGGACGACACCAAGTGGCGTCTTCCAAGCCGCTTTGCGTGCGCCGAGTTGCTCTGTTCTCTGCAGCTGAGCTGTTTGGCTCCTGCCAAGGGATTTAATAAAACCCCAAAATATGTATACGGGGCAATTTTGGGGCTCTCGGCGGGGGGGAGCGGGTGTTTTTGGAGGACGAGGGATTTAAAAACCTGTTCCCCTGTTGGCTTTGGGTCGGTTTAGTTTGTTTTTCGTACAGCCCAGCGGGGAGGTCGAAAGTAATAATTTGAAATATAGAGATATAGACTATAGGATATATAGACTGCTGGCTCTATAGGGTTGTTGGATGTATAGGTCACTGGATATGTAGGGTTGCTGGATATAGTGGACTGTGTATTTAGGGTTGCTGAGTGTTTAGGGTTGCTAGAGATATGGGATTGAGGAATATATAAGTTGCTGGATACAACAAGCTGCTGGATATATAGGGTTACTGGATATGCAGGTTGCTGGATGTATAAGATCGCTGCTTATGTAGGGCTGCTGGATGTATAGACTGCTAGATGTGTAGAGTTGCTGGATATATAGACTGCTGGCCATATAGGGTTGTTGGATGTATAGGTTGCTGGATATACAGGGTTGCTGGGTATATGGGATTTGGATATTTAGGGCTGCTGAGTGTTTAGGGTTGCTGGATATATAGGTCTGCTGGATATATGAGATTGCAGAATATATATGTTGCTGGATATAACGAGTTGCTGGATATATAGGGTTGCTGGATATGCGGGTTGCTGGATGTATAAGATTGCTGATTATACAGGGCTGCTGGATATGTAAGGTTGCTGGATGTGTAAGGTTGCTGATTATATAGGGCTGCTTGATATATAGGGTTGCTGGCTATATGTTGAATATATAAGATTGCTGGACATATAGGTTGCTGGTTATGTAGGATCGCTGGATATGTAGGGTTGTTAGATGGGTGAGATTGCTGAACATGCAAGTTGCCGGGTATATGGGTCAGTGTATCTATAGGGCAGCAGGAGCTGTAGGGCAGTGGGATCTATAGGGCCACCGCCGGCGGGGGCTGCTGTTCCCCGCCGCAGCCGCGGAGCCGCGGCCATCCTTCCCCGCCGGCTCGCGGGACCGGGGTCCCCCCCGTGTCCCCCTGCGGGGTGTCAAGGCGCCTTTCGGGGCCCGGCCAGCGCCCACGAGCTGTGGGGGCCAGCGTGGGGCCCTCCGCCGTCCGTCCGTCCGTCCCTACGTGCGCGCAGCGCCGGGGCTAATGGCTCCTCCAGCTGGTTTTGCAGGGGGCGGGGAGGGCCGGGGCGGCTGAGGCTTGAACAACTCGTTTCGTCTTTCCTCACCGAACGGTCCCGCCATCGCCTCTGGCTTCACCTCCCGCCCCGCACACGTAAGTGCCGTGCCGTCCGGCCAGAGCCGTACCCGAATCCGGCACCGTGCCCCCGCCGGGGCTCCCCCCCGGCACTCGCCGGGTTATAAACGGCTCCGGACTATTCCCAGGGAGCGCAGCCCAGGCTGGAAACCCTCCAAGCCGGGCTCTGCGTGTGTGGTTATTTTTTTTTTTTCCCTTCCTTCCCTCTGTTTACGGCATTTAAAATGGGGAAAAAAAAAAAAAAAAAAAAAAGAAGAGGAAAAACAGATTAAAAAAATAAATGTTTTCATCCTCAGGGGGATTTTCCCCCTTTTATAGCACCTGGAGGATGCAGAAGGGACTGTGCAGGAGCCGAGCAGCCAAGCTAACCCGAACCAAAGCGCTTGGTTTTCTCTTTATTTTAATTTATTTCCCTCCCCCCTCCCCAGCTTTTATTCTTTTCCGGGGCAAATGGAAGGAGGTTTGGGCAGGCAGTGCTTTTTCCGGGGAAAACGGGCCGAGGCGTGGAGGAATAGGTGCCCACGGCAGCGATGGAGGGATTTCTGTGGATGCTGCTGGAGTGAGTCGGGATGGGGAGGGGGATTGATTTTCGGGGAGAAGCCGCGAGGTCTTTCCATCTCCCGGCCTGCGGGGCCAGGAACAAAAGGAGCTGGATGAGAGAGCCAGGAAAAAAAAAAATTATTTTTTTTATATATATAAATATTTTTCCCACCCTCCCCCCCATCCCCCCCTTACATTTGGGGAAGGTTGTGGCTTTCGGATTAACCCTTTAGGAGCTGGGGGGATGCTCACTCCTGCCTTGTGTTTGCAGGGTGAACTATTTTCCTGCATTCCCAGCCTGGGTCGATAACCTGGTTTATGGGATGGAGCAGCCCAAGGTGCCACCCTGGCCCGGCGGCTGTTTTTTGGGGCTTCCCCTGCCATTACCCAGCAGGTTCCCTGCCCTGGGTAGATCCTTGGGGCCAGCGTCTGCTCCCCACCCAAGGCAAAACAGGTTTGTCATCGTTTCTCCAGGCCGGTGTCACCACCGCGATGGTGGGGACCCTTCGGGGCACGAGTGCGTCCCCCCAAGGTCTTGGAGGGGGCTCGGGGCATTTTTCTGCCTGCCACCATGTGCCGCTTGGGAAAAACCCTTTTGGCTGGGGAGGAGGAGGAAGATGACGGCGTAGGAAGGACGGGCGAGGCTGTTTCTTCCTCGGTTTGCAAAGGAGAGCGGAGGCGGCGTGTTGTCCCCACCCTGCCCAGGCTGCCGTTTCGCCACGGCACAAACCGGCAGCGAAGCACTCGCTCCCCAGACCTGATGGACCGGTCCCATCGCTGGCAGCTCCATTGCTTGGCTCCGGGGATGCTGCGAAGGGGCCGAAGCCGGACCCCCGATAAAGCTGCGGCAGCATCGGGGTGAGCCCTGTGCCGGAGTGGGGCCACGGTGATTTGTACCGGTGCTGTGTTCCCTTGGGAGTTTCCCCCCACCCCGGGGAGCGGGGGATTTTGGGGATATAATCGTGCTGGGAGTGGTTCCTCCTCGGTTTTGCCAGGGTTTCGCCACAGTCAGCAGTGTGCTTATCTCCGGCGTAGAAACCAGCTGCGCTCAAGCGTGCAGCTTCGCTCACCCTCTCACCCCAAAGGACGCCCGTGCCAAAGCCGGTGGGCTGGTGGCTGAAGGGTTAAACGCGGCTCCATCGCCAACAGCCGTGCACCGTCAGCTTGCTTGAACACGGAGCCGTAACTCGGGGTCTCCTGGCGAGTCCGGGCTGCGGATCCTTCCCACCAGCCGGTACCGGCACCGTCCAGAGGCAGGAAGCTCTGACCACAGCCTTTGCTTGCTTTGTCATATTTTTTTCCAGCGAACTTTGCTGTATTTTTAGCTTGCAGGAAGCTCCCCCCGGTTGTCAGCAAACTGCTAACTACGCTGCCAGCGCCCTGCACCCCCGGCTGCTGGAGCACTAAAATCCCCGCCGCCGAGGGGGGAGAGAGCCGCAGAGCACAGAAGGACCCCCCTATCCCTGGCAAAACCCCTTGGAGGGTCTTAACTGGGGCGCGTGAGCCCAGACGCCGGGGTGACGGTCTCCCTGGGTGCCGCCACCTCGCGTCGGCATGGACGGCTCTAGTGGTTTTGGTCTCTTCTTGGCACGCGGCCGGTTTTCTGGACGCCGGTGCTGTAGCTCGGCGTTGCCGGGGGGCCCTGGCCGGCCGTGTTGATACAGACGCCGGGTTATTCGAGGTGAAAGCATCCCCGCGCCGCCCCTGGCACCGGCGTAGCCAACTCGGCGGCTTCCTGCCGTGCCGCGGCCCCCGGCGAAGGACGGCTGCTCCCGGCCAGGATGTTTGCTTTGGGCACGGGTCCAAAAAAACCCCCCTTTTCTCCCCGTGCCGCTTCCTTCGCCGGTGCAAACTGTGTCGCTAGAGCCAGGGACGCCCTCCCCGTCCCACCTCGGTGGGTCTCGCCCTCAGCGGGCGATGGAAATCCCGAACCGTCCTGTGAGCAATTTCGAAAGCGGGTGGCGGGGTGGGGACGTGGGCGGCGCGGGGCCAGCGCAGTGGAAACCGGCCGCCTTTTGAGCCGAGCTGCTCCTTACGCAGCCGGGCAAAACCCACCTGGTTTTGCCGGCGGCGATTATTTTTTTGCGTGGCTCATCCGCGTCTTCATCAGCCGGGTCAGAAAAAGAGATGGGGAAAGGGGGAATAAAAAAAAAAAAGAGGGAGAAGATAGGGCGGGGGATGATGGCACGTGGGTCGTGGCAGGGGATGCTCATGTCTCTCCTCTCTCCCTCCTCACAGACAGGTTCGGCGGGCGACCTGGTTGATGGACCCAGCAGAAGCCAAATGGAAGAAGGGCCAATTAATTATGTCGAAGAAAGGCGGCTGAACGAGGGCAGCGGGCTCAGCCTGGCGAATGGGGGCCGGCCGGAGGCGGGGGGCACTGCGCTGATGGAGCCGAGCGGCTGGTCGCCGGGCCAGCCGCCTGCCGCCGGTAAAGCCCACCTGGAAGACGTCAGGAACCTGGTGGCCTTCTCGGCGGTGGCCGAAGCCGTTTCCTCCTACCGGCTGCCACCCCCGGGTTCACCGTCGCTGCTGTACGAGAAGTTCGACTCGGAGATGAGCCGGGGTGGGCTGAGCGCGGCAGACGGCGTGCCACGAGGGGAGGACCTGCATGCCCTCAAGGCTGCCCTGGCTTTGGCCAAGCACGGCGTGAAGCCCCCCAACTGCAACTGCGATGGTCCCGAGTGCCCCGACTACCTGGAATGGCTGGAGCAGAAGATCAAGATGGCTCTCGGCGAAGAGCCGGCATCACCGCGGCCCTGCGCCACCGCCAACCCCCCGCCGCCCCCCCCAGGAAGGTGCTATCGACCCCCAGCCGGTGCCTGAGACCGCCGAGCCGTGCCCGCCCGACGGCCTCCCCTTTTCCCAAAGCGCACTGACCATCGCCAAGGAGAAGAATATCAGCCTGCAGACCGCCATAGCCATCGAAGCCCTGACGCAGCTCTCGGCCGCTCTCCCCCAGCCCGCCGGTGACGGCCAGCCCCCCCCGCCGCCGCCCCCGCCACCCCCCGCCACCCCCTTCGGCCCTGGCCCCCTTGCCCCGCCGGGGGCCGCATGGCAGCGAGGAGACGAGCCCCGTTATCCGCCGGAGCCGGGAGCAGCGCCGGAGCCATTTTTCGGCGCGGCACCTCCCCGGGGCGGCTTCGCGGCGGCGTGGGGGCTGGAGGCCGAGGGGGCGGCGGGGGCCGGAGACCCCATGGCAGAGCTGGAGCAGCTGCTGGGTAACGCTGATGACTACATCAAGGCAGCTTTCAAGAGACCCGAAGTGACGGCCGGCAAAGTGACGGCGCCTAAAACGGAGCCCCCCGAACGAGCACCCGGCAAGGAAGCGCTGGGTGGCCCCCGCTTGCCGCCGGCACCGCCGGAGCCCAGCCTACACAAGAAGACGCAGCTGGTCCTGCAGCAGCATCTCCACCACAAACGCAGCCTCTTCCTCGAGCAAAGCCTGGCAGCGGCGGCGGCACCCCCAGACCGGCCGAGCGGCTGGTGGGCTCCCGGCGCCCCAGCCGTGCCCCCCAAGCCCTTCGAAAAGCAGGCCAAAGAGAAGAAGAAGAAAACACCGCCCGAAAAGCCCCCCCCGGCCAAACCGCTCCGTAAGCAAGTGCAGATCAAGAAGGCAAAGCAGAAGGACTCGCAGCCGCTCTTCCCGCCCCTCTGGCAGATCAGCCTGGAAGGGTTTCGGGCGCCCGCCGAACCCCCCGCCGAAGAGATGCAAACCGAACCGCCGCCGCCGCCGCCTGCCTTCCCGCTCCAGCCTCTTGCACTACCCCTGCCCGCTGCTTGCCCCCCGCCGCCGAACCCCCTCGACGGCGGCCCCCCGGCTCCCGACTCTCAGGAAAGGGGTGCCCCCGCGGGGGGCCCCCAAATTCACCCGGTGCCGGTGGGCTCGACCAGCTCGGAGGAAGCGCCGGCCGCCCCCCCACCGGCTGCCCCAACCCCCATCGTGGTGGATGACAAGCTGGAAGAGCTCATCCGGCAATTTGAAGCTGAATTCGGGGAGAATTTCAACCTGCAGCCCCCCGAGACGCCTGCCCCGCTCGCCCCCGGGGCTGCTGAGCTGCCGGGGGGGCCAGCACCAGCCCCGCAAGTGCCCCCCGCCACCGCTGCCGCCGCCCCGGCTTCAAGCAGCGCTCCCCAAGCTGGACCCAAAAGCTTTTCGTTCTCGCCGGGGAAGGGTCCACTTTCGGAGCCATCCTTCACCGCCCGGTCCCCCAAACAGATCAAAATCGAGTCTTCTGGTGCTATCACCGTGGTGTCAACCACGTGCTTTTACTCTGAGGAAAGCCAAAACCCGGACGCGGATGACGCCGACGGGACGCCCACCAAGGACGAGGTGCCGCTGACGCCAACCCTGAGCGGCTTTTTGGAGTCGCCGCTGAAATACCTGGACACGCCGACCAAAAGCCTCCTGGACACCCCGGCCAAGCGGGCGCAAGCGGAGTTCCCCACCTGCGACTGTGTCGGTGAGCGAGCGGCCGTGCCGGGGGATTACGGGGACGGTGGCGAGCCCCGGGGGTGGCATTTCAAGGAGGTGGCTTTGCAGGGTGGGATTGTCCTGGATAAATAACGGAGCGATGCCGTGGCGTCGGCAAAGCCCACGCTTTTTGGGCGGATGCGGCGCTCACGCGGCAAAACCCCGATGCTGCGGAGCCTTCTTTTGCTTTCTCTTCTCTTATTTTTACGGTCGGACGGCAAACGCCGAACGACTGCCGCGTCACCAGGGGGGTGGTGCCGACGCTGGCCTGGCTGTGCTGGTGTGGGTTGGAAGAGCAGCGATACCAAAGGGCTGTTGGGTTTTGCCTCCACTTAACCGCTCAGCTAAATCCCATAGAGGGGCCAGTGGTTGCCCCAGTGCCGAAACCTGCCTAAAACCCAGCTCGCCTGGTTATTCTTGCTATTTTAAGCCAAATTAGCTGGTTTGGGTTAACTCAACCCAAACCTTAACTTAGCATGTGAGCTTATGCCTGGATGCCTGGAGCCGTATTTGCTGCCGGGATGCTGGGTTGTTCGGTGGCCGATCCCACTGGGATGCATTGAAAAAGCACCAAACTCTTGGATTTGGAGGTTTTTTTGTGGGCTTTTTTGGTGTGTGTTGGCATTTGTTAGACTTTGCAGCAAGTGCTAGAGGTTTCCCACCTGGTCCTTGCAGTCCAGCTCCATCAGAGCGCGGGGAGCTGGATCTTCCCTCGCCAAAATTTAGACCGGAGCTGCACTCTCCCCTGGGAGGAGCAGGGTGAGGATTTGGGGCATCCAGCCAGAAAAATGAGCCCCAGTGCTGCTGGGAGAGGTGGCCTCGGGCTAAGCACAAGCTGCACTTTATTAGCGGGGCTTATGATTATTTATTTATTTGCTTGTAAATGGCAGCAGTAATTAGCCCAAATGGCACCGAGCGAATGAAAGGCTTTTCTGGAGCCGCTCGAACTGATCTTGGAGTTTCACCCTGCGGTGCCACGAAAAGATTCGTGTTGCTTTTTCTTTTGCAGCATGGTTTAGGGGCTGGGAGAGGGGGGATTCCCCCCCTGCCACCTCTCTCCATTTTCTCAAGGAAAAGCTGTGAGAGAAAGCAATTAAGTAGGAGTCGGGGCTCGGTGCTTTATTAGGTGCCTGTGCTGTTAGACGCTGTAATAAAATCAGCCTTCGCTGCGTGTCCCGTATTGATCTCTGTCTGGACAGCTGCAGCCCAGCTGAGCCTGGCTTTCTCCTCGCCTTGGCGCCCAGCCAGTTAGACATGACGGGAATGAAAATCAGGGTGGTGAGAGCAGAAGGATGGAAAGACGGATCAGACCTGGCCGTCGTTCCGGATGCGTCCCACCCGGCGGCGTTTGAGCATCCCTGTGCGCCGGGGATCGACCCCTGCGCCGTCGTGGCTGCCCAGAGCATCCTTTGCTTCCTGCGCTGGCACCTTCATGCTCTGAAAGCCCCGAGGGGTTTGCTGCTGCGGGGGTTGTGTTGCTTGCGGGGCTGTAGCCCAAGCATCCTTCTCCCGTAGCCCAAGCATCCTTCTGCTGTATCTTGAGCATCCTTCCGTAGCCCCAGCATCCTTCAGCCTCTCCCCCGACGCAGCAGCTCCTTCCTTGCATGGGTTCAGGCACCTTGGGGCATCCCATGAGCATCCCCAAATTCTCTGGGCAAACCTAAAAGTAGGCAGCAGTAGTTTTCAGCCCCCAAATCATCCCGTGATGGCTTTGGCAGCATCCAGCTGGGCTGGTCTCGGTGAGCGGGGCCAGACGGGTGCCCAGGGTGGGAGCTGGCGGGGAGCAGGGAGGCCTGGGGACAAGGAAGGGGGGGTTTGTATGCCAAATTGCCCGCCACTGCTAATCGCTTCTTCTCAGCAGACCTCATCAAAATGCACCGTGCTCGAGCGGCCGGCGCAAATCCCCTGTGCCGGGATAGAGCCGCGGTTGCTGCCGGGATGCTCGGAGGGGCTGCGGCCGCTCGGGGAGGTTTTTGGGTCCCCGAAGGGGACGGGTGCTGACAGGTGCGGGTCTGAGCACCCATCCCCTTGTTCCCCAGTGCATTTTAGTGCTGGGAGTGTCTTCCAGAGCAGAAAACGAAGAGGAGCCGCCAGGCTGTTTAACGAACCCCTAATTGCGGCTTCCCTTCCCCAATGCTCTTAGCGGGGAGACGCCATTGAGGAACCCTTGATTTTTGGTGCAGAAGTGCTCGGTTTGAGGGCATTTAGGGGTTTGGCATCCTTTAGAGCAGCCGGCAGAGGTGCAAACCCCCAAATCTCTGTCCCCTTCTCCTGCCTCTGCAGAGCAAATTGTGGAGAAGGACGAGGGGCCGTATTACACCCACCTGGGCTCGGGGCCCACCGTGGCATCCATCAGGGAGCTCATGGAGGAGCGGTAAGGGCCATCATCCCATCCCATCCCATCCTGGGGGGCTGTGAGGGTGACGGGGGGGTTGTGAGGGTGAGTGGGGTCCTGTGGGGCCCTGAGAGGGCGAGTGGGGGCTCATGAAGGTGAGTGGGGGCTTGTGAGGGCAAGCAGGGTCCCGTGGGGTCCTGTGAGGGTCAGTGGGGGCTTGTGAGGGCAAGTAGGGTTCTGTGAGGGCAAGTAGGGGCCCATGAGGGCAAGTAGGGGCCCATGAGGGCAAGTAGGGTTCCGTGAGGGCAAGTAGGGACCCATGAGGGCAAGTAGGGGCCCATGAGGGTGAGTGGGGTTCCATGAGGGCCAGTAGGGTTCCGTGAGGGCCAGTAGGGTTCCATGAGGGTAAGTAGGGTTCCGTGAGGGCGAGTAGGGGCCCATGAGGGTGAGTGGGGGCCCTGTAAGGGCGAGTGGGGTCTCGTGAGAGCAAGTGGGAGCCCACGAGGGAGAACTGGGGCTTTGTGAGGGGTCCTGTGAGGGCAAGTGGGGGTCTATGAGGGATCCCGTGAGGGCGAGGGGGTCCTGTGAGGGCAAAGGGGGTCCTGTGAGGGGTCCATGAGGGCAAGTGGGGTCCATAAAGGTGAGTCGGGTCCTGTGAAGGCGAGCGGGGGCTTGTGAGGGTGGGTGGGGGCCCATGAGGGTGAGTGGGTGCTGTGAGGAGGAGTGAGGACTCATGAGGAGTCCCATGAGGGCGAGTGAAGTCCCCTGAAGGCGAGCGGGGGGCTCGTGAGGGCAAGCAGGGTCCCGTGGGGTCCCGTGAGGGTGAGCAGAAGCCTGTGAGGGTCAGTGGGGGCCCATGAGGGCAAGTAGGGTTCCATGAGAGTGAGTGGGGGCTCGTGAGAGTGAGTGGGGGCCCGTGAGGGGTCTGTAAGGCTGAGTGGGGGCTTGCGAGGGGGAGTGGGGTCCTGTGATGGTGAATGGGGGCCCATGAGGGTGCCCCTGAGGGTGAGCAGGAGCCTGTGAGGGAGAACTGGGCCTTGTGAGGGGTCCTGTGAGGGCAAGTGGGGGTCTATGAGGGATCCCACGAGGGCGAGCGGGGCCCCATGAGGGCAACTGGGGGCTTGTGAGGGTGAGTGGGGGTCCCCCGTGGGGTCTTGTGAAGGCAGGCGGGGTCCTGTGAAGGTGGATGGGGTCCCATGAGGGCAAATGGAGTCCTGTGAGTATGAGTGGAGGCTCAAAGGGGCGAGTGGGGTCCTGTGGGGTCCTGTGGAGGCGAGTGGCATCCTGCGAGGGTGAGCGGGGGCTCCTGAGGGTGAGTGGGGGCTCACGAGGATTCCAGGGAGGATGAGTGGGGTCCCGTGAGGCCAGTGGGGGCTCGTGAGGGGCCCATGAGGGCGAGCGGGGGACTCGTGAGCATGGTGGGGGGCGAGCAGGGCTGATGCCCATCCCCCGGCAGGTATGGCGAGAAGGGCAAGGCCATCCGCATCGAGAAGGTCATCTACACGGGGAAGGAGGGGAAGAGCTCCCGGGGCTGCCCCATCGCCAAGTGGGTGAGTGCCTGCGCCCCGGCTCTCGTCCCCCCGTCGGAGTCCTCCCCGAGGTAACGTGCCTGCCTGTCTCCTCCCTGCCTGGGGACAAGGAGGTCCCCGGCCGGCGGTGGCCACAGCGGGCAGGGGCGGATGCTCGATCTGCGGCTGGCAAGGAGGAAGCGAGAGCGGCGGCCGCCCCCAGGGAAACTCCACGGGGCTTCCCACCCTCGGCACCCGCTGAACAGCACGTCCGTGCCTGCAGCCCCTGGGCCGGGCACATCCCCCCCGCCCCGGCACCCCAAAGCCCATGGGGGTGAATGCAACCATGGGAGCCCCCACAGCTCTGCCCCCCTCCCCCAAAATCCCCACGTGGTGCTGCAGAAGGCAGTCAGGACCCGCTTTTGGGGTCCTCCCCATCACGGGAGGTGTTCGCCATTGGAGTGGTCTGACTTGGCCGTTCTGTTTTCCAGGTGATCCGGAGACACAACCAAGAGGAGAAGCTGCTGTGCCTGGTGCGGCACCGGGCCGGCCACCACTGCCAGAACGCTGTCATCATCATCCTGATCCTGGCCTGGGAGGGTATCCCCCGCACGCTGGGCGACACGCTGTACCAGGAGCTCACCGACACCCTCACCAAGTACGGCAACCCCACCAGCCGCCGCTGCGGCTTGAACGACGAGTAAGTCGCACCGCGCCGCCGGTCCAGTTCGGGAAGACGGGGTGGGAAGGGGATGCGGGGGTCCCCCCTGTTTTCGGAGCTGCCATCACCGCGCCAGCGGCTGATGCTCCTCTGCGGTGTCCCTCCCGCAGCCGGACCTGCGCATGCCAAGGCAAAGACCCCAACACCTGCGGCGCTTCCTTCTCCTTCGGCTGCTCTTGGAGCATGTATTTTAATGGCTGCAAATACGCCCGGAGCAAAACTCCCCGCAAGTTCAGGCTGGTGGGGGACAATCCCAAAGAGGTGGGTGACATGGGCGGAGTGGGGAAGCACTGGCGGGGCTGTGGGTTCAGACCTCCTTTTACCCCCAGCTCCAAGTTTTGTCGGGGGGAAGCCTGAAAATAGGATTCCCTGTGGGATTTTTGATGAATTAGGGAGTTGGGGGACAGAAAGCCAACCTGGTGAAAGCAGAGGGCAGGCTCGCCTTGACGTCCCAGAGCCAGGACTTTTGGTGTGACAGCAAGTGCCAGTACGGGGTGGCACGAATGGGGTCTCTCTAGAAACCTCAGGGAAGATGCCAGAGGGCTCACGGGTCGAGCAAGCGAAAGCGCAACAGATGCTGAGGCTGGAGGTTGAACGGCCAGAATCTCACCAGGAATTTAAGCTGTGTGCTTTGTGCTGTGGCAGACATCGTGGGAAGGGTTGGATGCCGCGTGGTGTGTGGGCGCTCTGCCCCCAATTCCATCCCCGCTGCCGAAACCCCTGGGTGATGTCCTCTTCTTTTTGCTACTGCAGGAAGAGCTGCTCCGGAAAAGCTTTCAGGACTTGGCCACCGAGGTTGCTCCGCTTTACAAGAGGCTGGCACCACAAGCCTACCAAAACCAGGTACCGGCCTCCCGCTTGTCCCCTTTGAAACGCATCGGCCCGGTGGCAGGCAGAAGCGGCTGCGGGGTGGCGGCGCATAGGAGATTTCGGATAACCGGAGCCATCTCCTCCTTCTGCCAGGTTACCAACGAGGATGTAGCGATAGACTGCCGGCTGGGCTTGAAGGAGGGGAGGCCGTTCTCGGGAGTGACGGCGTGCATGGACTTCTGCGCTCACGCTCACAAAGATCAGCATAACCTCTACAACGGCTGCACGGTGGTAAGCAGGTGGCCAGCGGGCCTTTTCGGGATGCTCTCCCCCTGTTTTGGGTTGCTCCTGTTCGGGCCACTCGGTCCCCCCTGTCCCCAGTTGTCATACCTGCATGACTCCAGTGGCCGGTCCTCAGTGTTTGCACGCCTCAGATGAAACCTTTCAGGTCTGTGGGGTGCTGAAGCCACCCCAGCTAGACCAAAGCACGGTGCTAAAGGGGACGATGCGTTTGCTTTCATCTGACCCAAACCCCACGGGAGGTTTCCAAATGCCGGCTGGGAACTGGTGTGGGCTGGGAGGGATGCCAGGCTGGCATGGCTTCACAGCGATGGAGGTGAATGAGGAGGAGATTTCGCCCCTGTCCCGCATCTGGCAGCATCCTGCTGATGGCACCCTGTGCTCCCCCAGGTCTGCACGCTGACAAAGGAAGACAATCGTGTGGTGGGGAAAATCCCCGAAGATGAGCAACTGCATGTCCTCCCCCTCTACAAGATGTCCAGCACGGATGAGTTCGGCAGTGAGGAGAACCAAAACGCCAAGGTGGGCAGCGGGGCCATCCAGGTGCTCACGTCCTTTCCCCGCGAGGTCCGCAAGCTGCCCGAGCCCGCCAAGTCCTGCCGGCAGAGGCAGCTGGAAGCAAAGAAAGCCGCTGCGGAGAAGAAAAAGCTGCAGAAAGAGAAGCTGATGACGCCGGAGAAGATCAAGCAGGAAGCGCTCGAGCTCCCCATGCTCCAGCAAAATGCAGGTAACGGGGGTGGAGCTGAGGTCTCGCCGCCCCAAGCCGTCCGGAAAGCGCGCGAGGGGATGGGGATGATTGGGGGCTTTCTCGGGCTGGCGGCGTTGAGCATGTGGTGTTGAGGTGCAGGATGGCATTTCTGTGGTGCCTGGGTTTTTCCCCATGCTGCGGTGCGGCGGGGAGCTCTCGCCGCAGCCCGGGGCGTGGGTGTGAATCGGTGCCAGCGCACCGGGCGATGCTGACCTCTGCGCTCGGCCGGTGAGCCCATCACCGTGGGATTTTCGGAGTCCGGCCAAGTTTTTGGGGTCCTCGCTCCCTACTGGTGGCTTCCTCGGCCGGCGGGTCACAGGGGCTGTGTGTGTGCTGTGCCCGCAGGTATGGCGTTGAAAAGCGGGCTGCCCCCGCAGCCGCTGAAACCTTCCATCAAGGTGGAGCCGCAGAGCCATTACAACGCCTTCAAGTACAACGGTAACGCAGTGGTGGAGAGCTACTCGGTGCTGGGGAGCTGCCGGCCCTCCGACCCATACAGCATGAACAGTGTTTACTCTTACCATTCCTACTATGCACAGCCCAATCTGCCTTCCGTGAACGGGTTTCACTCCAAGTTCGCGCTTCCCTCCTTCGGGTATTACGGCTTTTCCAGCAACCACGTGTTCCCCTCGCAGTTTCTGAATTATGGGGCGCCCGAGAGGGGCGGAAGCAGCTGGGTGAGCAATGGCTACGAGAAGAAGCCTGACGTCCCGGTGTTGCAGGAGAACCTCAACCATGCCTATGGGAACACCGATTTCCCCGAGCCCATCCCGCACAGCGTCCGGAGCAAAAACCATCACCAGCGCACCTACGAGCGGGCTAACCGCTACGCCAGCCAGCAGAAAGCGGCGGCGGCGGCGGCCGGGGCGCACAGGACTAGCTCGGGCTCGGAGGAGGTGCCGCCGTTTGCACAGAACTGTTTCGGCAGCCGGCCCATCAAGCAGGAGCCTCCGGACCCTCCACCCGCCATCGAGCCCCTTCCTGGCGCGGCGGCCGTGCCGGGCACCGGCTTAGCCCTGCCGGCCATCCCAGCGCGCGGCGGGGGGCCGGAGCCGCGGTGGAGCCCCTTCAAAGCGTCCCGGGGCACGTCTTCGCCTGAGAGGACTAGCACGGCAGAGGGCTCGTGGAACGCCCTGGCGCCGGGTTTGGGCGGGCGGGAGAAGCTGAGCGCCTTCGACGCTGCCGCGCGCTTGCCGCCGCCGGAGAAGCAATGGCCCAACGTCCTGGCGGGAGAGGCGGCGGCGGCGGTGCGCGGCTCGGGCTTGCTGCCGAAACCGTGGAGCCCCTGCAAGCTGGGGGAAGCGGCGCTGGCTGGCACGGGCGCCTCGAGCTTGCTGGGGCCGCTGGGTTTCGGCTCGGCCCTGCCGGGGCTGCCCAGCTTCCCCGAGGAGCCGTGGGGCTCGGTGAAGGCGGAGGAGCGGAGGACGCCGGCGCCGAGTCCGGGGCTGCTGGAGAAGCCGTGGGAGGTGGCGGTGGGCGAGAAGGGGGCGGCGGGGCCCCGCCGGGAGAAGCCGTGGGACCCCTTTGGCCTGGAGGAGGATCTGCCAGAGAAGGCGGTGAAGGAGGAGGAAGAGGAGGAGGAGGAGGAGGACGAGGAAGAGGAGGAGGAGTGGTCGGACAGCGAGCACAACTTCCTGGACGAGAACATCGGCGGGGTGGCCGTGGCACCCGCCCACGGCTCCATCCTCATTGAGTGCGCCCGCCGCGAGCTCCACGCCACCACCCCGCTGAAGAAACCCAACCGCTGCCACCCCACCCGCATCTCCCTGGTCTTCTACCAACACAAGAACTTGAACCAGCCCAACCACGGCCTGGCGCTGTGGGAGGCCAAGATGAAGCAGTTGGCGGAGCGGGCTCGAGCCCGGCAAGAGGAGGCGGCGCGCCTGGGTCTCCCGCCAGACGCCAAAGCCTTCGCCAAGAAACGCAAGTGGGGCGGCGCGTTGGCGACCGAGGCGCCCAGCAAGGAGAGGAGGGACTCGGTCCCCACGCGGCAGGCGGTGGCCATCCCCACCAACTCCGCCATCACTGTGTCCTCCTACGCCTACACCAAGGTGACGGGCCCCTACAGCCGTTGGATCTGAGACGGAGGCAACCGCCGCAGCCCCATCTTACCTCAACCCTCGGCAGCGCCGGAGCCCGGCGTTGCTTCGTGGTGCTTTCTCCTCGGGCGTGGGGGAGAAGAAAAAAAAACACAAAAAAACAGAGAAAAACGAAGCAAAACACAACAACAACAAAAAAAAACCCAACCCACAGAAAGCGAACCCAACACGCACGCTCGGAAACAGCGGAGCCGGCGCGGGCGCATGCCGTCAGAGAGCTGCGCTTGGCGAGGAGTTGGCAAACAAAGCAAAACTCAATTAAAAACAAAAGAGGAACGATGCTGTTTGACGCTTTTCGGTAATCTCATATTTATATCTCCGCGTTTTTTTAATCTAGCCTCGTGCGCCGTGCGAACGGATGGAGAAGTTTATAGTGTCCTTTCGCAAAGGAGAGGTTTTTAATTCCACTTAAAAATGCCTATTTATTGGATTTTATTTTATTTTATTTTTTACTCCGATGACAACGACGAAGCCGATCTTCGAAAAAGAAGCCAACATCGAAAAAAACCCCTAAACATAAAGAAAAAACAACCGGAACACCAAACCAGCTTAAAGGCAAGAGGTGACTCCCTCCAGCTCCAACGCATGGGGCCTGGCAGGATTGTGTGCTTTACCGTCAGCCGGACAGGCTGAACATCCGATTATTTTTTTTCCCAAGGACCTAAAAATACCTATTTTGCAACTTGAGGAGTCCTTTCTTACAGTGATGGGAGACCTGCTCGTGAGCGGGACGTCCCGGGACGGCGCGTCTTCGCTCGGCTTCTCGCCGCCGGCGGGATCGGCTCCGCCGGGACGGAGCGAGCCGGCGTCTTTCCCGGCGCCGGAGACCTCAGGACACGTCCGGGCTGAGGACTGCCGCTGCCGGGGTGCCGCGCTCGGGCTCGGACTTGGGGGGTCCTTTGCTGACAGCCCCGGGGAGAGCGGCGGCGGCGGCAGCGGCAGCATCTCTCAAGGAGCCGACAGGACAAAAACAGAAAGAAAAAAAAAATACAAAAACAGGAAAAAAACACAAACCAACCCCAAACTGTGAATAGCTAGTGTTGCTCTCTGTACATCACTGTTGCTAAAGTCTGGTGCTTTCCGTCTCCGGGGGACTTTCTCCGTGCGATCGGCTCTGGGAAGAGCGAATCCCAAGACTTGGCTGGCCAAAACCCCGCCGGTCCGCCTTCCCCGCCGGTGCCGGCGAGCCAGTGCGGCGGCGAGCGCCGCTGGGGCTCGGTGCTTTTTCTCTCCCTGGGTGCCATCCCTCCTTCCTACGGATCGCCGTTCTTCCCGCAAAAAAACCGCAACAAATAACCCAACGACGACAACAACCGCGTGGTGCTTTTCGAACAATCTCAGTCGAGACTTTCCTCCCGTCACCGATGCTGAAGCCGCGCCGGGATGGACGGGCGGACGAGCTCCCCAGTGGCTCACCGGGAGGGCGGCGTGGCCGAATCCGGGTGCCGGTGTCCCCGGGGTCGTTGCTTTTGCACTTTCAGGTGCCTTTTGGAGAGCCAGCGAGCCAGAGCCGACGCCGTCACCGTGCAGAAATCACCTTGTGTTTACTGTCACCCTCCTTCCTTGCGCACTGGCACAGATCAGCAGGATCTCGGTAAAACAGCCTGAACATTTACGTGGTCTGATTTTAAACCTGTAAATAGGGAAAGAATTTTTTTAAAAGCACTTTCACCTAGATTTAAAAATGAAAGCGAAACGTAAAAAACAACTCCCCTCTTTCCTCCCCTACCCCCCCCCGCAACAACTTGAAAGCAGTATGTTTTAAACAAGATTATTGTGGGAGAACTGTAAATACTGGCAGAATATTTAACATGCTTTGTCCGTCCTTCATAATTAATTTTTTTTTTTTTTTTAACCGTAATCTGTAAAGTCGCGTATATTTGACAAGGAAACTCAACGAGCTATTACCGCTTTTCTTATAAATACCCAATAGCATATCAGGATTGTAAGAGTCGATGGCAAGTCAGATTTTAGGGATGCCCGCGGGCGATGCCGGTTCCAGCGCGGGGACCCGACGTGTCGATGTGTTTCGGAGGGTGAAAAGGGGACCTGGCTGATCCCCGCCAGCGGCATTCGGCGGGGCCGGATTCGGGTGCCGGCCCCGGTTCGCATTGCCCGGGGTCTCGTCTGACTGTCGTGGCGGGGGTGCCTTGCGAGCTTCGCCTGGATGGGTTTAGAGTCGGGAGGAAAAGGGGTGCGTTCGGAGAAGGCGAGGGTCTGTGTAACCTGTCTAAGTCCTGCTTCCTCGGAGGTTTTTTTTGGTGCAGGGAGGGGGTTCGGTCCGGCGCGGCGTTGGCTCCGGCGGGTTCAACCCGGGTAAGCGGGGAGATGCCGGCGCTGCGGGTCGGGGAGCGAGAACTGCTGCAGTCTCACGTTTTTACACTACATAACGTCTAACCTACCTCAAATCTCAGTCATGAAAAATTAGCACGCTTCAGACTTCTTCTATGAAAACTCGAAATCTATGCACAGCTCTTTACCCCTTGCTGCTGAGAGGCTGTTTTTCAAGCAAAATCTTTTCCTTTACCCGTCCCGGCGGCCGCGCTTGTCCCACCCGTGCCGAAGCCAGGGGGGTCGCGGTGTTAAGGGGGCCTTGCTGTGGGGGGGGGGGGGGGTTGGGGAATGTTTTTAATCGCTTTGGAGTGGGATGGGGACCTAATTTTGCAGCAGGTCGCGGCCACAATGGTGCTAGAACAACGCCCGCGGTAGAAACCCTGGGGAGGGCTCGGTGTGGGGAGCCCCAATGGGCTCCTTCCATCCCGCTTCAGTTTTTCCGGCCGCAATGCTTCGCCTCGAGCAGGGAACGGGGGACGCGTTTCGGGGTTCCCCCCCCCCGATCTCGACGCTCTCGGGATGAGGCACAGGAAGGAGAAGGAAACCAGAATCCCTGAGGTGCCTCAATTGCTGATTTTTCCTTTTAATACTGGAGTATGCTTTGTGGGCTCTATAAGGCATATTTTTATTAAATGAAATCTTCTAATAAAAACGGTGCTATGGTGTTTTAACAAACTGTATCACGCTTCTGCCTGATTCCATCTCGCTGAGGTGCTACTAATGTATATATGAAACTAGGGAACCAAGAGAAAAAAAAAAAAAAAAAAGCAATGTCGTTGAGAAGGAAGTTTACTTTTCCGGAGCGACAGCTCGAAGCGTGCCGGGAGCCGGTTGGGTTTATGCAAACTGAAAGCGGTGCCGCGTCGGAGGCGTTCCGCCGACCGGGCTCGCGGTGGAGCCGTTCCCCTCTGGTACGAGGCCGGGGTGCTGGCAGGAGAGCCGTGCGTGGGTGTGGTGCTTGGACGAGGTGTTCAGCTGCGGTGCTCGGCCACATGTCGTGGACGTGGTGCGTGGGCATGGTGCTTGGCCAAGGTGTGTGAACGTGGTGCTCGGCCACGGTGCTTGACTGCGGTGCTCGGACATGGTGCTCGGCCACGGTGCTTGACTGCGGTGCTCGGACATGGTGCGTGGACATGGTGCTTGGCCACGGTGCTTGGACATGGTGCGTGGACATGGTGCTCGGGCACGGTGCTCGGCCACACGTCACAGACCTGGTGCTCGGGCACGGTGCTCGGACGTGGTGCGTGGACATGGTGCTCGGGCACGGTGCTCGGCCACACGTCACAGACCTGGTGCTCGGGCACGGTGCTCGGACGTGGTGCGTGGACATGGTGCTCGGGCACGGTGCTCGGCCACGCATCACGGACCTGGTGCTCGGGCACGGTGCTCGGACGTGGTGCGTGAACATGGTGCTCGGGCACGGTGCTCAGCCACGCATCACGGACCTGGTGCTCGGGTACGGTGCTCGGAGGTGGTGTGTAGACATGGTGCTCGGGCACGGTGCTCGGCCACGCATCACGGACCTGGTGCTCGGGCACGGTGCTCGGACGTGGTGCGTGAACATGGTGCTCGGGCACGGTGCTCAGCCACGCATCACGGACCTGGTGCTCGGGTACGGTGCTCGGAGGTGGTGCGTAGACATGGTGCTCGGGCACGGTGCTCGGCCACGCATCACGGACCTGATGCTCGGGCACGGTGCTCGGACGTGGTGCGTGGACATGGTGCTCGGGCACGGTGCTCAGCCACGCATCACGGACCTGGTGCTCGGGCACGGTGCTCGGACGTGGTGCGTAGACATGGTGCTCGGGCACGGTGCTCGGCCACGCATCACGGACCTGGTGCTCGGGCACGGTGCTCGGACGTGGTGCGTGGACATGGTGCTCGGGCACGGTGCTCGGCCACGCATGATGGACCTGGTGCTCGGGCACGGTGCTCGGACGTCTTGCGTGGACATGGTGCTTGGGCACGGTGCTCGGCCACGCATCACGGACCTGGTGCTTGGGCACGGTGCTCAGACGTGGCGCCTGGACATGGTGCTTGGGCACAGTGCTTGGCCACGCATGATGGACCTGGTGCTCGGGCATGGTGCGTGGACACGGTGCTCAGCTAAGGTGTGTGAACGTGGTGCTCGGCCATGGTGCTCAACCGCAGCGCTCAGACATGGTGCGTGGACGTGGTGCTCAGCCGTGGTGCTCTGCTGTGGTGCTTGGACATGGTGCATGGATATGGTGCTCAGGCATGGTGCTTGGCCAGGCACCGTGGACGTGGTGCTCGGGCACGGTGCTCAGACGTGGTGTGTGAACATGGTGCTCGGGCACGGTGCTTGGCCATGCACCGTGGACACGGTGCATGGACGTGGTGCTCAGCCGTGATGCGTGAACATGGTGCTTAGACACGGTGTGTGACATGATGCTCAGCCAGGGTGTGTGAACATGGTGCTCAGCTGCGGTGCTCGGATGCGGTGCTCGGACGTTGTGCGCGGACATGGTGCTCAGCTGCCATGCGTGAACGTGGCGCTCGGCCGCGGTGCTCGGACACGGCGTGTGGACACGGTGCTCAGCCAGGGTGCGTGAACGTGGTGCTTGGACATGGTGCTCGGCCTCGGACGCGGTGCATGGGCACAGTGCTCGGTCAGGGTGCTCAGCCTGGCGCATGGGGGTGTTGCGCACGCACCGGTACGCGCGCACAGTGCGCAGGCACGGTGCCAGGGCATGGCATGCGGATACGGCGCTCGGGCACCGCGCACGGCCGTGGTGCTCCGGCACCGCGCACGACCACGGTGCTCGGACGCGGCGTTTGGGCGCGGCGCACGGCCACGGTGCTCGGACGCGGTGCTTGGACGGGGCGCATGGGCACGGAGAGGGTGCTCGGGCACGGTGCAAGGGCACGGTGCACGGACGCGGTGCTCGGGCACGGTGCACGGATGCGGTGCTCGGACACGGCGCTCGGGCGCGCTCCGCAGATACGGCGCTCGGGCACGGCGCTCGCCCACCGCGCACGGACACGGCGCTCGGCCACGCTGCCCCGGCACAGATGCGGCGCTCGGGCACCCCCGTGGCGCTTGGCCACGGCGCTTGGCCGCGGTGCCGGTGCCCGCCGCACGCCTCCGCTGCGTGGCCGCCCTCCCGGCACCGTACCCCGCCGCGGCGCCCGGGCCCCATGCCCGCCGGCGCTCAGCACCGCGCTTGGCACCGCGCTCCCCGCCAGCTCTCTCGGGCTCGCTCCCCTCCCCGAATCACCGGTGTCTCCCCCACGGCGAGGGCTCGGCCGGGCATCCCGCTTCTGCCCGTCTCTTTCTTTCCCCCCCCTTTTTTTTCCATTTTTTTGGGGTTTTATTGGTGCTACTTTCTTCCCCTTCGGCTTCCCGTCAGCGCCGGGGCAGCAGCTCCCCCGCGCCCCCCAAACCAAGGCAAATACCTCAACCCCCCCACCCCCCCAAGCCCCCCGCAGCGCCGCAGCAGCGAAGGCGAGCGAAACCGGGGCGAATCTTTCCAAAATCAGGGATCCTTTCGCAGCGGTGTTTCTTCCTTAATTTTTTTTTTTTTTTCTTCCCCCCTCCTTTATCCCTTTCCGCCTGGGTTTTTCCTCATTTTTCCGCATCCTTCAGGGATTACAAACCGCCGTAATTTCAGCCTCAGTTTTATTCCAGGAGCAGATTTTGGTTTCGGTTTTTTTTTTTTTTTTTTTTGGCCAGTGGGTTTTTGCACCGCGGCGCCAAAAGGAAAAAAAAAAAAAAGAGGTAATAATTCAAAATTGGAAAAATAAAGCGCCGTTTCTTCTCGGATTCGGGAATTTGATTGGAGGCGGGGGGGGTTTATTTTTGGCGTTTTTGTTGGGTTTTTTTTTTTTTTTTTGGGATAATTGAGGAGGGGAGGTGGGACGGCGGCAGGCGGAGGAGGGGGACACCGCGGGGGTGTCCCGGCGGCTCCGAAAAATTCACACTTGAAGATTTCTTGGTCGGCTCGGGACTGTGGTTACTTGAAATGAAGTTTTTTTCCGGGGCGGATCGAGGACCGGTAGATTTTTTTCCCATGTCTCAAGGCAATAGGATTAATGTGTATTAAACTGTAGATACTTCTAGGACAGTAAATTTATGCTGATAATTTTATTTTGTATAATTTTCCCTTTTTCTTTTTTCCCCTCTTTGTGGTTTGTTTTGGTTTGGTTGTTTTTTTTTTTTTTCCCCTCCCCTTAACACCCTTTTCTTTTTCCCTTTCCCCCCTCAGTGTTTTTGGTAAATTTATTTTTTAGGATGCCTAAAAATTGCAAGTTTGGATCCTCCCCCTTCCTTCCCCGGTTTTGGTTTTGTTTTTTTGTTTTGTTGTTGTTTTTTGTTTTTTCGTTTTTGTTTTTTTTTTTTTAATTTGTATTTTATTCTAAGTTACGCGCGGCCGGCCGGGCCGCGAAATGTATTATTCCTGATATCTTTAAAATATTGTGGGTGTTTTAATAAATTTTATATTTATTTTTTGCACTCAACACGTGGCCCACCTGCTTTCTGTTTCCTGCTGGGGGGGAGGTGGGAGCAGAATGGGGCCCTGGGTATGGGAATGGGGGGGGCAGGATGGGGCCCAATTGCTGGGGGGCGGGGGCAGGATGGGGCCCTGGCTACAGGAAGGGGGGGTCAGGATGGGGCTCTGTCTGTTGGGGGGGCAGGATGGGGCTTGCTTTATGGGAATGGGGGGGGTCAGGATGGGGCTTAATTGGGGGGCGGGATGGGGCCCTGGGTATGGGAAAGGGGGGCAGGATGGGGCCCTCTTGGCGGGGGGGGGTGTCGGGATGGGGTCCTGGGTATGGGAAATGGGGGGGGGGGGGGGCAGGATAGGGACCTGTCTATGGGATGGGGGTGATGGAGGATGGGGCCCTGTGTTGGATGGGGGGGTGCAGGGTGAGGCAGGACAGAGCCCTGTTTGGGGGGGTTGGTATCAGGACGGACCCCCCCGCCCCCCCCCCCCGCGAGTGGGTATCGGCCCTAGTCCCCGCCAAGGTCCTCCGAGCCGACAGGGGTCGCAGCGCTGGAGAAGGCGCAGCGCCGGCCCCCGCCCCCCTGCCCCGAGACGCGCGGTGATTGGCCGGACGACGGGTGACCCCGCGGCGCGGCCTCAGCGTCCGGCAGCGGGCGCGCGCCGCCCAGGATGGCCGCTGCGGCGGGGCTGCTGTGCCGTGGGCCGGTGCGTGTCCTCTCTCTGTTTGTCCGTCCTTCCCTCTGTCTGTGCCCCCCTCCCAGTCCAGGGGTAGGGGGCGCTTTGTCCGTGACACCCCCCTCCCAGTTGTTTTGGGAGGGGGGGTCCGTCTTCCCCGCGTCTCCCTCTGTGTTCCCTGCGTCTCCCTCTGTGTTCCCTCCTCTCCGGTAACGGTAAGTGCGGCCTGCGCTTCCTCACGGTAAGTGATCCCGGTTGACGGTGGAAGTGTTCTCCCTCCCTTGAGGTAAGTGTCGTCCCCCCCCCCCCCCCCGTCCCGTCCCCCCCCCCTCCCCCGGTACCAGCAGCCTTCCCCCGCCTTCCTCCTTGCCGGTGAGGGCAGCCAACCCCCCCCCCGGTGCCCTCCCCCCGGTGCTGGTGAGGGTGACCTTCCTCCCGCCGCCCCCCCCCTCCCCGGTACCGGTGAAGGCAGCCGCCCCCCCCCCGCCGTGCCGGCAGCCTTCCCCATTGCCGGTGAGGGCAGCCTAACCCCCGCCCCGGTGCCCTCCCTGTCCCCCCGGTGCCGGTGAAGGCAGCTCCCCTCCGCCTGCTGAGCCCCCAGCCCGGGTGTACAATGGAAGGTTTTCCGTCCCCCGGGGGGGGGGGGGGGGTCACTGCCCCCAGCAGGGTTTCTCAGCGTTGTTTTTGCCCCGCCCCCAGCTCTTCCTGCGCCGCGGCACCTGGCGAAGCTTCACCTCGCAGACGGAGGGGGAGGCCCGAGTGACCCGGGTCCTGCGGGAGAAGTTTCCCCGGGCTTCTGCCATCAAAGTCGTGGATATATCAGGTATGGAAAAAGCTCTTGTATTTTCCTACCCCCCACCAAAAACCATTATCCCCTCGCGCCCCCCCCCCCCCCCCCCAAGCCATCCACGTGCTTTGCGAGGGAGGAGTCGAGTCTATCCCTTCGCTGTCCTGTCCCCCCCCCCACCTTGCTGTGGGGACACAAAGGACTTTTGTCTTTCCTCAAGCCTTTGCCGCTGCTTTTGTTTTTCTAGGCGGCTGCGGTGCCATGTACGAAATTCACATCGAGTCGGAGGACTTCAAAGAGAAGCGGACTGTGCAGCAGCACCAGATGGTTAACCAGGTGAGGGGGGGCTCTGGGTTCGTGAGTGAGTGTGTGCAGCACTTAACGCTGGTGCTGTGTGTGCTGCGCTCAGAGCTGAGCCTGCCGCCCGCTGCACTTTGTAGTCGTGCACAGCACTTCAGTTCAGCATGTGCTGTGTGTGCACACGTGCAATCAGTGTGCACAAATAAAGTGCTGTGGGCTCAGCTCCGAGTGCTGCACGCGCAGGGTGAGTGTCTTGAGTGGCGTAGTTCTTCCTTCCAATAAAGACCAGTGTAGGGGTGTGTGCAGCACTCTGGCTGTAGCACAGCACTGTGTGTGCATGCACAGCACTTCTAGTTGGGTGGTTGGATGGTGTGTGTGTGTGCACACACACACGGTGATGCTGCTGCAGGCTGAGTGCCCAAGTGCTGCACACACCCTCAGGGAGACGACTAACAACTGCTGCACCTGCATGCAGTGTTAGTGTCTTACAGTGTAGCCCCCCCCTTCCCAGTACTAAATAGCATCGCCTGCCCCTTTTTTCCTTCCTTCCCATAGTGTTGTTCTGTGTGCAGCACGTTGCCTGAGTGCCCCACTATGGGTGGTTTGGGTTGTGTATGAGCATGCACACAGTGCCCAGTGGAGCAGTGTTAGAGGCAGAGTGCCCACATGCACATGCCTGGGGAGAGGATTAAGTGCTGTGCCTCAGTAGCACATCCCTTCCTTGCCAGTAATAAGAGTGTAGCCCTGTGTGTGTAGCACTTCTTAGTGCTCAGCTTTTTGTGTGCACAGCCCTTCCTTGTTGGGCACTCTGTGGGAATGTGCAAGTGTCTTTTAATAGTGTAACCTTCCCTCCCATAATAAAGGAACATCATAGCCCAACGTGGTGTAGCACTGGGGCAGTGTGAGTGTATGCAGCATGTAGGTGCTGTGAATGCAGGCAGCACCCTGCAGTGATACTATGAGAAGGGCATACTCGTTAGTAAGGGCATAGCTGTGTGCACACAGTGCTTAGTGACTACTACACAGCCACCACTTTGTTCTTGGTGTTGCACCTGACCCTCAGAGCTGCCCTGTTTGTTGCAGGCACTGAGTGAGGAGATCAAGAGCATGCATGGACTGCGCATCTTCACCTCCACCCCCAAACCTTGATGATGATGCTGCCCAGTCAATAAAGATGCTGTCACTGGGAGGTGCTCTGTGCTGATGATGAGCGAGCAGCTGCCCCCACCAAGAAAAATTTTCCCCTAAGGTACCTGTGCAGGGCGGGGGGGCTGCAAGGGGAGGGAGGAAGAGACTCTTCCTCTGAAAGGACAGCAGGAAGGAGAAACTTTATTATTGCCTTGCCACACAGTAGGTCCCTTCCTCAGCCCCCCACAACCATGCTGGGAACACCAGGGAGCTGCTCTTTGAGCCCAGGCAGGGGCCAGGCACTTCTTTTCCTCCCCCACAACATTGCTGCTGCCAAAGGGGAGCTTAAGGCTCAAGTGCACCTCTTATCCAAAAAAAAAAAGCACTTCCAAAAATAAGCTGTCACACTGGGCTTAGCCCTGATCAGGCTGCTCATAGGTCAAGTGCTGTGTCCATCATGGGGTCCAGAGGAAAACTTTGGGAGTAGAATGTAGCTCTGCAGCATGTGAACTTCACCCCATGCCTGGGGGAAACGAAACCTGCTCTGAGTCCAAGGCAAGTCCCATCCTCAGCCAGACTAGAGCACATAGCCTGGAAAACCAAGTGGACTACACAGGGCAAGTCACCACAGCGCAGCCAACAACTTTTAAAACAACACAGGCGGTGGTGGCTGCTGCTGCACTGTAGAAGCGATGCTTGGCCTCTGAGACTGATGCCTCTCGGAGCGCTGCCTGGCATCTCGGGGCTTGCATCGCTGAAGGCGAAGCGTAGAAGTGGCTGGCATACAAAGCAGAAAGGAGTGGCCAAAAGGGTCCGCCCAGGGAGAGTTTATCTGTCCTTGGAGCCCAGCTTCTCAATCAGTTCCTGCAGAGGAGCCAACTCCCGCCTGTCGATCAGGTTGAATTCCTAGCAGGGGAAAAAAAACAGCACAAAAACTAAAGGCACCTCTCAAAGAGCTGCTGGGAAGTTGCTGTGTCAGTGTGTGCCAGCTCCCAATAGAAACACTAAACAGGCATTGCTGCAGCAGCCACCTCTCCCATTTCTCTGTAGAGAAATTCAAGCGGTAAGACAACAAAAAACTTTTTCTGCTGTGTTGCTGAGAAATACCATGCTGCGCTGCATGATGAGTTGCATGCACGGTCACAGGACAGGCTGTTGAAACTGTCGGGGGGGGGTGAGGGGGAAAGGTGCTGCTGCTATTTCTGAGTCAATTCTTCAGCTACAAAACACCCAAATTCTCCTCCGAGCGTGGTCTCTTTTGGTGCAGGCTGATAGCTAAAACCTCAGAGGGACATTCAAGCATTGAAAGCCAACTGTGCCACACTTCCTGCAAAAAAACCCAAACCCAACACCACAAACCCACAGTGCCGCAGCTGCAGTTTGCGTGGTACAGAGGGCAGGAGCTGAGCCTATCTTCCAGTGCACGCCACAGCTGTAGGTCTTCAAAGAGCAAGGAGGTGCATAAAATCCAACTCCCTTTAAAAGCAAGCAGGGAACAAGAAACCCCAGAGGCAGGCAACTGGCCACCGTTTCGCAACTCACCTGCACAAAGAAGATAAAGTGCTTGAAGGAGGTGTTGAGGTGGGCTTCCTCCTGCAGCCGCATGACGGAATCGAAGTGCTGGTGGTAGATGTGAGCATACACGCGGAACAGCCGCTTCAGGATCGTCTTGGCCACCGACATGAAGTTCTTGGGAAAAGGGACACCTGAAACGCACCAACACGCACTGCTAAGTCCTTTGGTTTGGTCGGAAGTACCAAAACGAGACGCTCCGGCAGCATCTCGGTCCTGTATGCGAGGCTCGTTGCATCGCACAGCTGCGCTTACCGATCTTTGAAGGGAAGAGCGTTTCATCATCCAGCTGGTCCTGGACCCACGTCATCAAGTAATCGATGTACTTCGGAGCTGAACACTTGATCGGCTTCTTTATGTTGGTGCCGTCCGCCCAGTGGTACTCATACCTGCGGGGAGAGGGAAGGAAAATAAATCCTTTGCTCCAAGAGGAAAAATGGCTTTTCCGGGCTCCTCCTGGACTTTGGCACGCCCTCTCTCCTCACACAAGATGGCTGACATCCCCAGGAGACCGTCCCTGGGGTCGCACATCAGCCAAAGACTTTTAGAAGCCGCCATCCGCAAATCGACACACATGCTTATCTATCCTACGGCTCCTCCAAACTGGGGCAGACATTGACTGTAATGCTATGCAACAACAGAACCTGCTTTCTCTGCAATCTTTTGCAAAATCCTTCAAAAGCAGGGGGAAAACCCCCCCATGTTTTGACTGTCGCCTCTCGACCCACGACAAGCGAAAAAACCCAGTGCTGTTTCAACAGGAAATCGTTACAGGAAATGTCCCCAAATATAGAAACAGGAACTTGCAATCTAGATAATTCTGGGTAGAAAAGCGGGGCAGGATGTTACACGACACCCTACAAATACTGCCCACCAGCCAGACTCCACGCTGCTATCCCGAAAAACAAAATGCCTCGAGCAACCTTACAGACAAGATACCCTGCTGCAGCTTCACCTCGACAAAATACACAAGTGCAGAACCAACATGTCATCTTCTCCCCGTGGGTATTCACACCTCCTAAAAACAATGGGGTGCCCCAAATACACTTTCGCTATTTGCTTTCCACATTCCAACCTTCTCTGACAAAAAGGTTACACTACGTCAGCTAGGTAAACATGCCTCCTGAAAACCACTGCCCGTGCTTCTCACCCAGGCACCCACACGAATCAAGGGACAACAGCCCCTAAAACCGCCTTGGGACAACGCACGCTTCGTGCCCTTTCACAGCCTGTGCCAGGATAAGCACACTTGAGGCCAGGCTGATTCAACAGGGCAGGCATAGGGATCGGCAGGACCCAAAAGACACTTAGCCGTTCCCTACTGCACGCACCAGTCTCTATGAGCACAAGGTTTCCTTCCCAGCTTTAACTCTCCACAACAGCCGCGCCGGGCTGCCCTCTCCTCCCTGCACAGCCATCGCACACACCGTACAGTAACCCGACCAGAGCGTTCGCCTGCCTTGTGTCCTGCTCCGTGCTGGCAGCAGCATCTTTAGAATCACTTGTGCTCTGAAAAAATCATGCTACAGCCTCTCTGAGCATCGGCTCTGTGGCACAGCACAAGAGGTTACTGTAAGACTTTGACAGCAAGACCAGCTGCTTCCAATCAAGTTAGATATCTCATTTTCCTTAAAACAAACCATTTCAACAACACATCTTTTCAGTTTCCAAACAACATAGGGACTGGATCGACAGGGGGAAAAGAGATCCCCACGCACGCTTCCCCTGGACAGGTAGTCAACACGCCAGACAAACCGACAGCTACCGACGCCACGCAGCCCAACAGACAGCTTAGCTTCGCACATGGGTACACAGCGCCAGGGAGCACGATGGTGCGCCTTGACCCGATCTGGACACGTCCCACCCTCTTTATAGCTTCTTTCTACACACACTCGAGCAACCCGTGCCCCCGTCTGCTTCCCCACATTCCAATTGTGGCTGTAGACTGCAGTAAAATTCTTACCTCGGTCCTGCGGACATGACCGGACAGCTCGCCTCCGTGCAGAACTCCGTAATGGTCCCGTACAGCATGTTGATTTGGTTGAAGAAATCCACCGCTGGAAAGGAAACACATCAAGTTTACTCCAAATGCAAACGCAAAGTGGACCGGAGCACCGGTTCGCTCTCATTCAGCTGTCGCGGGGGTGAACGTGCCACAAAGCTCTCAGTGAAAACAAACATCCCCCTTCCGTACGATGTCATGTGGCCGATGACTTCGAGACATTTCAGCCATCTAGGAATTTGAATCACTCTGTCAGTTTTTCACCGTCAGGCTACTGCCCCTAGCCGATTTGTACAGCATGAAGCTCCACTTAGCCTTCTGTACCTTGGAAATGACTGCTTTAGGTTCCAGACACCTTTAAAAAAATGACAGTACCTCAAAACCCCGATTGATTTTGATAATACAAGAGGGACCTTCCTTAGGTTAAACACTTGTGGCCTGACTTACTGTCTTCCATTGCTCAAAACTGCTTCTTCTTCCTCTAACCTCTAAAGAAACATAGTTCAAGGCCAGGGAGAGCGACTGCTAAAAGCAAAATAGGTTTGTAGTATTTGGTTTTTTAAACTATGCATGCAGCAACAATAAAATGAAAACAGACAACAAAAAAGAAGCTCCACAAACCTAGAGTTCAGTGGACAATACGGTTCCACTTCTTCCCTGGACTATTCGCTGCCACCATTTTTGCAGCCGACAATGCTAACTTTGTAACTCCAAATATCAATACTTGAGGCTAACTCCCCAGTACAAAAATAACCATTCACAAACCTCATCGCCTTTGCAAGTCTGAACTCAAAAAAACCCACCCCAAAACCACAATGGTGCAGGTTTGTTTCTCGCTTTTTGCACACTTCCAGAGCGCAACACCCCTTTGACGGAGGACCCATCTGCCATCGGCACATCACACCGCTTCCGTTCCTTTTATCCCAACTCCGTTACTTAAACAGAGCATGCCTGGAATAAGAATTTCATCTGGGGAATTTCTAGGTTCTTTAAAGGAAAAAACCCAGAGTTTTTTGGTTTTCCCACTCCACCTCCATGCTTGGGCAGATCCCTCTTTCATAGGGCTTACTGTTAACTGCGATCCACTCGTTAAGGTCCTCTCCCTCCGGCAACATAACCGCTTGTCTAAGGTTACCGCTCCCCAGAGTCGCTTCCGCATGTTTCAAGAGTTCATACTGATGGGAGCCTTCAGGAATGTTCTTCTTGGGTTTGAATGTTTTTGAAGATCGACTCCCACTGACAAGACAGAAAACATTTCCAATTAGTCCTTTAACAGCATTCTCTTCCCAGAAACATTTCCCACATTACCCCTTACCATCCGGCACTTTTAACCAGGGTGACGCCGGCCCTTCCCCTTTTCCCCCGCCATCAGGGTGAACAGATGCTGCATGCAAGCCGAAGCATTTCTGATGGCATCGCAAAAAAGCCACCTGCACGCTTCCCTCTTTCGTCTACCCTTTTTAAAAAACACAAACATTCTGCGTAAAGGACCAAAGACTCATCAAGCAACAGTTGCTTGCAATCATGGAAAGAAAAGCCCACGTAACTCCACCGGGGAATGAAACGACCTGCTGACTGCCACTAGGTCAGTTTGACAGCGGCAAATATTAGGTACTCAGCACTCAAACGCACCGTAGGAAACAGCTTGCTAAAAATAGCAACTTAATAGACTCCAGCCCTGAAATGCAAATCGTCATCGTAACCTTCCCTCTCCATGTTGTACCGACAGCTGTGCTCAGCAGCTGAGCCATCGCACAACTCCTCACTGAACTCCCCCCGGTTCCTCCAACAGGGCCAGCGGTACCGCAGCCTCTCTCCAAACAGCCAACACTGCCAAAAACTGGATGAATTTTGATACCTCTCAACCACAAAACTTTAACTTTCAGACCCCACCAACTCTCTGCTTCTGAGCAAGGGTGAAGCAAACAATAGGACGAGCAGGGCCAAAGCAAAGCTCGGGGGAAACGGGCTTCTCCGGCGCATGCCGCTCGGCATCGCCGGCATCCTGCCCCCGTTGCACGCAACCGGACGCATTCGGCTGGCACGCACCTCACGGCGGCTTCCTGGTGCAACCTTACAGCTTTGCACACCCTGTTTACGTGCAACGCTCGGTGCGGAAGTGAAAGACCTTTAGATCCAGCTCACTCTTAAACCAAGCCTCTGCCTCCTGCTACAGCCGAAACACAGGCCCAGCACGCCACCAACCCTAGGCAGAGGGTCCCAAAAGGCAGACCCAGAACATCATCAGCCCTAGGAAGAGGGTCCCCAGCCCCTTCTTACACCACAGAATGCCTCCAGTCCTCATCCACAGCACCTACCAGGCCTTAAGAGCCAGAAGCCCTCTCTCACTTTACAAGCCTTCACATCTACAAAACAGGTACGCAACAACACACCCCCTGCAGCTTGCTAAAGATGCATTTTGTACACCACATGCTTGTAGGTGTACCACATTAACAGCATTCCCCCTGCAGTCAGGCCTGCCCCACCTCACAGGAGGGCAGCCTGTCACGCAAACACCAGCCAGCACCAAGAGCCCACACCCTTTGCACTGCACCACCGCTTGCCCACAGATGTAGGGTAAGGCCCACCCAAACCCCACCCTCAGAGGGCAAAGGCCTTACCCTAAAGCCCCCTCCCAACTCCCAGGGCCTCCCACTAAGGCAGAGCACGCCTGCAGACACCCCCACCCCCTCAGGGCCTCCCCCAATTCCCCTGGAAGACCAACCCCTCAAATTCTCCCCATCTGGGAGGGATTGACCCTCACAAGAGAGCCCCTCCCCAGAGCCTTCCCCCTAAGACTGCCCCCCCAAAAGGCTTCCCATCCCCTCATACACCCCCAAAGCCCCCCCGCCACCCATTCCCCTCCATGGCTGTCACCCAACATGGGCACTCCCCAGGGTGCCTGCTCTCCAAGGCCGCCCTGCTCCTGCTGCCAGTCCCCCTCCACATCCCAGCCTAGGACCCTACCCCTGCAAGGCACCCTCTCTCAGCCCACCTTCCTCCAAGGCTTCCTCACAAAAAAACCCACTAGAGCCCCAGGGCTTCCTCCGCAGGACTACACTCCTCCCCGTGTCCCGCCAGGGCCTCCTCCCCAAGCCCTCCTGGTACACCCCCGGGGACTCTTTTCAAAGCCTTTCCCCCTCCATACATACTCAGCCCCCCCCCAAATCCTCCTCAAGCCCCCCGTGAGCCCCCAGAGCCTCTGCCCAAAGCCCCCCACCAGGCCTTCCTCCTAAAACTTCCCATTAGAGCCCTCCCGGGCCTCACCACAAGGCCTTCCTCAGCTCCTGAGCACCGCTGAGGCCTCCATCCCCCCCCAAAAGCCTTCCTCGAGGCCCTTCCCTCAGGATCCCACCTCACACCCTCCCCACAACACCTTCCTCAAGAAGGCCCCTTCCCAGAGGCCTTCCCCACCGAAATCTCTCACGCAGCCTCCCCCCCCAAAGCCCCTCACAGCCATCCTCCTGCCTCGGGATCTCCCCCAAAGCACCCCCCCGGGGGGCTCGGACACTCACAAGAGGAAGCTCATGGCGAGCGGAGCCGGGCCGAAGCGCCGGGCCGGGCTGAGGGGAAAACGGCGGCGGCGCCGGCGGCGGCTCTCGCGCGCGGCCCCAGCTCGCTGCGGGCCGCGCCCGCCCCGCCGCCAACTCTCGCGAGAGCTCACGGACGGGGAGGAGGGGTTTCCTGCTGAAGGGGGCGGGGGGGGGTGTCGCGGGGAGGGGCGTGGTCTCGCGGAGGGGGCGTGGCCTCGCACGGCGCCATCACCACGGCAACAGGCCCCGGGCCGAGGTCCACGTGGGTCTGTGCCGGCCTCGGCCCCCCCCGCTATGGGTCTGGGGACCCACAAAGCCCCCTCCCCCATGAGCCTGGGGACCCCCCATGGGCCTGGGGACCCCCAGAGCCCCCTCCTCATGAGCCTGGGGACCCCCCCCCAGTGAGTCTGGGCACCTCCAAAGACCCCCCCCATGGGCCTGGCCCCCCCCCCCCCCCATGGACCTTCCTCCCCCTAGGTCCCCCCCCAACTCACAGATGCTTTCCCCCCCCCCCCCAACCCCCACCATCTTATTTCAGCCCCTCCTTTTCAGCCTCGCACCAGGCTGGACCCGTACGCCCCATCCAGCGCCCCAGACCAACTTCACAGGCTGAAATTCCCCCAAAACATCCTAAAGTTTATCAAACCCTTTTCCCAGGGCTGATTTCTGCCGGTTTTCACCCTTTTTTTGTGGCTATGTGACCTCTCCAGCCCTTGTCTTAGCAAAGAGCTGCTGTTACTGACCTAAACAATTACTTTTAAAACCAGGGCATGACCGTGGCCACTCTAAACAAGTTAAAAACTAAAATAAACATGCTGAGGTTATTTTAGCTCGCAGCCAGGCTGCCTCCCGCAGCTCTCACAAGCAGCACGGTGTGGAACCGGCTCCGCTGGGGCACGTCACGGGGACGGCAGCTAGTGATCCTCGGTATTTATTGGATACTCAGGGAGGCATAAAAACCTTCCCAGACTTTACCGAGCACCTCAATGACCTCACGATAAACCTCCAAGGCCGGCTTTCACAACTCAGAGTATGCAGGGCAAAACTAAGGAAAATAAACACGCAGGAGATGGCTAAACTCGCTCAGCACGGGTTCTCAAGCACTTACAGGCTTTCCTTTTACCTCTTCTCCATGCAGGTTTCTTGCTTCCTTGTCTGCAATACCAGGGAGCACCATTCACACCCGTCCTGACCCGATCTGGTGCCGTGGGCCAGGAGACGCTGCACAGGATCCGTTAAAAATTAAATTAATGGTATTTAGTTTTGCGCAAAAGCATTTAATTTTTCCACCTGCAGAGAGTGTGGCCAGAAACGGCAGAGAAATACTAACGGTGAGTAATAGTTCCCTCTTGCTGTCGATAGATGCTGACGGATGGCCGCCCTGTACCTGCTTGGGTGTGGGATCCTGCTTCCAGCCCCTCTGTGCTGGGATTGCCTGGAGCCGGGAGCACTGGGAGCACTGGGAGCTGGGAGTGCCTGGCTCGTCCCCAGGTTTTGCTGAGGTTTTGTGATGCCTGACGAGGGACAACACCAGCTGCCAGGCCCCGTCACAACCTCCCGCAGCAAAAATCTCCTCTGTTTTTTAGCAGCTAAACTGCCCGTCCTGGTGTGTGTACGCTTAGTCCCTAAACTAGACATAACCCTAATCCTAATCTTAACCTCAGTCTGGTTTTAGACATACTCACAGTCCTGTATTTAATCTCATTCCAATCCCAGATGGAAACCTAGCCCAGATCCCAATCGCAGCCCTAACCCCAATCCCACATTTAGACCTAACGTCAATCCCAGACCCAATCCCAGCCCTAACCCCAAACCTAGATCCAATCCCAGCCCTAACCCCAACCCCAGATCCAATCCCAGCCCCATTCCCAGCCCTAACCCCCATCCCAGCCCCAATCCCAGATTTAACCCCAATCCCAGCCCCAGTCCCAGTCTTAACCCCAGTCCCAGCCCCAGTCCCAGCCCTAACCCCAATCCCAGCCCCAGTCCCAATCCAAGCCCCAGTCCCAGCCCTGCTCCCAGCCCCAATCCCATTCCCTCTCTCAGCCCTAATCCCGCCCTAACCCCCACCCAAATCGCAGCCCTAATCCCGACCCTGTCCCCTGGCCTGACCCCAGGCGCAGCCCTAGACCCAATCCTGACCCCGCCCCCTGCCCCGCCCCGCGTTCTACGTAACCCTCAGTCCCTCTTGCCCCGCCCCCCCGGCCCAGCCAATGAGCGCCGCCGTGCCCAATTAGAGAGGAGAAGCCTCTCCCGTCTCCACCAATCACGCCCCTCTCCTTCTCCGCCCGCCCCGCCCACCCCCTCTCCCTAGCGTCTCTCTCCCTCTACCCCAATCGCCGCCTGGAAACTCCCGCTCCGTCCCGCCCCCTCCCTCTCCACCTCCATTCAACTCTCCCCTCCGCGATTGGCTGTCGCAGGCGGCGAGGAGGGGAGGAGCCGGGCACTTTCCCCGCCCCTCCTCCTATATAAGGTGTCGGGCGGGGCCGAGATCCTCACTCCCGCTTCCCGCCGCCGCTCCCTCAGCGCCTGCCGCTGCCATGGCGACCGCGCTCTGCCCGCTCCGCACCCTGGGCCGCGCCGCGCTGCGGCCCCGCGATCGCCGCCTCCACCTCAGCGCGCCCAGGTACGGCCCGATCCGGCCTTTTTAAATATATCTATGTGGTGGGGGAAGCGGCGATCGTCCCTTTCCTCCGCCCAATGCCGGCGTGAGGAGGGGGAGGCCCGGCCTGGCCCTCACCCCCGCCCCACCTTCTCCTTCGCCTCACCCGCCGAGCTGGGGTAGAGACCCGGCTCGTCGCTACCGGCACCGGGAATAACTGAGGCGGACCCCCAGCGGTCACCCCGAGCGGTGCAGGCTGATGAAATCCCGCTCCCGCCTTGCATGGTGTGTGTTGGGCTTCCCCCTCACTCCGGGGGGGGGGGGGGGGGGGGGCACCGGGTCTACCGGGCTCTCCCCGCACCCCCAGAGGTGCCTCTCGGGGCCCGGTCTCAGGCTGAACCCAGATTAAAACGGTGTGAGAGGGACCAGAGACCCCCCCCCCCCCCCGAAGCATCCTACCCCGAGCATCCCACCCGTGGCTCAGGCTGTGCACCCACAGACTTTCTCCTTCCACTTCTGCACCACCCTCCCGTGGATTTTTCTCCCGTGCACCGAAAGAGCCCTTCAGGGAGCTGCTGCTGCTTGGGTGCTTTGGTTTCACCCCCGTTCCCTACTCTAAACAGGGCTCTGAGCTCTTATTTTGGCTTTCCTGTAGCTCACAAGGGGGGCTGATGCTTCTCCCTGTCCCCTGGAACCCCAGGCTGGGCACCCAGACTTCAGGCTTACGTAAGGGGAAGATTCGGGTAGGTTCTTGGCATGAGGTGTCTCTGATCTAATGAGTTTTTCTTTCCCTAGCTTGCCAGGCACTTGTAATTTCCATAGATGTAAAACTCCTTTTACGTCTAAGCGGGCGTACAGTAGTTTAGCGCAGGTTTAGCTCTGAAGCTAAAATATAAGAATTAGAGGGCCAGTGGGCTGAGCTGGTCTGGAATGGGTTTTTGCTGGTTATTGTTAAATAAGTTTGACTGGGGTGATTAGTGTTAGGGATGAAGCAGCATTTAATTCCCAGTAAATGGGAGAAAACTACATATTTGAGTAGGTCAGGGATGCAGGTATGTGGCCGGAGCAGCTCTTGTGGGGGCTTTCCCCGGTGGCAGCTGTCCCCAGCGCTCCAGGATCAGGATTGTACCTAGAGAAGGTCAGAAAACAGCAGCGTTGGACTTAACGTGGGATCCTGGTAGGAGAAGGTCTGTACGCCAGGCAGCTGATGGATTTTTGAGGATAAACTGCAGCAGTTCGGCTCGCTCCCGTTGGATGGTACAGAGAGGGTTGGAAACTGCGCTCGGTGCTGTTGTGCTTTCTCCTGTGGGTCAGTCGTTTCCTGGATTCCTGTGGCATGTTGAGTAGCTTGTGGAGTTCTGATGTATATTGCTTCAGAAATGAGCTGGTCCTTGCGATTTGGGAAGGCAGCATAAATGACAGTAACACTGTGGGAGCATCTTTGCCAGCTCTGGCTCAGAGGAAGGAATAATGGGGCAAGTAAGGTGCTCGTCGTGAGGCAATGCTGTAGGGAAGTCTAGAACTGAAGCTTGTGAAGGTGTACCTTCTCCCAAAGGGATTAGTGAATGAGAATGATGTTCAAATAAGAGTTGTAGTGATAACCTGAAGAAAAACCAAATGTGAGCAGTGTTGTGACAGCCTGTTGTGAGTGGGGACTGGCAGCCGTGGCCTCCCAGCTAGCTGTAGGTCAAGCCAGCCTTTCTATGTACTGCAGGGTGTCCAGTTGCCTGGAATGTATTTGGCGGTGACCGGATATTCCTGTTACCAGTTTAGACCAGAAATGTACGTGCAAGGAGTTGTTTTGACCTGGTTCAAACGGGCAAATGTCCTTTCTATTCCAGCTAGACGTTGGAGTCTGTCAGAGGGTGTGAAACCATGTATCCCCAGCCCAGCTTTAACAGCCTGAAGGCACGACTGTAGCGGTAGCAGCACTTACTTGAGCAGGGGAAGGCATGAGACTGGCTTGCGCGAGGTGCGTGCTGTGCTAGATGGGCCAACGGTCTCGCTGAGGAATCTGTGGGGGATGAGGATCTCTGGGAACAGCACTCAGTACAGAAGCATGGCACGCTGTGCCTCCCGTGCTGCATCCAATGAGCTGGAGTTACTCAATAGACCTCTTTGGTGGTGGAAGCTCCACTTAAGTGGAGTGAGTTCTGCTTCATGTACGTCCTTTGTAGCAAAGCTGTCATGCCTTTGCAAGGAATGGGTGACTGGCTTTCAACAAATGGGAGCTAACAGTATCTTAGCTTGAAACATGCACCAGACAAATGATGCACACCTTGCAGAGAAGAATAGTGTGTAAGCTTTCTCAGGCTGCACAGATAAGTTGGTCCCTCTGGTAGTTTTGTTTGCTGATCCTGGCTTTGGGCAGCAAAGCTGTAAACTAAGACTGAACTATGCTGCTTAAGATGATTTGGTATAAAGGTGCAATAGGCTTGTAAAAGTAAGGCTCGAGAGAAAGAGCTTTTCCTGGTCTGTGTTGCACAGAGCCCTAATGACAAGTCCTAACAATGCTGACTGCTTTGGTAATGCTTTATCTGTTGCAGAAATGATGCTGTTGTGATTTCTGGAAGGAAGCTGGCCCGGCAGATCAGGCAGGAAGCCCGTCACGAGGTTGAGCAGTGGGTAGCAGCTGGAAACAAGAGACCTCACCTCAGCGTTGTTCTCGTCGGTGAAGATCCAGCGAGTCACTCCTATGTACTGAACAAAACCAAAGCGGCTGCTGATGTTGGTACGTCTTGCGCTCTGTTCCAAAAAAGTGGAGCAAGTGACTGTTTTATCTTGCTGTAGTTGGGCGTCCTTGCCGCTGGAGGCTGAGGGAAGCTTTTTGGGATCCATCCATCTGGCAGCTTTTCACCTCGGCTGCGTGGAAGTCCATGTTTGCCCCAGCATTTGCTATGACTCTTTTGGCTGCCTTCATTGTTGTACTAGGATGTAGTTAATAAACACAGTTCACGTGTGCATTGTGCTATTTGAGTCCCTTAGGGCAACATCAAGCTCTGTAGTTTGGATTTGCAGTCTTTCTAGGGTCATATAAAACACAGACAGGGTTCTGCTTTGCTGTCTTTCCTCAAGTGCTTGAGATGCAGTCATCATTCAGCAGCCTTGCTACCCTGTGACTGCTTCCAATCTTGCAAGCTGAGCTCCTGCTCAGTGTTCAGCCAAGCACGCTTCTGAAGAAAATGTGCTGAAAGGGGTTAGGGGCAATAAAGGGTTTAATTTCTCCTTGGGTTCTGTCCTGCCAAAGCCACCTTTGGAGCTGAGATTTCTAGGCTAACATCCCCTTCTTACTGTGTCAAGAGGGACCACAGGATGTGTGGTTGCATCTCCATCGTAGCACGCTTTGGTTAGGTTTCTCCAAGCCCTCTCTGCATTTGGAGGGTTTCTGCTTCCAAGTAGTCTTTCCCAGGTCGTTAGACTGACACTAATGGTCCTTAATCATAACTTGCAAGCCTTGTGAAGGTCTCTGGCCTGGAAGGTGCTCATTGTTACACAAAGCATACAATCCTTGGTGTGTGCTTGTCAGATTTAGTAGAGCAATGAACAGAGCAGCTTAAATCTGCATGGATTAAGAAAACTGCTCTTGCTCTTGTGCCCATGTGGCTCTCTAATGCGACGCTTTTAATGGCTGTGCAGGAATCAGCAGTGAAACCATCCTCAGGCCGGCTTCTATTACTGAAGAGGAGCTGCTGGATTTGATCAGCAAACTCAATAATGATGCCAATGTGGATGGCCTTTTAGTACAGCTTCCTTTACCTGGTGAGTAGCTAGATTTCCATCTGTTTCATTTTTACATAAAGCTTTTAAGGGTTTGTATGTGCCAGAAGGAGGAGTAGCACGGGGACTACCCAGTGACATGAGAGGTGGCACCCTGCCATGATGCAGCATAAAGAAGTTGATGCAGCTACTCGATCACACAGCTGCCTGCATGAGTGAAGTTGCTGGGGGTCACAGAAATCTATTCTTGTGGAGGGAGTATCAGCTTCCAGAGCCAGAAGCTTGAACTCTGTTGTGATGCTGAGGCTGCCTAAAAATACCCTCTCAGCATTAGCAACGCTGTAGTCCTGAAGCGCTTCCAGTTCCCTTCTGCTGGGAGCAGTTAGCCTTGAGCTTGCTGGAAGTCTTGAGTAGCTTCAAGCTTTTGAACTCTGAAGGGGCTGGTGCAGGAGGTCAGGGCTCTGGCTGACTGCAAAGAGCAGGCTTTTGGCTGATCCCTAGGGTTAAAGCTTTTTCTTCTCTTCCAGAACATATTGATGAGCGCAAGATTTGCAACGCTGTGACTCCAGACAAAGACGTTGATGGCTTTCATGTGATAAATGTGGGTCGCATGTGCCTTGACCAGTACTCCATGCTGCCGGCTACCCCGTGGGGGGTGTGGGAGATCATTAAGAGAACTGGTAAGCTGCTGCTGCTGCAGTATTTGGCTGCTGCCTGGCATAACTCCAGCTTGTGGTTGTTTTAAGACTCCATCTTGTCCTCTGCAGGCATCCCAACGCTGGGGAAAAATGTGGTGGTGGCCGGCAGGTCAAAGAATGTGGGCATGCCCATCGCCATGTTGCTGCATACGGATGGGAGGCACGAGCGCCCAGGAGGTAAGAGCTTGGTGGCCTTGGAGCCTGTGCACCAGGCAGCTATAGAAGGAAATCCTCTGCCCATCATGCTGGCCTCTAGGCTCCTAAACCAGTCCTAGGAGCACCTTAGGGACTCTGGCCCATCACATGGGCTGTGGTCAAGGCTGAGGAGTTAACTCTACACACTCAGTCTTGTAACATTTTGGAGCCTTCTTCAGTGAGTCCTCGTCCTCTTCCGTACCATATCCCTCCCTCTGACTCTGTAGGCTGTTCCCTGGGGTTTCTCATCAGGCTCTGATGTTCCTGATAAATATGCAGGTGGTCGAAGGGGAAGATTTAGAGAAGTGCCTGGGTTTGAGTAGTGTATATGAATTAAAAAGCTCCATGTAACCACTCTTGCAGGTGATGCCACAGTCACAATATCCCACCGTTACACTCCCAAGGAGCAGCTGAAGCAACACACTATCCGTGCTGATATTGTGGTAGCGGCAGCAGGTAAGACCCAACTCTAATAATAGTGCAGGCAAGGCGCACAGAGGGTGCCGCACTGCAGCTTGTGTGGTGTTTCTGATGGGAATCCTTGCTCGCAGGAGACAATCCTGTCAGTATTGAATGTCCTGGGGCCTCCCTATCTGAGGCAGCTCTGGCAGTGTAGGAGAGTCTGGCGCTCTCATGGCTGGCTGCAGCTGCTGTAGGCGAGGGCTAGGAAAGCAGCTGAAGGGCTGTTTGAGCCAGCCAGTTAATCCTGTGATTAAACCTAGGAGCCACATACTTGATCTTAGTAGCAGAGCTGTTTGTAGCTCTGCCTTTGAAATGTAAAATAACATCTGGCCGGAGGGGTTGGTATGCCAGCAAGCACCTGATCAGATCTAGGGAACAGCTACAGACAGGCTCTGTTATACATGCACACAGTTCTGTATTTATGTGAGGAGGAGGGAAAAAAAAATACCAAGATAGCATCTGCTTACCTAGAGACAGTCAAAATGCTGAGCGACAGCTGCAGTGCCATCTTCAGAGCACAAGGAATCACTCAGAGGTGTGCTCTTCTCCAGGCTGTACCCTTGGCATGGAGTTAGTTCATCAGCAGAGGAGTTGAGCTGATTTGGGGTGTCTGTTTGGCAGTGGAAGCTGGGTGTGAGCCTGTGGGGAGGGAGGAGAGAAAATGTGGGTTGGAAACTGGGTATAAAGAGACAAGGTGCTGGCAGGATTAGAAGTGGTGTTGAAGGTGTTGGTGCATGTAATGACGTCAGAAGTGCTGCTGGTAGGTAAGGCATGTGAATTGCCAAAGGTGGTCAGCAGACCAGGGGAAGGCTTACATGAAAGAGGTAACTAAGCAGAGGGTGGGAATGAGTTCCTCTGAGCCAGCAGTATCTGGCAGAACCAGACAAACACACTCCACCCTGAAAGGGCGGCTTAGCAGAAAGCTGCTGCTCCCCACCCCTCTCCCCCTGTCATCTGGGGGTTTTTACAGCCCCTGGGCAAAGCCAGTGCCTCTGCCAAGCTGGGTTGCGATGGTCTCGGATGCTGCTCCAGCTTGCTGACTTAGTGCAGGTGCAAAAAAGTTGCTGGAGCTGCGTGAACAAACACAGCCGCAGTCTTCAAATGCGAGCTATAAGGTTTCAACTTGGAGAGGATGCTTTGGTTCCAGCTGCTTTGCCAGACCTCTTTCTGGGGGTGGATTCCAGTTCTTTACACTCTGAGGTTGTAAGTAAACAGCTCAAATTCCTGATGGAGCTGAACGTTAAGGAGGTAGTGCTGGATTGTGCAACTCTGGGTAGATTTGCATTTTGTAGAATGGTAGAGTCCTTCAGGTTGGAAAAGACCCTTAAGATTGAGTCCAACTCTTTTCTGAGGCAGTAAGGCCCAGGTGGGTCAAGACATAACATGAAGATGGGGTGAAGGGGAGCAGGGGGTCTGTTTAGCACCACCATGAGCATTTGATTCTGTTTTCTTCTTGCAGGCATACCCAACCTGATCACAGCTGATATGATCAAAGAAGGAGCTGCAGTTATTGATGTGGGGATAACGAGAGTGCAGGATCCTGTCACTGCCAAGTCGAGGCTGGTTGGCGATGTGGATTTTGAAGGTATGGAAAGGCTCTGCATCTGGTTCCTTGAGAGTTAAACATCTAGGGAGCTGAGAAGGGGAGGAGAAAGTCCCGGTTCATGTGACTGAGCAGAGACAGGCCATGCTTCTGTTCTCTTGGTTGGTGCATTCAAAATTGTACCATATGCAAGGGTGCAGCGCTTCCTGTAAATATGCCATGGGAAAGCTGTATGCTGCAAGGCAGAGGAGACTCATCCTGAACCTAAGCAGTCAGGTTGCTTTGTCTCTCCTCCAATTCATCACTCATACTCCTGCTTTTAAATAAAAACATGCAGAACTTACCTTCTGGCTTGCTACTCACTGGCCTTGCTCACCACTTAGCTGCAATGGTGCCCAGACAGACTGTTGGTGATGAGCCCTGCACTTTTGGGTGAGAGACACTGGAACCTCCTCCTGGAAGAAAGAGAGAGGGGGAATGTTAGTACTTTATTGTGGCTGCCCTCAAGGGCACGTGTGAAGCCCACATCTAGTCTTGGACTTGACACTTCTGTGCTAGAAATCCAGCTATTAGACCTTGCTTTTTGCTTTTCCCCTACCTTGGGCTTTGCAGTTAAGCCAGGGCAGGGATGGACAGACTATGGTGTGCGCTCCCCTGCCCTGGATTACAGGGGGGAAAAAGTCCACCTTGAGAAACAGCTATTCCTTAGCTAGTAATCTTGAAGGAATTTGAACAATGTTAGACTGGTTACAGCTTTGTACTGGCCAGCCAGCTTGGTAAGTGTTGCTGCCTTTGACTTGTATGTGAAGCTCTAGCTTTCCTTCCTGCAGGGGTGAAGAAGAAAGCCAGCTACATCACTCCGGTCCCTGGGGGAGTTGGGCCCATGACGGTTGCCATGCTGATGAAGAACACCATCATTGCTGCCAAGAAGCTGTTGAAACCCAAAGAGCTGAAAGCATTAACTGCTTAATGTGGTATTCTCTTTAGCACTGAAAACAACATTCCAAACTGACTCCCAAACAGGCCGATAGAAAATGCAATATTTTTATTTATTGTATTGGAAGTGGAATTTCCTATTCTGAGGTCATAGATATTTACTGGAAGCTGAAGCATATGCACATTAGTCGTACTAAGGTGTAAGCATCTACGCTTCTGGCCTACTCATGCTAGCAAAGCTGCTTTATGTTTAAGCTAGCTCTTCTAGGAAGCCTGCCCTGCTCTTGCAGGGACTAGGTGACAGTCGGGATCCTCGGCGTGCAGCTCCCCCGGGAGCTCGGTGTGGCGTTAGCAATCCCGTGGGAGGTAGAGCACTGCTCCACAGTGCAAAAGCAATGATCTTCATGGTTCTGTTCTCACAAATGCTCAGTCTGCCCAGACTGCTCACGTTTGACTTATGCTGAAGTCTTTATTCAACGCTGGATGTTTAGTTAGAGTTACGCTCTTCTGTAGAAGAAGTTACTTGAAAAGAAAAAGAAAAAGCCATATGTCTGTTCGCAGCCTGTGCGGGGCCCTGGGCAGTGGCAGATTTGTTGTAACATGTTCTTCTAGGGTGCAGCTAAACTGGTTTTTTTGCTATTTGGATGGTAACTTTTTTAAAAGCCTTTTTTTCTAACCAAAGAACAATGGGGTGGGGACTGTTGGTGCCTACATTGGGCACACAGGAGGTTTCCTGGACTGTATTGTAAAACGTGCAAGTACTTAGTGAATAATGCAGGCTAACTCTAAATAAAGTATGAGAAGACAAAAAAAATGCTACTTGTGTCCTAGAATTATTACTATGCAAGTTTTTTCACTTCTCCCAGAAAAGGAAAGCAGCCTCCAGCAATAATTTATTATAGCGCTTGTGATGCAAGCTGCCTTTTGTCACTGCGGAGCAGGGTTAGGTCTGGCTTTCTCCCCAAGTTTAACTAAGACACAACTGCTACATGCATCACCAACTCAGCTTAGAAGTAAGCAGGTCTGTTTGCTTTCATGCCTGAACAAAACCCGTTCAGCTTCCTGACTCCGTTTCCTAACTGCATTGACATGACAGTACAAACTTAGTTCTCTAACAAGTTTGTTTTGCAAGCTCTAATTATCCATTGAACATTAACCTTACCTGGGGTCACGATGCCTTGGGCAGGATGGAAAAACTTACATGCAGCATTGTTTGTGGGCAGCGAGGTATGTGTCTTGGACTCCTTCCTCTTCGTGTATTCCCTGGAAAGACTGATCCCACCTTTCTGGGAGCAGGAAAGGTTTGTTGTGATGCTGAAGGGCTGTTGCTGGAGGCACCTGGTGACTTGGCACTAACCCCACATTCATGGTTCTCTCCTAGAGGGGAGGGGGCTTATAAAAACGCTAACTGTGTGGGAAGGAAAGCTGAGGTTCAAGGACTCTGCACCAAAAACACACTAAGAGCTGAGACTCATTGAAATGAGGTTTATTGGGTTGTATCACTGATAAATACAAAATGGCTAAAGTGGTACTGTAATGGAGGTGGCAAATCTGAGACGCTCCACTGTTTTCATATACAAAAAGTAGAAACCACGTGTGAACCTTGCAAAAAGGACAAATTTAGTCAAAACAAGCTGGATGCTAGAGTGGCTCTTCAGCTCTATGAAACATCTACCAGAGTCCACAAAGCCTTTCTGGGGGCATGGGGTAGTAGAGCTGATGTACTGGCTAAAGCAAATGAACCCGTTTGATTAAAATCGTAAGCCTACCTGTACCGCGCTTCAGCTACCACACAGGAGATTGGTACAAAATGCTACAAAATAGACACAATGCGTTCAAATTGAAATAGTTCTTAATGTTAACGTCAAGCTACATGGCTCTCGCTTAAGTGGTGATGGGTGTAATAATACTGTGTTATTTATCTCACCACGTTTCCCCAAGGAGGTGTACTTAAACCAGAAAAAATTGCTATAAATAGGAAATCGCCTTCAAGTCTTTGTTGGACTTAGCTATTTACAGAGAACTGGGATCTGTCCCACACAAAGGTTCAGACCAGTTGCAATATTTAACTGATGTCCCAGAGACCCCTGTACGGCTGGTATAAATATCAGGTAGGCTGTTTCGGCTTGGGGGGAAGGGTTGGGGCTCTGTGAGGTTTGAAACAGAGAAAAAATAAAGAACGCATCTAGCAAAAATGAGTAAAAGCAACAGATTTGAGAGGATTGCTTCAGACCAGTGTTTCTAAACCACAGCTGGGTGTAGCCCATGGAAGGAAAAAAAAAAAACCAAACCTTTAAAAGCCTCATCACTGCCCTGGCGCTGCTGGAAAAAAGAGGTGGTGAGAGCCGGGCAGAGCCAAACTGAGCTCAGTGCCCACGCTGACTCCTAACCTGCTCCCTTCCCTTCCTTTCCCAGAGACCCCAAAGGCAGCGACGGGTGGGAAGAGCCCTTTGCGGAGCCGAAATGCCGACCGGAGACCAAGCGGGGAGCTGCTGGATGCGAGCCTGAAAGCACAGGTGGGTACATGGCGGGGGACACGCTTGCTCTCCCCTCCCAGTTACGAGCCGCTTGCTGTTAAACACTGTGCGAATAACCAGGACTGAGGAGCTAAAGTGGGCGCAAAGCCCCTCGCGCAGGGGCCGGGCAGGCAGAGCAGGGTCCTCCAGCGAGAGAACGGCTCGGGCACGTCTCGCTCCCGTCCGGAGGAAGAGATACGGCTGTTACTGGGGCCAGGGGTGGCCCTGGGAAAACTGCGGGTGAGGACATGGGGATGGGAGACCAAACGGCTTCGCTGCAGCAACCGATCCCGTTTTCCAGCAGAAATCGTGCCCCGCTGCCTGCAGAAACCATTCCTCATTCCCTGCGGAAACCGAAGCCCCGTTCCCTGCTCCGCTCTCCCACCGTGGCCCGCCTGCTGTTACCCTCAAGCAGCAGCAACCTTAAACCTGATCCGCTTTTCCTCCTTCCTGGGGCACAGCTCCGGGCCACCGGCTCCTTTACAGCCCTGCCGTACCTCCTCGTACCCTCCCACACATCCAGCCCGGGGTGGGCAGAGCCGGGGTCCCTCCACGGCCGGCGGGTCCCTCCGGCATCCCCACCACCACGCCTGGGATGCTGTGCCTCAAGAAGGGACTCCCCGGCGCCGCGGGCTTGGACCGGCGTCCTCCTGCCGACACAAAGCCCGACGCGCCGACCCCTTCACGAAACGAGACTCCCCCAGAGCCGCGTTGCGATTTCAGGGATTGGGGAGCAGGGATGCACGCTCCCCTTTCCTTCTCAGCCATGCAAACCTCCTCCTCACCCCAAAAATCCCCCTTGAAAACATCACCCCGGCACAGTCCCCTTCCCCGTCAGCCCTATCTGCATCCCGGCTGCTCCCACAGCCCCAATCACTCTCAGCTTCTCCAGCCCAGCAACGGCTCCAGGGCGAGCGGAGGCCAAAATCGCCAATTCCACCTTTTCAGCCCCGTTTCGCCACCAGCGGCGACGCCTTCGCCTGGCAGAAAGGGAGAAAATTCAACAACGCGTTTAACTCTTGATGCTAAAAACTACCGGAGCGACGGACCCCTGGGTCCACCGGTCTCCTCCTCCTCACATAGAAAAATAAGCCCAATTTGCTTTATATATATATATGAATATATAAATATCTATATATATATATAAATCGCAGAGGAAGCGCTGCGCGGGACTATAGCGTAGTCTCACTGCCCATGTCCCGAGGTGGTTTTTCAGTGTCGGTATCCTCGTAGTCCGACTCCATCTCTATCTTCACCTGGGGCACGGCGCAGATGGGGTTTCGGGAGTAGTTAAATGCAGGAGACGACGGGCACGAAATCTTCAGGTGAAGCGTAATACTGAGGAGGAGACAGGGAACTGAACATCCAGGCACGGGTACCTGCATCACAAAACCACCCCAGCACCCCCAGCAAAGGGCTCCGGATGATGCTACCACCAGTAAAAATTCATTAAAATATGATATTTTGCCTTTAATATGTACGATCTGCAGAATTCACAGCTGCAGGTGGAGAATAATCCCAAGCTTTCAGGATTCAGATGTACATCCCAGTCCTAAAAATCCCTGTGGCTGTTACCCAGCGGCATTTTGATTGCTCTAAACTCTCTCGTGCCAGGCTCGGGATGCGCCGTCCCACGCAGCCCCGCTCCCAGCAACCCGATAGCTGGGGCCAGCAAACGAAAGCACCCAAACTACAGAGGGATGTGGCAAAAATGCATTCAGATATTTCAGAAATGTCCGAGGATGATGGCAACAGGCTCGAACAAGTGAGCCGGGAGCATCGGTCGGTGACCCTGAAAATGTCTCCCATGGCGGGTGCTGGTCCCTCAGGGATGGGGGAGCGGGTGGGGGAGCCCATTTGGGGCTGTTTACCTGCGATCCAGGTCTGAACCGTTCGGGGAGGAATCAGAACGCAAAGCTCCAGGTGGAGGACCTCTTTCCTGGGGGGACACGGAGATGAAACACTTCCCGGGTGAGGAAGGAGCCCCCCCCCCCCCCCACCTGCCACCAGATCCAGCATCCTTTGGACAGTGGGAGAAGGAGAAAATCTCCAAGAAATGCTGATTTGTGGGGTGATTAGAGAACGAGAAAAGCCCCACCAGCCCCTGCTAGCAGCAGCTTGAGGACAGAGTCAATGAATTATCGCGTTAAAACTTGCTGGCATCATGATGCAACCTGGTGCTGAGCTGGAACAAACACCCAGATTTATTCTGAATTTTTTTGGTCATGGCTGGCTTTGCACCAGCTCACGTATGATGTTTCAGGCAGAAGGTTCAGCCAAACTGAACACATCTGCTCTTTCACAGCTGGGATAATGCCGCCGCAAGCTCTGCATCCCCTGCTTTTGGGGGCTCAAAACCTCCCCACATTATATATATATATATATATATATATATATATGTTTTATAAATCCCCATCAGCATCGGCTCAGGGGGGAGACCCAGGAGAGTCCTGGCTTCCCAGTCACCTGGAACACAAAATTATTAGCAGCACCAAGCCTGCTGCATCCTCTCAAACCTGCTTTCAATCCCGTTTCGGCGGGACGGATCCAGGCTGCGTCTTTTAGCGGGGTTAGTGCCATCAGTGGCCGAGCGGATCCCATTGCAGGGGGTGGTTAGGAAGCGGTAGGGAATGCGAGAGAGGGTCCTGAGCTCTTTACTTACGGCTGAGGCAATGGGACCCCCCGTTTTGGGGCTGCGATGGCAGGGGTTCCATGGGAATCTTAATGACTGAGGAAGGTGGGAACTGGGGAAGAAAGCAGGGAAATTCGGTGAAGGCAGCACCTGGGTGGGCTCCAAGCCCACCTGGAGCACCCAAAGAGACCCAAAACCTCCAGAGGTGGGTGCATGAGGAGGAAGAGGAGGCTTTGCCTTCCTCTTCCCAAATAAACACTCAGCCCTTCTGCCCATGGAAGGGTCTGCAGCAGGGGGTTGCATGGACTAATGATGCTTTGCCATCGTATGATGGGTGCTGTACCCTCAGCCATGGGATTTTGGCTCTTCTCCCTAATGATTTCTTTTTTTCCATGATTTTCCAGCTGTCAGGGCAGTTTGAGCATCCCCTGGAGCCTCCGGCCAGCCCCTAAAGCATCACTTAAAGCCCCTCAATCAGCTGTTCCTATATATGCAGTGAAACACCACCATGAATCAAAGATCTTCATCCCAAACCCACCGACCTGGAGGTTTCGGTGGGACCTTTCCCACCCTGGCTGGTCCGGGATGCACTCGCCGTCCATGGGAGCACCCCACCCACCCTGCACCCACCTCCTCATCGCTGCTGCTATCTCCTTTGTTGCCTTTTTTCTTCTTCTTCTTGTCATCCTCCTTCTTCTTCTCCTTCTCGGGGATGATGTTGTCAATCCAGGCCAGGTCGTGTTGGGAGAAGACAAAATCCAGCAGCCGCCTCACCAGGATCAGGGCTAAAATCTAAGAGGGGAGAGATGCAAGAACAGGATCTGCAAGAGATCTCTCATCCCAAGACCTGGGGACCACCACGGGACCAAGCCCTGCTCGCCAAAATTTCCTTAAATCTCAAAAAAATCTTCTAAATGAGAGCAGCCCAGGGGATGGCCTTACCATGACGGGGAAGATGATGGCGGCCACGGTGGATTTGAGGATCCAGAGGATGGCCAGGCAGACGATCTGCACCAGTGTGAAGAGGTGGATGCGACGCAACGGCACGTGCCGGAGGAAGACGTAGTCGGGTTGGTGCTTGGCTGGCATGAGGAAGAGCTTGCAGCGGTCCCAAAACTGCGGTGGGATGAAGGCCAGCATTAGCCCTTGGCCCCATTCCCCAGGCTCCCAGGTTGCCCAGATAAACCCTCTTTAATCCCCAAAATGGGGAATCTAGGGCTTTTCGACGTTTCTCGAAGGGTTTTGGATGTCTGCTGTCCCATGCAGCTGGAAATACTGGATGCATGCAGATTTTCGGGTCAAAATCCCCCTTTTTGCTTCGGTGTAGGATCCCTTCATGGCCATTAAGGAGAAAGAGGAGGAGGAGCACTTACCTGGATGCCGTTCAGCGACGCAACGCCCATGTACAGAAAGACGCCGTAAAGCACTGGCATAGGGATGTACTGGGGACATGGAAAAAACACGGCGCTTACCCCAAGGAAGGTGGCAGCTCATTCCCGAGGATGGGGACCAATGCTGGGGGCTATGGGGGGGGGGGGGAATCCAGCTTTTTCTTCCCAGGTCCCCAAACATCTGCAGGGAGGGAATGGGGATGAGGGAACAGGGATGTTTTACCTTCAGGATAGGGGCCAGGAAGACAGAAATCCCCGTCAACACAAAGACGATGATGCCAGTCACTCTCTGCTCCCTGGAACGGCGAGAGAAGCGGGATGAGGCCGTGCTGGCTGGACCCGCTGCTGTGTCTGGATTATCCCCCCACCCCAAGGAAGAGCACGGCCAAGCCTTCCTCACCTGACACCCAGGAACTGGGGCTGCTCCCCCGGGGCGCTGGTCTCTGTCTCCATCTTCAAGCTGTCGATGTGGGCGATGGAGATGACGGTGGCTGCCACGTACCAGGGCAGCCCCATGAAGGAGCAGACGGCCATGAGGATGCCCACCCAGAACAGGTCCAGGTGGTAACCTGCTGCTTTCTGCAACACAGCACCCAGGAGGGTCAGGGTGGGCAACACGACTCGTGAAGTTGTTCCTATATTCACCCCAGAGCCCAGCAAAGTGGGGTTTCCCCCCCAGTGCACCTCCTGAAACATCCCGCATCGCCACGGTGCACCCTGCATCACCCTGAAGCACCCTGTGTCACCCTGATGCACCCCACATCGCTATGGTGCACCCTGCATCGCCCTGATGCACCCCACGTCACCACAGTGCACCCTGCATCACCCTGGTACACCCATCATTGCTGTGGTGCACCCCACATTGCACTGATGTACCCCACATTGCCATAGTGCACCTTGCATCACCATGGTGCACCCCGCATCACCCTGAAGCACCCTGTATCACGGCACAGCACCCTGCATCATCCTGATGCACCCTGCATTGCCACGCTGCACCCTGCATCACCCCACACCATCCTGAAGCACCCCGCATCACCCTGATGCACCCCACTTTACCATGGTGCACCCTGCATCCCCCACAGTGCACCCGGCATCACCCATCATTGCTGCAGTGCACCCCACATTGCGCTGATGCACCCCACATCCCCCTGAAGCACACTGCATTGCTCTCGTACGCACTGCATCGCCCTGATGCACCCCACATTGCCACGCTGCACCCTGCATCCCCATGTAGTGCACCCCGCACTGCTGCAGCGCACCCCACATCACCATGCTACCTACAGCATTGGGTGAATTTCACACCCCGGAGGCTTTGTCACCCCAAAAATACAGCTTGGAAAGGAAAGGGCAAGCCCTTGCTTTGCACAGCATGCCAAGCCGGGGCAAAGCCCCAAAAGCGGGTGCTCGCAGGAATGCAGGCGGTACCCGATGCGATGCTGTGCCCCCGAGCACGGGACGAGTCCCCGCTCACCCGCAGCTTGTGCTCCTTCCTGTTGACGATGACGGCTGTGATCTGCTGGTCCATGAAGATGAGGATGGTGACAAGGAGGGCGGGCAGGGCGCTCGCCAGGTAAACCCACCACGGGTTCTTCCCGAAGGGAAACACGAACCACCCTCGGTCCACGCGGGTGGGCTGAGCAAGAAGAGAGGAGGTTTGAACACCACGGCCGAGCCCGGGCATGGGTCAGAGAGGGGGAAAAACCCAAGCGCTGACGTTTCGGGAAGCCCCACATCACCCCCGAACCTCTGAGCATCATCCCATCCCGTATCCATCCCTGAATGCCACCACCGCACATCGGTACCCGAATCACCCCCAGCATCCACGTGCCTCAACCCCCAGATTTTCCCAGATGCTCATCAGGAGTCCCCACATCACCAACAGCGATACCCTGGATGGGGGGAAGAGAAATTTTTGGCAACGCTTCCGGAAAGGGATTTTATTGCTTTTTTTTTACCTTAAAATCAGTAGGCACTTGGAGCTTTGGGGTGTTGAGTCCAAAAAGCACATCCAGCCCCACAAACATTAGTATGGACATAAAGATAGAGAAATCGCTAATAAGTTTACGCAGCTGCCAGGAGTGAGAGAAAGAGAAGAGGGGGGAAAAAAACAACAAAAAAAGGAAGGAAGAAAAGTCATAGCATTAGAATATTCCCCCAGAAAAGACAAAGTAGCTTATAAGAAGGTGCCCGGACACCGCAGGAGCCGCGATTTTCCCCGAAAACCGGAGAGGAGCTGGAAAGAGAGCATGGGCGGAGAGGTGAGGGGTCCCCGCCGGTGTGGCCGAACCTTGATGATACTGGGGATATGGAGCTTAGGGGTGTCCAGTCCGAAACAGGCATCCACTCCGCAGAAGAGCAGGATGGAGAAGACATTGGAAAAATCAGCAATGAAAGCCCTGACCTAGAGGCAAGATGGGGAAATGGGGGTGGAAAGGGTAATTAATGGGATGGAGAGGTTAATTAATGGGATGGAGAGGTTTGCCTCTGCTTCAGCATCCTTCCCTGGGCTTTCGAGCTCCGCTCACCCACAAATAACCCGGGTATAACCCACAAAATGCAAATTTTTTCCCCTTTGCATCGCAAGGGGTTGGGTTATTCAGCATGCAAGAGCCAAATCAGCGGCTAAAAGCTCGAGGATGATTCCCCTAATTGCTACCGATGTCTCCTAGAAATATAGATTTATTTTTCTGGAGCATTTTGCATCTAGCAAGAGACCAACAGCTCCCATTTTTCCTACCTTTTGGAAAAGAGAAGGGCAAAACCCGGCACTTTCCTTACCTTGGTGGGGAAATAGCGGCTGAATTTGAATTTTTTCAGGGTCAAGGTCATGGAGTAGGTCCCAAAGAAGAGGATGAAGGACATAAGGGCCAGGTCGGGCACGAATTTACAGGACTTCCCCACTAAGCTGCCACCGTATTTGAGACATTCCTTCTTACTCAGCTGAGTCCAGTCCAGAGCTGTTAGGTTAATAGCATTGTACTGGGGAGAAACCCCCCCCCCCCCCAAAGCAAAATTAGCATTTTATGCACTTGTAGCAGGCAAGGAAACGGGTATTTCCCAGCCAAATAAAGCAAAATCAGCATTTTTAGCAACTGCAGCATGCAAGGGAAGGGGTATTTCCTGGCCAAAACCCCCAGATTAGTATTTTAAGTAATTGCAGCATGCAAGGAAAGGGCTATTTCCCAGGGCTGCTGCCACCGGGAGCCCCATAACCACAGGAAAACCCCGGAGCTGCTATTAATTTGGGGAAAAAAGTGAGGATTTGGTGCTGCCGAGCCCAACTGTGAACCCAAATCAAGGCAAATCCCACGTTTCCCTCATTCTGAGCTGGTGCGTGTTGCTCCCCGGATGTAGAAGTCCCTGGGATTTGCCCGCCCTCATCCCAAATTTCCCGTCGGGATGAGCAAACCCGCTTACCAGAGAAACGTTAGTGGTGTTTGGTGCCATTGGAGCTGAAGCATCAAACAAGGTCGCGTTGGCTGCGGGAAAGGAGTTTGTTATTGAGGTTTTTGGCTAATACCGAGGTTTCGGTATTAAAAGCAGCCGGGCTTCGCCCAGAGCGGCATGGCTCAGCCCGGCTGGCATAAAAGCAAACGCAGGGGGTCGAGCACGTCCTCCGAGAGCCGCGCGGGGATCGGCATCCCGAGGGCGGACTGGGATTTGGGGAGAAAACCCCCAATTTCTAACCCCGCAGCGACTTCTCCCTGATTAATCCCATGCGCCAGCGGAGAACACGGCTTCTCCTTTGGCAGCTTCTCCCTCCAGGGCTGGCGAGTGCCGGGGGAGGGGAGGAAGTATTTCTAGGAGCTTCCCAGCTCCTAAAATTTTCAGGAGCTTCCTGGGGAAGCCGCCGGCAGCAGGGTCGAGCATCCCAACACCCGCGTCTTAAAACGAGGAGGGTAGAAGACTGAAAAAGTAGCCTGTTATTTTTGGAGAGGTGGCACCCAATCATGCCCAATTTGTATTTTTTATTTGTTTTTTTTTTATTTTTTAAAATATTTTAGGGGTGTTTTGGTGTCTCACTGCAAAAAAATCCATCCTTTCTAGCCCCGGCACCTTCTCTTCCAGTGCAAAAAGTGGCTCCGCTCGGCTCTTCGGGTGACGCAGCTCCGTGGCTTCAGGAGCACCCATGTTCTTTATGGGTGCCCCTAAGCGTGATCTGGGACTGCTCTGCCCCCCCTCTTCCCTCCGGTCCATCCTCTTCCTGCACCAAGTGGGAATTTCGGCTGCCCCGACCTGCCGCCTCCATCCCCGGCGCCGAGAATTAATGAAGGAGAAGCGATTGCTGGGTTAGAAGAAGAGAACCCGGGGCTGCCGAAACCGGGCTCCAGGAAATGGCGCTGGCAAACCCAGCGTTAAAAACATTTTTTTTTTTTTTTTCTCCTCATAACCTTTTATTTTTCCAGAAACCAGCCTTATTTGTGATTTCTATAACTTAAAGGGTAGCATACCACTGGTGGTATTTTACAAGAGGACACCTAAGGGCTCTACATAAACCCTTTTAGCAGAGCAGAGACAAAAGTAAAATACATGGAAAAAAATAACAACAAAACCCCCACATGGGGGAAGAGTATCAAATATTAAAATAGTTTTAATATTTAGAAGGTGATACTCACTTGAGATTGAAATCAGCCCAAATTGATGTGTGCAGCAGAGACAAATATGGTACAAATCAGTTATAATAATCAAAAATCAGAACGAATTAAAAAAAAAAGATTTAAAAAAAAGGATGTAGGGGGGAATAAACATAATTTCTCAATATCTAGAGGAATGGAAAATCCAATGCGGACACCGCTGCCTTGGGTGCCCGGGGCAGTGAGGGCAAGGAATGGGGCTGGGTTGCAAAGAGGTTTAAGGTTTTTGGGGTGCAAATGCCTCTCGGCTGCCCGGGGTTTGCTTGGGATGGGGGCTTGGAAAAGGGGGAGACCTCCCTGGAGGCTAAAGGCTTCGTCTTCCTCCTGCATTAAGCCACGGCGGTGGGTGCTGCCGGGCAGATGCCGGCACACACAGGTGGATGGAGGTGGTCACGGTCCCGTTCGGGATATTTCAGCCCCCGGGGATTGCATTGGGCACTGGGCTTCGCTTTCCTGCAGGTCAAATTTGGGAGGGTTTTGGTTTGGAAAGGATTGTGTCGACTCCAGGTGTCCCCCACTGCTTGCGGGGCTTTCAAAATCCAATGGGAACCGGTCACTCAGTGTGTGGTTGATAAACAGAAATTGAGGAAAAAACAAAATTAAAGCAAAAAAATGTTTTTTCCATCGTGGTAGGTAAGAACTCTTCTTGCAATGACAGATATATTGAGAACACATTGTGTGGCAGATCTTAGATGCTTTTATTTCTGGGGAGAGCTTCACCATCACACCTCTCTTCCTCCTCTGTCTGCAGCTGATACTCCCCAAAATTCTTAGCATTTAGACTTTTTAAGTAAATTCAGCTCGTCTGAGAGCAGGCAGTGGCTGCAATTAGCCCAAAGCGAAGATCTCCGCTCCCTTCCAGGTGGCCGTGGGAGCATCTGAGCTGCACGATTCGGACCAGGGATCATCCAGTATGTCTATCCAAGAGCAAAACCAGTGGAGCCGTCAAAAGACCATCTGCTCAGAGCCCGACGGCCTCTCCTTTTTGAAAAGGAGTTAGAAAGAGGAGAAAAAACAGTCCAAGGAGGTTTCCACACCCAGCTGGGACATCCTGGGGCGTCCCAGACACTAGGGAGGACAAAACCCCTCCAGCATATTTTCTGGAGAATAAGTTTCCATTCGCAGCAGGCTGGTATTAATGATCTAAAATGTCTTTTTTTTTTTTTTTCCATATTTCCTTTTTATCCATCCAGGTGTGGCTGCTCCAGGCTGAGGCCCCAGCTCTCTGGCACCGTTCACCATGTCCTGGCAAGCACTGACGTGTTCATCCATGGGGGACAAGGCTTTTCTTCCATCTTGCCCAAAAACACCTTCAGAGGAGGAGGACGAGGTCCCTCCACCCCACACTGACAGGGTAGCTGCCTCCTTCCATGTCCTCAGCCAACGATCCAGCGGCATTTATCCACAGCGGGACCCCCCCCCCCCCTTCATCTTCCCCATCTGGCACCGAAAAAGATGTGTACTCACCTGGGTCAGGAGCAATGCACTCGCACTTGTACATGGTCACGTAGTCGGGCTTGAAGTCCGAATTGATGGGATAGTACTTAAAGGCTCCGATCATCTTCTTGATGGCGTCGTAGATGAAGATGAAGCTGATGAGGGTGGAGAAGCCTTCTTCTGTGAAGCGGGTGATGTACTTTATAATGAAGCTGGCGTCAGTGGCCACCAGGATAAGGCACTGTAGGGCAGAGTGCAAGCCAATCCAGAGGCGAAACTCCATGTAGTCGATGCCGTTGCCTCTGAAAGCGGGGACAAGGCGAGAGCAGCCCCCTGAATGCACGCCATGGGCTGGAGGACAGCTCCCATCCCAGTATGGATGGGTCCCAGTTCCCCCCAGCATTGCCCAGCACCTACTTGCTGAAGTCAAAGAGCAGCTTCTCGAAGATGAGGATGGGGCCGGTGCTGCTGAGGATGATGAGCGGCTGCCCAGCGAAGAGGCAAAACATGGATCCTGCCATCGCCGTGCCGAGGAAGCTCTCCATGACGCCCTGAGGATGGATCAAATCCAGCGTTATGGTGATGCTGTACCACGTTACATCCCCATGGATACCCCTGATGGAGACGGGAATTAAGGACTTCTGCTTGGACCCATATAGGATTGTTGGGACCGTGTCCCCTTGCTCCTGGCATTGCCATTGAGATGGGTTTTCCCATCCTGCAGGTATTTCAGGACTCCCAGTCCCACTTGGCAATGAATTTCCATCCCCAGCATTAAAGCTTGGCATGGCACAAGGAGAGTAAAACCCATCCCAACCCGTCCCATCCCACCCTGTCCCATCCCATCCCTACTTGCTGTCCCCAAGCCAACGTGACCCCCTCTCCTTGGACTCAACCTGGTAGTTGTCTGTAGCATCCCCAAGCAAGCCCCCAAACGTGATGGCATTGGTGATGCAGCCCAGGTAGATGAACAAGATAGCAGAGATGGACTGGATATGAAAGCCTTCATAGAAGTCGCTCGGGAACCAGGGCAGCTTCCTCTTGATATCCAAATAGAGGCCACCGCAAAACCTGGAGAGACACCACCAAGGACCAGATGCACGTGCCTTCCACCAAAATAGATACGGTGCTGCGCAAAAGCCTGCGCCCAAAAGGATTTCACCCCTCCGTGCCCCAGGAGACCACGGGGTGAGCCAGCAGGAGATGTTGATGGGTGCTGGGGTGCTGCTCACCTGCCGGTCCACGCGAGCTCTTCCCCGATTTCATGAACTTCAGGCATCTCCCCATCGTCGCTGCCTCCTCCGCCACCCCCGGCGCCCGCCCCACCAGCCGTGCCGTTCATCTGCCCCACTTCGTTCAGTGAGAAAACTGATTTCCTGTGGGAGAGAGCCATCGGCATCGGCCACGGCACCTGCCCTACCAAGCCGGTCCTGATGCAGGGACCATGAGCAAGGCCATGGTGTAGCTCTCCATCTGCACTAGAGCTTGGGTTTTGGGGTGAATTTGGAAAGATCAAGAGCTGGATTCGCTCAACCTAGGTGGTTAACGAAGATTTTTGCAGTGGAAACGGCTTTGAGCTGATCTGGGGGCAAAATCTGCTGAAAAAGCAGCATTTCTGGAAAATTTGCACAGATTCTTTCTAGGGATGAAGGGAAGCAAAGCTGCTCTCCTCCTCCAGTATCTCCAAAACAGGAGAGATGGGGATGGCCACAGGGCTGGGGCCGGCCCCACGCCTCCCACCTACCTCTTCTCAGCTGAGGGCACTTTTTTGGGTGGCTCAATCCTAATGTTGGGGTCCCACTCGCCGGGCGGCAGGACGATGACTTCATCCAGAAACTCATCTATGCCGGCGATCAGGTCTTCTCTATCCCGGGCTTTGTAGGCAACGTCGCTGAAGAGCTGGGGGTCAAGAGAGGAGAGGTGTCAGCCCAGGAACAGCGTCCAGCACGCACACATCCCGTGTCTTTATAAGATCTTAAAGCTCATTCGTTTGGGCAATAGGATGAAAATTGCTTTTTTTTCTTGGCTCTGAGCAAGGGGGTTCCTAGCGAGGGCCGGGTGTTGCATCTACTCACATCATCCACCATGAGGGTTGCGATGGCTCTGCCGATCTCATTGTAAGATTTGGCTTTTCCCGCGGGACCAAGGAGAATAAAGAGGAACCTGGGAAGGGAAAGGCACAGAGTTGGCAACCTTAAACCACTGGCACCCGCGTTGTGAGACCACTCGTGCTTCGGACCTGAAGGAACTGCGCTCACCTGGTGGGGACGGGCACCTCCGTCACCCCTCCCAGCATCGTCGCCTGGAGGAGCCGCACGAAAGCCACAAAGGGCTTCTCCAGGAACTCCACTTCTCCCACCAGCACGTTGGAGGCCTCTGCATCCTTTGGGATCTTCTTGATGAACTTGTTCTTCAGCTGTTGGAAAGACAAGGGTGGGAAAGGGAGCAATTGCCAAAATTTGGCTTTTCCCCCTCTTTTCCACACCCTGAACGCAAAAGCTGAAGCCGCAGGCTCAAACCTCTTGATCTGTGATGGTCGCAGGACTCCCAGAGGTGGGGATTCAAGAGCCGTATCCAAGAATAAACCAGCAAGAATTCATAAAGCTGAATTTCTTCATTATTCACAACCATCACTAAGACCGAGATTAACTCGAAATCACACTCTTGGTGCTCCGTAACACAGTGAGCAACCGGGTGGTTTGCAAAAGGTGCTTTGCAGCATTGGGGTCTACGTCAGGAAAACCCTGTGCAATCCCCCTGCAGAAAATCTGAGCCAAAAAATACGGATCCTGGAGCAAGCCAGCATGCATTTTTACAAGTCTGTTTCCAGCCCCAGGCTCCCCCAAGACCCTATATAATGCAGAAACACCGCTTGGAACTGTGCACGGGGGATGTTTTTGTAGCTTATTTTCCCCCAATCTCATCCTTGGAGCAGGAACAAATAATGGAAGTAGGAAACCTCGTTCATGGATTTGTTCCCCGGGTCTCTTCTCCCCTGCAGCTCTTTCATTACTAGTCTAAAAGGGTTCAATACCAACCCAGGCAGGGTGTTATTATAATCTATATGCCAGCATGAGGGGAGGCATGTGAGCTGGGCAGCAAGCTCTCCCCTTTCTAATCTTTTAAACCCAAATGGAAAAAAAAATAATAATAATAAAGCAACTCCTCCAATGCAGCTTGGAATAAGCAAGAGCAGGAGTTAACAGTGACCACTAAGCTTCATGTAACACTTAAAAAGTCCCTTTGTAGTGGGCCTAATAGGGCGATTAAACCTAAATGCTTTGCATATTTTGGGATTAACCCTCCGCACCCCACTGCTGGAGGCTGATATTTGGGGTTCGTTAGTGGGCAGTTGGCTTGCTTTATTGCAGCTCTAATTTAGGAAGGTGCCCTCGAAACCTTCTGCCTCCCTGATATTGTGGCAGCCCCGTCCCGTGGCTCCCAGCAACACGTGAACTTCCATCCTTCGCTTTCCCCTAAACTGCATCACCCCAGGTAAGCCCAGCAAGGACATCCCTGGGGAAAAGCAAGCTGTTATCCTGTACTGTCCCCTACAAACCCACCTTTCGTTTAATTTTCCCTTAGGTTTATGCTGAAATCACGCACAAATAGAAAAAAAGCAAAGCCCATATAATGCATCAACAGTTCCCAGCTGAATAGCCTTGATATTGGGATGGGGACGGGACATGTAGCAAAAGAACAGCACAAAAGCCTCTTGATCCATCGCATCGCCAAGCAGAGATCTGCCCACGAACTGCCCGAGCAGCCTGACCTCCTTCTCAGCTCTCCCATGCAAAGCAAACCAGGGGGGAAAAGCCCCCGACAGACTCTCAGCTGAGCTTTGCATTAAGAAATCCCACGTCCATCACGCTGCAAACGGAGGGAAAAATGGAACCTGCCTCTATATTTACAGACCGTTATCTCGAGAGCTGTATTCACGTTTGCGGACCCAAGTGCTTGGCTGGGATTTACCCACGGCAACCTGCCCTTACCCAGCCAAGCAAAGGCTCTTTTAGAATCCCTGCATTCTTCCAAGCACCTTTCCTTTCCTACCTAAAGATTTGAAGGAATTTTTTTCCCCACCCTAAGGATCTCAAGCTACATCAGCATCCTCGCATATCCCTCATTCTGTGTTCAATTTGCAAGCACAGGTACTATTTCTGGGACAGCTTCCCCATGAGTTAGCAGGGATCAATACATGTATTAATTTCCCTAATTAGGAATCTGTGTGGTTATTGACCAAGCAAAGCTGCACAAGGCTCACATGGACCTTAACAACCACAGAGCCCCCCGCCCCATCGTGGGTTGCGTCGGAGATGCTCCTCACAGCATTGCAATAAAGTTTTGGGGGGTGATTACCTGGTCGGTGCTCGGCGTGTCTGAGATGTCGTTCATGCTTCGACTCTGCGCGTGACCTGATGGAGATAAGAGGGAGAAGGTGAGAAAACCGACCCGTGATACGCAACCAAATTTCAGCCCCACGTGCAAGGAGAAAACGTGGTGGGAGGACTTCAGCGCAAAGGAAAAAAAAATTTTTTATTATAGCTGGCTTTGCAAACCAGGTGCAATGAGATGAAAACCCAAGAATATGAGTTTTTCTGATATCAGTCACCCTGTGGTTACACCAACCACATCTCATTTATGGCTGTGGTGGGACCCCTTGTAATTGCAATCGCCCACCCTCATATTGCAACCTCATCTTTTTTTTTGTCTTGCTTCTTTTAGGACCGTTTTTGCCTCCCCGCCACCCTCCCCGGCTTACGCAAGCGGCCGTAGCTCGCGCTCTGCCGCATCCGCAGGTCCTCGGTGGAGCGGTGGAAGGCGGCACCGGCGGCCGGGCTCCGGACGGGGCTGCGGGCTGCGGGAAAGGAGACGTTAGAAGAGATGCAGGTGCCATGGGGAACCGTTGGGTGATGCTGAAGGCAAGAGGCCGGGCTGAAAAGCAGCTGCCCAGCACAGACGTGAACCTTCCAGTGCTGATACGCCAGCAGTTTGCCTTTCCCTCCCACTCTCATTTGCGCTTTTATCCCACCCATAGTCATTTTCCCATTAGCAAAGGATAAATGGCCTTAACCCAAGTCTTCCCGCTGCAGAGGCTCCGTGCAAGGAGCCTGCACCACCCCACGGCCCACCAATGCTCTCTTTGAGGCTATAAATAGGTTCAGAAGTGCAATTTCTGTTACCTGGGAATACCCAACACTTCAGCTTTTTAATCTCATAATTCTCCAAAGAAACCTACACTGGAAATTTGCTGTGAACTTCTCACTTCAAAATATTTACATTGGCCACCACCAAGTTTCACGTTAACGTTTCTCCTCCCTAAACTGGTGATGAGTCCCATTTTTCACCTCAGATGTTTACACTGAATTACTTCACTATAAAGACTTCCCTTTCCCCCCATGCATTTTCTGTGTTAAGCCCAGCATTTTCTCAGAAAACCTCCTGAATTCCAAAACCTGTGTTTTCCTTTTGGAAAACCATCTGGACCAGTTTTGTTGAGCTGCTCTGCATCTCTCTGAGACAGCAGCTGCAACCACAGCATCTATCATCTTTTTTGTTTTGTTTTGTTAAACCCGCTAAAAATAATTATGAAATTCCCACTGGCCATGACCCTATTTTCAATGTGCCGGTGCCATTTATTCCAATATCACAGAGTTGCCGTTGGCACAAGAAATGTGACGGACCCCTCTGCTCCTGCCAACGACCATCTTTTCCTTGGTGTCCCTGTTTGCAAACTCAAAGCAATGCCATCGTCTCAGCAAGGAATCAGAAACACAAAAGATGCCCCTATTTTCCCTATCTACAGGGACTAACCACCACATTTCCAAGTCCTGTTCCATTTTGAGAGCTTCTGGGCAAACGTTAGCTCAAATATCTAGTCCTCCAATGTGGATGATGGCTGCCTTGAAACCTGGGGATGCCCACAGGGTGGCAATATTGCTTATTGATGGCCTCTTCCATGTGTGCTCTGAGCTCGGGTGCTGCTGTTTCTGGCTACCCGGGGAGCAGCCGAAGCCCGGCAAATCCCGGGCTCCACCAAATGACCTCTGTTTAAACCTAAGTAAATAATCTAGCGTGAAAACAAACAAATGCCCTTTTATAATGGCTCAAAAATAGGCAGGTTCAACAGTGGAGCAGACTGGATTTGTCTGTAGGCTGCTCTGCCAGAAAGCCCCTTGGCCAAGCGACCGCCAACGCCGTTGTCCCTCACACAACGCCATTGTCCATCTCAGCAGACATCTCCTTGGCCTCTGGCTCCCAATGACCCCCCACCCTTAAAGCCACCAGTGGCAGAGCTTTTGGGGTCTTTCTCAATGCAGTAAATAGTTGGGTGCCCCAAAAGGTTGGGTTTCCCCTTTTCATTCTCCTGAGATCTTCCTCCCCGCGGGCTTGCTCACCAAAGTCTCAAGGATGCAACTAGGCACAGGTTGGACCCCAAGGACTCACTTGTGTTGGAGGAGACGGACTTGCCGATGTCAGCCAAAGACCGGTGGATTGGCTTCTTGGTTTGGTGACGGTGTTTCCTGAGGAGCACGTAGCTTATCTTCTCCCGCAGCTCCGGCTTGAGCAGACCGTCCTCAATCTGCTTCTCAATGACATCGTCTGCAAGCACCAAACAAGGGAGGTGCATGGGTTACCCCACTGCAAACCCTCCCAGAAAGCTTAAGATAACAACACTTATTGAACCAAGTTGATGACTCTCAACTCCTGTCTTTGCTTATTCCTGTGCAAGTTGGTTTATAGTTGCATGTAGCAAGTAAATGCATCTAAATCCGTTCCCAGCACTTCAGGACGTGGAGAAAAAGCCATCCGAAACCACTGATACCCACTGGCTCCTACCTATAATCTGGGGCAAAGAGTAGCCATCTAAGTCCAGGAGCACCGTTCCCGTCTGTAGACACGTCCGCAGCTCAAACAGGCTGTGCAAAGACAACGTGGACACATGGGGCTTGCTCCACCTTTCACCGCCTTCTTCCACCTTTTCTTCAAACTTTATCCACCTGAAATGACAGCAGCAACCATGGGGATGGGCACGGGGTGGGGATGGTGTATGAGAAGAGAAGAGAATTGCTTTTCCTGTGGAGTTGCCCTTCTGCAGGCGGCTTTGGAAGCCTGAATTAAATTATCCTGCAAAGTTTTTGCTTGTTATTCAGGATGGGAATGGAGAAATCAAGTAATGTCATTAGACGAAGTGCTGCTTGCATGGTTACAGAGCGGAGCAAAACCTCTCGGCTCCATCACTGAACTCAACCCTGCAGATTTCACCCTCCTCAAATTGCTCCTGCGAGATTTGGGCAGTTTGCCCGTGGAGCTGACCTTGCCTTAGCCAGGATCCGCACCCACATGGACCAGCCGTGCACGCAAGAAAGCAAAAACCCAGGGCGCTGCAAATGTCTTTTTAATTTCTTAGCAATGCTCAGACTTCAGCCTGGGTGCTTCATTCCCACAGTGGGAGACGAGAGGGTTTGCAAGCCCTTGGAAATCAGCCCTTCCACCTCCATTCCTTATTTTTACAAACCAAAGACTTCAGAGCAAATTCAGGAACATTGACTGATTTCTCCCAGCTCCCCGGGAACGGGGCTCGGGCTCTGGGGAGGGCAGGGAGCTCCCAGCAAGACGTCAATTTGGGGAAGAAAGCTGCTTTTCCTTTACAGGAGGTTTGCAGGCTCTATGGATTAGCCTTCACAGGGCTTAACCTTACAACTTTTAACTGGTACAACTGGGATTTGGGCTCCTGCCGCCGCAGAGGGCACAGACGGAAAGGATGTAGGAGGAGAAGGGTTTTTGGAAATAGCTGATGGCTCCCGAATGCTGCAGGGGAAGGGTGGGGAAAGTCTGGGATTGTATTGGCTGCTGGGGGTGCATTAAGATGCTGCTGCAAAGAGAAAATGCCATGTGTCCCTACTAAAAAAGCCCGAAAATATCGTCTGGGAGTGCCAGGAATGGTCTTGTGCTGGGGACAAAACCCCAGCACATCCAAAAATAAAAAATTTGGCCCTAGTGCCCATCAACCCAAAGCTCTCCACCCCGATTTTTTTGCAGAAACCCCTTCTCCAGCCCTTTAAACAACACTGCTTTTACTGGGAGGAAATTCAAGCTTCCCGCCATAGCACCCACTAAGCCCCGTTGGTGCTCGCCCAAAGCCGATTAGGTCGCTTTTCTTTCTTTTTTGCCCCGTCTTCCTGCCGAAAGTGGGTTATTAGCGTGCAGACAGGGTGACAGCTTGGGGTGGCGTGCGGGTCTCAAGGCACGTTTCCAGCAACGCCTCTGCCCCAGGACCAGCATCCCACGATACTTTCGCCAAGGCTACAGCAAAACCCCATCTCCCTGCCGTGCTCAGCTGCTTTATTTCCATTTCTTTCCATTTCTTGCGGATTTAGCTGCAGGTAGCACTGCTCCCACCGAGGAGCTGCTCTCCTGCGGCTAAAGAGGCTGAACCGCTCCTCGCCAGAGAGCGGAAATCCGGGACTTGAGAAACCTCCGTCCTCCCGGAGGGAATTTGGAAACCTCCATCTCCCTGATGAAAATCCCAATACAAGTGCTGATTTTCCGCTTTCCAAGCTTTTTGGGGAGTGGGGAGGGATGAGTAGATACAGACCTATGCAAAATTGGGGGTTGAAAAATAAAGGATTTTAGCAATAGCTTCCCTGGGCTGCTGTGTTTTTAGCAGGGACACCAACCAGGAGGATGCTTAAGAACTTTCTAAATTTTTGGTGATGCAAATAACCAGCCAAGAGATAGGAGGAGCACCTTCAGGGCCTGATCCTGCTCACTCCCCATTCCTCGGGCAAACCTCCACACCCAGACTCAGAAATCCCGCATGTGCTACTGAAAAGAAAGGGCTTGGGATGCCATGAGCATCCCTGACTTCCTTCCCAAATGTCCCCCCAAAAACCCCAACCCTACTAGCCCTTACACAGCCGAGGCTAGGAAGAGAAAAACCCACTAGGATTTGAGATTTTTCCCTTGGATAAGCTCCTAATTCAATAAAGCGAACACCACTTGCAACTCCTCTAATACTTTTATTAAATATGTAGTGGGTGGGGTTTTATTATTATTATTGCTTGAGGGGTGGGAGAAGTTTAACTCTTGGCCTTATCAGCAAAATTTGGGGGGGGGGAAGACTGGGGAAAATGTTCTTTATGTCCCCTATTCCCATTTCCCAGCTCTCTGCTCTAATTCTCCAGTTTCCCAGCATGTTACGCCAGTTTTTTTCACCCTCCCAGCCCTTTCTGCAAGGCTTTGCTCTCATGCTACAACTGGGAATGGGAAAAACCCCAGCTCTGGGGTCGATCCAACCTGGGGAGATGCTGGACAAGATAGGAAATCTTCCTCCCTTCTTCCTCCTCCTCCTCCTCGGCAGGCCGCACGGGCCATGCAAAGCCCCCCAAAACACCATGTTTTCTCCATTTCCCTAATTCAAGCATGGCTTTTTTAACCTCATTAAAAATGATGCTCATTCCCTGACCCCGTTTCCACCCAGGGATATTTAGGGGGGGGATCTTTTCAACTCAAAGCCTCACCTGGCTGACTCTTTCCACTCCATCTCCTCGCCGTCGTGCTGCAGCGTGTCCATCTCCGTGAAGAGCGTGGGGTTGGGAGGCTCATCGTCTTCCCCCAAGATGTAGCGAAGGCGTTCGGCAGCTGGTGACACTGCCGGGGGGAAGGAAAAAAGAGGTTTACCATCGGCTGGAGACAACATGATCCTGTGCCATTCCCATATGGAAAGCTCCGGAGGGGTAAAAAGGGATCTGTAGGGCTATTTAGGATCCTGGGGTCAAAAAAGGAGATTTTGAGGGAAATTACAAAGGTGAGAGACATTGAGGAGTGGGGAAACTCTAAGTAGTTGTGTCCCAAAATGCCTGTGCAAAGAGATACGGAATGCTGGCGGAAAGGATGAGTGGAGACTGCATAGCAGCTAGGAAGGGAATATATAGGTCCTGGCTGGGAATTGAGGAATGTGGCCACCCCTATATACAATTCCCCTTCCAGGAGCATTATGTGCCCCATTTCCATAGAGTATCCCACACTTTTCCCTACCACAGAGCCTGTTTTTGCCAGGTTAGAGCTGCCTGCCACCAGCAACCAAATCCTTACTGTCTCTGACACTGCGCATCAGGATGCATGAGTACTCAGCACACATTTTCCCACTGGATCCCCGAGGGGAACGTGTATCATTTGAGGGGAATAATACAAATTTACCATTTCTGCAGGAAAAATCCAGCTTCTTGCTGCAAATAACCAGCCAGGCTGGGGAGGGCACTTAGTGCCTCCTGCTCCCCACAGTGTGTTTCGGGAAGGGGAGCGGTGACATGTCACCCCCCTGCAAACCTCCAGACTGATGGGAAAAGGGGTTTTCATCGTTGGTGCATTCCCTGCAGCCACGGGAGGGTGATGGACCTGCCCTCTCCACCTGAAAAAAAGCCGGGCTGGGTTTTCTTTTAACCTTCTCCATCTTCCTGTGTCTTTCTAGCAAAGCCTCCTAATTTTGGTCGCAGGGAGGAATCAAACACCAGGGTATGAACCTGGACGTGGCATGGATGGGACCGCTCCCCAGTTGGACCATTATTCAAACAAGAGGTTAAAATCAGCCCTACTCCAGGCTCTGTGGAAATGGTGTATTTTTAATAAAATCTTGGGTCTTAGCCCTCTCCTAATACAGCAGGAGTTAATCCATCTCGGAAAATGTCTTTGCTAGCAGAATCTTTCTGTTCTCAAACCCAGGAATAAGAAAGTTGGGTGATACGGTACGCAAAAAAGCAGGTAATTAAATTGCTGTGCACAAGCGGCGGAAAAACCAGGAATATTGCCCTGTCCCCTCACCAAAGGAGACGAAACCCAAGTCGCGGCGGCCGTGAAAGAATAGGATGTCCCTTGCGCTCTAGGCTGAGCCTGCTTAACTGCTTAAGCCCTTTAAGCCTCACCAGCAGGACTAAAGCCCTGTTGTCAAGTCCTCCTTCCACTTCCATAAGCTTCATTATTATGATTATTAAGATTATTAATATTCCTGTTAATTTTAGAGCTGGGCTACATGCCTGGAGGGCTTCAGGCTCTTTAAGCCTAAGTGCTGTTCGCGTAAGAGGGGATGAAATCGGTGCAATACCAGTAACCCCCCGCCCCCAGCCTCACGCCGTCTGCTTTGCTCTGCAGCCCAAACCTTGAATTTCCTGCAAAACCCCAAACTCGCTGCAAAAGCAATAAGCTGGACCACAAAAAAAGGGAATTTGCTGGGAATAGCCACCTCGGGTGGGATCTCTGGATGCATTTGTAAAAAAAGGAGAATTTGCAATTTTGCAGGAGGTGGTGGCGGAGGGGTTAGAGCTTTGCAAATCCTCGACTTGGTGGTTGCTGCTCCCAGCTCTGCCCGAATTCCCGCCTCGGGTGCTTAAGAACGGGTCCCTCCTGCTTCGACCTGCCGGAGGGTCCCCCCAGCAACTCGTTTTGGGGTGTCGGGGCTGTGACACTCTTTAACCGCTAGAAACCACAAAAAATAAAGAAAAGCTTGCACATAAAGAGCTTTTTGGGGATTTTTAAGCTTTTTTTCCCCATCGTCCGCCAGTTTAAGGAATAAAACTATCTCTCAACACATAACATGTGCTTCCCGGCAGCAGCTGCCTCTCCCCGCCGCTCACTGACCCGAGCAAAGAGCCGGTTGCTAAACCAACAATGCTGGGGCTTGGCTACGCAGCCAAAATTCATGGGATTTATTCACCTGGAGGACCCTTTCGTGCCCGGGAAAGCACCCAGCCCGGCATCTGGTTACAACCCAGTTCTGGGTGATTTTTATTTTTTTTTTCCTCCTGGAAATATGATCCAGCACCTAAATTAATCCCAGGAAGCAGCAGGTATTCGCTTAGGAGGATATACTGTATAGCGGTGTCCAGGGCTTGGCACCTCTGGGAAACGCAAGAGTAAAAATGCTGCAGCGACACTGGCCAAAACCCACAAAGCCACCCTAAAATTGGCATCTATTTCTTGCAAGACACAGTTCAACAGGTGCCCAGAGCAGATCTGTACCTCCCCGAACCAGCTTTTATGATGGGAAAACACTCAAAGCTGCAATTCCTGCTTTACACCCATCAAACCTCCACTGTGATTTCAGCCATGCTGGGTTCCGAATCAAGCCCAGAGCTGCAGAATTAGCTCAGCAGTAACGCTGGTGATAATATAGGATAATTTTGTGTACACAAGAACCTACATTTCCGCGGGTCATCGGACAGGACAGACCAGTCGCACTGATTTATACCCCCTTTAATTTGAGGTGCACAGAGCCCTTCACACCCCAACTTTGATCGAGCAGTAAAACCTCGCCTAGCAATGCTTTCCCAAACGAAAAATCCCACTCTGGCCACAGGTACAATTAAAAAAGATGATAAAACGGGGGATGGGGGAATGCGGTACTGCCTGGGCTTTGCAGTCCAGCTGGGCATCAGGACTGAGCCTTATTGAAGGCTCTGGCTCGTTAACCATCCGCTGCCGTGGTCCTTCTGAACACGCGACAGCCTTTCCCCAGGGTTTCATGGCTCAGAAGGGTCCCCTCCCTCCCCAAAAAAGAGGAAACTGGGGTGCACATCCCATGGGATTAGATGCTCCATTCCTGTTCAAGAAACCCCCAGGTCTGGGAGACTTTTCTCCTTCCAAATATCATCTTTTCTGCTTCCTTGCTGCTGGGGAGCAGTGGAAGCTGATACAGTTCCCCCCCCCCCTTATATTTTTGGGGTGAGCTTTGGAGCTTGGAGCCCTGAGCGAGCTCTCAACCCAACCCCATGCAGGCTCCCAAGTTGCTTTAACAAGGGAGAAGCAAAGCCAAAAAAAAAAAGGAGCCTTTCTTCCCCTCCAGCTCCCCCCGCCACGGACGCCAAAGAGCGATGGAAATAACTTACCTGGAATTGTTTCCATTTTTTCCCCCATTTCTTCCTGGCTAAACCAAACCTTCGCTGCACAGTACAAAAAAAAAAAAAAAACCAAACCCCCAAACTTCCTCCTTTATCCACTCAGGCTTGTTAAACTCCCAAGGCTTAAGGAGCAGATTATAGAGAATATAAAGCACTTTCCTTTCCCTTTGGCTCTCATGACGGGAAGTTACCAAATCAAACGGGATGCGTGTAGGAGAGGTGAGCGCTTTGGGTGGCAGCGGGATGGCGTGAGTGAGAAAGGGGAGGGAGGGAGAGGTGGGAGGACAGAAATCAAAGGTTTGGAGTTATTTTGTGGAGGGTTTCTGTTTCTCAGCCGGAACGAGGTGGGAAAACCCCCTCCAAGCTCAGGGCAGAGAATTTTTCTGGGAAAAAACGCCCCAGTGAGGGATATTTCCTGGGGGAAAGCGGGGCTGCTGTAGAGTTGAGGCTTTTTGGGGTGTTTTTCCTCCATAAAATGACTTTGCACCCCCCCCAAACCAGCCCAGTGTTAGATCCCGGTGGCATTCATCGCCTGCAGAAAGGAGGGGACGTGGTCCCGCTCGCACCGCCACTGAAGGCATGAAGGAGCTGCAAGTAAAGCCCGTTGCAAATAAAAAACCTCTCCCCATAAAAAAAAAAAAAAAAAAAAAAAAAGGAAAACTTCTCCTTCTGTAGGCAAAAGCAAAGCTGAGCCTCTGCCCACTCTGCTGAGCCGCGACGTGGTCTGCTTGACATAAAACCAAATGCAAATTTCCATAGGGGGGCTGAAAAAAAACCCAAACAACCCCAAGAGATCGACAGCTGCTTTGCTGTGCAAAATGTTAATCTTCACTAAGGAGATTTAACGAGACTGGGCAAAGCCTTGGGCAAAAGCCTGTCGGGAACAAGGTGTGATGCCCAGAGGACGTCTGCACCACCGGGATCCCGCTGTACCCGGATTTCTTCGTTAGCAACCACCCAAGGGCAAAGACAACCTCTTTTTTAGCCCACCCATCACCTACGCAGCCTCAAATCCCATTTCAGACCCCATGCCTGGCTCTCAGAGACATCCACAGGGAAAAATAAACCTGCGAAGCATCATGAAAAGCAGTGCCAAATGCAAACACCGGACCAAGCAACATGGCTAGGTGCATGGGGGCGATTTAATCCCGGATTAAATGACGCTGCAAAAGCCCTCCTGCTTTTTTGGGAAGCCCGAGGGTGACTCACTGGTCCTGCTGGCGTTGTCGTTGCCGCTCTCGTAGCAGCCGTGGCCACCATCATCGGTGTCGGAGCGATCCTGGCGCTCGTAGTGCCGCTCGCTCTCGCTGGTCCTATCCCGGCTGGAGGCAGATCTTCGCCGGCGCCGTTTCCTCCGGTAGCCCCGCGGCACCGGCACCCCAATGTAGATGGAGTGGTAATCTAGGCGGGGGGGGGGGGGGGGAATACGCTTTAGAAAAAAAGCCAGGGAAATATTTGCCTTCTTCCCACCAGGCTTAAAGCACCCACAGAAGCTTTTCCTATGTTGTACATGGGATGTGCCGAGCTGAGCGCCAGGAGATCTGATGCATCAGCCAGCAGGAAAGACCCCGCTACCATTTGGGGCATCCCCAAGGTTTCGCTCACCTTCCTCATCTTCATATCTCCTCCTCGAGCTGCTGAGCCCTCTCTCGCTCATCCCATCCTCATCCTCCAGCATGGTCCCGCTGCTTGGAGAGAGCTGAGCCGTGGGGAGGAGAAAGGAGAGAGATTTTAAAGGGTGCTGGGCAGGGGAACAGCTCTTTGCACTCCCGGCGGGTGCTACCCACTACGGGAATCCTTCACGTTGTGATCCCAGTGAAATCACGGAATCCTTCCCGGCCGGGGTGAGGATGCACCGGGGAGCCGGGACCTTCCCTGCGGATTCACCAGGGACCCTCCGGCACCTCCTGCAAGCGCCCGCGTCTCGCCTCGGCAAGCTCTCAGCCCTGCCTCGCTCTGCGCCAGCCCTGCCTGCGCTCCACCTCCGCTCTCCCCATATTGAAGAAAATCCGGATAAATTTCACAGGGGTTATGTCTCTGGTCTCTTATTTCTGCTGCTCAAAGGAAGGCGTAAGTGAAGCGTAAGAGATTATTGCAGAGATTTGCTGATACAATTACGGACACGAGTTCAGTTAACAGGGGTTGCTTGCTGGCAATAAGCACCCGTTTAATTTTCAGGGGGCACCTGCACAGATAAAAGGGGTTTTGCAGAAGCAGAGTTCGTTTTTCCCCATCTCCTAAGCACAGATTTTACACCGCACACACGCTGCCGCTTCCAGGTATCTTCCTCCAAACCTGCTGGTTTTTTCCGCATATGAGTTTCTTTGGACTTTGCCACGGGATGCTAATTAATCTCCTAATTATCTGACCTCCAGTGATTGCCTTTCACACTTGACTTGGATGGGAGAATGGTTACTATTCATGGCAGCCCGGTCGATGCCTCCCAAAGTCACTTTGAGAGCGGTCAGAGAGCCAGCCTCTCCGCGTCCCTCGTTCCGGCTGCTTGCATCCATGGCAATATCATATCATTATCCATCTATTTTAGGGAAGAAAAAAATCTCAATTCAAGCCAAATAGGTTAAAAATATAAAGTGAAGGGGGTGTGCACCTAAATAGCTGGAAAGGTCTGGGGCTGGCCAGGTTGGCTCTGCTTGGGTTGCCCAATTATTGACCCATTTTCCCACAAGGCAAAGACTTTCTTTAGCCCGATACAGGCTCCAGCCTTAACCCAGTTGCTATTTGAAGACACCTCTTAATATAACAGATTTGGGATATTTTTTTGGACCACATTAACTCAACACTTTTTGCACAGGTGCAGGAACCAATTTATTTTAGGGGCAAACACCTCTGGAGGGACAACAGAGCCCCAAACCTGGGAGTATTAAGAGATAACATCAGTCACAAGCCTTGGCCTTCCTGGGAATAACATTATGGGGCTAATTCTAAGGATTTTAGGAAGCTGGTGCTGGCAGGAGAAACCATGAAATACCACCCAGCTGCAGGCATAAATATTTTCACTCTAAAATGACCTGGTATCTTCTAACAGATGAAGTGCCACAAAGCCCCCCAAAAGAGATTTCCCCACGAGCTTCAGCACTAGGTCGGGGTCTCCAGATGATGGATAGGGATACACAATCCTTCAGCTGGGTCTATATTGGGAAGAAATATGACTTTTTTTGCAATCTAGCTTGGCTGGCGAGATCTCTACCACAGCTCTGTTGGGCAGCAAAAATAACCCATCTTCTGATAAACCCACGTTTTGTTAGATCGACTGATAAATGAAACGTCCTGATTGATTATGGCTGATTTATGAGAGTCATATAGACTAGGATTTTTTCCTTTAATTTTTTACATATAAAACTCCCCCCCCCCCCCCAAAACCCTTGCATACAAACACAAGTACAACGCAGACTATAACTGTTGGAAAACATGACTGTAAGTGCACTAGAAATAAGGGGAGGAAAAGGAGAGCGCTGTTATCTTTGTCAATTCAAATGCCCACTACCCCCACCAGCTCTCAGTTCCACAAAACCAAGTTTTACTGTTAATAAACTCACCTTGAGCTCCCCCAAAATGCTCAGAAATCGGAGGATGGATGGGGCCGCAGAGTAAAGTCACGGGTGCTGGTGGGTGCGGGAGCCCAGATTGCCTTGAGATAAAGCTGCTCTTGCAACCATCGTATCGACGCCTACTGCCAAACGCTTTGTAGCTCCCAGGTTAAAATGTATTTTGGGTGACACTGATTGACTTTGGGAGCAGAAAGGCATCACGGGATGCAAATAGACCTCCGGAGAGGATGGGACATTCAAGCCACCAGAGACCCGGTCTTGCGCAGTGATGGTTTCTAGATATCACACCACCGGGATGTAGGAAAATTCAAGTTGTCCAACCCCAACTTGCAGGATCTGTGTCTTCTGGGGTTGTTGGGGGGCGGGGGTTGCATCAGTTTTGGCTTGATCGCTAGGGATTTGGGAGGGCAACTGCTTTTAATTTTTTGCTCTGTGCCATATCATGTACATCTGATCTTAAGGAATGGGAGTAAAATTCGTCAGGGAGGTGCAGAGAAGCATCAACATCAGTGAGAAAGCTCCTAAAACCCCTAGGGACAATAGGATCAACCCCTGGGCCATCAGATACAGTTTGGGGAAGGGGGAAGTGTTGATGAGGGTTGCACAATGAATTATTTTGCAGTTTCCATGCTTTGCTTTTAACGTGTTGAACATCTGTAAATTTCATTTCATGAAAACCAAGCTCCCAGTCACACGAGTATGCCTGCTTTGCTTCCCAAGCTGTCCGCTTCTATTTAACGCCTGGCTTGCTCCCCTCCACTTAGCCTTTTAACAGGGGTATCAATAAATCCACATCAAAGCAATGCCCGGCACTTCGTCACAACTGGCCTCATGGTTAAACTAAAAAACGAGGATTGGGAAATCAGAGTTTGTGCTTTAAGGTCATCCGATATCGGGGCTTTTCTCTCGCCTCTGGGGAGATTATTCGATGGCACGATCCAGAGTCTCAGCAGAAGCAAAGCAAAACCTGTTTGATACTTTATCCCTGCTCCCATTTTCTTCCCAACTCCTGTTTTATTAGATTTGCTCTTCCATGTGTAGCAGGGTCAGTTCTGGAGCAAGGCAGCCGTGATTTCAAGATGCAAAATTTAGGGTGAATTAGGGAATATTATCGGCATCCTGTTTATTTAGACTTAGGAGGCATGTCTGTAAGCAGGGAGAAAAGGTTTTGCAAAGCGCACTTATGATTTCATGCTCTTGCTTAAATCTACCTTTCCTGTTTTCCAGGCATTTGCAGACCAACTGTCCGTAGGAATAGGGGAGCCGAGTGCCCAAGCTGATGCATAAATCGACTTCTCCCCATCTCCCATCGCTCACCACCTGCCAAAAACCAGTATTAATCCGGGCATGAAAACCTGCTTGCATCTGACCTGTTCAAGGCTGTCTGTGCCGGGATCCAGCATCAGCAGGCTCTGCCCAGCCAGGAAAATGGAATAAAGATGTTGGTGGCTGCTTGTCCTGTAAATAAAGAGAAAATAATAGAAATGAACTTTCTTTCTCCAAATACATGGAAATACAAAGAGCAGGCTGAATTTATCAGTTTGTATTTCTTAAGGTTTTACTAAACACCTCCTGGAGGGAGGGGGAAGAAGGAAGAAAAGCAAAATCCCCAGACCCCACGAGCTGCCTGGGTAAAGGCAGCAACCCTGTTATTCCTTAAACAATCGCGCTCACCTGATTTCCCTGGGCTGCAGGTTTTACCTTCCTCACTTGAAAAAAACAAAACCCCAATTTTGGCCATACTGTTTTAAAAAAATTCAATAACCCTACTGCTCAGCTCTTGAGGTTCCCAGCTCCGTTTTCAACGTGATTTGCGGAAAAAAACCACAGTTCCAAAAGTGTTTTTTCAGGCCTGTGCTGAGGATTGCTTCTCGTTTAGTTAAAAAATAAAGCCTGGAAACAGTCAGAAGAGGGAGACAGAGCCCAGCAGTCACACCCCAGCGCTCACCCACTTTTCCCTGCTTGGGCATCCAACTAAATGAAGCCAGCCTCTGGCTTCCAAAATACCCTTATTAATAAAAAACGCCACTAATAAACCCAACGTTTCCTTTGCTGAGCAGTGCTGCAAACACATTGCTCTTCTGAAAAATAGACCTTTTTTCTCTTTGCCTTTTGCTTTTGAGATGATTCCTCTTGCTTGATAGATGCGGCAGCTACAGCCGCCCCAGGGTACCCGTGGGATTTGGGTACGTTGCGAGAGAAAACAGGTCCCTGATCTATGCTCCCTCCTCTGCATTTGACTTACGGCTGCTGGGGGAAGCTTTGTCATCGGTAGGTTATTGCTGAGCCTGCACCGGAGCAGCCCAGGGACCTTTGCAGAGGGCTTCACTGTTTGGGTTTGTTTTGGGTTTTTTTTTTAATAAAAACACACTTGTATTTTTGCAGTTCATCTGCTTGAGGTTTCCCTCTATGAGCCCATTTCCCAATGCGGCTCAACTTACCGGTCTGGGGTTGGATGCAAGACACGTCGGCTATTTTATTCCTATATTCCGAGTGATGTGGGAGGGAATTGCTGCCTTGATCACCAAATTGTGCTAAAAGTGAAATACTATAAAAGGTAATTCCTTACCTGGTCATTAGAGGTTGGTCTCCAGCAGAGGGGAGTTACCACCATCTCCAGGGGCAGCACGTTGCCGCGACAAAGCTGTCTTTGTTTTAAAAATTGCTAGGCTCTCCTTTTCCTTGCCTGGGGATAAAAACTGAAAGCCGTAGTTCATGGGGAAGAGCTGGAAACCTTCAGAAATGGGTGTTTTCCCCCTGTGCAAGCCTTGCCCAAACATTCATCTTGCTCCAGGAGGTGGAAGTTGTGCCTCCCTGGGGATCTGATTCCTGGAAAAGCCCTTTGGAAAGGCTCTGCAGAGCAAGCTGCTCCTTTTTTTCCTTTAGTTATGTCTTTCTGGGCCCTGGGCAAATCTGGGGATCTACCATAAAGCCACTATTTTTCAGGAGATCAGGCTAAATATAACTATAAAGATACCACAAAGTGCAATAATGATGATGCCGCTTCCCTCCCCGATGGCCTGACTGGCATGCAGCGAGTGGAAGCGACTTTGCAAAACACAACAGTAGTCACATTTATTGTGTAAAAAAACCCCTAAAAACCAAATAAGGAGATGTACAAATGCTTCAAAACGCCAAGATAGCAAAAGGACCCGGGGGAGCTCACGTGCCCGCATGGTGCATTGCAGTTTTTATAACCCTCCAGCTTTACTTTACAGTTTCTCCCAAAGTATCTCCTGAACCTGAGAAGATAAATCACATTATTTCCACATTCAATACCCGCCGCCTCCCTAAGAGCTTTGCTCCAAGCTGCCTTTCAGTCCTCCACCTTCTCACACTTCGCTGTGGCAGATGGTGCCTTCCTCTTCCTCCTTGTCTTCCTCACCCTCAGCATCGACAGGAATGTAGCCTCCCTCCTTGGGTAAACACCAGCACCAGCCCGCGCCGCTCAGATCCACCGCCCCAAAGCTGAAATCCCGCATCTCCAGGATCTTGAAGTCAACAGTGTCCAGTTTGGAGTAGATCTCGTTGAGCTTTTGCCAATACAGCCAAGCCATCACGAGGCCGATCACCTGCAAAATATGAGTGTTAAAACTGCTATAGTCATACAAACTCTTCCAGAAGGTCTTCTCCTGCAAGGGATGCTGTCACCCGCACTTTCAAACCTGGCCATGAGACAAGAGAGGACAATTCCCAGTAAAAGCTTCTGCCAAAGCAACAGGCTCGTTGTCCAACTCATTAACGACCACGTCCATCTCACAGCTTCCCACATCAGCCCTGACAGAGGGATGCGGATTAGTTGGACGTCACCACGAGCGTTGCAAAGAGAGAGGCAGAGGTCCGGGCTCTTGCTAAAATTAAGATATTGCTGCAAGCATGGTGCCACAGATTATTTCCCATTTCCCTGCTGGCTGTCAGCGAATTAAAAAATACACTTTAAATCTTTAGGACAAGGGGAAAAAAAAGCATTTTCATCAGCGCAAGATTTCAAGTGCATTGCTTTGATTTCTCCTGATGTTTCCTTTGCAGTACTACACTGTGGTGGCTACGAACATTAGGCAATAAGCCTTTGCGAGGAGCTATTTGCAGGCCAGATGCTGATGAGTGGCACAGTGGCAATCAGAGGATTGTCAGCACAAACTGCATCTTTTGTACTAACCCTTTACCCACCTTGACTACTGATCTGTAGAAATAAGGTTTATTCTCTATAAGTCCCAGATGTTTTGGGGTCAGCACCAGGATACAAACTGCAGTTTTATAGATATTTTCAATGAGTGAGATGGGATGGAGAAGGATGAGACCATCTTGAGCGTCAGGGCTCTTCTTCTCATTTTCAAGGCTAGTAGTTAACAAGTTTTTTCTGCATAACCATTCCTTGCAACAAAGAGTCAATAAATAACCCAGTTGCACCTGTACCATCCATCAGCTGGAATCTCCTGTGCTATTGCAGCACGTTGGGTTTGGAGCTGAAAAATGTTATTAATCATTTCTCTGGGTCCTAATTGAGTCGTCGTTAAATAGCCTGGAAAGTGGGAACATTAAGAGAAAGATAAATGGGGATAAGAGCAAAACGTTATAATGCATCTTAAATTAGGGACCATTTTATCCCATAGTGGAAAGGGAAAAGTGTTTACCCAGAGGAGGCTGCAGAAAATGTAGGCAAAAACTTCACAGGGAAAAAGCAAATCAGGTAAGTGTCACCCAGAGAGCTGAAAGCAAACAGGCAAATACAAACATCACTGGGGTTTATTAATCTGTCTTTCAAAAACAGAGAAATACCCTGTCATCTGCACGAGCAGCTTGCAGCTTGCACATAAGCCGCCCCAAAACGGCTCAATATTTACTTTGCCTTCCCAAATTCACCTGGAGGTGGAATCCAAGGGGACCCCCTGGATCAACAACTCTTCCTTCAACAAGTTGGAAGACCGCATCCTTTGAGATGCTCTCCCAACACGGAGAGTCCTTCCTTGAAGTGCTCAGTTGGAGCTTGCCCCATTCCCACTTCCTGATTGCACCCACCAATTCTCAAAGAACATTCTGCTTATTTGACATTCCACCTAATTACTGATAACAGGATTAATCACTGAAAGAACAGATGAGGTGCCGGAGGCTGCTGCATGGTTACGGCTAGCAGGGCTTTCCCGATAGCGGGAATTGCAGAAATGCTGGATTTGTGCCATTAGGGTTTTTGCTGGGAAAGGTGACTGCAGATGCTGGAAGAAAAACTGAAGTCTGCAAACATCTCAGCATCTCCTTTTGTTATCCAAACGACCTGAAATCAGGTTATCTTACAGCCCAGGTAACTTCTGTGTATGTATCTCCGTAGCTCCCCACTGCCCTCAAAATATTCACTGCTGCGCTGCATATTAAATATCCGTCTCAGCAGGCAACTCCTTCCCAAATACTCTACGAAATTATTTCAGCCTGCATAGAGAGACGGCAGTCATCTCTGACTCAAACTGTCCGAGACGCATTCGCTCTCCCAGAACGTGCACAGGACCAAAAGTGGGCTGTGCAACCTTGCGGTCACCTGGGTTGGAGCTTGCTTTTGGTAGCGAAGCAAAAATAACAAAACCAAAGACTTTGTCATGGAAACGCCAACCGGGTTCCTGCTCTCCTCTCCCACATCTGTCCCCTCTTTTGTCCCCAAAAGCTGGAGAATCCTCCAGGCAGGGATGCAGGAGGCCAAGGCTGGTTGGACGATGCTTGGAGATGGCTCCGTCTCTCCATGAACCGTAGGGAGATCGCAGAGCAACTGCTCCCATGCGGATCCAGATAATAAGATTGTGCTAATCCATATTCAACAGCAGAGCCTTTAAGGATTTAAGAAGTTTTAAAATATTATTTAAATGTATGTTAAGCCTTAGCATTATTTACTTCTATTAGCATGCCATCACTGGGCAGATTAAAATCCCACTGCTGATACAGTGAAAGGACCAAGCAAGCAAAATCCTTTGAAATGACAAATTTTAAGGCAAGCATGTCATTTTTTCCTCCCTAAACCAAACAGTAATTCAGGAAAGATTTGTGTTTACAATAAATTTAATGCAAATGAATCCAATTCTGGAAAACCAGGCAGATTTGGGGACATCATCCGTCCTGCTCCTCTACTCCTGATGGCGATGCGATGTCCGAGGTACCGCAGGATGCAGCATCCCAGTTAAACTGGGGATTTCTTGAATGGAATAAAAGTACCCCAAATCCTCAATCAACAGACTGCATCCCACAGCCTTCACTCTCCTCTGAGTTATGAACCAACTTCCTTTCCAGCTTGCCTCTAAATATCCTGTTTCACTTAATGAAAACAGAAAAAGCTGTCAGGAATATAGATGCATTCAATATCCCCAGCACCAAGGGCACCATGTTTTCCAGAAGTAAAGAGACTTCTAACGTGAGCGCTGATTTACTGCATTGCAATATGAAGGAAGGCGTTGTTGCAGAGGAGCATGTTAACAAAATGTATCAAATATGAGGCTAAAAAAATTAAAAACCTGCTTTTCTCCCTGACTTCCCCTCCCTGTGATGGTAACCACCAGCGAGTGAGGGTAGAACTGCTTGGGAGTTACTGCTTGCAGGTCATTTAAAGTTAGAAAATTGCCTCTTCTTTCTGGCTGGCATTCAGCGAAGCACAGAAACCACCGCTGCCTCGGGAAGTCTCTAGTCTGCCGCTTTCTGAGCTTTTTGCTGGGGGATTTAAATGCACAGGGTTTGCACAGGGGTATGAGATCATTGAGTACCTGCTCTTACAGGGTGCAAGAGCAGTTGCATGCATAAAATAAATCCAAAGACCTTTGCGTATCAAGGGAATCAATAAAGCATGCAGACTCACTGGAAAGTCACAATAGGATTTTATACATATATATATAATTAATTTTTGCAAGGATATTGCAATAGCAATTGCACTAGCTATATATTGCAATTTGCATTGATAATGCTATTGGTAATTTGGTGGCATCCAAAGTTGGGGATCCCCTGTGGTGACAGGTATGGAGAAAACCACCCTGCAGATGACATTATTTGAGGATTACTGCATTGCTTCCCATCCGGACACTGCAGGAGGGAGTGTGCAAAGGCTTTCACATGCATATCCTTCCTGCATCCTTCCCTTCGCACGTGTTTTCCTCCCTGCTGGGGCACGCTGCCCACCTCGCCCTCTGCTCCCCGGCCACCTTGAGCACAAATCAAGAAGGGAAACTTTGCAAAACCAAGGCATCAACTGTTAGAAGCAATGGTATTCACTGTAGCCATACAAATACCTGGATTATTATATTTTAATACACTAAGCACGAAACATTGCACCATTCTGTTGCTTTGTTGGTTTTGTTTTTTTTTTTTTTTTAAAAGAAAAAATTAAATATCTAAATGCACAGCAAAACAGAATGGGGGGCAGATGTCTGCTGCCATTTCCCACCTCTCCAGCTCCTCCCAGTAGCAGCTTGGTGGCCTCGAGCTGATCCAAACTGGCATTTTGCAGCTGAAGACCTTGATCTCCATCTCTCAGCAGTGCTTTGGGACTCCCCTGGCAAGCCACAGCTGAAGTCTGCCCCAAACCCATCCAATTTAGGGTAGGAACTTCTGCTTCTTCCTTTTCAACCAGCAAAAGGGTGAGTGGGATGTCTGCTGTTAGCGAGGGCCAGCCATAAATTCTCCCATCCAACCCATCCAAGCAGCTAGAGGAAATTTATGTCCATCAGAGAGGAAAAAAAAAAAAAAACCAACCACGCTCCAAAGCACCAATCCTCAGGGATTTTGTCTCGGACTCCCAGGGGCTGTACGATGCTTCTGAGCCACCTGGGAGGACGGGGAAATAAAACCCATTCATCACTTGCAGCTTTTCATATCCTCCCACGCTGGTTAATCAAACCCCTCATTTGTATTTCTCCTGTCCCCATGAGTCCCTGGGAAAGTGACCTCCCTGCCCCACCAAAACAATGTGGGGACACGCAGCCAGGCAAGGGCAGTCTGATTATTTTTCTGTTTTAAGCCCCAATTATAAATGCTCATTTAATTGCAGAAGGTTCCCATGGATGTCTGCAAGTCCCTGCTACTGGAAGACCCTTGAGTTTTCTCTATGCAAACCAGCAAAAGCTCAAAAAGCAAATTAAAACCCCCGTTATTTTGCTCGGGAACTTGCAATTATTTCTAGCCAACTTAGAACAGTAGCACTAATTATAACCGAGTACTGTATCATGATTAAGCTACGGGTGTTGGCCTGTCTGGCTGAGCAAGGACACCATCCTGCTGCTGTTCCCAGAAATTGTTATTGCCTCCGACATAGCAAATGCCTCACTTCATCCACTGCTATTACTCCAAGGCATGAAGAATCATCTTTATATTACAAGAGATATCCAGAAGAGATTGGAAATACATGGTCAGGTGGTTTCAGCGCCTGTTCTCCACTCTTTTTCGTGGTGGCAGTGAAGCATCCTGGTTCTCTAGCACGATCTGTCTCAGATAAACCCTAACATTGCACTTCTTGGGATCAACGCTTGTTCTCTCCTTCAAAGACCAAAGCCCTCTTTGCCCTTGGAGCTGACAGCAGCCAACAAAGACTTTTTTAAACCATTTCAAACCATTTAAAACCATTTCAAGACAGCATCGGTCCCAGTTACCAATTTCCTACCAACATCACAAGACCAAAATCAGGTTAATATGGAAGTTTGAGGTACTTTAACACAACTAATGGTTATTCCTTCTCTTCCAGCACTTGAGGAAGTATATACAAGTATTTGAGGCTACACTCCAATTTCTGTGGTTCTGGTGCAGTGCAGAGCCTTCTGCTAGACATAAGCCATGTATTTCTGTCTCGCACGTAGGTGCCGAAAGATTATTACAAGGCTTTTCAGTGCTCAGCTCCAGCCTTGCCAAGCCCCAGCTTTGCTCACTGTCTCGTAGCGGCTCCACTTGTTCTTTTGGATTAAACGGTTTTGCATTAGGAATAGGTCTCAATGGGGCTGATATGGCCAAGATCTAATTGCAATATCCTCCTCACTGGGAAATGCTCATTGATTGATGGCTCATCTCTTCCACGTCTGGCAAAAAGCATGTTTGGAGTCAGAACCATTTTTGGAAGCAGAGAAGGAAAGGGCTCAAATGCTCATTTTCACATTATTATACAACAAGAAAAAGGTCTGGAAAACCACAGCTGTTTTCCCTTAGGGGTATGCGTATGCATGTGAGCATGTGCATGCGATCAGTGGCTTGATTCGGGGTGGAATGGTTGCATTTTGGGCCCTTGCAGAGCACTCGAAAGGATCTCAGCTCCTCCAGTCACATTTTCCTGGGCAATCAAACATGCAAGGCTCAATTTGGCTTTTGCTTAACAAGGGCAAAAATCAAGGATAGAAAATAGCAACAAAATGATGCTCAAGAGCCCTTGCAGGGTGACAGCATGATTAACCACATTCCACTGCATCATGGTCCCGACAAAACCAACTCTGACCATGGAGAAAATAATCCATCAGCCCAACAAGTGTCTTCTGCAAGCAAAACTTTCTGCAAGAAAACCCTTCTCCATGCAAACATCACCGGCTGCTGTGCAGGCGTGTGCCTGGCTCTGGAGGTTCTTGCCCATTTGGGCGGCTGTAAAGCTGGATCCTGCTAAACAGAAGAGTTGAATCATTTCAAGCTTTCCTAGAGCTAATCAAGTAAAAAGCAAGCATTTATCTTTTATTGGCTTTTCCTTCCATAAATTGATATTTATAGACCAGGCTCTCGTAGAGGTCATGGACTGCAGATGGAAAAATCCCTTTTATTCTCCTTTTCTACTACATTAAGCACACATCAGCCACTTGAGAATATACCGCCTTCCAGCCCCTGGAGCAACTAAGATATTAAAAAGCAAACAAAATACAAATTAATCTCACAAAGAAAAAGGGAACTTTGGCAATACAAAGCCCTTTACACAAGGAAACATTTAACATTACTGTCACCAAGAGATGAAGACGCCTACCTGCAAAATGCCTGTTGCAAGTCTAATGCTGCATTTTTGACGAGTGAAATAGTTGATCTTCTGGATTTATACTCTTAGGAGGGAACATCTACCTCCACACTGATGCCCTGTTACTCTGTAGCTGCTCCCAACGTAGAGCTTTGGAGATTGATGAAATACCAAAGTGAAACGGAGGGTAGCAACAATTCACCGCAAGTCAGCAGAGCCGCTGAGTCGATAAATACTAACCCTTGGCAGTGACCTTTCAGAGATTTTTCTCCTCTTTAATTGGACTTGTGCCATTTTCTGCTTCTTTAGGATGGAGAAAAAGGGGTTGAAGAGCTTTTTTATGCACTTGTTTCTACCTTATTACAGTGGCCACATCTTCACTTTGCTAAGGAGGATGAAATACCGTCAGAAAACATCCCCTGTAAAGACATGGGAATGGAAAAGTTGGAGATGCTTTTCCTGAGGTCAGTATAAAAGCTACTAAAAGAGCACCTGGGCATGGCAAAGGGGAAAGAGCAATGCAAGAGGTTATTTGGCTTATTTTAACTAAAAACACAATTTACGCACGCTGTAAAGTCCTCAGATAATCTTGCTAGAGGCAGGGAAGGTAGGGATGCAGTCAGTAGAACAGAAATTTATGTGCTTTGCTACACCTGCTGAAAGATCTGGGGTTGCTTCATAATTAAACACAACTAGTATGAGGCCACAACATGAATTTGCCACTGACTGCCAAAGACTAAATTAAAACGTCTCTTTGAGAGCAATATGAAATGCATCACAGTTTGGCCTCGGTCTGCAGCTTGGCTGAGAAGAAGGGCAAGGAGATGGGATTTTACTGGAGAATGAAACATAGGAAAAAGAAAAAAAAGAATTAAAGGTACTCTGCAAAGGCAGAAAAATAATTGAGTTGGTGTGTTTATGCTTCGCTCTGAATGAAGTAAGACAAATGAACACAACCACTTCCCAACTCCTCAAATTTTGCCATTGCTTGATGACTGACTTAAAAAAGGCATAGACATTCGTGATTTAGGAGCGATCATAAAATTACAAACTCCCTCTGCCCTGCACCAGCCAGGGGAGAGGCTGGTTGCTGCGCAGTGACATACCTGGGCAGGATTTTTCCCTGCCTCCTCACTTGTTCGATCAGTTCAACACCCAGCAGATTTACAGCTTTTCCCAAACACAATTAGATGCCCGCACCCCTGAGAAAGCAAAGCCAAGCAGCCTGCCCTGTGGCCTTGGCCTCTCACAGATATTTGGGGAAAAGCAGAGAAAACTTAAAAATTCAGTAACTTCCCACTTGATGGAAAGTCAAAATCTGATGGTTTCCCACACCTGAGCATGATGGAAAGACAACACTGAGAACAATAAATGCCCACTCTCCGTGGGCACTCTAAGTCAGCCCAACTTTTCTTGGGTCCTTCTTTCTGTACAGGAAGAGCTGGTTGCTTACCCCAAATCCGAGCACAAATCTCAGGCGCTCAGATGATGAACATCAGCCGAGCTCAAATCCCCAACCTTTGAGCCCTCGAGCTGCTCACCATCACAGATGAGGCTGAAGTTTGAGCCTAAGGAAGAGCAACACTTTGAGGGAAATTGGGCAAAACCCAAAGCTGGACTTGGGACATGGATCATCATCCCAACCTTCTCCTCAGCATCCTGCAAGTTTTCCACCAAGGTGGTTTGCAGCTCCATGGAGAGGCACGTGTCCCATGCAGGACATGACAAATACCCAAAGGCAAAGATGGGACAGGTCAATACGTTCACTCTTCCCAAAGCTCAGGGCACTGTCAACTCCCCACGTCAACAATGCCAACACTTTCCCCCTTGGATCGGCAATTCAAGGACAATATTCTCACCCCAGCTTTCTACTGGCAGCTGCTGGGGATGAAGCTGTTTCTGGGCTGACAGCTCCTGGCAACGCAGATGGCCATTTATAACTTAATTCCCTCCAAAACTTGACAGAATCAAATCTGATTTACATTTAAAACCTTGAAATCGTGAGCAGATGGGAAGAACAAGGTTCTTCATCTGAAGAGCATTTAACGGCACGACAGAAAAATCACAATGCTTGCTCAAAAGCACTTGATATTCATCAAGGCTCAGCAATCCTTATTGCCATCTCTGTTTTTTCTCCCCATCTTTCCCAATTAAGAGCTTCACGTTGGCAGGTTAATGGGTAACGCAACAGGCGGCTCCTGTAACGTGCTCTCAACATCCTGCAAGGCAGATGGAAGCGGTCGCCTCTATTACAGCACTTTCTTACCCCATTTCTGTGCCCACTGCATTTCCTAGTGGTAGCACAGCAGAAGTCCATTGCTCATTTGCATGCTTTGGAGAAAGCACTTTAGAAATGTGGATTGGGCACAAACTGCTCCCCTGTCTCGGTTTTTCATTTGGACCATCTGAGAGCTCAAGAGGAAAGTCCATCCTTTGAAAAATTAGCTCAACGCACCACATATTTCCCCAACAGCTTCTGCTTTATTTAGCCACTATTCTACCTTTCACTGCAAGTGGAAACACATAAAAAAATAAAATAATTTCATTCCCATTTAGATAAAACCCCGTATCTGGAAAGCATCACCAAATACCTCCAGTGGCAAACCCAACATTTCATACAATGAGATAAAAAGAAAGCTTTCGCTTGTGAGCCTCAAAAGGAATCAAAAAAAGGATCAAATCAACACTAAATCATCAAAGTTTTGTCAGAAATAATTCTGGAAAGATTTAAGAGAGGTATTCACTTCCTTGCTAGCACAGTGCCAACAGTGTTGCAAAGGGACAGCCCCAGCTGCAACACAAGATTTCTCTCCATATCGAGCATCTGTGATGAAGAGCTTAATTACCTGTGCTGGAAAGTTGCTTGGATCCTCAGGCATCATTACTGGGAACTGGATTTCATGAGGCATGGCAAACCCTGCTAAATTTACGATTATGGTTTATTTTGGTTAATATTTATGCTCTATTTGAAGAGAGCCATAAAAACAAATATAAAAGGATTTGCTGTGCTCACATATGCATGCCTTGCTTTTAGATGCTATTACTTGATCAATAATTAGATTTCAGGAGTGCGTTACAAGATGGCCAGCACCGCAGTCATAAACCGTTAATTTTGCTAAGGGTGCTCTAGAAAGTGCTGTGACGTTTGCTGCCCAAGACACAAATCTCAGATGTAAACGGAGGGAAAAAAAACCAAACTAAAAATGAATTATTTTCCTCCTCCAGCACAGTGAAAGAAGCCGAGAAGATGCCGACCGGATCTGCCATGTACCTGTGGAAGCAGCAGGGAGCAAACAATGCCCAAAGTGGCCTCAAAGTTGTCTTTGAGCCAGAGCCCGACGGCATGGATGCAGCCTCGCACATGGATAACGTTGAGCAGCTCCAGGCGCTGGAAGAAGAGTGGAGAGAAGCATCACGGTTTTCATTGAGACGTTGGGGTTGGGGGGAGATGTTATTTCTTGCATTTGCTCCTTCTTGCAAGCCAAAGGAGTGGCACGAGAAGTGTTTGGGAATTGATTTCTTGGACTGCATCTCTCCTGGGGATTTTCTTGCCAAAAAACTGTCCCTGGGAGCTACGGACCATATGCAAGGAGATACCGCAGCTCTCTGCTGCAATACGTTCCCACAGTCACCCCTGAAGGCCTCAAAATCAGCTTCTCTCCTACCACCAAGCCTCAAAACACAACTCAGGATCAGCATTTCCCGAGGCTGATCCAGAAGGACCACGCCAAAGCCTTCAGGGACTACCCAAACATGTCACGAGCCTGCCCGTGCTCTGTGAGCCTGAGCAACACCCTGAGATGCCAGGGAAAAGTGATAAAAATGAATTTGTACACAGCTGCAGTAACAGCCATCCTTGGTGGGGAAAGAGCTTACCTGCAGATAACTGTCTCATTTTAGCGGGGTTGGGGAAGGAGAAGCACATCTCATATGTACAAAGGAAAAAGCCAGTGTTACCTCTTTATCGAGCGTCCTGTATCCACACAGGGTGTTAACGACTTCTCCAGGGACCTGTGAACAGAGAATTGGGAACAGACTTAGCTCAGAGGAAGCAAAAGGGGAAATAAAAGAAATAAGAACAAAAATTAAGAAATAGAAGAGCTCACCCAGTTGCCTCGACCATTCAGCATAGCACAAGGCAAGCAGCTACCCTCAAACCTTGCTTTGCTACCACGGGCTCCTTTTTGTCCAAATGCAGTGCTGAAACCATGCACGTTGGCAATAAGTTGTTGGATTTTTTGATTTTTTTTTTTTTTTTTTTAAACTACCCTTCTCTCTGGTTTCCGCTGTTTTGGAGCATGCTCAGGTCCCCCCAGTGCTTTTCCAGTGATTTGAGCTGGGACCACCTCCACATCACATGAGCGTTTAGCAAAGCAGCTCTTTCAAAACGTTCCCTTGATTTTTCTCCTTGTTTAATTCCAGCCACCTTTTCTAACACCTTCAGTCCTGTTTCTCCATAATAAAGGGAATTTCACAGGGATTAAATGTATTGGGCTCTTCAGAAATCAAGGGGGAATTTCCCCAAAGTCTTCCACCACTCTGAGGAGAAATATAAGGATTTTAGACATCCCCAAAGCTTAGATCTTTGTTAGTCAACAAAATTGTTTCAAGAGCTCCAGCTAATGAGCAAAATCCTGGCCAAACGCTGCTATTCAGGACCTTTATAAAATAAAATCTAATCCCTCTGCTTCTGCCAGGATGGAAAGTGGTACATTTTGGGTTACAAAACTGATTCTTGCTCATCCCCCAAAAAACAAAGCTGGAGAGTAGCTCCAGCACATCCTGAGCTAGTTGGGTACTTTGCACCTCTCAGGACTGATCTTCTGATGGGTTTTTTGGGGGCTTGTTTCATGGATCAAACAGCAGCTTCCATAACACTGTGTGTTTCTAAAGGGGCCTTGTGCCCATAGAATAATAACATGCTGAAATTATTATGCTTTCAGAAAGATAGCTTTGAAAACCAGTAAAAGCTCCTGGACAGCAAAACAAAAACATCCCGTGCTTCAGAGGCCAGAGATGAAAAAGAGAAATGTGCACATTTAGATGTAAATTATGCTTTCCAGCAAGACACGGCATAAAAGAAATGTGCACCTCCAGACAGACTGTATCCATAAAGCTGCAACTTGTACCTTCTGTAATTGGCAGGGAAATTATTCCAGCGCTATCCTACCAAGAGCTTCTGTACCTACCACATTACTCACAGTGCCATCAAAAATCCCATCTCTCACCATTTCAAGACACTATTTACAAACTGGGCACAGTTAAGGACACTAATTAGCCCCTGTGCATATGAAAGACTTGCGGGGAAATCTGGACATCAGCAGCAGAGCACCCATCAGCATCGCTGAGAGAGAGATCTCATCCAGGGTTGGGACCATAAAATGGGAAACCTTCAGCATAAGAGCACTGCAAATTCCCCCTAAGGTAAATGCTGTCGCCTATAGTGGTATAAAGGAACCTGTACGTGACCAAGGATCCATCTATTTGGTTTACATTTAAAAAAATGAACCATTTTTCTTGAAAGCTTTCAGTTGTCCTTGCTTTTCAGAGTCACTTTGTGGACATCACAGGACCCTTGCCAGCGAAACACCGTTGCTTTCTATTGGGCTCGTCGTTTGAACACATCTGGCTACAGCACAGATTCATCACCACTTTTATTCCTTCTTGCATTAAATAACCAAGGGTTTCTCAATCATCTCCAGTCCTGCCCGTCTCTTTGAATAATTCCCTCAACACCTTGTATTTGGGAGAAGGGTGGAAGGTAGAAAAGTGAGGTTTTAGCCTTGATCGACTTTTGTCAAGGTCTTGCATGGAAAAGAAGGTCAGAGCTGAATTGAAATTTCTAACATAAAACCAGATAGAAGCCTTTATTCTTTCAGAATGCATTCTGATGCCTTCAGGGGTCACAAAAGAGCAACACAGTTGTATAAAACCCACCAATGGCAGAAGACTGCAATCCTTGCACTTTTTATTTAACCAGCTGCTTTTCTCCCCCAAATCAGTGCCAGATGTCAGCGGTGACACTTCACAAAGGGTTTGGAGACACTGTGCTTGGCAGAGGCACAGCTACACTGCAGCTTCCCGGCTTCCCAGGAGAAGGCACAAGTGCCTTGGAAAACCATTTAGAAAAGCACTTAGGGTTGAGGATCCAGTTTCACACCCTCAGGCAGGCATGTATTTGCCCATTCCTTCTTCCTGGGAAGACTTTAAGGTTTATGGCCTCAGAGATGAGACTCTTCAAAATAGCCAGAGCATTTTTGGAGGATGTCTGCTCTCATTACTGCAACTCAGCCTGCCTTGGAAGATGCCCCAGGGATGCAACACAAAGCTCTTGGAGGGTCTTGTAACAGAAAAAGTCTTGTCTTGGAAAACAGGGTGGTTTTATGGCTGTATTTAATGACAAGTTGAAAACACATTGCAATCAACCCCCTAATCCATGTTTCATGTTGCTTCCTTTAGACAAGCTCACTTCTAACAGCATCTTTCATTCTTTCCACATTACATTTCCAAATGACCTTTTCTGGTACCTCTTAAATCTCAAAGGTCCTCTAAGACAAAAGGATGCTTTGCTCTCCATCCTTCATTCATGAAGGCACAAATAGAGAAGAAGCACACAAGAAGAGAAGGATTCCTTGCCCTACAAACCAGTGGATAGATAACTGGTTGATAAAAAGGTTATTCACAGTGGAGAGACCATCGTGTTCATCTCTACTCAGTGCAGAAGAATTCATACACGTATCCAGGTGGTCCCTGTTTATCCTTCCAGCTGCAGAGCCAACGCAAGATCTTCTCTTCAGCCCTCAAGTAACATATTTTGGGGGAAAGGGTTTTCAGCAGGGCTTGCACGTCGCTAAGACCCAAGCAAGTATGTCCGGAGTATCACACACAGGTACCTTCTTCATCCTGAGGTGCAGAGGTCCTTCTCCCACCTTCTCAGCCCGCAAGGAAAAACCCCATGATGACTTTGCAATTTCAGCAAATAGCTACAAACAGACGTGCTGGACCTTATGGTAAATGCAATTATTGGGGGGGATTCGCTCTGTTGTTTAAACTGAATTTTTATTAGATTGTTTTATGTCGCAGACAGCAGAAAACTCCCAAGGGAGCTGGCTCTCTTAATTAATAATTAATATTGAGTCGGGCTGATTTCTTAACCAAAAGTGCCCTGCAGCCAAAAATCAGAACTCTGAAGAATAAGGCTACTTCTATCTACCTGGTTACTGTTCTCCCCAGGAACAGGTTTCATTTCTCATGGAGATTTAGATGCATTTGGTGAGGTCTCGCTTCCCATAAAACCGCTCTGGCTGTCAGAACCACATTCATGGACTTTTAATTCTTGAAAAAAATGTAGAGGATTTACTGTGGACTTTCCCTCCCAGGGGCTGGCTGCTCCAGTCCTTCACTAGAGCATCCTCCAGACCCAGCTCATTGCAATGGGAAGCCAGAAAGTTGCCTTATTTCTTACCTTACTATATTAATCACCTGTGATTTCTTTCTCTCCGATACTGCCTGCTGCGCTGAGGTCTTTTGTTTGCCAAATTGTCAACCCAAAACCGTGGGGAGTGTAAAAATACTGAAAAATGCACTTGATTCTCTCTAACACATCCTCACTCGTAATACAAAAGGACAACACATGAATTTCTAATTCCATCTTCAGGAGCTTTAGGATTCTTAATCAATGCCCTGATTAGAGATGACAATTATTTTTGCAGCTGATTTGCATGTCAGACTTCCACTGATAATTAAAACACCTCAGATTTCCCTTTTTCCATTAAAAATCCAACAACAATACAAGATTGATGATCTATTTTCCTTGTGCAATTAGTAAAGCCTGGGGCACGGCCAGGGTTCAGAGGCAATGCTGATACTCCTGATGCTCTGAACCTCAAGAAGGTTTGGCTACCAGGATTACCCTTAGAAAATTCTTTTTCGCAACATTTATAGCATTTCTGGCCACAGCAACCAGGGATATTTGCACTTTTTTTCCCCTGCCTTGGCCCAGCTCCTGGCATTTTGTCCACAGCATGTGTTAGATTGATTGCAACAAGGTGGACGGTTATATTAAACAAGATGGTGTCGGAGCACTTAGCTTAGTCTCAGCAGAAAAGCACCGCTTGGTGGGGGGTGTCTTGATTTCCAGCTCTGAAAATCAGCACAGGAGACCCTAATGGCTCTGCAAATCCACTCCTCCCTCTCTCCATCTCCGTTTGACCCAACTCGCAGCGTGTCAGAAAGGCAGCCTTGCAAGGGCAGTTGCTCACGAGACTTTTCTTATTCCATTGCACAAGAGTGGCTCTTTATCCAAATACCTCTCCCAGCCCCATTTTCAGCAAAACCCTCAAAAACCTCCTCATTAGGAGCAGACACCAGCAAACATGATCCCCATATACTACTAAACGCCGCAGCGGCCAGCTGAGAAACGTGTCCTCTTGGACAGGAAAGCAGAGGACAACAGCTCACTCGGATCCATGCTGAGATGCAGCCAAGTCCTTTTAAGATTCTGCTATTTCTTTGCAAGACGATCCTCCAAACCATTTTATATCACACATTAGGTTGAAAAACAGGAACTTGGCATTTCTAACAACACCTTGGCATGATAAAAATGCAATTAATAGCGCAGTGCTTTCATATTTATTCTACATTAAAACAGCAGAGTCTACTAAAATACAGTGTAGCCCATATATGTATATTTTAGTTTCTTTAGCGTCTCACGCTGATGCTATCACAAACCGCTTTGCAAGATGGCAAAGCAGCTTACAAGAAACCCTACAGTGCAGAAATATGCAGTAATAACCAGTTGGAAGAGGGGGCTTTGCTGAAATATTGACAGAAATAAAGGCACTTTCGGTGCCTCGGCTGCCTTACCTTCCTGATACAGCATGTGTAGGGCACCCCGCACGCCAGCGGCCCACTGCCGTTGCAGGAGTGGTACTGGTTAACCTCCCAGTCCCGGTACTCATCGCTGCCGCAGCAAGAAAACTGCAAAAAGAAGAAAAAGAGAGGATGAGACGCAGCCGAACAAACCTCGACATCTCCATCCCATCAACGCGTCTCCCCTCCAGCCTTGCCCTGCATCTCCAATGCTGCTTTGCAACGCCAGCATTGAGAGCCCTGATTATTTTCTGCTTTCCAGGACCCTAAATAGGAAGTTGAAGACACCATATAAAAAAAGAAAAGTGGGTGTTTAACTCCTTTTAGCCCCGTTTTAGAGGCATGCAGCAGTTACAGATGTGTACATCCATGTATTGGAAGCATCCTTGCTTTCACAAGCCCAGGAATGATCAGGCTCATTCATGCTTCACTGATTTAATTACAGGTGACTAATCCATCCTATTCCCAGGGCACACCAGAGAGATGGCTCTTTCAGCGCCTTGAATGAATGTATTTCTTGGCTCTTGAAGGCAGCTCAGCTAGTTGGTGCCATTCGACAAAATGCTAATAAGGCTCTGCAGTCTAACAGGGATTTCTCTTCCCGTCAAGTTAAATTAGAGATCAAATGCTACAGCTACAAAGGAAAAAAGCTTCTTTTTTCTTCTGTTCACACAATGAAAAAAAAAAAGTTTAATGAAAGTCATTTTCTGTTCTCCACAGAATAAAAGTGGGTTTATTATATACCGAGTCATCTCTTCTCTTGGTAAACAAGCTTGAATCTTTACATTTTTCCCCCGGAAAGAAAAGCCTGAAGTAGGCAGGAGAGGTGTGTGTGCTTACAAGACAGAACAAAACCACATTTTCCCCATTTCTTTAAACACTGCACTGTTCAAGGAGCAGTTTTTGCGAGAGGTTTAACCCTGTGAGCATCTGCTCCCCCTCCCGCTGATGGGTTGGTGGCAATACTTGGCCAATGGGAGTAGGAAAAGCCACCAGCTCTTGGGGTCCTCCTGGCCTCCTCCCATGTCAAAATGCGCAGATATGGCCAGGAGCAGCCGACCCACAGATTTACAACTATTTTCTGACTTCCTGCCTTTAATTTCTCTATTGCTTTCAATCCTAACCGTATTGGTGAGGGAGACCAGCTTGCAAAAGTTGCCTAGGAAGAGGGGGAGAAAAACACCCAAAGGGATACTGGCTATTGCTACCCATTTGATATCCCCATGCTGCAAAGAAGTTCTTTCCATTTGCTTTTACAACTGTGCAAAAATAGGTAGAAAATGCTTATAATGAGGGCTACTAGCTGCCAGGAAGCCTCACCAGGGTGTTTTCTTCTCTGCAAAGAGAGGTTTAGCCCAAACTACTGTTGTGCCTGGATTTATTTCTCATAAACTGAGACAGACTTCATTGTGGGTTTTACTTTCATGTAGGCTCCCGGAGCTCAGAGAAGCATAACAAGCAGAAAAACCAAAGAGAGCCCACAGAAAGAGTCTCGCAGGTCGCATCCGAGGATCTCTCTGTGTCGAGGACCACCGCTGCCACCCGCAAGATGCGGGCTCATTATGGCTAAAACCATCGCCCTTGAAGCAACACACTCCAACGAGCCATGCTGGTGAAAGCTGCCTTTAATCTTCCCCAAGAAGAAAGGAGGAGGTTTGCAACTGCAACACCCTCATCCCTCCGAGACTTACTTTGAGTTTGGAGCCACTCGGGTTTGAGCAAGAACCATAGCCCTGGCAGCTCTTTGAAATTCAAATCCTGTGATCAGCAAAGCAGTTTGAACTCTCCTCTTCCACCTGTACTCAGCAAGCCATTAAAAAAAGATAAAGCGAGGAGCTGCAGATAGCTGCAGTTACTGACTCGGGGCAAACCTGGCTTTTGAGTCATCATGGTCTCCAGCCTCACGTCCAAGGGCTGCAAAGGGCAGTAGTTCAGCAAAAATGAGTTATAAAAACATATAAGTATTATTTTCTTTAGGGCAATTTATTTCCATATCTCCTTGCTTACAGGCAGCCGGACTGAGTAAGTGTCAACAAGTAAAACTGCATTATTTGCACTATCATCCTGCTAATGTAAAATATTAATGCCTGGCACTTGGGACCATAATTACTTGTTATTTTTACTGTATGATACTGGTCTAAGGGTATGAAGGCAGTTGGGTCTAGTTTAAAGCATCACTTGAGAGAGGGTTTAAGAAGAATTCAAATCCTAAGGAGTGTAGTGTGGTTTTGCCTGACCTAAATAAGCTGTGTGCCAGCTAACCTATGCATAGACAAGGTTTTTAACAGGGAAAATGGCAAGAATAACCACTAAATGATGATAACAGGCTGTTCTGAGCTTGTCTTCTATCAAAAAAGCAGGTCTGGGTGCAATCCATCCAGACTGACTGCAAGTTTTCATCCTCCCAAAGTGAACTGGCCTGCTCAGGTCCCATAAAACCAATTTCCCTTCTCTTAAAAGCAGTTCTTCCTCTGCATTGCTTCTCCCCGGTCCTACACTCAGGATGAAGCAACTGCATTTCAATTGCTGACATTGCTGCTGTTCCTGGTCTGGAAATCATACACTAATAGAAAAGCTCATAGCAATGAGCTGTACAGTCTTGCAAAGCTCCTTCTCTTGCTACAAGATAAAACACGCAGATGTTAAAGACTTAACGGCAACACTGGAAGTGGCCACAACTTCTTTTACTACAGAGAGAGACTTTGAGATGAAGCTCTCCCCCTGAAAACTTTTAATAGAAAGTCAAGTGAAGAAGTAGACGGGGACAAATGTTTTAAAAATAGGGTGAGATTATATTATAAGTGCCTGATCCTGGCTTGTTTGGAGATAGAGAAACCTTCCCACAAATATATCTGTTTTATCTGAAGATTTGTGGTCTAACCTCCTTGCCAAGTCTCATTGAGGATGGCTCCAACATGGACTTTCTGACTGCTCCTGGCAGCATCTGTTTATCATTCATACAGAGAGGTCTGAATTACAGCATCCTCTTAGAGAGGTTGGAGTAAAACTTGAAAAAGATTCAGATCTTTCTCAGAATCAGCCGTGTCTTGAGACCTTCAGAGGGCTCTCAGTCTTATTAATGCGCTCGGCTCAGTAATGATGACTCCAAGAGTCAAAAGCAGGTATTTAAGCCAAGAGAGGGGAGCATGGAGGGCACCACTGGCCTTAAATTCCAGCTACATCAAAGAAGAAGGAGTTTCACAGTCTCCTTTTCTTCAAAGGAGGAGATAAGATTCACATATTTATGATGCTTCAACCCATAATGAAAGGAGAGAAATCAGGCCAAGGTGAGAACAAAGCTCATTTGAAAGCAGCTTTGCTGGCAAAGCCTAGCTCTGCTCTCCAAAACCAACCCAGGAAAAGTAACATCACTGCAATTTCTCTCCTAGATCTCAAGTTTTTGGTTTTTTCCCCACTTTTCTTCATTCGCCAAATGCTTCGAGCTGAGTGCTTCCCTCCCGCAATAACACAAATGACAGGTAAACCAAATACCCTCACTCAAAACATGAGCAAACCTACGTCCCCCAAATTCCCAGGAATGGCTCCTCACCAGTACTGGAAAAACCAAATGATATGTTAGAGCCAATCAAGCTTGTCCAGACCAGCTAGACACTTGACGGCATGGATAATAACTTCAAATCCTGACTTTACTTGGCCTTTTGGTGTATTTGGTGGGGGATGCATTGTTGCTTTGCTGAAGCACGGCTACTTTGGGTTTCAAGAGACAAAAGGGAAACATATCTAGCTGGGGCTCAATGGCAGGCATTAGGAAGGCATTTTAATGTAATAATTTAATATTTAGTACCTCAAACAAACTATGTTGTGCATAAATAGAAGGCAAGAGCAGCAGTGTGTCAAAAGTTTGGTTAAAAAAACCGCAAGAGTTGTGAGGATGATTTTATCAAACTGCAGGTTGACTTGAGGATAGGGGACGGATCCTGCCAACTCCTGGCAGGCTCTAAGCATTAGATTTGAGACAGAATATGCAACCACACACCTGGAAGAGTTAAAGTAGGCTATGCCAAGCCCCAATATTGGACTGGACATAGCTCTCGCCATCCCAGGAGAAGCTTGCTCCCAGTGCTGCCTATGGAGAGGCTGGAGCTCTTCTCTCCTTCCAGCTACTGCGTGAAAACACCTTATCTGCAATTTTCCCGTTGAGTCAAGGGCTTGGCCAGCTACCAATGACACCTTGGGTAAAGCGACTTACCTAAGGTGGCCTATCTAAGGGTCATTGCAGCCCTGAAGCAGCTTTAGCACATGTTATTTTATTCCTCCACCTCTCTCTATTAAGGTTGGGGTAGCTATCAAAAAGCTTTCAGGCATTAGGCACTGGTTTCCCATCAAGACTGGGAAATATAAATACCCTGGCACGGTCCACGTCACGGTGTGGAGCAGAAAATGCTCTTCGCAGGGGGCACAGACAGCAGAATAACTCACTGAAAACACCAGCGGGGTGGGCTTAGAGAGCAGCACAACGGAAAAATGTGCAAAAAGAGCAGTGCAAACCAAGAAAGATCAAGTTATTCAAGATGGATCAAGCAAGGCACCCTAGAGATGGGAATAAACTCTAAAAATACAGGGAAAACTAATGCTTCTGGTTCAACGAGGCACAGAGTTAACTACTGCTTGAAAAACTTCACAAGCAGACCTCCCTGATGCCACACACACACACCCCCACACCCCTCCAAAACCGAACCTTTTCTTGTACAAAATCCAAGATGTTCTTGAAGTCAAGGTCATCGTAATAGTGTCTGATGCCCTCTTGGATGTTGGAGTGGAAAACTGCATTCATCTGGGGACAGAAAAAAACCAAAAACACAGCTCACACATGGAAAAGGCACTGGGAATATATTGCAAAACATGAAAATGTTTTCATAGCACGCGTTGCCAACTGTTACCGGAGTAAGAATCTAATCTGCATGCTGGCACAAGCCTATTTCTTGGGGTAAAATTCATCATTTTTGAGCTCTCAGGGTTAGCACCATCATTTCTGAGTTCTCAGGGTTAGCAGCATCCCATAGCACCTCTCCGCTTCCTGCACTTGCAAGCCGACCCACACACCTTTACCCACCCCATTTTTCCTATTAAATTGAATTATTAAGGTGACTTCTTCAAAAGCTCCCTCAAGCTCTCCAATCCCATTGACTAACATGATTTTAACCACTGCCAGGGGGGTTTCTGCTGCATTAGGAGGGGCTGGAGGAGGTGAAATGGGCTGTGAGAGCCAACACCACCGGCTGCACAGTGATTTATCCATGGGATGAGCTACGTGCAGGAGCAGAGACCTCATCAGAGCCCTCAATCACTCCTAATCCCAACAAATCATTCAGCAATTCAATCATGCCCTGAAAGGGAATGGTGCAGCGGGGCTGGGGGTCTCCCTGCTCCTCCTTCAGCCGTATCTCCGAGGACACTTTGACACATCAGGCACTTCACATTAAACACTAATTGAATCGAAAATGTATTTTACAGATGCCTGGGAAGCTTATTAGTGAGCTGGGAGCGGAGGCTCGAAACGTCCTATGCAAAGCCCAGCGCAGGTTTGCCGTTTGACTCCTGACAAACCGCCAAGCAGAAATATTAATGAAGGAAAAAGGAACTTTTTTCTGAGTTAGAAGCAGGGGAAAGGGGGGGAAGAAAATGTTTTTCATAATTCACTCTGACATGAAAATTAGAGGTTGGGCAAACTGGGAACGGGGAGAAGAACATGAGAAAAAGAGAAATGAAGGCACGTCAGAGCGACAAACAAAGCCTGCCGACAGTGAGGGATCAGGCAAGGGGATCTGAAAAAACCTTTAAGAAATCGCTCATGTGGAAGTTTATTAAATGTTAATTCCCGGTTTGCCCACCGCTAAGACCAAACACAACTGGCAATGCCCAGGTTTTACTGTTTTCTGCTTGTTTTGCCCCCAGATAGGCTCACCCCACGATCCTATTGCCCTCCAAGAAGATGCCAGCCCAGAGGCAGCCTCTGTAATTAAATCTTGATTTTAACATGAGAGATAAATGTTGCAAGGTTAAATCATTAGTTCTGGTTATGAGACCTCTCCACTCCCTTCCCTTCAAGGACGCCAAACCCGCTATCTCTGATAATCTCCAAAACCCCATTTGCATATCAACAGAGCCCATTTCAATGTTCAGTAGCTTTGAGGCCACTAAATTCGTTCCTCGTCCCTGCTGATTTAATAAAAAAATCCAATTAAATATGTTTTTAACAAGTTTAATAAACAACCATTGTTCCAAATGCAGATTTGTGCCTCCGAACAATTTTGGGTCAAGTGGATTCATCGCTTGTTGGATCTCTCTTTTCTCTCTGCCTCATTGTTTGATTTTAATTAGGTTTTGATATTGCCCGTTAAATTTAAATTAAGGGACACTTTAGGCACTAATGGCTTCTACTCAATCTAGGAGTTTAATCACGAGGCTGCAGTCCCCCTTCCTGATGGTACCAGCGTTTCCCCCTTGCATCCCTGCAGTGCAGGATGGTGCTGAGCACCATCATTGAAGCTCAAAGGTGGAACAAAGCAGAGGATTTAATGCTGAATTTCACAAAAATACAGCCTCTACATGGCAGCACGTATTGATTATCTGTACGTGGGAAGGACTCGAGCAATCTGATTTTTCTCAGAAGCACATCTCTCCACTGGTGCACCACATTTTACAGGGATCAGAGGGTTTTGGAGAGCTCTGGGAAGCTGCTGGATGGAGTTGGCTACAGCATCCAAAAGGCAGCGTTCTCCCCCATTGCCTCCCTTCAACTTTGGGACTCAGCAAACACATAACTCCCAACCCCAACCTGTCTTTGGGGCTCACCAACACATAGCTCCCAACCCCAACCTTGATGTGTTTGAAAGCATCAAGCTGTTTGTGCAAAGAGGAATTGATTTTTATAGCCCATAAGTAGGTATTTCAGATGTTGTTCTCCTGCCTCGTGCATTCATTGAGCCAGCAGAGATTGAGATTAACTATTTAATTGTTTGATCGATAGCAAGGGTAAGATTAAATTGAAAATGGCAGGGTTTCTTCAGCAGAAGGCAGGAGGCCAGAAAGGACATCCGTTGGAAGCATTTACCATCTCGTCGGCTCAGCTATAACTCAAACCTGTCCTTGCAAATGCAAGCCAGCAGTTAACATAATTGAGGCGAGGAGCTTAATGAGTCCTCAAAAAAAAAAAAAAAAAAAAAAAACCACCAAAAACCCACAGGTTTTTGGCTAAGAGTCTGCACAGGGAGCTGCGGCGGGGGCTCTGGGTGGTGCTGGAGATCCATCGCAGCTCTGGAGCACAACGGGCAGCCCCAGAAGAGCAAGAGCAATGAAACCCTTCCATTTTCAGGGAAGACACTACTGGATACCTGAGGATTTTCCTCCCCGAATACATGCGAGGCTGCAGTTTGTTGCCGTGCAGCATCCAAAGGCCTCCTGATTGCACCCACCTTGTTTTCAAAGATGATTTCGATGAATATCAGCAGCAGCTCCGTGAGGAAGATCACCAGAAGGACCCAGAAGAACTGAAAAGAGAAAGGAAAGGATTAGCCCTGCTTCGAGCCAGGCTGTGTCGTCTGTCAGTGGTTAACCGCAACAAGGGAGACCTGGAAACCGAGAGCTGCTTTGAAACACTTAGAAATCAGATCATTTCATTACAAGCTCCTCAGGGAGCTGCAAATCTCTTCCAAAGATCTCGGTCCTAATACGGAAAGCAGTTTGCTCCCTAGTAGAAAATGTGGCAGGAAGGAAGGATGGATGGATTGGAAAAAGAAACCAGATGCAATTTGAATGGCCAAATTCTGCATGGGTAAAATGGATACAGTGGGGCCAAATGTTCTCTCTGGGTAGATATAAGTGTGCAGCATCCCTCCGTGATGGGATGGTGGCACTTGGTTGAACACTGTTGTTTTCAACCTGGGCATCTAATGGAGGATCATCCATCCCCCAGTGTATGGGCAATAACTCACGCCTCTGCCAGAATTGATTGTGGCAACAAATTTAGGCTGGGAATCAATGTCCTGATGGAGCAAATGACTTAAACTAGAAGGTCTGATGTTCTTGCAGTCCACAGCCATCAGTCTCCTAATGCTTTGGTCCCTACCTGATAGGTCCCATTGAGCATCGCATCCGACTTTGCAGAGGATGGACAGCAAAGCTCTGCTCAGCTCACACTTGTCTCCCTAAGGCTACCTCCAGCAGCGACTTTGGAGACTCACCAGAAAAAGGAAGGTGGAATGTTACCATGGTAACTAGCTAAAAATCCAAAAGCAAGTTAAAAAAAAAGGCGGGGGGGAGAGGTAATTTATTACCGTGTTATTCACTTTGACCATCAGGCAGGTAGCGCAGGGAGCTGCATGCCCAGAAATTATTTCCCAAGCTCAGCAAAACCAAAGCACCATTGCAGCAAAACACCACTTCATGCCCCAAACCGTTGGGATTTTTAATTAGCCACCCACCAATGAGTTTTGCACCGTGCTTATTTGCTAAGAGCCACCTAGCGTGGCTCCACTGAAGGAGCAGCACCGCTTTCATCACCAGTTAAATCAGCTCATAATGGGCCAGGTGTAATTAGGCAAGGAATCCCATAATTAAGGAACACAATTAACCACACACCTGTTATCTCATAGGCAGAAATGATATGCAAAATGCCACACGCATCTAAACTGATAAAAAATGGGGTTGCTTCAGGAGGAAGCCCAAGGCGGCACGGTTCGTGGTTTTACCAAGCTGGGCATGTCTAGATCTTGCAATGCTGCAGCAAGCAGCAAGAAAAAGAAATACAATTTTGGAAATATTTTTGTTCTTCAACCTTAGTTAAAACCCAAGGGAAAAAAAAAAAAAGTGCTTTGTCCTCTGTTTACTGGGAAAAAGTGCAAATTCTTACCAATCCCACCATAAGCAGAGACAAAAGACCGTGGCTTTAAAGTCCAAGTGGGGACCACCACTGTGTTCATGGTCAGACCAGTGTACCAAGAAATGCCTAAAAATCAGCAGGATTCAGCACGCAGAGCCTTTCTTCTTGCCAAACTGATGGGAGGCTCCTCTGAAAGCACCAACCCTGCAGCTCTTCCCAGAAATCAAGAATTTCAACCCAAGAGACCACTTGTGCAGGTTGCTAGATGGTTTTTCTGCTCTGTCTGGTGCTTTGGCCATTGCACACCATGCACTGATTTTGTCCCCCACTCTATTTCCTCCTTTCAGTCTCAATTTCTGCTGTACAGCTTGTCAAGTCAAGATATAAAAAGCAAGGTTTATGCAATACAACTCAGCCTGCTCCTTGCATATTGAAGTCAAGGCTAATATTTAATATCCAGGTTTGATATCTGATTTATAAACAAACGCGGGCGTGTTGTGCAGAAGTCCATAGGATGCCGGCTGTACACGGCTATTAGAAAAATGATGACTGAATGGGGCTTTCAAATGCTCCATCAGATGAAGTTCACAGGTAGCAAAACCCACTGTTTCCAAGAGAGCAAGCCCAAAAAAGAGCTTAGCTCACAGTCTTTATAAATGGGGGAAAAGTTCCAGCATTAATTGGGAAGAAAGACACAGCAGATGCTGATTGCAATTCCTCGCAAGAGAGAAACTGCAAACCTGGGAAGTCACACCAGTGATGCCCAGCTCCCCCCAGACACCCTGCAATACGTAACCTTGCCTTCAGAAAGCCCACAATTTCCCCTATAATTTATAGAGGATTTGCAAGAAAAGCAACCACAAACCCGAGTCTCCAGCACAAGCCTTGAAAATTGTGCACCCTGAGTGAAAACCAGCTCTTCTTCCCCCAAATAACGGCCGAACGGAGCATGCAAACCCTCACCAGCTGCATCGATACAGCAGAAAGCGGCACTTTCTTTGCATTCACGAGGACTGCGGCAACCGTTGTAATTGTAATGCATGTTTAGGAGCGAAACTGCTGGCAGCATCCCTGATCATCTCTTTTAACTAGTGCATTGCAGCCCTTGCTGTCTGCCAGACCAAATAAATCAGCATTTTGTTCCTTAAAAAGACTCCAGCAGCAAAATAAAGAGCAAAAATCCATATTAAACAGCATTTAATCCTGCCTTGAGCTGCCACAAGTTTGCAGCAAGCTCAAAATCACAAAGCAAGTTTAAAAAAAAAAAAAAAATCACAAAGCAGTATGACAAGGAGCTGGTTTTTCCCCCTATTTTTGCAAAAATTCACCCTTTCCTTGGAAGTGGTGGCACGTGAGCGAGTGGCCGTGCCTCTGTGGCATGACCCTCTGGCTGGGCTTCACCGCTCACATCCCCAAGAAGAGGCAAACGCTGCAAAGGAGGGACCAGGAAGGTGCCCAAGGATCTCGCCCATCACAAAGTGAAGCCCAGCTGTCGCAGAGAGAAACTCCCCAATAAAAACTTCATCTTGCTCAAGACAGCTGGATCGGGGAAAAGTTGCTCAGTTCTTATTAAATTAACACTCGCCACAGCCAGCTCCCTTTAAAGAGCTCATCAATCCAAAAGTTCACAATTATACTGCTTAATTCCCTCAAATCCCTTGACAAAAAGATTAACCGCCCCTGTTCCCGTGACCAGCAGAGCTCCAAGCTGCTCCTTCTCTCCTCTAACAAGTCTCCAGTGCCGTTTTATTCATCATTAATCTCTCCTGAAGCCCAACTGAGCACGGAAGGAAAGTGCCCAGGGCCCGCACTCTGCCTCAGGTTTGAAGACAGGTCTCCTTCCAATTTGGGGAATAATCCCCTTCATTAGGGTCATTTTACATAAGCAATATATCGGTTGCCCAGAGCAATCCCTTCCCATATGTCTTCTGGGTGTTTGGTTTTCTGCCACCTCCATACGCCAGATAGGATGTCTCGTCATCCAGTTTCATCTCCCAGAAGCTTAAAAACCACCTGAAATATGGAGTTGGTCCAGAGTAAACACTTCCAGCCGTGGGTCTGGCTGATAGAGGGTTGCAAACCTGATGCTGCTTCATTTCCAGACCACGAGCAGCGTGCAGCCTCCTCCAATTTCCAGCTTGAACATGTTCGCACCAGGCAGAAGGGAAGAACACGCGTCAGGGATGGGTTGGAGGCACCGAGGCTGAGGGATGAACAAACCACGCAGGGATTTATTCAGGAGCCAGCCCAAGGAAGGATCCTTGAGCCATGGATAGAGGCTGAGCATCACTCCTGAGCTCAGATGCACTCGAGACACCTATGGCCATGGGAGGTTCAAGACATGCCAAGCCCGAGTGTGACTCCAACGGGATTTTGGATGGCAGAGGGATGCTCTGTTTGCCAGGGATGAGGCAGGGAAAGGAGGAGATGCAGCCAGTGGGATGGAAGAGCTCCTGGAGCAATGCAAAAGCACCAGAGAATTCTGTGATGTTCATTTAATATGAGACACCTCCGTCTGCAAAACGCTGCTGCGATCTCACAGCATGGCCATGGAGAGCGATCAGCTGCCACAACTGCAGAGAAAAAAAAGTAAAAAAGAAGGCAATCTCCAAAAATCCTTCCTTTCTACCCAGCGCCAACAGTTTCCCATGCGGCACCCGGGGGCTGATAAGGGAAAATATTTGCTTCTTGATGATCCATTTCCTACTTCAGCTCAGTCACAGGAAAGGACAAGATAATAACAGCGATAACAAGGATGATAATTTCTAGAGAGCCCATGATACAAGCCAAAAAGAAAAGAAATAAACCTATAAATAGATTCCCGGGTACTTTGCAGCAGGACACTGGGAAAGCTGAGGCTGAAGATGCTGCTCTTGAATCCTTCTGCCCTCTTGATGAACTTAACATTAAAACAGTACAGGCAGATCATAAACCGCTGCCTAATTTAAGAAATCAAGTGGGGTTTTTGCTGAGAAAAAGGTACTGGTCATACTTAAAAGAAAAAGCCTTACAAGCCCCATATAACGAGACCCTAGAGAAGCGAATGGAGGAGGAACAGAGGGGTTTGAAACCCCTCTGTGAAGGGTGGAAATAATTTTATCCTCATTCCAGGCTCTGCAGTCACCATTAAACCCCTGTGGGAAGAGGTACTTTCTGCATTCATGTCAATAACCCCCCCAACATTTTAATTTTATCCATTTCTATAGCTGCTTCTCCAGGAGCTAAGTCAGTCCCACTGAAGCCAATGCAGGAAAAGGGTTTGGACCCATCAATATAAAAGTGGTGACAGGTCATCAAGGGATGGAAAATCTGGACTTCCCATCCCCAAGATGAAAAGAAACTCGTGCAATTTAATTTCTCTTCCTATAAAGCACGAATCCCCCTGGTTTTGCATGCACAGGAGTTTACAGGATGGCGGTGCCCAGGTTTCTCCGTATTTTTGGGCATCTGGAAAAGGAACTGGTCGTTCCTTCTTGATAAACAGGAACAGATCAAACATGCAGCCACGTGAAACGCACCTGATGCAGAGGCGTGTGATAAATAAATCTCTCGCTCTACCTGGGAGGCCACTAAATCATCCCCTTGGCAAGCGCCTGCCACCTCCTCTGCCTTCCTCGAGACCAGCCACCGAGGAGTCTACAGTTTCACGTGAGCACAGAAACATGATTCCGGTTGCTTTTGTCCCTAGATTGAAACTTTAAGTAATGCTTTTAAAGAACCATTTCTTCCTAATGACATGTTAGAGCTTTCTCCCACGCAGAGTGGCCCTTTCTAAGGGTTTGCTTTTTTTCTGAAAGACGGTTGCATGCAGCCCTTCCTCTGAAAACTGAAATAATTGTTTATTCCCACATAGAAACAGCTTTCATAGTTGCTTTCAAGCAAAAAAAAAAAAAAAAAAAAAAAAACCCAACAAAAATCTGTCAGGAATGTCTCCTACACAGATAAAACAAGGACAACAAAGCCCAGATGAAGAGACTTTGCAGAGCATCTTCTCTTTTAGCAATAACCCTCTCTGCCCAGGACACTATTTTATTCACACAAACCATGTTATTTTATTTATGCCCCTCCTGCCCATCCACTCAGGCTGGGGGTCATTACCCCTATCTGGGTTTCACGCACACATTTGCCAAGCCTCGAGTAAAAATACACATTTCCTTTATGTTTCAGAAACTGAATAAACAAGAAACTTGGTTTTAATCCCAAAAGAGCCAGTAGCCTTGCAAATAATCAACCAGGACTCCCCGAGAGCCCCAGGCACGCAGCGTGGTCCATCCTCCACGCCCCAGGTACCAGCCCTACCTCCACCAAGTCCCACAGATGCCTGCTCTGCTCCTTTGAAGACCAAATCTGCTCCCCAGACCTGCTAGAACTCCCCCTTTTTCCCGCTTTGGGCTTTTATAGCCTGCAGCTGGCTTCATTTTTGGCTGCTGTTAAGCCTTCCTCAGCTATAGCCCTGCTACCCTCCTCTCCCATCTCAAGACCAGGATGGATGCTGCAGCTAGAACATGCTCATGTTCCCAAAAACCCAAAGAAAAGGAGGGGTTTTATGAACCGGGATGGATGTCACCTCTTAGAAGCCCCCTTCCATCCAGTTCCATGAGCAATGGCACCTTTCAAATCTAATTTATTTCAGAGTTTGAGGGCCAAGCAATCAAATTTCACCTCTTTCCAAAGACCTCTGTACCTGTTGCTTTTCCCCCCAGTCAGGAAAAATATTTCAATGGCGCAATCAGCTTAATCCTTTAATGAGCACCAGGCAATTCACTAGAAACTTCTAATACAGATTAAACCACTTGGATGCTATTAATATCATCTCAGACTTTGCAAAAACCTCTCCTTAGTCTTACTCGGGTGCTCACCAGCACCCTTTCATCGTGCAATGGGTAGCAGTGACTTTGAGGAATGCTGGGGAACCACCAGCAGTTCTCTCTAGAGAGTAGAAATGCAGCATGAGATATAACTTTTATCTATTAAAAATTCATATTGAGAACATAAGTAACTCCAGAGATGTCCATAAATAATCCACACTTGGGGGATTTTTGGAAGGATTTTGTAACGTCAGCCCTTTATTGGGCTTTCCAGAAGCTCTGAAGCCCCACTAACGCACTGCAAGGATGACTTTTATTATTGTAACAGCTAATTTAGTGATGAGATTAAAAAGAAAGGGGTGAACACCAAGGAAAGAAGTGCAACATGCTGGGAGTTTTCTGGCGATGCTCAACATATGAGGCTCAGGAAGAATGAAGTATGTTTTCTGCTGCTCGCAAAACCTTCCCAAACTGCTCCTAGAAAGATGATGAATGGGGGACACTGCAAGAAATTCAGTGTGAAAAAGCTGATAATCAGCATGGCAAAAGACTCCTTAACTCTCCCAGGACTGCAGCCCCCTCTTCTCCCTCAGAGCCAAACCTGGGCCAAGCAAATCCCCATTTAAAGCACGTTGCGGTGATTAAAAAGCCCCAGCCAAGAGGTGAGCAACACTTAACGGGGGAGATTGGCCACAATTTCTTGCACAAAGCCACTTCTGCTGCCCTGGGGTTTCCTACTTTGTCTCAAGCAAATGAAATAATAACAATTAAAAAAGCTTTAAAACCACAGATTTAAAGGAGAACAAATTAGTCACAGAGAGCTGGGTAAAAAGTGCTGGAGGCTCCCTGCAAGGCTTTTTCTCACTGTATTTTGGGGGGATTTGGGTGTTAGAGGGTTTGCAGATCCTTCTCACCCAGGAGAAGGCTGCGGATGCTTGTTACGCAAATAGGGAGCACGAAAGGCTGCCCAAGGGAAGCATCGGTACCCTCCTGCTCCAAAGCCCTTTCGCATCGGATCTGGTCCCTAGCACAAAGCTGGGACTCTCCTCTTTTCGCTCAGAGCCTTTGCTCCCAAGTCTGGGATGCTTTCAGTTCCCCCGGCAATCCCGAATGCTTGCTGCTGCGCAAATGTTAGGCCTTCCTCATTTATCCACCCCTCTGCGCGGCTAAGCAGAAAAAAATCAAGAAAGTGGTGTTTTTGTTTAGAGACCCTGTAATCAGAGCGCGCTATATAATCAGCAGGCTTAGGAAGAAAAAAGAAATATATGCAGATCCCCGAGCAAACCTCTGCAGGAAGGAGTTTCTTCAATTGCTTTTTTCCAGCAGGGTCTATTTGTGTGCTAATTATCAGGAATTTGTTTTTTGGAGAGTTAAAGCGGCACCATCGAAACCTGCTGATATCGGAATATCCAGAGAAAAATCTTCATTGCCAATGCAGGGAGCTGAGCCTGCCCCGGGGCAGCGGACTCTGGACCCCAGCCTAGTCCCCAGGAAGCAGAAAGAGAAATGGGGTTTTGTAGTGATGCTTTGCACAAAGCATCCTCAAATTAACCTAAAATTTCCCCGCAAGCAGACAAAAGCAAGTGGAAAAAAGCCTCGTGACCTCCTTCACAACAGCAATTATAACCCCAGATGAGTTCAAACACAGAAATGCAGCTTCATTTCTCATGCAAACCTATAACCAGAAGAAGCCTTTTATTTATCAAGTTTTCCACTGCGCTCGACGCGTGATATTCATCGCACCACCCTGCCAGAGCCACCGAGGGCTGCCAGCCCAGCGATCGATGCTGCCCTGGTTTATAATAAGCCGTGCTTTGGTGGAGGTCAGATGCACCTGACCTCCAAAACCTGCATCTTTGGCAACCAAAACCTGCAACCCCTTCTCCAAAAGCTGCATCTCGCCGATGGGAAAAACCACATGGCAGAGTCTCTTGCTGTGGCTAGAGCAGAAGGGGCAACTCTTTCCCCTTCTTCATCCTCTAAGAGGGCAGAAATAGCCAAAAAACAGCCTAAAGGAGCTGCTGGTGAAATGCTATTTCAGCTGGCAATTGCTTTAATTTTTTCTGGAAGGGAATCTCCATATTGCCCATAAATAGCCCATTTTTTTCACTGCGTCCTAAACCACACACTTCTCCCTCACGCAGGGACAGAAAAACCCACCTCCAGCCATCAGCTGCAAACCTCACAAACCCAGGCCAGCCCAAATTCACCCCAAATTCCTCCAACCACCAAGCTTGCCATGCTCAGGGGATCACGCTGAACCTTTCGGTTCATCCCAAAGCATTTGCCAAGCCCTCTGGTCTTGGAAATTTGCCTCTCTACTGCAAATATTCAAGGGATTATTTCTTTTTGTTGGCCTAGAGGCAAACATGTCCTGGAGGAAATGGATGAGCTGGGTACCCCGTGCAAATCCTCTGCTCTCAACCAAGAGGTTTTCCAGCACCACAAAACCACAAGGAAATCACCCGAGTCAAATATCCAAGTGTTTTAAGTGCGAGCAACGCACCCACAAAACATTTACTCTTTTTTAAACTATTTCACCCAATTCTTCTGAGCACAGAAGATCAATAAGGGGAAGGTGCTACTTACTGGTATTTTCGCCTCCTCTGACTTAAAATTGATTTTAAGTGGCTGCTGTGGGGTAATGAATTAGCGCTGGAGATGTAGCAGAGGCATGCTTTATATGGCATCACTGTAATAGAGGTTTTCCGTGTTAATTTTTGCCCCTTTCTCCGCACGATCGGAAAAAAACCCAGCTGCTTGGACCAGTTCAGACCTCAAAGTGCTCCTTCACACGTGCGTTATTCTGATTGCTTTTATTCAGGGCCCCCAAGCTTGAAATCACTGTAGTAGCTGACTCTCTTCGAGGGTGAATTAATCTTCCCAGGAGAAGGACAATTCTCCATCCACACAATAGCTCTATGATTGCCAACCATTTCCCCGCAGCCGTACTTGCTCCCCTCTTCAAACCTGACATATCTGCCATTTTCCAGCATTTAATCTCTCTATTTACACGTGCAATCAGGGGCTGGAGAGGGAGGGGAAGGCACATTTCAAGCCCAGCTCAGGAAGTTGCATCGTGGGTCGACCTTGAGAGTAAAAATACAAAATTGCGAATAAAATAAATGGCAAAGCTGGTGGTGGCTGTCAGAGTTTGCTTTTCACATCTTGCTGCTGCTGACATTTGGAAATAGCAGTATAGATATAAATATACATTTTTTTATATATGAGTATTTATATATATTTATGCTGGTTATATATTTATATATAGATATATAACACCGGCAAAAGGCCCAAAGAGCTGCGGCAGCAGCTGATCTCTCACTGCCGCAAACCCAAGGTCAAATCCTGCTGTGGGTGACAAATTTTGCCAAACCTAAGGCAGGAAAGGAGGAACTCAAGAAGCTCACCAAAAGGAAAAGAAAAATGGGAAAGCTGGATTTCTTGGCCTGCCTGGACCCTTATCTCTTTCTCATTCTGCATAAAATAAATGAAAGTCTGTTGAAACCACCTGTGAAAATTCAGGGCTTTACTGACTTTTTGGAAGCTAAAATATCCATGGGATGAAGACACTGATCCCAAGCCCCCAGGTAGGAGATGCTGAGTAAGATATGATACGTTTCTTGCAAGAACAGTTCTAAAAGAAACCCATGAAGAGGAGCCAATTTGGGCATATTCAACCGCAAAACCCAATTGCCAGAGCAGCCTGTCCCATTGCATTTCTAGTTCCTAAACCAAGCCATCCCAGCTCCCCGCAGCTGTCGAATTGAGCAAGAGAAATATTGATTTTTACAGTCTATTTGCTAAATCACCCTGAACTCCCTCAAAGCAAAGGCAAGCCATCTTCATCAGACAATGTGCAGTTCTTCGAGCCTTGCAAATGTTAATGGTGACAGAAGAAACTTGATTTCCAAATGGAAACTCTTAACCCATCTATAAAATGCCAGTCTTCATAACACCGATTACATACACCAGCAGCTAAAATCCCCAGGTCTTGCCTGTTATTTGTCTCATAAACTTGAGCTGAGAATTGCAATCAGGCGGTGGCTTTATTGAACAGTCTTTGCTTGGGTTATTAGAGAAGACACTAAAGACATGATAATCTGGCTTATGAGTTGTGTGGTTGTGCATGATAATTACAGGTAATGACTGGAGAGAGTAAAATTGATAAGGAAAAGATTAAAACCAAAATGTAATTTGTGGTACTTTGCAGGGGGGATATTGGAATAATACATCAAGTAGCAGATTTAGGAGCTGGGTGGCTTTCCTAACTGTTTTGCCTAAGAGAAACATTGGTCGATTTTTTTCCAGGGGGCTAAGGAAAATAAAAATACATCTGTCAGCAGTAAGCGACTGAGATGAATGAGGATTTAACAAGCACATACACACCTGCACATACACCCACCGCATTTTGTGTAAAAAAAAAAGGTTATTAACATCAAGTGCTATCTGATGAATTTTTGTAGGGCATTGAAGTATTTTCTACTAAATAGAGAGGAATTTATCGCTTGCTCTCCAGATTAACAAGACATATTTTTAGATGAAGAGACGAGTCAATTTTTATTAGTGATTTGAAGTTCGGGGCAGTTTTGTGCTCTTTCTTAGCTTGGGTTCCCTGAAAACGTGTGTGCAGGCATTCGAGCAGCTGCAGTACATCTGCACACACAAGCTCCTAAAAGCCCAAAGGGATCCATGCATTGATTATCCATCAGCATCAATATATGCATTTTTATGCTGTCTCATGATACAATCTCCAGGGTCTGTCCTGAGTCTGGTTTTGGGGCTCACGGGGCAGAGCTCCCTTCTCCATCATCCCCACACCACCCGATTCCCCCTCAAGGTGAACAGAGTACAAAACCCATTAACCAATAATGTCTTTTCAAGAGTTTTCCTGGTAAAATTCAGCAGAAAACCAGTGTGAAACACTTCTACAAATGAAAGCAACTCCCAGTCTCCCATGCCTCGAGAGGCTGCTGCACGAGAGAGGACATCCCACAGTGAAACCCTCTATGAACTCCTGGTATGAGCACCCACTTTTGAGTGATGGATGGAAAGACTAATAATGCATTTCACAGACAATTTGAATATAAACACAATGGAGAAGTCCAGGCTTGACCACATAGTTTTGCCAATATGTCCACAAGCAGGTAAGAGCACAAGAAAGCATTAAGTAACTCGGCGCCATAAAATCATGCCAGCAGCAATGGTCTTCCAGTGCAGCCCAGTCTCACTGCGGAACTGTTCTAAGATAGAAGGATAAAGCACTTTTGCTGGGATAAGCTGCATCTCCACCAGGAAAACACTAATCCAAGGTTGCCTCCATACAGACCTGCAACCCCTTTGAGTGGGCAAGTCTTCCATGGCTCATCTAAGGTGGCAGAGCAAGCCAGAAGTGGACATGCAAACAAACCCACGCTCGTGGCCCAGGCTCTTAGAGATGCTCTTTAAGTGCATTTTTTGCCCGCTATGAGCTTGCAATGTTATTTCCTACAAGAAGAGGCAGCATTACGATTTTCACCTCCATGCAGACCACCAATACCTCCCATATTTGTGTGACTGTGCAGTGCGTGCACAAGGAACACCCTCATTTATCTCGCCATCAAGAGCATTTCCAAAATGCTTCACTGCTGTCGTGCTCTCCTCCTCATGCTAATGCCTATCAAGCTGAACATATCCATGGGGGAAACAGCGTTGCAGCTCCGAGAGTGGGAATGAGACTGGATCCGTTATCAGAAATGGATCGTGATTAAGTGGATCCATGGTTTAGTAGTGGACTTTGCAGTGTTCGATTAATGGTTGGACTTGACGATCTTAAAGGTCCTTTCCAACTTAAATGATTCTATGGTTCTATGAAATATCACTTAATTTATCTGCTCCCAGAAAATAGATAATTAACGTAGTATTGGGCCAATTGTGCTCTTCTGCAGCCAACTAAAGGCAGGCGTGGAGCCTTGAGTAACCCTAAAAACCCACCACTCAGAAATACAACGTATTTTGACACACGAGACAAACATCCCCTTTCTTATATCCTAGCCAAAAGGGATGCAAGTGTTATTGTGTTTGATGTCTTGCACATTGGGTATTGCTTTATTTATTCCACATGGCAGGCGTGAAGCTGCTTATATCCACAAAGAGAAAAAGCCAACCCAAATGGGCAGGATTATTTCTTTTTCTCAGCTGTGCCCGTTGCAAAATTGATTCAGCCGACAACCTGTGAAATACAGTTAATGAGCTTGGGTTTCTGTCGCCCTGGGTCGCCCCAAGGATGAGATTTCCTACCCTCTGATGTGTCAATTTTCCACTTCCAAATTCAGTCCGGGTTGTGGAAACAGAGTATTAACCGTGATTCATAAGTATTAGCGCAGAAAGAAAAATATTATCAGAAATTTGAAGTACTTATCCTTCTTTGGAATAAGCCTAGGTAGAATGAACACCATACCATATAGCTTTAAAAGCAGACAAATGAAAAAGAAGATGAAATGTTCTCCACAAGCAACATAACTTCAGCTTTGGCAGAAAAATATTTTCTGGGCTTTGATTGCAAAGAAATACAGAGCTTTCCCAGTTGCTTTGATGGACAGGAAAAAGAGGGTTATATGTTAGAGGTAAAACTGCACAGCTTTGATCCCTGCAATCTTTTCAAATGCAACGCAGACAACCACCTATTACAGGTGGCAAAACCAGACGTATGGAAAAGCAATGATAATTTCATCTGCTCATGCAGAAGCAAAGACAGTATTGGTTTTCTGATCTGGGCTCCCATCTGTATTAATTGGAAATGCAAATGCTGAGCAATTTTCAAAAGCAATATTGCAAGCCAGTACAAGGGAGTGCTAGCTACCCAGAGTGTTTGATTTTAATAAACCAATCAACCCAAACCATGGGAGATGAAGGTGTTATGCAAACTGTTAGCATGCAAGGCACACGCACGCCGGCAGGAAGGCTCCATGGACCAGCACAGATTATTCATCCGAAAGCAACTTCTTCACCGAAGGAGCATCGGATGCAGCCGAAGAACCGACAGAGCTGTCACAGAACTCATCGACAGACGTTGGCCCTGGCTGAGGGTGATGAAAGAGCTTCGCACCTATCTGAATGGAGGGAATGGCTTATAATTCAGCTTCTAAAGCCCTGCAGCCTCCTGCTGCTCACTGGAGGCAGAGGTGTTACCCCAGAGCAAGGGCAGGCAATGAGCTGCAGGGAGGACGGGCGGTCGGATGCTCAACGCACCGACAAAACCCCTGGAAAGCAGGTTAGGAGGGAACAGCTTTGCCCTTGTGTCCTGGATCTCCTCCAGTTCAGACTTCAAAGGTAATTTTTCCCTCTGCTAAGAGCACCCTTGCAAAAGGAAACAAAGCTGTTTTCTATTGGCATCGTCGCGGCTAAAATAAACTTAACAGTGGAGACTTTGCTCCACCAGAGATGGGATCTCAGCCCCCAAAATAACGTCCTTGTTACCTCAGGAGGAAGGCAGCAGTGCTTCCCACAGATGGTGGGAGGCATTCAGCCATGGAAAACAGGGAAATCAGGGTGCCAGCTCTGCAATTTAAATATATCCTCTCCCCATTAGCCCTCCGCTGACTTCACGGCTAAGCTGAAAACACCAAGCAGTCACATCAAACAAGCATTTAAATCCAGGAAGGGGCACACCGTTGCTGTAAGTCATGGTGGTGACTTGTTAGGATACATTAATTTTCCTCCTTGAGATCACCCAGACCATTCCGAGGGCTGCACGGAGAGCGTGGTAACGGCCTTACCATCTTCAGCAGCGTCCGGTTGTCCCTGAGGCTCCCCACCATGCCGACGAAGGAGACACCAAACATGGTGAAGCCCAGCAGGAGGAGGATGATGGCCGGAGCCAGGAAGATCCCTTCCAAGGTTTTGTGCTTTTGCCTCTCCACTTCGGCATAAATCCCAACACACAGGATCACGAGGCCAAGGATCTGCAAGGGAAGTACAGGATGGGATTCAGACACCGATGGGGAAAAAGCAGAGGCTTCGAGGGAGAGGAGGAGGTGGAAGATGTCCCAGATGGCCAAGGAAAACCCACCCAACTCTGGGACATTAAAGATCCAATCCCAAATGGTGCTGTCAGTACTCGGCACATCCCCTTTGCTCAATGCTGGGCTGCTCTTACTCTGGCTGGGAAGGGGACATATAATTGCAGCATGATCAATCTAGCTGGACAGCTTTAAGCTAGGTTTTGCTAGGTTTTTCCTCTCCCCTCCCTACTTGTATCTTTATGGTCTGTCTGGATGCTCAGCTTGGCCCTTGCCTTGGGTTTGACAGACCCAAAGGCTGATAGTCATTAACACCAACAGCCCACCCTCCCAAATTCCACCCTTAGACAGCACAATCCCCAAAATGACTCATTTCACTCCATCGATTTTACACCTGGCTCGAGCACCGACTTGCACCCAAACCCACGGCGAGCCGCTCACCCTCTCTTCGCACGCCAGCACCAACAATCAGAAACAAAGCTCACTGCGCCGTTACAAAGAGCTTTTGATCCCTGGATGAAAAGTACCATAAAGAAAAGCAACGGATTATTTATGACAACCTTCCTCCCCTCTCTCCCCCTTCAATGAAGCAGCTTTAATTGAAAAAGAGAGCCTAACGATGCCAGGATAAAGCAGGGCTCCAAAAAGGGCTGTTTGCATCCCTTCAGTTCCTTCAACATCAAAGCCGGCAACGCGATCCCAAGCGTTTCGTGCTGTCAGGAGCCGTTCGCATCGCGCCCGTCGGCCCCGCGGCACAGCCGGAGGCGAGCGGCTTCTCAGCCAGTGCCAAGCTGACACGTGAAAAGGTCCTCGAAGAAACCAAGGAGCATCCGGAGCCCTTTTCACGTTGCTTTTTGCAGCCCTCCCCATCCCAAATCACAGCTGGAGGCTCCTGGGGGAAAGCCCCCGGCCACAGAAACCCATGCTCAAAAACCTACATCTCCAAAGAGGAGAAAAAAACCCCTTTTTTTGCTCTTTTTCCATTGCTTTCACCATTCCAAGAGGCTTCATTGCTCCTAATGAGTTCGCTCAAACTCTTCCTGTTAATTCACGCTGACAATTCAATCCTTAATTTTCATGCGCAATCTTTGCTTTTTGGGGGGGGTTGATTTTTATCTTCTCTACTCTGCCTGGACACTATTTCTGGTGTGTTTTTGTAGCTAGTTTATGTCTATCAATCACTGTCCGCTTCCAGGCTCCATCTCATCTATAAAGGAATTGAAATCTCTCAGAAAGTGAAATTTAGACTTGTGATATTTTACAGACACTTTAGTTGTTTGAAACTAAACAGGCAGGCCTCTTTCTGATAACAGGCTTTTAATCACAGTTTCATCTTTATACTCTATTTTAAGCATCAGGTCTGTGTGCTGGGATTAGGTTTGATTTAATGTTTATCTCTTCTACGGTGTCCCAGGAAATACATTTGGCTTTGAAGGCGGGGGGTAGACATTAATGCACACCATGCGTCCCCCGCTAATCCCCGCCGTTCCTCCCGCGTGCCAATCAGAACCACTTTCTCCACTTTAATTAATCCATCTGCAAAGCGAGTGAGGGAAGAGATCACGGAAAGTGCACAGAGCAAACTGGGAGGGGGGAGGTTTGAGGGCTGGATGCTTGAGGGGCTGAGGAAGCAGCGTGCATGGGACAGGCTTCACCCGCTAGCAAGGGAGAGAAACCGAGGAGGGTTTTCAGGACAGACATGTGCATTGCTTAAAAATAGCTTTTCCAGGGCTGAAAAGTATCCTTGAAAAATTTAAAGCACGTGGCATGCATGAGGCTGCTGCAGAGCGGTGCTGGTCCTTCCTCCCAGCATCGCCGGGGCCATCCCTTTGGCAGGGAAAACCACCACCAGTGCCATGCATAACACCCCTCTTTTTTGGAGGGAGGCATGCACCACTTATTTGCCATGCAAATGCAATGGGGAAATGCAAGTGCAATGGGGGAAAAAAGCGCTGCATGGTACGGGGAGATACTGCCAGCAACCTAAGCCATGCTGCATCGCTTTTTTGGGGTTTCATGGCTTAGAAAAGGCTGCATGCTATCTATCTATGCCCAAGCAGCTCAAAGTAGTCCCTGGGACTAACAAGCCAATATTGAGCTGATCCACCTGAATTTCTTGGCCCTCTCCTTGCTTAGCTCCTAGTTTAAAAGGTCACCCAACCCCTTGCAATCTGCTTCGCTAAGGGTTAGTGCTGCAGGCTGGACCCCAACCCATCTCCACACCCTGCTGGCTAAAAAGCACCCTCTGATTAAAAAAAAAATAAAATAAAAATGAGTTCATTCTACTCAAAGCAGCTTAAAGCACAAGAAAGCATCTGGCAAAGCAACACGCACCTCGAGGAAGGGAATGGATATACTGGCACATCTCCCAGCAAAGGCAGATTGCAAAGGAAGGCTCGCTGGAATATAATGAGTTTTGGAAGGATGAGCAGGGAGTGATGCTGTTGCAAGATGGGTGGCGGAGGGATTTGGATGGAAAATAGCTGGGGAGAAAGACCAGCGTTCCCTGAAAAGCAGCTTTTCTGTGAAAAAATGGTGGATTTGGAACACACCAGCAACATCAAAGTCTTTGCCAGGACCTATGCAGCAGGGTAAAAGACTGCGAGGGGAATAACCATGTATTTCATCAAAAACCTGATCAGCCCATCCGCCTTCGGCCGGAGATGAGCATCAAAAGCAGCAGGAAAAGTTTGCATCACCCCTTGCAAAGCCTGGCTGCCCTGGTTTCCATCACTGGGTTTCTCTGGAGGGGGGTTGTTTTTGCCATATGAATTCAATCAGCATGGATATTTTTGATTCCTGGCATCACAACCCTTTTCTACCACCCACACTCGATGACATGGTAAGGCACATAATGAAGTTTGCTGGTAAATCCTCTGTAGTTACTTATTAATTGCCCGATGATCACCTTAATAACAGTGCAAACACCAGGATAGACAGCAGCTGGTAATTACAACTGCTCTGCAATGCATCTAAGAGAAAAAGCAAATCTGTGCTTACCCTCTAATGAGAGGATGATTACCCCATTTCTATATGATAATAACCACGCGATCGAACCGCCACCATGGGGAAAGCCAAGGGGGTGGCTGCAACTCCACCAGACCTTGCAACGAAGGTGTCCTGCATCAATTCTCCTCTTACAAGCTGGGAAGAAATCACCTTCGGTTTTAATTTCAGCCCTGCTTGATTTTAGTGCATCTTGGAGTTTGTAGGAGCTGAGTGGGCAGGGGATGGCGGGCAGCGAGCAGCCGCCCCGGGACGTCCAACCACCATTCCCACCCCAAAAAAGACCCCTGGGACGTGCTCTCCTCCCTCCCTCCCATACTTCTGGGTAGATAAAATTGCAAACTTGAATTTTGCAGCCCAATACGAGTTGCTATGACCAACTCTTCCCTCCAGCCAGGATTTTAGCAGCCTCCAAACCCACAGTTAAATGCAGGGCTGTTTCCCGACGGAGACAGGAAGACCTGACATGTCGCACCACGCTGTGATAAGGCTTTTGTGCAGCCCCCTCAAATCAGCTCTGACACCAAGAGCAAAAACTCAACAGAGCACAAACCAGGGAAGTCTGATCCTTGGAGGGATGCTACAAAACCTGACAATTTAAAGAGCGTTTCTCTCTGCTGAGAAGCTGCAGATCTGCCTGAGCCCCTTCCCCACCCACCTTTGCAGCCTATTTCCAAAGCTGTTTCACTCCAACCTCATGTGTTCTTAGTGGGATAACAGAGATGCTGGTTTTCCTCTCCAGGCATTTCTCCATCTAACGGCAAGAAAAGAGCTGGGGCAGGGAGTTGGGGACCCGGGAAGGAGAAGAGCTAAAGGTGGAAATCACTGTCCCACTGATCGCAGAGTCATTTAGAGACCTGGCGGTCAAGAAGTGGGATGAAAGGCAATTAACAAACAGAAAATAATATAATACACAGCTCTGATGATGCTGGCAGGGCTTGGGGAGTGCCAAACAGGTGGCTGGAGCTCACCGCTAACCCACAGGTGAGACAGGGAGTTTGCAAAACTCTCTTTGAGCTACGGGCTCTCTGGTGCTTGTGATTGCTTCTCCATCCTTGCGTGACTTGGCTTTGGCACAGAGGCAGCTACCTGATGCTGACGAGAGACGTGCATAGTCCTACCAGTGCTAACAAGAGACACGCACGGTCCTACCCTGTCCTAAAAATCCCACTAAATCCCTAAGAGGTGCCACATTCCCCTTGTCCGAGACCCCAAAGACCCGAGTAACAGGAGTTACTCTCAGCCACAAGCAGAGCAAACGGGTACCATGAATCCAAGGGGACGTTAACACGGCCGAAGCAGCGCAACCTCGAAGCCTGCCAAGGGCCAAGCAAGAGACGTGGCTCGTTCCAGGGTGAACGGCATTAACTGGATGAGTCAACTCCGCGCTAACGCGAGGCAGTAATTTCTCCTTATTCGGGAACACCAAAAAGTCACAATGACAGCGGCTTCAAGCCCACGCAGACCCCGGCAGCCAGATTACGTGAGTCAGAGCACTGGTCCAGGGAGGAGAAGAGGGAATGGGGCATCACTTCATTCTCCATCCAAGATGACCAGAGATGCAAAACTAAGGCCAAAACTCTTGTTTTTCAAATCCCCAGCTCACAGCAGAATTGTTCTTCCCAGCATTTGAAGATCCGTCTGTCTTCAAATTAGCAGAAGGGGCACTCCTGCTCCTCCTCAGAAGGATTTATTGTAATGTGCAGAGAGAAACCATGATATAGAAAGTGCTGAATGCTTTTAGTCATTAAAAGATAGAATCATGGGATTAATAATACAGCGATTAAATACATCGTGTAATGCTTAACTGCTGACGGTACGTAGGAATGGGAAAAAAATATGCTTTTATAAGGGTCAATTAAAATAACAGTTTTCAATTTTATGGGAAAAGTAAGAAGAGGAAAGAAGCATTTATTTTTGAAAAGAAAACTTCAATTCTACGATCCACCAAGTCCTCAACAACAAGGATTAAATCTACCTGTATAAAACCAGCTGGTCCAACCTGTGATGCTCAAATCCCTCTGCCCTTTGCTCCATGTTTGGTTTAAAGCCACTCTCCGGCTTGTCCCACACTCCCTTACTGATTTTTCCCACCTATAAATAAGTGCTTTCATTACAGGAAAGGACTGGAAAGGATCTAGCAGCACCAGATCCAGCTTTCTGCAGGCTGGGACAACCCTATGCTAGAAAACCATGATGCATCTCACCCCAAACCTCCTCGATCCTTCATGGTGAACTAACTCAAGTCTTATTTAACTGAATTTTTACTCAGGGGGGTTAAATTTTCAAAGCCTTCATGCAACGCAAGCGAGAAGTTCCTACACAATCATTTTTTATCGAGTGCGTTTGGCCAGAGTGAAACCCTGCCCTGGTCACGTCTAGTTAACGAGGCTTTGAAGGGCTCGGTAGCGCCATTGAATTAATACAACGGCAACATGTGCAAATGAGGCCAGAAGTAGGTCAGGCGGCTGAAAAGCTCGCAGGAGCCACACGATCCGTATGGATTTGATGGAGCAACGTCCCCACTCAAGGACCATTCCAGGGTTGAAGGCAGGCTGGGTTGGAGCGATTCAAAGCAACTTTTTTTGCAGTTATTTTCCAGTCACTGGGAAATTATTGAGTATCTTCTTGTTGGCAGACTCACCAGGATGCCCCACTGAGCGCCCCAAAATGCCTCAGCAATTGATAAGCATGCAGCATCGAGACTGTGCTGGTTCATCCCATTGTTAATCTGCATTTGCAAAGCACAGCCCCAACCTGGGTTCAGATTTATTGGGAGCAAAAAACCTGCACCTCCTCCCCCTCCCTACAGCTGCTTCAAGGCATTTGGGGAAACCTCAAACCGAGCAAAACTCAGCAATTTAGGTTTTCCCACAGATTAATTTTGCAAGCAAAAATATTGCACTATCCTTACCCAAAAACTCAAACTGCAGCCACAAATGGGTTAAGAAATCTGGATTTTTTTGCTCTCACTGGCTGCAGCAGGAGTCCCTCGAGAGTCCTGGCCACTCTGCGGGAGATACTCGAGTCTCCTCTCCCCTCGGGAGTCTTCCTACCCAGCAGGCCACGAGGAAATCAGTGAGATATTGTACAAAACCCCTCCTTTTTTCTTATTCACATTCATGCCCCGGGGTGGGCACAAGTCATTCGGCGCAGTGAGACAACGGGCTTTGCAGTCCCCAGCTAGCAAGGGTGAGCGCTGCCCTCCCAGTGAGCTCATTCATTTAAAAAAAAAAAAAAAAAAAAGGAAATTAAAAGCATTTTCAAACTCTGCTCGTAACCCTGTTCACCGTTCACAGCCTGCCTGGGAACTTGCGCAGATATTTCTGCAATTACACCTGTACAATTAGATATGCATACCACAATACATGCCCAGCAGGCAGTTGTGCACAGGGCAAAGAGTATTAATTAGACCTCAGGAGAAAATACCTGTAAATATGGACTGGATTATGCAAGATTAACCCTAGGAGGGTGCTAACTTCGTATCTCATGCATTAACTGAGGATGCACACACCCTAAAGGGACGGGGAATTTCTTGCTTTCCCCTCCCCTGCTCCAACAAGTGCTGGCACCTCCCAGGTGCCAGGGAAGCCTCGCCCCGACTGTGACTGCCTCAATGATTCAAAACTGCTTAAAAACAAGCTTTATTTTTTCCTCTTAGAATAACCAACCTGGCTAAAATACCTGCCACTCGATGTCTGCTTTCACGCCTTGTCCCGCTTGAACACTGTAAAGGCAACAGCCGAGACAGGCAGGGGGGATCTGGCCGGCAACATGGCCCAACGGGTGCTTGTGCGGTGAAAACATTAAATTTCCGTGTGTTTATGCTCCAAATGCCTTGAAACGCAACTCACTGCCACGAGGGATTTGCAAGAACGGCTCTGGGGAAGGGCACTCCCGGGGAGGTGCTCTTAAATCCACCAAAACCCACGGTTTCGCCCAAGATTGCCCAGTTTGGACCCAGCTAGCACCAAGCTCGAGGGGCTTCGCAGCACCAGGTTTTACCGCAAGGATTTGATACCTCGGAAGGGGAAATCTGGACACTGAAAAGTAAAATCCAACCCACGGGGGTAGTACAGTGGGGAGAAACACCAGGAAGGACAGAAAAGCAACCGGAGCACCTACCGAGAAGAGGGTGGCGTAGGTGGACAGAGCAAATTTGATGCTGTAGTAATAGAGGTGGGAATTTCGGCACTCGGAGGCTTGAGCCATCCTCGTAGCTCCGGCGAGAGGGGTTTGCTGGCTGCCCACCGGACCCTCTCTGCTCCGGCCGGCTCCCGCCCTCCGCCGCCGAGCCGAAAAAGCGAACACATGCACAGGAGCAAGCCTCAAACTTGAACTGCTCGCTCCAACTTCCGCCTGGCAGGAGCAGACAGCAATTAGAGGAAAGGCAGCAGCGGCACAAGCGGCCGGCGTTAACCCTTTACTGAGTTCGTTGCTTGGTTTTGCTGCCGAGAGCAACAGCAAAGCTCCGTTTCAGTGGATTTACTCCAACAATTAATCCAAAAATGGGTGCACGGGTGGACCTCCAGCAAATTTTTAACAGCAAACGCGTTGCAATCAGGGCCTCCTGCCCTTGCCGGCATGCTGAAAGAGCCCGTTGCAATCCTGCAGCCACCCCAGGAGCTCTCCTGCAGCAGCAAAGGGCGAAGTGGCAGCCCAAAATCTAGCAAAAACAGGGACAGATGCCCCTCAGGTGGTCGCTCGGAGCCCAGGACCGGAGAGCGATGTCCAGATTTACCTGTTGTAGCTTGCTGCTGTGAGCAACTCCTCCCTTTCAACACCACCTTGGGCTGCCTGGCGCTTGCGTGAGTAGGAAGAAGGAAAGATAAGTTACCACAGCCAGGCTTGGTGAGGTTTAACGCTTGAAAGAAAAGGTGTGGGGAGGAAGAAACCAGCACCAGGAGACCGCACAGCTCCTGGAAGCATTTGTACAGCCGTACAAATATAGTACTAGAGAGCGTAAAACTGATGTTTAATAAAAAGAGCCAAAAGAGGAGCTTGGAAAAGCTGTGTCTGCAGTCGGTCTCTGATGATGAAGAGGAGCACCCTTCATTTCTGCAGCTTGACTTGTTGCAGATCAGAGATGGGAAGAAAAAGGGGCATCATCTGCGATGCGGCTCATGGCCTGGGAAATGTTTAAAAAGCCCGGCTCTTGGGAGGAAGATGCTGCTTCTCTCTGGAGTAGCCAAAGGCAGAACTTAAAGCAAGGTTTGAAGAAATAACAGAGACTCAGGGCTGCACCCAAAGACGTGGGAGCTGTATTTACCCAGCTCGTAGCAGATGTTGAGTAGTTCAGCGCAGCAGAGATCGTATCCCTTTCCTTTTAGCATATAAGCTGCAAGGGTGAGAGCAGAGGTGGGGTGAGAGTTATATGATTATCAATGGCCAGCAGATCCCAAACGCTGAGGATATTACACTTTGGCAAACGATAGCAGGGTGAAACACATCCCAAAAATGACATTTCTGGACATGATTTAGCTACGGCTGGCTGTGACCAGGCTGAACGAGCAAAGAGAGCGGTCAACTTTTCTCCCCATTTTTTTAAAGCTAATCTAAAACGAACTTTTAGTGTGTTGGAGCCTGGTTTATACCAGTGCTTTCCATTTTGCTAACACCCAATGAAGCTGGCGCTGTGAACACCCGTGCAAAGGAAGAAAACAGCAATAGCATCGCCAGCACAGAGCATTTTTTTTTACCAACCTTTGCTTGGAATAAGAAATCCCAACACCCAGCATTGAGCAAGAGACATTTGGGGAAATGTATGATGTATTTCCTCCACCCTTTCTTTCCTTTTTGAAGGATGCTGCAGCCTGGAGAACAGTCAATTAAAACAAAAAACAAAACAAAACAAAAACACTTGCACCCATAACTTTTCTCTTGGTTTTCTAACTTCTTCCCATCAGGTTTGACTGTGAACCAGCACAGGGATTGCAGGGCTTATTTTCAACTCATTGCACAGAGAAATCTTGGCACTCGGTGACTAACCCTCTGTGCATTCACCTATTTATGTAATATGCTTTCTTTGCTTTAATTCAGAAGTCAACTTAGCGTGCAAAAGAGCAAGGGAGAAATAATATTTCCCTACAAAACCAGGCTGTGACGCAGCTAAGGCATGTCTGAAGCAGTATTTAAATCATTAAACCATCAGGTCCATAGATAATGCCCAACAGTGCCTAAAATTTCCACAGTAATTTGAAGCTACATTCAAGAGAATGATTCGCCGTAAAACTTTGGTTCTCCCTAGGTTTTACCAGTAATTGCAGGCTCTCTCCCCTTCTCCACTGAATCACAGGCAAACCCCAAACCTCCAGCAGCATAAATCAGGCCAGAACACCACGAGCACATCACAGGCTCTTCCCCAGCACCATTTCCCCATCAGCCAGTAATTAACACCCAATATTCCGCAAGCAGTTAATTATGCCATACAACTCACTCCTAAAAAAATAGATTTGTGCCTGCGGGGATGGGAACAGCAATAAAACTCTCTGCCTACTTCCATATGACACCATTAACGCACTCAAGAAAGGAGAGATTTGCTTTCCATGGCACTGATTTTCACTGTCACTCAGGCCTCAGCCTGGGAGGATTGCTGGTGCAGGGATACAGCAGTCCCACAGGTGAATCAGGAATTATTTTTATTCCCCTTAAAAATTCCTTAATTTGAACGAAAGCACATTTGCAAAAGCAGCAGCAGGTCCCTCTCCCAGCTCCCACCCTCGCGTGCATCAGCAGGAATTCAGTATTTCCCCTAGCAAGAGAAAATTCCCTTCATTAGACATCCAGAGATCTTTAAATTTTACTTTTTTTTTTTTTCCCCAAGCGTATAAAATTTTATAGAGTGCTTTCCTTTCTGCAAGAGATGATAAAGAATAAGCGCTCTTCTGGTGGCACAAATGTGGACAGATGTTTTGCTGCTTGACTCTGTAGAGATGCACTCAGAGATGAGTAGACAAGAGCGAACCTTAAATCATCCATTTATTTATACTAATATTACCGTAATGGATAGATAATGCACAAGCCCCGCTGGACACCAGGGAGAGGCAGGTGTAGCTTTTAGAAAGCTTAACATTGCATTGAATAAATTCCGCGGTCCAAATTTAAACAGGACTTGAAACTTTGCTCTATTTAACGTCACTCTGGTGCAATGCTCTCAGGGTATGGAGGGACCAGGAAGGGCAATGGGAATAGGGTGGGGTTTATTCCCGAATATTTTTTTCCTCCTCTGGCAATGCTGCTGGAGTTGGGGGAAGGTCGTAGAGCAGCTTCGCACACGGGGAATAAGCAAGCCCTTATTTAGGGGTTTTAATCATTAACACAACACTGCTTCTGGCAGCATTAGGCCCCGGCAATCATTAACTGCAGGAAGAAATGACTCAGCCAGCATTTAATGCTCAGAACCAACAGAGCCCATTCAAACCACTGGATGTCAACCAACAGCCAAAATTTGGGGGTTTGCAGCCATTTGAGGGGGCAACATTGCTGCTGGAAGGAGATTTTCCACCAGCAGACCCCTGTCCCCCTCCGATACCCAGAGAATGGGGATCCCCTTCCCACCCCACAAATCACCCCAGGCTTTACAGGCAGAAAGTTTCCTATAATAATCCAGTAAAACAAAAAAACGAGGCTGCAGGAAAACATGCAAAGCTCTCCGAAGGACCAAGCCGTGCTATTAACGTGCTCTCGGTGTTGCTTCGGTTGGCTCTGCATGCAACCGGCATACCAAGCGCCTTCAATAAAGATGCTACTTCTTCCCCCAAGCAGGGCTCCCCAGCATATTAATTGCAAATCATTGGCACAGCAAGCTTGACGAGCCCAGGCACCTGACTGCCACTCAACTTTGCCAGCTTTACCTTTGCAAATGAAATTTTGCCCCCCACGGAACTGCGTGGAGAGGACGTTAAGCAGGATTTGTTGGTGCTTTGGGGTAAGGAGGGGACCCAGCTGCCCCTGTGCAAGGGGAGTCCCACACACAAGCAGATATGAGCCCCATGTAAGCAGCCAGAGGGTGAAAAGGGGCTTGGGGATCTTTTAGGATAGGTTTTATGGTCAAAAAACTAGATGTGGGGCCTGGTGGAAATCCACGCAGTGATTTTGCTAAGCTGCTAGATGGAAGCGGCTGCTGCACGCTGCCTGCTCCTTACCCAGCCCCAGCTCCAACCCTTGGCCCACGCTGGGCAGCCAGGGGTCCTTTAGCTGTACCTAGGACTGGGTCAGCCAAAAAACTCCGTTGAAGCCCCAAAACTCATTTAAATGGGATGGGAATGGCCAGCTTGCAGCTGGAAGTGCCAAGGGAACAGCCAGTATTTGCTGCTTCAGTGTCTTGGTTCTTTGCCTTAATGATGCCCTTGGTGTTAATTAGTGAGGCTTTTCATAGGATCCCTCTGCAATTCCCTAGAACTGAGTTAGGACTGGAAAGTGCTAATTTAGGGTTTAGCACTTCAGTCCAGGCAGGCTCCAGGCTGCCCACGTGGGCACGCTGCAGGGATAGGATCCATGCTATCCTCTCCGAGCCAGGGAAATAGCCGCACGCCACCACTCCAGCCTTCTTCAGACAGACATGAGAGCACCCAAATTACGGTTCCTGCCAACTAATTTAACATTTAATTGCATGAAAAGCAATGCTGCTGCAGTTCTCATCTGCACTCCCTTTGCAAGCAAGCCACGCTGAACATCCTACATGAGAAAAAGTTTTGCAGCTGAACAGCAAAATGGGTTTAAACAGCAAACTCCCTCCTCATCTCCCAGCTGCCAAACCACATTACACCCCTTTTGCTGATGCGGAGTTTGGTTTTACTCCCTGTCATACCAGGGCCACAGAAAGCAGAAGTTTTACTTGTCCCTACAACTTCATTAGCAAATCCTTGTGCTAATCTTAACCCCATTTGCAAGCTTTGATGTTGGATTTCTAAGGCTTTATTTGACCACTTTTGCCTCTGCCTTTCAGCGCTGTCATTTCTGTTGTTGCAAAACTCTACACTAGTAAGAATTCCTTATTTAAAAGCACAGGAGCTTATCTTCTTGTGATTTTTCTCCCTGGATATATTGTTGGGGCTAGTTTTTTTTCCATCTTCATGGACAACAGCAAGTCCCAGCTCCTCCTTCTCCCAGGGCTTTCCAACTCTCCACCTATCCTGCTGGAAAAAAATTAGCCAAATGCTTTTCACATCCAATGCTCAAGCCACGCGCAGGAGTTGCTTCTCTTTATTGGGCCATGAATAAACCGAGTTGCTGGTTTCCAAATTAAACCCTACGTGTTGCACACCAAGTCCAAGCTATATTTAAGCACCAGATCCCACATTATGCACTTCCCTCAGCTTCATTACCCCCTCCTGCAGCAACTGAAAGCGCCAACTTGTTTAAAAACCACAGCAACAAATGAAAAGACTTTCCGCAGTGCAATTGCTTTAGTCAAATGACAGCTTGGCCTGTATTTTTGTTTTGTTTTTTTTTTTTTTTTTTTTTTTTTTCCCAGGCAGGCAGCAATTAAAGTGGAAAATGTTAATCTGTAGCACTGTAAACCATGGCACAGCTGGTTTGCTACGACTGTGAGCGTGGCAGCTATAAAGAACAAAGTGAGCAGCAAGGGGGTGGGAGGAGAAATTGCTCCAAGGAGTTAAGATAATAAGCAAGCAATGCTGGAAGATGATGAGCAGGAATAAAACCAAAGCATTAATGTGCAATTTTCTGATTTGTAGAACACTCTGATTCCATGAGGAGGATAAGGAGCGGGGCTCGGAGGTGCCAGGCTCGGCATTGCGCTGCAGCTGCCGTGCCCACACTGGTGGCAAAAGTGCCGTGGAGAAGAGGAGTCGCTCGCTCCTGCGGTTTAATCGCACTCGAGCATCTTCCATCGGTCTGTGGAGCATCACTTCTAATAGCATGGGACAGAGCGGTCCTCCACAAACCTGCGTTATTATCCTCTTGGGAAGTGACTGATACTCCAGCCTCTGCAGCTCAAAGCCCTGCAATTTAATTAGAGAAGGTGGGACAGCATTACCTTCCACTGGGTATTTGCAAGGTTCATGTGCGCCCAGAGTTTCCGTCTCCTTCCTTGCAGCTCCCCAAGGTCCCATTCACTGGGGTCGCTTCTTTTTTTCCCCCCATTCCCCCACTTTTTAACTGTCTTGGTGTCTCCTTGCTGGCCACTTGCTCTGCTGAGCCTCAATGCTGGAGCCATGCAGGTGGATGCAAACTCGCAGAGCTCAGTTGGGTTAAAAAAACCAAACAACCCACACAGACATGGTGGGACATCTGACAGATACTGCTTCAGCAAAGTATCACTTATAACTTGGGCTAGCACATGCCAAAGGGTAAAGACACCACTGGGCTTATAGCCCCAAGAAATCAGGTTTTGCCAGCAGAGAAGTTGTAATTGCAAAACAAAGATGAAGTTGTAGCTCATAGTTGGCAGCTTCGCTTTTTCTTGTCTTTTTTTTTTTTTTTTTTTAAACAAAAAAAGATTATTTATTACTTCATAAAATTCAGGAAAACAGGAATTTTATTCCATTTTCTATGCAAGCTATGCTCCCTGGGGCACTTGGTAAAACCCACTGGGAAGCCACAGCCCCAAAGACTCTTCCCAAAACACTGAGTCACTGCAGCACTCTCCATTAAAAAGCCTCGCTAATTAACCCACAGCAAATAACAAACTCATTGCATGGATTCCCAACACTAAAAATAACTAAAAACTAAAAATAACCCCTCTGGACCTCGACCCCGCGGCCTGCGTGGGGTCCAGACCCATGTCTCCGCCTGGGAAATGTGGATGGAGGTGCTGCAATTTCCCTCTTGTACCCATTTCTTAATCCTGTACTAAGATTTAGTCTCTGCCAGGGATATTTAATCCATTGCCACAAGATACCTGGATAAATATGCTAAATAATAAAGCCATGGGGCTGCAGAAATTATCCAGCAGCTTGGGGAAAAAACAACCTTCCCCCTCCATTTTCAAGAGGAGTCAGATGGGTTTAATTATCCACAAATTATTCTGAGCATATATTTTCTTTGTTCATTCCCCCCCCTACCCCTTAATTGTGCGCATTTTCTTTTTTAAAATCAAAAACTTCTTGGAAGTCCCCAAGCTTGTTACAATTTGCCCAGAATGGGAGCCACCGCAATCAGCTAAACATAATTTTATCTCCAGCAAACATTCCTCACGTGATTTGCTCAGCTTTTTCCAGCGAAAACTCTGCGGCAGGATCTGACTGCACTGTCATGATAGGGTAGGATAGATCCGACCAACATCAACCAGCATCGCCGAGGGAGCTGCATCTTTCTGCAGTGAGTCACAGCAGATATGGCAGAGAGATTTTACAACTCAGATGCTCGATGCATGGTTAAATTGCTAATGTATAGCCTGGGAATTGGAGAAAATTCACCGAGGCCGTGGCTTGTAAGGAGACATACAGGCTCTTTCCAAACTCTTTCCCACCAACACATGACAAACCCTGGACCAACGCACTCCATCATACAGCAATAGAGAAAACCAAAGCATCTAATGCAATAAAAACCCTCAATTTTGAGCCTCTGGCTCAAACTTCAGACCAGCTTCTGGTTTTTCTGCTACCACACAAGCCTGATTTACAGCCCTGATGATAAGTAAAAGCATTGCTCAGCCCAGCCATACAATCCTGCTGTCCTTCCCAGGCCTTCAAGAAACTCGGGACCTGAAAAATACCCTCCTGAACATATCAGGGATGCAGGTAGCTCAGTATTAGTGCCCAGCATTAGCAATAAGGACTTGCTGTCCAAAGCCACCATTGATGATACAGGATGCTATATAGGGAGAGCAAGAACCTATAGGAGAAATTAAAAAAAAAAAAAAAAAAAAAAAAAATCACTACCTGTGCACACCCAGAAAAGCTTGTCCTCGCTTGCTGAGCGCCTCAAACAAAAATATGGAAATTGGCCTATTCCCTCTTGAAAAAAACCACATGCCGGAGCAGGAGGTTGGGTCAAGCAGAGCCCAGCGATTTGCCCATTTAATGGTCTTCTGCACACCAAGGGCATCAGGGCTGGATTTTCCTCTATAGGGTCTCAAGGAAGCAGTATGTTTGACAGAGGTGATGCACAGCCCTGTGGGCTATAATTATGGAGTAAATTCGTTTACGTTCCTGTAATAAACACAGCTCTGTTTCAATTACTCCCTCTACCTAAAAGTCTCCCAGGCTTAGCCATTTCCTAGCCACTTGAGACCTGGAAGCAGAAATGCCCCTTCCACAGCTTAAAAAGAGTCTTTTTAGGTCTTTTCCATGTTCTGGAGCTGAGCCTCATGTCTTGGATGCGACGGTGATGATGTTAATTCAGCCATAAGGATGGAGAGCAGGGAAAACCAGATCTGAACCAGATATTAATCATTATGGAGCTTCAGAACAAAAGTAGAACCACTCAATGGCTGAAATAAACCCATTGCTGACTATTCTCCTCCAAAAACACCCTCCTTAGGTGTATTTAAAAGCTTTTATGCCTCAGGCCTTCACAGGACACAAGTGCAGAAAAACTTATCACATCCCACTACAGAATCCTCCCAGGTTCAGCTCCCGCTTGCAGCCAGCACTACATCCTTTAACACACCTTGGAGGAGCACGCGAAGCCACCGAAAGCAAGAACGACTAACAGGGAAAAAGCCAGTTCCTTTGCCAAGTTGTCCTAAAGAGCCAAAAGCCAAAACTTCAGTCTGAGCAGCATGGAAAGCAACCTTAACCCTCTGCAACTGCAGCATTAAACACCCTGCTCAACCACACCAGGGAGAGAAAAGCCATCATCTCACAGTAGAAAACAATCCTGGTGTCCTGGTTTGGGCTGGGATAGAGTTAATTTTCTTTCCAGTAGCTGGTATAGTGCTGTGTTTTGGGTTCAGTATGAGAATAATGCTGATAACACACTGATGTTTTCAGTTGGTGCTAAGTAGAGTTTAGACCAAGTCAAGGATTTTTCAACTTCTCATGGCCAGCCAGCAAGAAGGCTGGAGGGGCACAAGGAATTGGGAGGGGACACAGCCAGGAGAGCTGACCCAAACTGGCCAAAGGGGTATTCCATACCATGTGATATCATGTCCAGTGTATCAGCTGGGGGAGTTTGCCTGGGGGATGCAGATCACTGCTCGGGAACTAACTGGGCATCAGTCGGTGAGTGGTTAGCAATTGCATTGTGCATCCCTTGTTTTGTATATTCCAATATTTTATTATTATTATTATTGTCATTTTATTGTTATTATCATTGTTATTTTCTTCCTTTCTGTCCTATTAAACTGTTCTTATCTCAACCCACAAGTTTTACTTTTTTTTTTTTTTCCTGATTCTCTCCCCCATCCCACTGGGGGGGGGGGGGGGGGGGGTGGGGGGAGTGAGTGAGTGGCTGCCTGGTGATTAGTTGCTGGCTGGGGTTAAACCACAACACCCAGCCACAAGTAGGACAGATATATTTTGGTACAAGTTGCAACTGTAAAATGCTTATACATCAAATAAGCCAGACTTTACTTGCAGACCCAAAAATCTCTGTATGCCACGGACCTATAGGCATTACTGGCCACCACCTCATCTCAAGATCATAATCTTGGTGTGATGCTGTTCTGCCAAAGTTGCTGTTTCTTTCCATACACGTTGTTAAAAGCCAGCACAAAGCCAGGCGATACCAGCTCCCAACAGCTCCTCTTTGCACCAAACAGCAGCAAGATCCACTCATTTGATATCCTGGCGAGAGAAAGGACTTACAGCCAGAAGTGTGTCATAACATCTGTGTGTGGGGGAGTGGAAAGAAAAATAAATCAGGGGAAATAAGAGAATCTCTGTTGGCCAAATAAAAGGATAAGATTTATTCCACCTCTAAAATGTTGCTTTCGCTGGCTGTCACAGACCAAAACAGGCTCAGAGACAGCAGAGCAGGAAAAAAAAAAAAAAATCACAATAAAGGGTCATCTCACTTTTCAGTGCCTTTTAATTCCTATTTAGCACTGCTCACAAAAGTTTTGGAGTCCCAAAAATAAGTGGGAAGCTCTGAGGGGACACCAAAAGGCACATTTGTGTGTACCCAAGCCTCAGATAAACAACTACATTGCTTTACCACCACACATGTCCTCAGGAGAGCAGAAAGCACATGAATCCACAGATGCCCAGCATCCATGCACTGAGTGTAGGTTAACAGCCAACTCCAATTTCTCTACAGTAAATGCATAAAATATTTTTAATCCCTCGGTTGCTGCTTCCTTAGATGCGTCAGTCACGCTACAAAGATATTTTCAGGCCAAGCATTAGGAAATTCAGACTGAATAGCTTATTGCTAAAAATAGCCATACTCCCTTGAAAGTCACCTTCCTGCAGCCTCTGTCCTGCACTGGCTCCAGGGAGGGAACATTTGCACCAGTTTGCTATTTGAAAACCATTTTTGTACGCAGCATTGATACGTTTAATTCAGCTGCTTGCTAGCAGCAGGTCTCCAAAGGGCACCGGTTCCTACTGCAGATTGAAGTCCATGCAGGAGAGAAGCGCTTGTCTCCGTTCCCCTTCTGCAGAGGTGGTTGGGTGGGCTCACACAGACTGCAGAGTCTGTGCCAAAGGATAAAGCATGAGCAAGGAAATCAGACAAAAAAAAAAAAAGCGCTATTTATCCTATTGATGCCAGTCCTGCTGCCCCCAAACCCTTGCACCTTCCATGCCTAAAGGATAGGGAGCAGGTGGGACCAAGTACTGCAGCCTTACTTCTCCCCTTAACACTGGAATATCACCCAGACCTGAATTTCAGCCTCAAAATACTAAATTACATTTCATTTAAGACTTTTTTTTTTTCTCTTACACTACAAAACAATTGCACCAGCTGCTTTAGCAATAGCTTCATTGCTCTGTGTCCCCGCAGCAGTCGGCGATGCTCACTTGATCGATGCAAGTACAGACCTCACGCAGCCGAGCTTAGAGCATCTGGGAAAATACGGACTAAATAACTTGCAAACAGAGCTTCAGAAACATTTACTATCCAAGGCAGAAATGCCAAATGCAAAATGAGTCACCCAAGTAGCCTTTCCACCAGCATTCCCCATTGCAACCCAGTAGAGATTGATAGTGCCCATACCAAGCGCTGCCACCTCTATTCAGGCTTTTGAATAATAAAAACACTGAAGGCTTTATAAATCCCTAGTTCTTGCATAAGCCAAGAGACATCAAATCCTGATAACCCTCTGGACAAACACACCAAACATATGTTTAGCCATATTGCCAGAGACTAAATCCCCACTAAGAAGAAAAATGGGTTCTAGATAGAAAACCACTATTTAGCATTAAATAGCAGAGGTTTATCTATGGGGGATTGCCATCAAAGATGCAGTACCCAGGGCGAGTATTAATTGCCATTAATGACCAGCCAGATCAAAACTCCAGCTACTAAATGAGAGCTGCAAGTGGTCTATGTCAGCACTAATCAAACCTTGCCAGATAAAACACAGCCGCCGAGCTCAGCGCTGTGCAGCTGTGAGGGCAGCTCAGTGTACGAGGTGCCTGGCATGACAAAAGCCTCTTTTCCAAAAGAAGAATAAGGACTGGCATTAATTCTAGCACCCCTGCTAATCCTGAATGGGTGCTGGATCAGATGGGCCAGCGGTCAGTTCCCTTTACAACGATATTTTGCCCTAAATGTATTTTTTCCAGCACCAGTCTCAGCTTGAACTCATTGCACAAATGACCAACCTGTTGCAGGAAAACCAGCAGCCACAGGGAGGAACCCAATTAAAAAAAAAAAACCAACAACAACAAAAAAAACCAATCACGTGCAAAGGAAACAAAAGGCAGGTTTGGCCAAGGACAGAGCAGCTCTGCTGGCCCAAAAGCCCCGCGCAGCACCGAGGGATCTGAACATCAATGCAATATCCGCCACTAGCGCTTCCTCAGAAGTCAAATTTTAAGTGGAAAAACATAAAAAGATGATTGTATCTGCCTACAAATCAAGCCCTAACCCCCCCGCTGCCTCCCTCCTCCAGCCATTTCCGCCTTCCCTTCGATCCTTACCCATCCCAGTAGCCTTTTTCCTAGGTTCAAAAACCATGGAAATAATTAAGGTCTTTTCTATCTCTTGCCTTCAGGAGCTTTATCCATCCTGACAGTTGTTGGAGCTGCTCATGATACAATTATCTAATCAAGCCCTTCCTCCGGCAGCGTGCACCGAGGGAGAGGAGGCAAAGCCTGCGCGCTCCCGGGGTGGCACGGAGGTGCTGGCAGGTCCCCTTTGCCGTCACCCTGCCCTGACGCAGCGGCGTACAAGCCACCGCTGCGTTTCCTCTGCAAGATTTTGCAACGATGGGGTGTAAATTCGCATGCAAGCCATAAAGATTCCCAGAGCACAAGGTTTGTTTTACCTTCCCCCACCACCACCCCCCCAGAGCAGGAAATCTGTGGCTTAAAGCTATTTTTCTGCAGACACGCCGGCCACAAGCTTCCACCTAAGACACAGTCTCAGTTCTTGGATTTGTTACAACCCTAAAAGAAGCTAGATGGAAAAAGCAAGTTCACCTACAGGTATTCCTGCCGTCCCACATCCCGCAGCCAGGATCTCCAAGGACAGCGTCTCGGCACTACTTCCCTTTGGAAAAAACCCAAGTACCTGCTCTTTTAAGAGCAAAGCACATTAAAGCACAACCTGCCTGGAAATAACAGCATTTGTCTGACAACACCCAGCACGTCTAAAATTTGGCAATTTCTCAAACGCCCTTAGGAAATGCTTTTAAGGAGGGAATCCCAGGCTTCAGTTGCACCAGTCAACTATTTATAACCGGTGGTTTTTTGGCATACCCAAAAAAAGCCCTGAAACAATCACACTGCAGGAAGCCGTAACTAACCCAGGAGTTTTCTATGGGAATTCAGGGCCGGCACACTCCAGGCAGGATGCCGGCCAGCAGTGAGCAAACTCTGTTGGGCTTAATGTCCAAAACATTTCTACCCATCCCAAGCGATGGTTGCTACACTCAAACCATGTTGTGCAATTGCTGGATTTCTAGAAATCAAGCTGCAAACTGTTCAGGGAAAATGTGCGTGGAGCCCAGCTGCCAAATCCCCGCCACACCCCCCAAAATTATCCCTAAATTTCCCTTGCAGCAAAGCCAGAAGACCCCGCATCCTCCCACCAGCTTTCCCCTCCACCCCTCCAACATCACCGCAATGAGCCAAGGTGAGGCACATCCCCTAATGAGCTTTTAATTGCTCAGAAACAAACAATATCTTAGGACACAGGCTTGCAAACACACAAGTCAACACCCAAAAAACCAAGAGGAGGAAAGAAGAGAGGCAACCCCAGCAAGATGTATTTGGGTTTAAATTGCTTAGAGCAATCATCCAATTTAGCCGACTTCATTTCATTTGCACACAGCCTAGAGAGCGGGGCTGTTTGCGTTACAGATAATCTCTGCTCTTCATTTAGACCACTTTTGGCAGACGTTGCCGGGTCGAAATAAAGCCGTCATTTAATAAATAAAAGGCCAACGCTTGGAAACGCATGGCGCTCTCGCCGTAACGAAGGGTTATAGCAAGGGGAAGAGCAGCGGAAGAGCGTGGCTCTTTCTTTGCATGGTGCAAGCCAACCACCGAAGGGGCTGAAGCCAAACCAGAGAGGCTTCTCCTTCTGTCAATGCTGAAGGCAGGAGCTTGCAAGACAAAGTGACCTCCTGATAAAGATCCCATCATTAAAGAGGATGAGGTTGCACCATATCCTGCTTTTGCACCCAGTAAGTTTTCCTCCCTGGGTCTTATCTGGGTCTGTTGCACCTCCTTTGCCTCAGTGATGGGTTAAAACAGCTGCTGAGCAGTCTCAGAAGTACTTTTCCTAGAAATTAAGAGCAGCTTTGCTAAAGCTGCAGCAATCTCCCCCAAATCCTGCAGATCACCTTCCCCACCACACGCTTTCTGACATGCCTTGTGCATTTGGAACAGGGAAAACATCAATAAACCCATCTTCAGCCTGGGACTGCATTGCTATAGTTCTTGCTGCCAAGACTACAAGACCTGAGATTTCTTTTTAAGTACAAAAAAGAAATTTTCATCTTCTCTTTGGTCTCCGGTGCTGCTGCACACCGGCATGGAGGTTGTGGCCAGTGACGTTTCAAGCTTTTCAAAAGGACCTGACGCCTTCCTATCAAAAGGTGCCTCATGAGAAGAAAAAAATAGATTAAAAGCTTCTAAGAAGCAGAGATTTAACACCTGCGTCCACCTCCAGAGAGAGTACCTGAACCTTTGGGCTCCTGCATCTTGCAGCTTTGGTTGAGAGGCTGCTTCCAGGAATAGGGGCTTCCCCCCCCGCCCAACCCTCTAGACATTGTTGAATTCATCAAGATAACTGCCAAGATGAGATCAGGTCCCCAAAGTTCCCATCTCAGAGGTGCTCACAGCTTGCAAGAGGGGAGCAGGGGGAAAAGAAAAAGGACTTGCAGAGATTCCTCTGCTTTACAGAGAAGCTGGAATAGGGGCCAACAAATAAATAAAAATCATCATGTCATGCATTTCTTATTCTTTCCTTAATTCTACCAACTCTTTCTGACAAGGAGGCTGGCTAATTTGCCAAAAAAATTTACCCCAGCATCCCCATGTACCCAAACGAACCCATTTTAACCAGATTTGTTGCTTCAGACGGCTCAACGCAACAGGGTAAGGTCAGCCTTGCTTTATACCCAGCCCGGGATCGCTTGGGTTAAGCGCAGCTTAATCGGGTGCCAAACACAACAAAAGCCATTGGGCTGCTTAGTAGGCTTTAAATCCCCAAAACACTGCAAGTTTGGCACTTGGAGCACACTATATTGTAACCTCCAAAAAAAAAAGCTATTCTCAGCAGGCAACAGCAATAATAGCAAAGCCTGCAGGAACATGCCAACAGCAGCATCTCGTGCACCCTGTGCCACCGAGCAACCCTCAACCCTTTTCATCCCAAATCCCCCACATCTGCAGACATCATGCACTTATTTGGCCATTGAATGAAACTTTGTACTCCAAAAGCATCTCCTCACAGCTCTCAGCACAAAATAGTAAATAATTGAGGCAGGCGACACTGAGACAACAGTGCATGTGGCTTTAGATGCCAGAAACAAGCAGCTGTAGAGCATCAGGAGCAGACCTGTCCCCCCCCCCAGCTCCCGAGCACTGCTTTGTACCTTTAATTAAATAGCGGCAAACGTTGGTACAAGCTGAATGCCTTTTTTCCTTAATTAATTCATTTACTGCACCAGACCCTTCTGCCTTCAGAACATCACCTCAATTCCCTTACGTCTTCCAAGAAGTGATTTTAGAGAATGGAAAAAAAAAGAAAGAAAACCCCCACAACTTAATTTCCAGTAGCAAGAGTCCACTTGATTTTTCTCCTCGAGACACATTTCTGCCCTGCAGTGGCTCCTCACCTTTTCATATCACCAGTTCAAGCGCTAATTCCTCTCTCCCCATCAGCTGCTGTCAAGAATTATTCCTCTTTCCCTCTTTTATTGACTTTGGAGCTGTAACACAAGAGTTTTCTTACTCAAACCTCTCACTCGATTTGACCAACACATCCCTAGCTTTGCTTATACAATCTCAACCAAATTTCAGGCTGGAGTTATTTATGGCCATCAGCACAAATTGCATTTTGGGAGGGGGAAAAGAAGGAAACAACAACAGCTAAAATAGATTAACCACTTTTTTGGAAGCAGCTACAGAGCAAGACGCAGTTTAGCTCATGCTACAACACTTTGGGCAAGATTTCTTTACAATTTATCCACTTACAGCTCAGCTGGAGAGAAGAGCTTTCGAATCTGTATGTACTTTTTGCTACTGGTCTACTTCAAATTTGTGATAGGACAGGGCTACACCTCCAGCCCCATCATCTTTGCAGTTAGAGGCTCCATAACACAAGCCCACCCAAAGCTCTGGTCTTCCTTGAGCCCCAGCATCTCTTTTGAGGACGTTTAGCCTTAGTTTCAGGACAGCATCCTTCCCACGCACATCCCCAGATCCCCTATTGCCTCCAAACTGAGGATGTACATAGCAAACATCCCTTTCCTAACAGCTCAGCATAAAAACCCCACTTTATCTCCTGAGAGATTGTTTCCGAGCAGCTTCAGTACTTCCACCATGAAATAACAGCAAGAAATCCCAGCCAGGCAAGCAAGCTGGAGACAAAATACATGTGGGCAATGGATCTGTGGAAGAAGGGCTTTTTGCAGTTATTTTTGGGGTAGAACAATACCAGCCAATTAAACCACAAAAAAAAAAAAGCCATTAAAACAAGTCAGTGGTTTGCATACAAAAAGGCCATGAGAAAGAGTTGTATTCCACAGCTAAAAGCATCTCTTGCTGCTTTTATTTGCACAGCTCGCTCTCTCTGGCCCCTGGGGTCAGAAGGTTGAAGTTTCTTATGGAAATAGCCTTCTGCGAGGAAGCATCTCTCTCTTGAGTCCTCTGGCAAAAGCTGATCTGAATCTCACTTAATATTGCATCCTTGCAAAGAGGATGAATTAAGAGGTTCTGGGAATTGAAAATAGTTTAATTAGCTACTGCTTGGTCTCGGGCCCAACTCATTAATTCATTGACAGCTAGGGAGAGCTAGCAAAGCGGATTTTACTGGAGGAGATGATCATTTGTAACCACAAATATCATGAAGTTAGCACCACTTTTGTCTTTTTTTACATGGCAAGCAATAACTGGAGCTGCAAGAGGCATTTGCAAAACAAATTCCTGTTCAACCATCATCTGGATGAAGTTTGCCAGGGCTCACCAGCCCCCAGGCATGAAGTATTAATAAACTTTACAACCCTGCTGTTAAATTCACCCAGTTTACAAGAGTCATCACAGCCAAGCTACTAGCGAGCCACAAGACCCGCACTGAACTATTTTTATTTAGCATTTGCAAGCATTTGCTCTCAAGTGACATCCTTGTGCCACCCCAGCTCCCTGGCATTGGGCTAGGTGCTGCTGTTACCACTTCCAGCTAGGAAAAAAAAAGCCTTTCCCCCCCCCAACTTCCCTCTCCCTATGCAAACTGCCAGTCTCTAGCTGCGCCCTTCATCCCAATGACCTGCTTCAAAGCTTTGCAGGCAGGTTTCCTGCTAGAACACAGTGCTTTCAGCTGGCAAAGGGCTGCTGCACAAATTTCCCAGCCCAGAAGCAACCCTTGGGTGTCACAATGAGCTGGCAGGTAGCTCAGTTGCAAAGTTGGAAAGTCCAATGGGATATGGTTAATTTTCCCAGCCCCAATAGCATGAGGGTGCTCAACCAGGGACCCAGAGTGGTGGGGAACTGCTACCCTTGGAGATGCTCAAAGCCCCAGAGACATGGAACTGAGCAAGCTCATCTAAGCAGCCCAGCTTTGAGACCTCCAGGGCCTTTCCCACCCAAACGGTTTGCAATCCTCACAAGGAAAAGCTGGAAACAACTTCCCTGGAGCTGGACACCATCAATCACATCATCATTCAGCCCATCCATCTAACGACATACATCCAAATGGGTCCTTCAAGGCCCCTTAGGCTGTTCTCCTGTGGAAAAGGTGACACATCCTTCTGAAGCAGCAAACCTGGAGGAGCTACCCCTGTCCTGCATTTGAGGTTGGCCTTAGCATGGAAACCTGGGTGGAAAGGGAGGAAGAGGTGAGAAAACACATGGCTTTAAGTCATCCAGAAGGCCTCCAGTTCTCAGCTTTTGGATGCAAAACTGAGAGCAACCAGAATCCAATGCCATGGGAAAACATCTAAGAGGAAGGCAACCATGAAGCTCCCAGAGACAGAATGGTCAGAAGACACCAAGCCTGGTTTCATCTACTGCATCGGTCACCCAAGGCTCCTCACCTCTCCATGTCACAGCTGCAGTGGCTGGTCAGTCCTATGACAAAGGCTAAAGCCAAAACCCCCATGTTTACAACCCAAGAGGGTCTTGCCCATAACTGCAGGCCATTTCCCAGGGGTGCACCCAGCTGGAGAGGCAAAGCCAAATCCACATTTCAGGTGGAACAACACAGAGACAGGATAAGTCCAAACCTATCAGTTCCCAGAAGATTTCTGGGGGGAGAAAGAGGAGGAAACATCTCCCCTAGGATTGAAACACACCTCCAAGCCAGGTCTGCTTTGGGGTGCCCACAGCCAGGTTTTGCATGCTTTGCTTTACCACCAGCCACTTCTTGCAAGGCCGGGAGCGTTGCTAGGACACCTGTACCAGGCTTCAGTGATTTCAGGCTGAAGATGTGTCAAAAAGCAGCAGGAGTCTCTGAAAAAGGAGTGAGAAATTAAGGAGCAAGCTGCCGGGGTGAAGTACGAGCTGCCTGGAGGACCCCGGCACTCAGGGCAATGCAAACACCGGCTCCGCTGCTCCTTTCCATTGGGAATTGCTCTTTCTATTTGGGGCAAAAGACCCAGGAGAAGGCCGGACAGTCCCTGCATGCTTGGGCATCTGCCAAAGCAACACCAGCTCCACCGTCTTCACCCCTTAAACCAGCACAGGATATTTTTGATGCCATTAACCTTCTCCCCCCCAGTCAAGCAGTGTCACCAGCTAACAGAGTCAAGGGGCAACCCTTCCCTCTCCTGGTCCTTTGGATTCCTCTCTGCAACTCACCAGTAAGAGACAAAACTGCCATTTCCATAGCAAATTGCCCCTCCATCAGCCCTTCTTGCAAGAGATCACGGCTGGTCCAGACTCATCCCCCACCCTAGTGAGGACTGTTGGGCAGTTAAGCTTAAAAAAACGAGCCAGGACCTTTGAGGCAGGGCAAGTAGCAGCTACCCCTGGGTATGGGCTAAGTGTTTTACACCCTAAATCCTGCCCACAAAGCCCTGCAGACCCCCAAACTGCTGCGCTGCCAGCCCTGAAGTTCAAAGAAGAGACATTTTGCTTGGGGCAGGGGAAAGGGCTTTTAAACTTTCACAAAGACGGGTTACTCACCCACGCATCCAAAGCATTTGCTTAGGCTGGGCGTGCCAAGCCTAAAATATTAGTTAAAGCTAAGCCTGGGTTTGAGCCTTCTTCCACCTGACATGCAGAATAAAGAAAGTAAATGAGGGGATGGAGAGGAATAAACCCTGCAATGAACCCCAAGGCATCTTTCCAGGAGGTGAGAAGCTAAATCGAAAAGAAGTTTCAGCAGGAAACACTCTGGGCCAAGTCAAGTGTTGCTGGTGAGAACCTGCATTTAAAGTAAACAGCAAAACTAACACAAGCTGGATTAAATCAGCAAATAATTGCCTACAGCCAGGAGAGGGCTGCTCAGCAGCCCATGCCCAGGCAAAATATATTTCAGCATTCACAGCCAGGTGCTAAATCAAACCCATCACTACAAGTTTGGGATGGCTCGTTCAGGAACCTGCTATCAGTCCCTCCTGGATCAGCATTTTCCTTCCCCTGCTTATCTTGGTGTCACATATTGCGTAGCAGCAAACAAACCAAGTATTTTATTTTGCTAATGTAGGTTTTTTTTTTTTTTTTTTTTTTTTTTTTGTATAATCCCAGTTATTTTTTCCTCTCACTCCAAAACTGAGGACTCCTCCAGCAGCACTGTATGGCTCATTGCCACTGCAGGCAGCTTTGGAGTCACAGCAGTATCAGTGGGTTGGCTTAATTATAAGGCAGGATTTTAAAACTCCATCCCAAGTCATTTAACCTGGGGTAGATCTCAGGTTCCCCAGTACATTTTCTTACCAAACCACATCTCCCCAGATTCACAACTCTCTGCTAGCCATTCCTCTGTCCCTACATCTATTAAGGCTGTGATTTTGGCAGCTATACAAATCCCTAGCATGATTCACAGGGTTTTGCCCATCATTAACTACAGCCTCAGGGTTCCACAGTGATGCAGAGCTGCAAGAAACCCCCCCCAGTTTATCCTCCCTCTTGTCTTGCTTCTACAGCCCAGAGCTGCTGCAGTAGCACAAGGACTTTATTGCAACAGGGATGCTGCAATGCAACAGTTTTAGGCACTTCTTAGCTCACATATGGGCTTAAATCCATACTTAAGTAGTATCCCTTAGTCTAGGGAGCTACAAAAGTCTGCACCAGCATACAGCAAACACACAGCACTCCCTTCTTCACCAGTCTAACAGTTACATTGCTGATTGCCACCGCATAACACAGCTCTTGCTGGGGCAGGAGGTGACTTACAGAGCATGCAATCAACCAAAACATCCTCAAAAACCTCATTTCTAATGAAACCATTTAACATGCTCCTTCTGCAAGGTCAGGAAATTTAAAAAAAAAAAAAAAACAAAAACCACAAAAAACCAAACTGCTCTAAAGGGCTTTGCAAAGATTTCATACCACCGCAGCACTGCCCTAAACAGAGGATCTTCAACACCCAGCACCCCTTGCACAGGGCAGGCTTCCTCTCCAGGGAAATAAACCCCATCTCATACTGCTCCAGACAAGGAGACTTCACCCACCTCCTGCTAAGAAGCATAAAGTAAACTTACATTTAGCAAAGACACCACAGTTTAGAGCCACACAACCTCCATCCACCCTGCTTTAGAGTCTCCAAAGCACAAGGACCTAAAGCACAAAGCTACGTGGGAGCAGGAAGAGCACTCATTAATTAACAAACCACCCCAACCTGGAAAACACCAACCAGCTGCAAAATATAACCCCCACAGCAGAGCTCAGCTGTGCTCAATTTAAAGCCAAGGCAACAGCATGGGGGAAGGTGGGGAGCCTGAAGAAGTGTGTACTGGCACACATGCTTGTGCAACCCATCTTGCAGAAGGCAGCTTGTTTCTGGGGCTTTTAGACTATATGATTTCCAAATTAATCATGAGGAGCCACTTGACAAAGTGAGTTATTTCTGCTGGTAGATAGCTAAGCATCCAAGTGCTGCTCAGTGCTGTGGAAAACAGCTTGTATGGCTCCTTGCTGTCCCTTCTGCGTGCCCAGGGGCGCGAGGACAAGCTGCTTCCCTACTCTGCTTGAGGGATACACCAGGGCAGATGTTCCTTTCTGGATCCAGCTGTTTTAAGAAAAGACATTATTGCCTTGCTGGGTGCAAGCTGCTGTCCCCCACTGGTGCCATACCCCAGATTTAAAGCACAGCTTGATCCACCTGCACTTGTTCTACCCAAGCAAAAAGCCATGCAAACACCTCTTCTGGCAGCTTGCAAGGGATATTTGTTGTTTAGGGCCTGTAGACATGTTTTGGGGAGGTGGCAAATCTTGAACCTGTTCCTGGTGTTGCTCGCACCTGACTGTTTGCAATGGGGAGATGGGGTCCAACCCCCTGGCCGGGGTGGCTGGAGGAGCCAAAACCTCAGAAGCTGGAGAAACACTATCTCTGATGGTTCCCTGAAGGATGAGGCCAGTTTTTCCTCCCAGACGACCACACTTTGTATGAGCTTGATGTTACACTGGCCTCAGGGGATTCTGCATAAGAGGTTCCTGTCCTTCTGGAAAACACAACAGGAAAAGGCAAGGTTTTCTCCAGCTGCCAGTTACAAAGCCTTCCTCTGTACTCTGAAAGGGCTGATGATATACATGAAGGTATATAAGCATCCCCGGGGAAAGGAAGGAGGGGCTTGTTGGAATAGCCCAGTGCATTCACGCCCAGAATAGCACTGGCATCTTCATGGGGACCTGCAAGTATTAATTAGTTGTCAAAAGCTTGCACTAATCTGTTTGGTTTTGCTGAGCAATAAATACATCTGCTCTCCCTCATGCGGGTTTCTGTCCTAGAATTGATTTATTTATTTTTTCCTTTTAATGAAATCTCTTCCAAAAGAAAGAAAACGTACCCTTTGGGTGAAATCCGCCCCAGACTACACAACGCTCAGCAGCCTGAACATGCCGATACACACATGTCCCTTCCGGAGCCTGCTTTGGTCCAGAGTTCAGGCTGCATTTCAATTCCTTGCACGGCAGCAGCACAGGAAAAAAAAAGAGCCGGTTCTTTTCAACATGAGCATGCAAAGGCATTGCCCCCTTTTTCCTAATGGGGAAACTGAGGCAGGAAGCAGGGATGTGCTCTCTCTCAGCCCTGCAGTGGTCCTTGGGCTGATGCTACCAGCTTGAAGCAATTCGGGGATGGAGGGAGCAGGAAAGGGTTTGTTGGCATGGGAAAGGATTTGCTGGGGTGGGCTGAGATGGCTGCTAACATTGTCCCCACCTGCCACAGCGTCCCCTCCTTTGGGGTTCACCGTTCACCAAATTTATAGCAATGCCCCAAAACAGCCTGGCAGGGGGGAGGAAGTGGAAATACCATGACCAGGGAGCCTTCCCCAGCCCCGGCAGGCTGTTCACCCATTCCTCCTCCTGCATTTTTAGGCAATGCTGCCATCGAGTGGTCCGGGAGCATCCGGATGTGGGAAGAGCGCTCAGCCACCGGCCTGGACCCCTCTGCGGTCACCCAGGCAGCTCCTGCTCCCAGGGCTGCTGGAAACGCGGAGGCCCTGGTTGAATATATCTCCTCCTTCATCTGTCCTAGGGTTAAAAATCTCAGTCTCACTTCAACTACTGACCTGGCACTGGGGACTCAAGATTTTCAGTCCCTCACGTTTCCCTAAGCGCTTGCTCCAGCGTAAGAGCCGAGCATCCTCCCTCCAGGATGCACAGCTGTGCAATTCCAATCCGATTTTCTCCCAGTTTTCAGGGAGCCACAGCTTTACCTGGGAGCGGTTCCTCCAGCTCAGTGCTCCTCTTCCACCCCTTTGGGAGGCTGCGTCCTGAGCACGCGATTTAGGAGCATCCTTTAGCAAACTGGAGGGACGCGCTCAGCTTTCCAAGGTGCATCCCAAGGTGCATCCCAAGGCAAAACCAGCTCTCCTGGCAGGTAACAATAGTCGTTAGTTTTTTGCCCACACTTGGCAATAACACAGCACTGGAGGAGTAAGTTAAAATCACCTCTGTCTGGTGGATATTATAAACCCGGACTGTGGGATGGTGCAAATCTCTGTTTGCAGTTTAATTAGATTCCAACAGCTTATTCATGGGAGAAAAGATTCTTCAGTGGAGAAGGTTTTGCCAGCCCAACAGGAGCCGTGTTTGTTTATGAGCAAAGAGGCACTAAGATGAAACGTCCTGTTTGCAGTGGTAGGAAGCCGGTCGCATCAGAACGGGAAGACCTTTTCCTTCTTCGAGAAGTCAAACATTTGCTTTGTTCGTCAGGGATGCAAAGCACTTGCCAACCACAACGTAACGCCGGTTGGAGAAATGCCATGGCTGTTATATTGGAAAGCTTTATAATATATAATATATAGAAGCTTTACAATTATGGGCATGTTTTAAACTCCCGGTGACTTTTTAGAGCACATTTGGCCCAGACGCCCGTTAGCCCCCCAGAAGGATGCAAAGCACAGGAAGAATTTGAGGGCAAAGAGGTTGGAGAGGGGATGAGGAGGTGGGAAAATGGAGGGGGGGAATCGCGGGGGCTCCTGTCCGCTGGGAAGGGCATCTCTGCGCTGCGGGGAGCGGCAAGGGGAGGGCCGGGGGGGGGGGGCTGCAGCTCCGGGACCCGGCAGAGCCCCCCCCGGGCAGGGCAGAGGGGAGCGGGGGGGGGCCGGGGGAGGGCTCTCCGGGCCGGCTCTGCCCACCGCTCGCTGGCACCGCCCGCGCCGCTTAGAAAAGCCCCGGTCGCGCCTCGCCCGCCGCAGCCGGCTCCGCGGTACCGGCTGCGCCCCGGAGCCCTCCGCGGTCCTGGGCCCGGAGGGACCCGCATCCCGGTCCGGCGGCACCCCGAACCGGTCCTCAACCGGGAGGAACCCGCAGCCCGTAGCCCGCTCCAGTCCTCAACCGAGAGGGACCCGCATCCCTCATGCCGCTCCGGTCCTGAACGGGGAGGGACCTGCATCCTGCTTCGTTCCTGAACCGAGAAGGACCCGCATCCCGATCCGGTCCTCGACCGGGAGGAACCCGCAGCCCGCTCCGGTCCTGAACCGGGAGGCACTGGCATCCCGCATCCCTCATCCCGCTCCGGTCCCGAACGGGGAGGGACCCGCATCCCGCTCCGGTCCTCAACCGGGAGGAACCTGCATCCCACTCTAGTTCTGAACGGGGAGGGATCTGCATCCTGAACCGTCTGCACCCTGGACTGGGAGGGACCTGCATCCTGTTCCAGTCCTGAACTGGGAGAGACCCACATCCTGCCCCAGTCCTGAACCAGGAGGAATCCGCATCCTGCTCTGGTCCTAAACAGGGAGGGACCCGCATCCCAAACTGGCTGCACCCCAAACCGGGAAGGACCCTCATCCTGTTCCAGTCCTGAACCGGGAGAAACCCGCATCCTGTTGCGGTCGTGAACTGGGAAGGACCCGCATCCCTCTCTGATCCTGAACCAGGAGGAATCTGCACCCTGGTGCAGCTGCAGCCAAGCCTGGAGGGACCCGTGCCCTGAACCAGCCGTGCATCCCAGTCCAGGTGTGCTTGAACCGGGAGGGACCCACACCCCAAACCAGTGGTGTGCCTTGACATGGCCGGGCACCCTGCTCCAGCTGCACCCAGAGAGAGGAGGAACCTGCACCCCAAACCAGCCAAGCACCCCAAACAAACTGCACCCTGAACCAGAGGGGTCCTATACCCCAAAGTGGCTGCACCCTCAAGCAGGAGAGACCTATGCCCTGAACCAGCTGTGCACCCCAAACCAGCTGTCCCCTGAACTGGGAGGTACCTATGCCCTCAACCAGCCATGCACCCCAAAATGGCTGCTCTCTGAATCAAGAGGGAGCTGCACCCCAAACTAGCTGTGTCCCCCAAATCTGTCATACCCTGATCCTGCTGTGCCCTAACCAGGAGGGACCTGTACCCCAAAAGCATCCACATACCCTGATCCTGCTGCACCCTAAACGAGGAAGGACCTGCGCCCCAAAGCACCCGTGTGCCTGGTCTGGCTGCATCGTGGCACGATGGATAACGCTCTGCCGCTGGAATCGGAGCTGGAGCACCAGTGGCTGTTCAACGGCTCCCTGAACGAGTCCTTCACAAACCAGTTTGTGCAGCCCCCGTGGCAAGTGGCCCTGTGGGCTGTCGCCTACGCCCTCATCGTGGTGGTGTCGGTGGTGGGGAACGTGGTGGTGATGTGGATCATCCTGGCTCACAAGAGGATGCGCACCGTCACCAACTACTTCTTGGTGAACCTGGCTTTTGCCGAAGCCTCCATGTCCGCCTTCAACACGGTGGTGAACTTCACCTATGCCATCCACAATGAGTGGTACTACGGGCTGCTCTACTGCAAATTTCACAACTTCTTCCCCATCGCCGCTGTCTTCGCCAGCATCTACTCCATGACGGCCATCGCCCTGGACAGGTGAGTTCTGAGCATCAAACCCCAAACCCTCCCTGGCACCCAGGTCTGCCTCCACCTGGGTGCTGTGCTCAGCTCCATCTAAACTTCAGTCATGGGAGAACATTGCAATTAAAATAAAGCTTGTTTTGGTAAAAGAACGTTAGAAATAATCCCTCTCCCCACCCTGGTTGCAGGTGGCTTTGGGAATCCTTTGTCAGCTCTGCAAAAGGAGCTCGAGAAAAGGCTTTGTAACCCCCGTGCATGTCGGTAGCGTGTCTTGGGTGTGCATTTGTAACATCACTGTCCTATTCCTTCCCAGCTCCTCTGCAGAGCCATCCATTCTTTTCCCAACCTCCTCATTTAAAAGCAAACTTGATATTTAGCACAAAACGGCATCACCTCATGACATAAAATACACGCCTGTGTTGGACGTGCCTCGGCTGTGCTGCAGAAGCTGTTTCGCATCTCTTGATCTGGGTTGGGAACCCAGGAGCCTCAGAGAGAAGCTCAGGCTCGGGAAAGGCATCTAGACTTGGCGGGTGTGTGTTGTTGCGTTGTGTTCTGGTGTGTCACCCCAAGCAAACCCACCTTGATTTTACCAGTGGGGGTCAAGGGGGAGAGGTAGATGCCAAGGATTTCTCTTGTTCAGCTGAATCCAGCACAGCTTAGTTGGGTTTTTGTTTTTTCACTGCCTGGTGCTGCCCGATGACTGGGGACTGCCGGCAGAGTGAGATCCCGCTTGCATTTTGCCGCGATCAAAAGTTCAGACAGCACTCGGCAGGGTGCGATGGCACGGGGGACGCTGCCTTTGTCACCCCAGAGGGATGCACCAGGGCTCGAGGGACACAAAACAGCTATGCACCAAGCACCTCCAGTGTGCAGCTCCCCTCTCTTCTCTCCCCCTCCGAGAAATCTTTTATTTGATGGCATTTTCACACCAGTGCTAGAGATAAATCAAGGCTCTCAAACAGCTTTGCAATTCTCTCTTGAGTATCGGCGTTTCAAGCGCAACAGATTTTTCCAACGCAACATATTTCCCGAAGACAGCTCGGCTCTGCAACGCCTCTTTTTGGTCCTTCTTCCCAGGGAGTAAAAGACATTTTGGCTGGGGATACAGGCGAAGGGGGGGGAGATTTGCATTGCCGTATGCCAGCACATTTTGAGCTGATGTCTAAGTGCTGCGCAAACTGGCACGGATATTTCCCTACGAGAAATTATAGTGCTGCCACAACTCATGCACTGACAGCTCGGGACACAGAGCTTGAGATGGATCATGCTCTCTAGTCGTTAAAAACAGGCTCAGGTTTTGTTTCCCTCTGGAGCAGTTACAAGACCCTCTCCCCAAAATCAATCAGACATAGCCAAACTCTCATACTGGAGATGTGAGAAGAATTAAGGCAATAATAAATAAAAGGAGGAATACTACCAGTGTGGCTCTGTTCCTACCTGGTGGTGTTGCTGACTCTGTTTCAGGAGTATCTGCATTTCGAGGATGTTGGGGATCAGCCAGCAAAGCCCCTTTCAGGTTAGGGTGAATTAGAAAGATGATTTATTTTCTTTTTTTAATAGTTTGGGGTTTTGCCTTCGGTCCACACCCTGGAATAACCAGAAAAGCAAATCTGCCAGGGGAAGCTGGAGGAGCATGTGTAAAACGGTTAACAAAGGCAGGTCTGGGAGCCTAGGGCTGAATTTTGGAGGGGGAATTGGCATTTCCAGCTTGCTTTTTGCATCTGTAAACCCTTAACAGAGGCTTGGTTTTCCCATGACTGGGCTGCAAAACCCATGCGTGCAGGCTTGGCTCACCCACCAAGAAGGACCTGAAAGAATGCCGCCTCGGTGTGCAAGCACCTCCTGTACAGAGCTACCTGCTGCATTTCTTGGCCCCAAATTTCCAGCGAGGTGGAAATTAGGAAGGTGAAGGCAGCAAAGCCCATCCCCTGCCCCTCCAGGCAAGCAGCACGCAACAACATCTCCAAGCACTGGAAAATTTCTTGCTTTCCTGTGTCTGAGACCTGACAATAGTAACTTAAATGCGTGAAATGCAGGAACTTGTTCCAGGAACCAAAAGGGAAGAATTTGTCCTGGCAAGCAGCAAAAAGCTGTGTGGGAACAAGCAAAGCAAGCACCTGAATTTGGAGCAGCAGAGCCAGGTAGGCTCAGCAAAATGGGTTATATTCACAGCCAGGACATATCTGAAATCAAACATGACTGCAGTTCTGATTTTCATCAAAAACTAGGAAAGCAGAATTTAATGTGCCTTGTGTTCCCAAAGTGTATTAAGCCATCTAGCAGAGCGGTTGGATATGGAATCTGAAGGCTCGGAGGAGCGTCAGTCTGCAGATTGCTCCCCTAAATCATCTCTGCTTGTGCTTTCTGCAAGCAATTTCCAGAACATCCTCACTGGAGGATACGAAACCGCCTCGGAAAGACTCGGCACAGCCGTAACAAAGTCATTGAGAGAACAAGTGGGGAAGTGGGTTTGATTGTCCCAATGGCTTTTTTTGCAGGACCTGCCATGGGTTTGTGCAAGAAAAAAAAAGGCTTTTGCTTGAAGCTAGACCATCTGCTCTTTCACCAGGACCTATTTCAGCCTGGGCACAACCGCTCTGAAAAAAAAAGAAGTTAATCCTCTAGCGAGTGTTATTCTGAACCCTGCAACAATAGCAGGAAATTCAGGAGTCAAGGCTGGCAGCTGGTAAAGTCTGCTCAGCATCCTGCAGAAGTGGGGGCCAAACAGCTCGCTTTGGCACTATAAAATTTGCCACGTCCTTCGTTTTCGGGCGTTTCAGTGCCAGAGCACATCACATATCTCTTTCTGGCTTCCAACTCTCCCTGTGAATTAATTCACTTGAAAGAGATACAAATAAAATCCTGCTTTTTAACAATCTTCCAGGAAAAGTGAGAGCCCAGCAGTGCCCATGGTGAGTCCAAGCTAATTTGCAGCCACACTTAGAGGGGAAAAAAAAAACAACTCTGGACATCCCTAAATTGCAATATCTATGGTGCATGGGATGGAGCATCACTGTTGCTGTTTTCTCTCCCCTTGGGACCCAGATTAATCTCTGAGCACCACCACTCGTCCGCACCATTAGCAAACTTCTGATGGAGGAATGAGTTTCCATGATGATGGACAACTGGGAATGCAACTGAAGGTGAAGATCCCAGATTACTTACAGAATCAAAAAAAATAATCTCTGAGCTCCAAACTTTAAGTGAGCCAAGCCGAAAACACCACAGACTGAACAAACCCTGATGAGAAGGGTGAGAGAGCTGCCATGAACTCAGGGTGAAGACAGACTGTGCAGCACTTGTGCTATTTAATACAAAGCAAATTCCCTTTTTCTGCAAAGTGTCCTCTGCTCTAAAGCAGCTATAAAACCGACATACGGTGGGAGTAACCTCCTGCAAGGTGGGACTAACCTCCTGCAACTCCTAGACCAACTTGCTGCTTTTGCTCATTAAAAGAGCCTTCTCTCCGACCTCCACCAGCACCAATGCTGTCAGACCAGCATGCAGGGCTGGGCAATCCAACTGGGATCTTATTTATATTTCCTTTTTTATTTCCAAATGGGTTATCAAATCATATTAGGTGTCTTAAGATCCATCAATTTGCTAGCAGGAGCTGCAGAAGAAACATCAAATCTGCGAACCTTCATTCACCACTGCAGCTCCTAAAATTGCTAGTTTGCAGCTAAGACCTGTTAATACCTCCCCAACCCCATACTATTTGCAGCAGAAAAACCGTCTCAGAAAATTATTTACTGCTTGCAAGTTTGAACTCCCAGGTTGGATGAACCAGCTGAATATCAGGAACATATCTGCCAGCTCAGCGACCTCATGCCTTCCCCGAGAGGTGATTACTGCAGAAAGAAACCCTCCGGAGAGGACAAATTACATCAGCGCACAGACAGATTAATTAGTCATTTACACCCTAATATAGCAAGAGGGTTTTTTTTTTTCACTCTTGACTTAATGGACTTCTGGGGTTTGCAGAGCAGGACTTTGATCTGTGCCTGGTGCTGTGTAATCTTGCTCTGCTGGGATGTAATTTGGAAGATGGAAGAGGAAGGGGGAAGCGAAAGGACCCCGGGGTTTAGGGCCAGCATTGCCTACGCACCAGCTAGCACTAACCGAAGCAGCTTTTTGCATTCCTGAAAAATGAAGCATCACTGAACACAGCAAAAACCCTACAAAGCTGCTGGATACCCAGCATGGAGCTGGCTCGAAGCATTGATTTCCCAGCTGGGGTTAGAAAGCAGGGGGATGGGGATGGACAAGGGAACGCCTTAGTAAGGGGTCACTCGTCAAGGCTGGTTTATGCCCCTGCTCCCAGCAGTAGTCTCTGATCTGATGGGTATCAACTGGAATGAATCCCCCCCCAATACCCAGTAGATATGAATTCAGTCTGTCAAAAAATAAGTTACATCTTTTTTCCCCCCCTCTCCTTTGGAAAGAAGAAAGGGCTTAAAATTCCTGTGGCAATAAATATAGAACTAAGATGAATTAGCAACAGTCTGGTGGCTGGGAGATGCAGGAGGCTCAGGTTTTAGACATGCTTTTGGGGTGACTACAGTGTTCATCTGCGAGCTGGGCGCTGGCACAAGCCACCGTAGGAGTTTGAGGGCATCTGGTGAGATAATTGGTTTATTTGATGGCTTGCTTAATTTATTCTTAATTCCTCAATGGCCCAGTGGGAACCACTCATGCACTAAGTGTGCCAGGTCTCATGGGTCACCAGCCCCGTATTTCATGTAATTTATGTTCTGCCTCTTCACTCTCCAGCTACAAACCAGTGCCAGGACTAACTGGTTCATAAGGTCACATAGGTGCCTCGAGTAACAGCGTCTGCAGTCTCTCAGTGGGGCTGGCTTGTGCTTTGGGTCCTCCTCTCCCATTCCACCCCGACGCTGTCGGCAAGCGCAATGAATGCGGGAGGGAGCTCTACGCCTCCTTAACAGCCTGCTGCAACAAACTGGGGTTTGATCCTGTTTCGCTTGTAATTTGGCTTTTAAAACCGAGTGTGCCCGTGGGGTTTGCAATGCAAGAGGTGCTGTGCAGGAAGGCAGGGGAGGTTGCAAAGGTGCTGGCGTAACTCAGATCACTGTTCGGCGGCGGGTAACGCGTCCTTTTCGATTGTGCTCGAAGGAAATACCGCACTGCTTTCAGAAAGGAAAGATGCTGTGCCGTACCGGTGCTGTGGGGAAATGCCGGTGAGAAACCTGCAGCCTCCTGCTTGATGAAGGTGCTTTGCCGAGCGTTGACCATCACTCAGGTCTCGGGGCAGGAGCGCGCTGTCCGTCCCTTGGTTTGGATGATCGCTGTTTTATGTCAAAGCAATAAATAGGAGGAAACAGCTGCTCGCAGCGCCTTCGTCCCCAGCGTCGTGTTTCAAGCACGCAGGGCTCGGCTAGCCTCCTCGGCCATCATCCAGATATGAGGTATTTGGGGCCAGCGCAACAAGGCCAAGCTTTGCTATGCAAACCTGCTCGAGGGATGGTATTTTTGCATCCATGCTGTTGTGACGCAATCCTCGCAGAAAGCAAAAAGGCAGGTTTTTCTCTACGGAGAAGCTTTTCATTTCTTGGGTAGGAGGGACCTGGAGCCATGGTGGATGCATTTGACCCATGTGGATCCAGGGCATCTGCTCTGACTTGGTTGCAAACTCTCCCGGGACTGACTCTGCACTAAACCCCTCTCTGCTCAGGACAGGAAATTGTTGTGCAATAAAACACACAGAACAAACTCTGCATCCTCTTGGTTACTCATCTCTTATCTGTCGTATCCTTATTACTTAATGAAGCAGATAAGGAAACTCTGGGATGAAAGACGCTTCACAAATTTTTGCTATTATATTAATCTCATCTCCATGAGGGTGGAAACAATTGTGTAATATTAGTTATCCAGGCAGACTCCAGATTTCCAGATGCAATTAATAGATGGCTACGCTGCCTCAAATACAGTATCTATTTAATAACCGATACACTTGGAGCTACCCTGGTACAAAGTTGTACTCAAATGCTATTGTATTGTCATGGTAACACCCCCCAAAACACAAGAAAATATTTAAACAGCAGCAAACAGCATTACCAGCATCATGAAATAGCGTCTGGCATAAAGTCGTGTACTTTAGTACCAAGCCCATTAAACATGGTGGATTTAAAATATTAAACATGGTGGGAAAGGTGCAAGGAAAATGCAACTGCACGGGCATCGGGTCTCTCCTGCAAGGAGCTGAGCAGCCCTGAGCTTGCAAACCTTAACGACGGTTTGCACTCAAACGCGGCGCTACCATCCGCAAGGAGGGCAACTGCAGATCATTTTATTTTGAGGAACGGGTATCAGTAAGTCTTCCCAACCCAACATCTTCTGCAGGCAAATGGCCCCATTCCCGGTACTACCCCCATGCACCGCCTGCACGGGGAACAAAACCTTTCCCTAACGCAGGAAATCTGTCCTTAAATTCTCAATCAAGACCCAGCTCCCTGTGACAAATTAGGACTTGAAGACCCCACGGTGGTTTGTCACCCACCGCAGCAGCGAGGGCAGGATGCTCACATGGGGACGTGCTCCTCTGCCTCACCTCCCAGGAACGACCATCCCCAGCAAACCGCAACACCCCATTTTTTATGGACGGGAAAACTGCCCTCTTGGACGGCAGAGAAAAAAAAATAAATCTCTCTAATAGGATACAGCATCTTAGGGAGATGGGAGGAGTGTGGCCACAGAGGCACTTTGCGAGGAGAAATATGAACTAATAAACTCATTAGCCTTGCTTTCGAGAGCCCGCTTCTTGCTGGCGTGGCCAAGCCCTGCGTGGCCAAGCCAAGGAGGGCAGCGGCTTCCCGGCACTTAAGCTCTGATCGATGCCTTTTGTGCCCAGCGCCGCAAAACCACGCACGGGGCCAAACGCCCGCCAGCACCTTGCAGACACGCCGGGGCGTTGCAGCCGCATTCCGTGCCTGCGCTCTGCATTTCCATTTGAATGCAAACTTGTTGGTATTAATAAAAAATAAATAGATGGGCAAGCTTTTTTTGCTGAAAGGCAAAGTCGTGATGGATGTGTCATTTTTCTTCCCTGCTAAGAAGTGATTGATGGAGGTTTGGCTGCAGCCGCTACCGCAGCCTCGCCTGGGAAATCGAACCGACGTGGAAGGGAGAAGACAACCTGAAGGTACCCGCAATACGGCACGGCAGCACAGGGTTGCTTTTCTGCTTTGCATTTGCTTGCTCAGAAGGAAGGTTTTATTTTAGGTTATCCAAAACCCTGCCATAGAAACACACAACAGGAGAGGGTTTGGCTCAAAACTGAACAGAATTGCAAGGAAGCAAACTGGCTTTTTGGGACCTGTGTTCTGGATGCAGAAAAAGATCCAGTGGTGCCTAAAAAAAAAACCCCAAAACCAAAAATTCAAAGACAACAATGCACACAAACCTATTGGGTAGAGAAACATGGGAAGTCCAACCGGTCTGCAAGGAAATGAGAGTTATTTTAGCACGACAGACCCAGCGCTGGAAGAAGGCAAAAGAAGCTGCTTTGCTCCCTGTACTGATGCTTTTCCACCCTAATACAAGCAAGACGGCAGCTGTCATCCAAGCTAAGGCGGCCACGAAACCATATTCTCTGCTCCCTCCCTCTCCCCGGTTTGATTTTGCATCAAATGTTCTTGTCAAGCAAAGGAAGACAAAAAAAAAAAAAAAGGGAAAATAAAAAAAGGAAGCAGTTATTAAAATGTTAGGACAATTTTTTGCTTAGTGATACAATTATTATATAATTATACGATATCGTAATATGAAATAATGGTCTAATTATTTTCAGGATGTTTGTACATTTCCATCTATCTCCAGCATTTTTATGGTCTGTAATACCAGCTCTTCCAAGCAGCCCAGACCCTTTTTATTATATTTTTTTTCTTCCCCGTCAGAGCCCCTGTCTGGGAGAACTGTTATTATTCCCATTTTTAAGCCTGATGGGTGGCTGAACTCAGAGCATCCCCAAGGGAATATTTCAGAGGTCTCTCCGGAGCGATGGATTGAGAATCACTGCTGAAAAATAGGATTTGGGGCCAGTTTTCCTCAAAGCACCGCTAGCTTGCTCCCTCCTGCCTCCCTGATGCCATCCTTGCAACGCCAGCGTGATCAGATGAATTTTGCAGTCTCCTTTCCACCACGAGACAGTGTTGCAGACAAGACGATGGCAGCTGGGTCTCTAGGTGATGTGGTTAGGGTTTAGTTCATCGTTATGGCAATTATTTGGAGGTTTTATCAACCACGAGGGCTCCTGCGGATGCAAAGTGCTTTAAACCGATGAGGAAAGTCCTCCAAAGTGCACTGGCAGAAACAAGGTTGGAGATGTAAAAGAATTTCTGGCTTTGCAATCAAGCGCTGGCTTTGCTTTCTGGAGGTGTCAGCCTCAGATCTGTCTCCAGGCAAGTATTTAAACAGAAATGGCTCAACTTTTGTGGAAATCTCTTGTTTTCCACCATTTGCATGCTTGAGCTTAAACCGTCAGGTCGAGCACCAGCAGCAAACTCAGGCATGTTGAATTGGGAGTGTAAACCCAGGGTAACCCACTTGGAACCCCATGATAAAGCCCACCCAAACCTCGTCCAGCTCAGCAAACTCACCAACAAGGGGCTCAGCCAGCGCCAGGTGCTTGAAGGATGAGGAAGAGGAAGGAGACGAGTCCTTGCAGGGTCCCAGGAAGCCCATCGCAGTCCAACAAGGGGAAAATGAGAAATGCAGGTGCAGAAGCCAGGAGACCGCTGTGCATCGCCAGCCGCTGTGCCAGAGCATCACTAACACCCATTGCCTTGGCTCTTTCAACCAGCTTCAATTTCAGGTACCAACCGGCCAGAGGAGATTTTCGAGGGATAATTATCAGGTGGATTTGGTGGATTTTCAGCTGCACAAAGGCGATAAGGTTTGGTACCCTGGAGCAGAGGAATAGCTGACAGCAGTACCTCCTGCGTATTTCTATATTCATCCCTGCGTCTTTGCCCCTGCAAGTGACCACCCAAAAATGCAACACAGGAAGTATTTTCCATCTAGGAAAAAATTAAAAGGAAAAACTTTTCATTCTCTGGAAGGAGAAGGGATGAAGGGAGAAATAGAGGAGTCCGCAAATGCCTCGGGCGATAACTCATGCAGAGCGATGCAATGTTTCTCCTCTTTCCAAAGCTTGATGTGGAGCAGGGGGTGGAAATAAAATAAAAAATTTGTGACGTTCTCACTTAATCCTTCTAGTGCTGCTGGCTGCTGCCAGGTTTGCAAAACTAGATTTGCGGAGGGATAAATTCAATCTGCCTTGTCGCCACTGGAGCTTTCCTCACATATGATGACTGATGTTCTGGGGACAGAGCCCACGAGCCAGGCAGATATAGGTGGTATCTCAGATCACCCATCCCACGCTGGTCCAGCACTCTTATTTTTGGTTCTCCTCCTGTAACACTTGGCACTGTGATCTACCACAGAGATATGATTTTGCATGGGTGCAAAACTACCGGGCGCTGCCAAAGCGGCTGCTGCCAGACGGCAGCATCGCGGCTGGCTTTGTACAAATTGGTCTTTGCAGAAGCAGCCGGTTGCTGGTTGCGTTAGCAAAGCTGTTTTTCAGTTAAAAGTCAATGAGTGTCTCAGACGGGATTCAAATCTCAAGGGTAAGATGCTGCAAGAGAATTAGAGCATTGGCTGGGGAGTCCTCCATAAAGGAATTATTCGATGCTGTTTACATTGTGTGGAGTGAGGGGCTACCGGGATGCGTTAAGGGGGTGTCAAAAGTACGACCCCCATGCAAGGGAGACCTAAAACAGCCCCAAAAGCTGCAACATCGGGGCTTTCCAGCCTTGATTTCTCCTTTTCCCACCTTGCAGGTACATGGCTATCATCCACCCGCTGCAACCCCGGCTCTCGGCCACCGCCACCAAGGTGGTCATCGGCATCATCTGGCTCCTGGCTTTCCTGCTGGCTTTCCCCCAGGGTTACTACTCGGTGATGGAGGAACTGCCGGGCCGGCTGGTGTGTCTGGTGGAGTGGCCGGAGCACAGCACCAACGTGTACGGAAAAACGTGAGTTGAACTCTTCTGGCAGTGGGGACAAGTCACTGTACAGAAAAAACGCCCAAAAAAAAAGTCTAAAAAAAGGAAGCGAGGAAGGATGGGAATGGCTCAAAGCTCCTCGGGATGGGGAAATTCTCCCCTTACTCTAGCAAGGGCCAGTGCTATGTAGTTGACAGTAGCAAAATCTCCATCCATATCATCTTGGGGCATATTAAGGTTAATTAAGGTGAGTTTAGTACTGCTCGTGGTCCAAATATTGCCTCATGCTGTGCCATGCTCCCTGCCCTTCTTGGATGCTCATCCTTAAGGGAAACTCATGTAAAACTAAGACACAGTATTTTGGCTGTGGGGATGGGGTCTGCATTGCCCCCAGGGACTTATTCCTATATGCAGGTATGGCTTTGGTTTTTGCAGCACCTTTCCTGTAATCCATATCTCTAAAGGCTTCCGGGGGCAAGAGTTATTCCTGTAAGAGGTAAATAGGGTTTTACCGGGGGTATCTTGGCCAGGCAGTAACAGAAAAAAGAAACTGGTTTGGAATTTACTGAGTCCAAATGCCCCAAAATTCACTCAACTGCTTAAAAACCAAGCTACAAAAAGAGGCTCTGTAGCATCAGCTCAGGCTGGGAGGCAAACGCTGGGCTAAGATGGCTCAGCAGGAATCTCTTTCCTTCCCGTTAAGGTGCCGGCTAATTAAATCTGGCATTTCCAAAGGGTCCAGGCAACCCCGCTGGTCTGCCAGCACAGCGGTCCTCCCTAGTTTGCTCTTTGAAGTCCGCGAGTCATGTGGCAAGTTAAATGTCATGAGTTAAGGAAAAAAGAGGGGAAAAAAAAAAAAAAAAAAAAAGGCATTTGTGATCGCCAGTCCCATGGAGCAATGAATTAGGGCTGTGAAATTGTGCTGGAGCAAAAGCAGGGGGGACACACTCATGGGGAGGTGTTTAAAGCCAACCTGAGCTTGGCAAAGGTCTCTCTGCAAGACAAATGAGATGAGTTTGCCAGTCAGCAGCGAGCGGCGGGTTGCAGAGAGCTGGGCGGTATCATTTATTATCATCTTATTTATTTGCATTGCAAGGCAGGTATGGCAAGAACCAAGCTGGGGCTGGCCCAGCTGATCTCCAGAGGTGTTTTGCAACCTTAATTATCCCAGGCCACCATGATAAATACAGTCAGCACCAAGAAATGCTGCTGGCTTAGACAGCCCACGTGGCCGGGATGGGGCTGAGCCCCCCCGGACCGAAGTAGCAACCAGCGCGAGCTGAGGGCCTGACTTCAGCAGATCGTTTGCCGTTCGGCTGTACACCGGGGCCGTCACTTTTTCAAATAGCTAATTCAAGAGAAAAATGCCACCATTAACCTATGAATGATTTGCCGCTGGACGCCGGGCGCCGCTTCAAAGCCTGAGCATCCCATGCTCTTCGGTGAGCCAGGGGCTCTGGAGACAGATGAGGGCAGCCAGGAAAGCAGATGCTAAGCAGAAGCTTTTAAATACCCAAAACCCAAATAATTTGGTGGGGATTGAAAATAACTTGCGGCTCAGCAGCGTCTCTCCAAACCGCGTGAACTCACTTGCACAGCGCAGAGCCTGAGTTGTTATTTTACTGCCCCAAAATAACTCTGCAGGGACAGGTGGTTGGGCCACTGTCAAACACCCTCCCCTGCTCGCACGGCCTTGGGGCAGTTATTTAAGGAAGGCGCTGGCAGCAGCTGGCTTGTTTGCAATGCCATGATGAAAAATAATATTATTTTGTCAGTTCATAGTGAAAATAGGGACTTCTCCCAACACCAGGGGGTCCTTTCTCTTGGCAAATGGAGCCCAGAAAGCACAATCCCGGCATGCAGAGGGTATCAGAGACCAGGATGTGCACGTGAGTTTTTTTTCACCGGGAAAATGTGCCCCTTCTCAGCCCGCTCGTACCGGGGGCAGCGGACGAAGACCTTGGCACAGGCGAGACGCTCTGCAACAAGAGCTGGCAATTCAGCTCGATTCGATTCAGCGGCTGCTCACCACCTCTAACCACCGATTCCCTCTCCCGCTTTTGGTTTCAAAACAGATGTCTGATCTATTCCAATTTCATTAGCTGCCATTTCGGTTTAAGGGAAAGGGAAAAGCTGCTCCACTCGCCAGCTTCTCTGGCAGATAACAGCCCGCGGCGAACGTCTGGGCTTTGCAAGGCAAAAGGAAATGGCAGCCCCCTCCTCCAACACTACTGCCCCATAACTCCTACAGGCTCCTCCATCCTACACAAGACCCTAAATCCCCACACCAAAAACCTTAAAATTACAAAACCCAGGCTTCACTAAATGCTCTGATCCTGCAATTCTTGTAGACAGAATAACATATGGATGGTTTCAAATGGAGACCATTTTTCAGTGCCCAGGGTCCAAAACAAAAATGTGTCCGGGCTCTTTGGAAATCCCAGCCCCTACCATGCGCAGGCGGCTCTGAAAATAAGGATCCATCTTGCTTACATTATCTAACAGCTCCTCTGGGGCATTTCTGCATCGCTCTCTGCTGTTTGCAGCTGGTTTAAGACCCTGCATTACATGGGAACCGCAACAAAATCTTCATCGCAGAGCCACAGAGACGCCTCTTTAATTAGCAAAATAGAAAACAGCCCTACAAAATCCAGCTCAAATGTGATTAGCGCTGGGCGAAGAGGAGGCCAAATGAGATTGCAGGTACAGAACAAGGAGGAGATGGCGTGGCAGCACAGGTCTGGGGCCAACCCCATTCCCTGCGGGAGTTGCACCAGGCACGAGCCTGACCCATTCGTTACACGTTGGAGGTATTATTCAACCAAAGCTCCTGGGAGGATGAGCGAGTGCAAGAGCGGAGTGTGGCTACATGGCCTGAACCACCTTGAACAGATGTAGCACCTTGCATTCAAGCCGGGAACACACCCCGAAAATGCATGCAAAGACCCTAAAGCGGTTGAAAGAAAATTACCTCTGGACCTGGTGGCACACATAATGCTTTTCAAGCCAGCACTCTGCAAGCCAGCTGCATTTCTATACCACTATTGCTCATCTTTCTGCAGGAGAGAGAGGTTTTTGCAAGCTCTGATGGTAGGAAGGAATCCTGCAAGGATGGTCTGTCCCCATCCCGTTTGTTAAAAACAGCATTATTTTTTTCCTTTTTACACCAGCTACTATTCAACACAAATCCTTCACTGAACCCACTGCAATCCCAGTGGCTATTGCAACCTGCCACGGCTCCACCGACTTCATGACAAAACAGTCTCAAGCCTGAGCTATCAGTTTGATCCAGACTCTCTCATTTGATTTTGGACTTATTTATACCCATTATAAACAAACACAAAGATCCTGCCCCTCCTACAAGCCTAGAGAACTGACCCGGCCACTGAACTCACAGAAAAGTTTTAATAAACCTCCATGACAAGGGTTTAGGCTGTGTTTTTGGGGACTGGGGTTATGCTTGTGCCACCTGAGCCCAGCTAAACCGATGGTGGACCACGATTTAGGCAAGCTGCATCCAAGACCCAGTGTTTGGCCCGGAGGGAAAGCCTTTATTTCTTCAGCTTAATATTCCCATCCTTTATATGTCAAAAAAACCACATTTGCTCCTGCAGGACTGCCAGATAAAAGGTGTGATAAGAGCAAGTATTCATCTCTAGGATAATCTGGGGTGTAAATAGAGTAGAAGTGAGAGTAGAGCCACTCCAGCTAAAACATCCTTGCCTTATGAAGGTAACTCAAGTTCTTCACTGGCCTCTACATCCCATGCCAGGAGGGTGCTAGGATGCCAAAGGCTGGCAGCAGAGGCTTGGAAAAGATTGGGGTGAAAGTAGGGAGTCCTTCCCAGCCCAAGCTCTGCAGGCAACATGTCTGCAGGAATTGTGCCAAATTCTCTTTGCCCCTGTAAAGCACTTAGCCTTCAAGCTCAGTTTGGAAGAAAAAGATTGAACAGGTAGAGGAAACACTCAATGACCATAATTTTTTCTAGGTATCACTTCTGCATGACCATCCTCATCTACTTCTTGCCGCTTCTGGTGATAGGATGTGCCTACACTGTGGTTGGTATCACTCTCTGGGCAAGCGAGATACCCGGCGACTCCTCCGACCGCTACCATGAGCAGGTCTCAGCTAAGCGGAAGGTAAGGAGCTCTGAGCATGGTAGGAGCCATAATTCACGCCCGATCCCAACTAACCACAGCCAAAAATACTTCATTAGGGGTGGAAACAGGTCAGGACTTATTGCATGGTTGTTGCTAATGGAGCAGATGTGTGTCCTCCATGAACGTGGATGGCTTAACCAAGATGTTGACCATGTGTTCCCAGTTGGCAAGGTCTCTAAGGTCCACAGGTGTCCAACGGATGACTTAGCTTCCGTGTCCTCTCTTGTCCTCACAGGTAGTGAAGATGATGATCATCGTGGTATGCACATTCGCGCTGTGCTGGCTGCCCTACCATATCTACTTCACCCTGCAGTATTTCAACCCCGAGTGGTACCTGCAGAAGTTCATCCAGCAGGTCTACCTGGCTATCATGTGGCTGGCCATGAGCTCCACCATGTACAACCCCATCATCTACTGCTGCCTCAATGACAGGTGGGTTTCGAGTGACTTTCGGCAGCATCTTGGTGCAACAGGGAGCGGAGGAGGGGGAGATACCAAGGGGTCTGATGAAGGAGAGTATGGATGGAGAATTTTCCCAGGACGGTTCTGTCCCATCTTCTGCCAGGGGCTGCTTCCAGCAGATGCAGGGATGATATAATACTCACCTAAATAAGGCTCTCCTGAAGCCCCTGTGGGATTTGAGGGTGGGTATCAAAACAGTCCCGACTCCTAATTGGGATTCATCAGAGGTTTTTCGTCCCCTTAGTGAAAAGCAGCAGGGATTTTTATTGTTTAGCAGTGCTTAGCTCTGTCTTCCCACTCCTAGCGAGGTCCTTTTGCCATCTCCACATCCCTCACCCCCGCCTTTCCCCACATCTTCTGTCCCCCCAGGTTTCGCGTGGGGTTCAAACACGCCTTTCGGTGGTGCCCGTTCGTCAGCGCCGGTGAGTACGAGGGCCTGGAAATGAAGTCAGCCAGGTACCTGCAGACACAGAGCAGCATGTACAAGGTCAGCCGGATAGAGACCACCGTGTCCTCGGCAGTTGGCGCGGCCGAAGAGGAGCTGGAGGAGAGCGGCAAGGCCAAGCGTCTCTCCGTAGACATGACCTCCAACGGCTCCTCCCGCAGTGACTCCAAAACGGTCTCTGAAAGCTTCAGCTTCTACTCCAACACGCTCACCTAAGCGGCTCCCCGGCTCCGTCCGCCGCTCACAAGGGTGCCACCATCCCCTCTCCCTCACTGGGATGCTCCGGCGCTCAATCCACCCAGCGTCATCGCCCTTGTTTCTGATGTGCCGGCTTTTTTCCGTGCTGTTTTACTGTCTCTTGCTGTGCTGCTCACTCACCATCCTTGGGCGAGCCCGAGAGCAAAAGCTTTGGATTAGTTTCATGTGCTCCACTGTGGCTCGAGTCCGAACACAAGGGAGGTTTGGCTGGCCCCCACCTTGCTCGCTGCCTGGCCAACCCAACATGTGCCGGGCGGGTGGATAGGATGCAGAAATGGGACAGAGCTGGGGTTTTCTCCTGAACCGTAAGTACATAGGCAGGTGCTTCCCTGCTCTCTGCAAGGCAGCGGGGATCTCCCAGTGCATCCCACCCCACAGGAAAATGAACGAGTCTTGCACTTTCCTCCTCCTTAAATTTCATTCTCCCTGTCACTCTCGGTTGAATATCCAGAGGGGTATTCAATTTAAAAAATCCAGCAAAAAATGCTGTTTTCGACTTCAGGAGCCCACAAATCCATGGGGCACCACTGGCCACTCGATGCTTCAACTCAGATCCAGGCATTTCTGCATTGTCTCAACTCATCTCCGGCACCTGCATCCCTCTGCACGATGGGTCTTCTGTTGCCACTCCACACCACAGCTCATCGAAACAGGGCTCTTGAGAAGGATTTCTGAACTGAGCCAGACTTTGGTCGCTGTTAATCAACCATATGTGCCAAAAGCAATCACTGTGATTTCCTCAAAGACCCAAGGTGATGTCTCTTGGATAGATTTTGGACGCCTGTGGAGGTCTGGAGAAAAAGAGACTGACTATACTGAAATGTTTTTCATAACCTGGAAATGTCTAGAGCTGCACAGAAAGGGGCCTGGTACGATTCCATCAGTAAAACAACTTTTTCCCAGCATACAAGCTTTGAAGGGAGACAAGAATTTTGCAGACATTTTTTACTTGGAGGAGGGCTGAAATGATTCACTTCCACTTTCTGGATTTTGTTTTAACCAGGGAAACTTTTTTCTTTTTATCCCCCGTCTTTTGCATAAAACATTAAGTTTATGATGTGTACATGGATATATCTAATATTTTAGTCCTGTTACGATGGATAATTTTCACTGGAGCTATTCATACCAAGGGCTCCTTTGGTCAGCAAATATACGAACATACACTCAAAAGGAGAAAAAAAAGTAAATAAAATGAGAAGTGGACAAAATTGGCTTGTTGGGAACAAACTCACAAGTTTGGGGGCAATTTGGGGGCAGATGTATCAACTGCTCCTTGCTGCTGGTCCATTCTCTCACTTTTGGTGTAGAAACCAGATTCCTAAAATGGATTCACTGCAAGATAGAAACGCTGGAGAGGTGCATGATATATTCACACAGGGCAAGGAAACTGCTCATTCGTTTTAAAGCAGCTGAAGATCAGACCCTGCTGAGCACACAGCAATTTCTGGAAGTAAAGCAGAGATTACTTTTGGAGCTTTTCAACTCTTCAGCCTCCAAACTGGCTGTTGGAAGATCCAGTCATTAATAAATCCCCTGCCACAATGGTTCTTGGAGATAAAAATACACATATTTAAGCAATGACTCCAGCGGAAATTAAGCGAATGGGCAAACAGATGGATCCAAGAACAACAAAATGGCTGCAAAACCGGATTGACAAGAATGATCATCTCCATTTTTACCCAAAATCCTGCCAAGCAACATCAGTGAGGAGCAGCTTTTCTAGTCACTTCCATGCTTTTCTCAACTGCTGCGACTGTGTGACGTTACAAACTGCCACGTGCTTCGTGCACACACTGGAATATGCTGTTTTTTCCCCACTTAAACTTCCAGTTCTCACCATTGTTGTCGCCTTAAGACATATTCCCTTGCCGCTGCCTCCCGCAACCCTGCAGCGTGGAGAAGGGGGAATGGCACAAGCCTGCCTGGGGATTTGGTTTCGCAAAAAACCACCAGCCCTAGGCAGCAGTGATTGAAGGGACGGGCAATGCCAAGGGTTTTAACGCAAGGGTTGGACTAGGAAACTTCTCCCACCAACTCCACAGGAGCTGTGCTGCCAATACATGAGAAGGTGCTACAAACCAGAGCCAAATTCTGATTTACTCCCAGCTGCCAACCCAAATTCAAAATCAAAATGAAACCAAATATCTCAAAATGGTCCAGAGAGCCAAACAAGACAAGCAGAGATCTGCTCCATACACCCCACGCACAAGAGTTTGTGTCAGGTTGTGAGCCTATAGAAGTCAGCATTTGCAAAAAAAAAAAAAAAAAAAAAAAAGAAAAAAATACGTGTGTGTGTATATATACATATATATAACCATGCTGCCCTTTTGTCCTCCATGTTTTATGCCCTTCATGTTTTATGCCCCAAGGACGCTGTGATCATGAGATGTGCAGAGAAACGACAACTGTCTTCTCACAAGCAACGCTCAGCTTGAAACGTGGGATAACCCCAAGGGTGTGCATAGAGACTTCAGTTCAAGCTGACAGTTTACAGCCTAAAAAGCTTCTTGTGCATCTTGTAGAAAACTATCTCTTGAAATAAAATGGCAAAAATTCCCACTCATTATAAATAGTGCCAACGACCGCAGCAGAGCCTGCCTGGGACGCCCAAGCTGATGGGAATGTGTCAAGGGATCATTCAACAGATGGAGACCAATGCAGGAAAACCAAAATGTTCTGTGTAAATGGGTACAACACGCCCAGACCCATGTTTTCCTTTCTCCCCTCCAAGTGCCAAGTTATGTTATCAGTGGAGGCAGGAACAGGGACGAGGCTCCTTTCACATTTAGGATCTAGGCCAACCCGCAAGATGGGCTGTTTGGGTCAGGTCTGTGTCCACACACATGACATGCATCAGGCAACATCAGCTGGTTTCACCAACCTTGGGATGCTCTGTGCATGCAAAAGCCACAGAGAAGTCTTCTTTTGAAGACTAAAAAGCCTAAAACAAGACACCCCTGCCCAGGCTTGGGGATGGGACATCTAACCATATGGTCGGTCCAGCCTCTGCACCATTTCCAGCTCTCCTTTCAAACAGGTCAGCTGTAATACAGAGGCTTTTTCTGGTTTATTAAGCCTGCTTCCCTAGTTCGCTTGCAGATCTCTGATTAGAAATTCAATTGCAAAGCGAGACAGTTTCTTTGTCTCTTTCCTGGCTCTCTGAAATGCAAAATAATAGCATCTGGAGAGAATCACTCAGCAGGTCTGCACACATCCCTTTGCCATCTCCTCCTTGGAGGCACACAGATAACTCCCATCATTGTTAAGGGGAGCTGCCTAAGCCCAATTACAACACACTCCAAGCCAAAACCATTGCAGAAGGGAGCTCTGAAACCCAAATCCCAGCCCGCAGCCACCTCCTTACCCCCAAGGGATTGATTATAAGCTCAGGTTTGCTTCCTGGCACTCAGAAATTGCTCTTCCCACCTAGCTCCCAGTGGGAGCACGGAACAGCAAATCCCTGTCTCCGTACACACCTCAAGGTCTGCTCGATTGCTCCAAAATACAACATTTACACACTGTTTCATGTGTGACCATTTATCTCCCACCAGCTCAAAACAAAAAACAGCAGAAACCAAGCAAGAGCCTGCTTGCCAGAAAAATCAGGCAGCTTTGCGAATGTGGAAGTCAAAGCAAAGCAGCCGGTACCAATCCCTGCTGTTTGTAGTGCTTGCAATGGGTTTGCCGATAGACATGCAAAGAGCTGCCTGCCCACCACTTATCTTTATTATTATTTTTATTTTGCTGTCCCTCGAGGGATGCAGTCACTGCTTGGCCCAGCCGAGTACACCGCATCTGCCAAAGGGTAGTGACCTGGGACAGAAGCAGGGTATCTGCTATTTGCTGTGTATTTCCATAGGGCTTACGGGTGTTTTGGGGTTTTTTCCCAGCTTACTGTGTCCTAGTCAGAGCCCTCCTGTGAGATCACACAACCAAAGTGCCCAGCCCAAGAGCTCCTAGCTTTTGCTTACCATATAAAATAATGGTAAGCAGTTGCAGCCCCCTGGAGAAGGGACAGTGAGTCCCAAGAGCAGCTGAGGATGAGAGATGACTCTCGGGTGTCTCTGCCCTTAAACTTTCCATCCCAGACATAAAAGGCTCCTGATTCTGTGCAATACGATACAGTCGGGGCCAGGAGGGAAGTGAGGGGACAAGATGGGCTGCAACGTACGTCTGGGGTTTGGTATTTGGTGTGTGGGGCAGCTGATAGGAGCTTTGCGTGAAGTTCTTCCCATACTAACATCTCTACAGAGAAAAAGTCCAACCCTCCTCCCCAAAATGGTCTCTCTCTGATCATCGGGTTTGTCGAAATGGATTTTCATAAATAAATGTTTCTTTTGTGAGACCGTGTTGCAACCGGTTAATTAGCCTGCAATGATGGGAGGTGGCAACTGGTAGCTTGGTGGGAGCGGGAAGAGAAGCGGTAAAAGGCGGCAAAGGCAAAACTAGATGAAAAGAGGGGTGAAAGGCAGGTGGTGGGTTTGGAGGAACCTTCAGTAAGAGGTAGGTTCTCTGAAATTTCACCACTACAGCAAGAAAAAGGATAACCCTCAAAACTCAGCAACACAGCCACACATCACCGATTCCCAAAGCACGGGAAAGGCTCGAATCGCTCCTCGAACGCAGGGAGGACTTACAACTGCTCGCTTCTCTGCACGGGGCTGAAGCAGACGTGTGACTCGAGGATCGTGCATCAGCGCCGGCATTTCCACCTATTCAGCTGGCTGCGAGGCAGAGCAATTCCCTTGATGAAGCAGCTAACACACTTGGCTCCTCTTTCTGGTTTGCACTTACCAAATCCCACTGCTCTGCTGGGGCAGGCACTGGGACAGCACAATCCTTGGCCTCACCACCCTGATGGGAGAGAAAGCGTGAATGTGAGGAGCAACCAGCCACGCTTCACCTCCCAAGCAAAGCCCCCAACCCAGCCAGCCCTTGCAATCAGCTCCAGCCCACTGTAATTTGTGGTTTTAATTAGAGGAGCTTTGCTGAGGCACAGCTGATTGGCATGGCTTGCCAAAGGCCCTGTCTCATGTGCCTATTAAGCTCTTGTTATTTATTTTCATGGGTTATTTTATCATGCAAAAGGGAGAGAAGGAATAAACAGTGTCACACACCGCTGCAGTGCCATGCTTCGTGCAGGCATCTGCTTCCAGCCAAGCCTCCCCACAGTGGAAACCAGAGAGCAGATCCCACTTTACAGCAGGATTCAGCATGTCGGATCCAAACAAGGGGTCATTTTATTTATCAGCATCAACGCATCATCTTTCCCAGAAGGGTTCGTACCTGTTCCTAAATGCACCTGCACACACACACTATATAAAAGCAATGAGAATGTGCTTTATTGGTTATAAAAAATACTCATCAGCCACAGCAATCTGCTGCAGAAATGGTACGGGGCAATCCAAATTCCTCATGCCCCGGTTCATTCCGGTTTGCACTTTTCCTCCATCTGTAATCCAATATGAAAACACCCAAAATCAAGAGCTACGTGGTGGGTTTGGGTCAGGGTTGAGGCTCTGGGGAGAATTTAAGGTGGTTGTTTTACAAAGGAGGAGAGGAACAGAGAAAGGGATTATTACCTGCATTTGCAGCCTGGTGAAGTACTGTGGCGCTCTTCTCTAACTAGCAGCACCCTCCTTCCCGAGCTGAGGCCTTTGCCACTCATTGCATTCATTGTACCCTCACACAGCAAGCAAGAGACATTCGCAGAGTTGCTACCGTGCCCACTAAACCCACCGGTGTCACTCACAGGGCGAAACCCGGTTCTGCATCTGGTTAAGGCAAGACACACCAGGCGAAAGCAGGACCAAGCAGGAGAACCCTAAAGGTGACACCCAAAGAGCAAAGCCCTTTCAGCACCTGTGCCGTTGTGTCTTTAAATAGCTGCTCTCAGCCATCACGGCAAGTTTTGCAGACTTCAATGAACCCATCAATCTGATTATCTGCTATGGCAAAGACACAAGTTCAACTTAATTAACATTTATGGCTTCCACAGTGTTTTGCATAAATGTTTGCTTAATACACAAGTCAAAAATATCCCCAGAAAATGAAAATTAAAGATAGTTAATTGCTTGCAGCTATGCACCCGTGTGTAAACTGGGGTTTCCATAGCACCAAACGGTCTGTCAGATCATTATGACAAAGTTAGAGCTTAAAGAGAAACAACTTGAGTTTAAAACATACAGAGGAAAGTGGATTCTTCATGTTCTTCATTCGACTTCACGAGCTCCCCACTTCAATTTCTGCGCAAATTGCAGCAGATTTTGGTTTCCCCAACGCAAACAGATACTTGGTGGAGAATTACAGACAGCGCTTCACTGTCACCTGGTTGTTTAGACGAGCAATTACTTTTTATTACTGAACTAAATGAATCAAGCAGTAGCTAATGAAAGATTTGAGAACCCGCAACGGCGATTCAAAAATCAACCCAATCCAGTTGCAAGCGTGAAATGAGGATTAACTGCAGTTTTCGTATTCTTGGTGCCAAGTAACCACGTCAACAGGACTTTCCTTCGCATCGGCAAGATGCAAATACCTGAGAAGCTCCTAAGGAAAGGAAAGGGAGTGGGTAAGAGTGATGATTGCTTAAACAGGATGCTCAAGTGTGGACACGACTGTAATGGGCTTGATTAAAAGTCAAATATTATTAATTTGAGCAATTTGACGGGCAGGGAAGTGCGTCACAGAAGGGTCTAGGAAATCCCGGTGTGACCCGTGCTCCCACTACACAAGATCAAGGCTTCGTCCTGGAAGATATCCCAGGACAGAGATCCCAACCAGGATGAGCTTCCTGTGGGCTGTAAGTCAGGCAATTATAAGCCTCACAACAAGAATATTCTGGTTACAAAAGACCAAGATGTCAAGAAGAAATACAAGTCCTTCCTGAAGCCACAGTCATTCTGAATAGCAGCATTTCAGGCTCAGAAGAGCATTACCATGCAAAGCACCTCCAAAAACATTATTCTTGTTATTGCAAAGCAGATTGTGCCGTCCAGGTTGATTAAAAAGGTTTTCAGGGAGATAATGAGAACAATTTTCAACGGAGGCAAAAGAAGAAAGAGGGAAAAGGAGGGTCGTTCTGAACCACTCTGGTTTCTGCAGAGGCACGCAGCCGTGGTATCGCAACAGCAGATAATATCTGTATTGAGGGATGCGTAGCTGATTATTACAAGCTGTTCACCATCCAAAAGCTTCTCTGATGCATGGCATAATCAAACGGCTGCGAATTTGCATTTAAATTGAGGAATTTAGTAATCCATACCCCAAAGAGCAGCAGGCCTCCTTGGGTGACACTTCTGGTATCTCACAGCCTTCACAGAGGAAGACAAAAATCATGCGTGACTTCAAAGCACCCCCCAAAGCCTGTCCTGCCACCCTTTGCCAAGATGTGCATCTCCAAAAGACGTGATTGATACCCATGCCCCAACTGTGCCGCAGCAATAACCCTCCAGGGAGCGGAGTCCCTATTAGTTGGGTTTGCGTTAAGATTTTTGTCTTGCAGCACTAACGCTGTCAGCATTACAACCTCTCCCACCACAAACACCCCCCCCTGGTGTTCCACACCCAGACAGCAGTGGCAGACACTACCCACACCGGGATTTGATCAGCAGCACGAAAAAAAAGGCCACAAAACTGGTGGCAGAGGCACACTGGGCACATTTCCAGGGACTTCTGAGTCACTTGGCATGCCCAAGGGATGGAGACAATGTCCTCCAGAGCAGCTCTCGTGTGAGATGCTTTCTCAAGACCTGTCAGCAAAATCCTCCCCAAGGACTTCACCCATGTTCTGTGAAGCGTGGTGAAGCAAGCTGTCCTGCTTTACAAACTGTCTTCCTTTCCTCCCCGCACAGGGCACCCGCAGCACCCTCAAAGGCATCAGCACCTCCGAAAACACCAGTCCGGCTGGCAGCTGTGCAAGGACTCCAAGCCTAAGGTCCCACCGATTTCCCCTGGGATGTGGGGAATCGCTGAGTTTGCCCTCTTGGATTCAGGTCCTGCGTGTCCACCAGTCCCACTCTCCTCTCCCCCATGCAGACAGAGCCACGGGAGCTTGGCTCTGCTGTACGCCCCTCATTCACAAACACCAACCTAGTTTGAAATGATGGTTTCAAACTGCTTAAAGTCCTAAATTACAAAATAAATTCAACTGAATTAACAAGTCACCGACCCAGCCAGTCCATCTAGCATCTCTGCAGCAAGTTCATGCGGTCAGAAACAAGTCCCGGTGTAATTCTCGGGGGCTGCAGCCTGGCGGTTGCATCCGGACCAGCCTGCCCATTTTTCATCCCTTCACTTGTAAGGGAAAGTTGCCAAGAACAACGTGAGACATTGCGTGGGCACAGCCAGACCAAAGCTGGGGAGAAGCACAGCCTTGTCTTGCTGCTGCCGGCCCCAACAGCTTGAGAAGATTTACAGCTCATCACATCCTTCATCTGCTTTCAACCCCGCAATCTTATCTTGATTGCTCCACGGGGACCTTGAGGACTTTTCCTCGGCTGGAAGTGCGAGCTCGCACTGTGACCATGCTACCAATGATTTATACATTGCTGCACTTGAGGAGTTAATTTTATATTTGAGTTTGCAGCCATTACGGGGTCTGTGAAATCCTGGATTTTATAGTCCAAGTGCTTTACCTGGCAATAAAACACAAGAAATGACAGCACAAAAGGTCAGATCATTGCTGCTCATTGCAAATGAGCCAGGCACCTGCAAAAGGAGAAGTCAGTGGGCCATCCTGAGCTCTGAAACCCTGTGGGATGGTCCTTTGCACGCCGGCCTCCTCCAGGGCCTCCCCGCTCAGAGCCACGCTAAGAGGAAAAAAAAAAAAAAAAAATCCAAGCTGTGTTAGTGCAATCTGTGTTACAGCCTTTGCAGACATAGCGCTGAGCCAGGGTGTGGGAAGGCTGCTCGGGAATGGGCCTTCCTAATAAGACCTGAGGGAAATCAAACCATTTACCTCTTCTGAGGTTTCAACCTCTTCCTCGTGCCCTGAGGTACAAGCATGACCAAAAGTAGCTCTGCAGCAATAACAAGCAAGGCTGAAAGCAGACAGCACGCTCTGGAAGGAAAAATCAGACGGAGAGGCTGACCCTAGGGTGTCTGTCTGCAAAAAGGATCTGCACTGAACACCAAAACCAAGCCCCCTCCTAGCCACTGTCAGCAGCTGAGCAGGTATTAAATTGCCTTTTATTATTGAGATGAGCTACAGTTGTTTGCATAAGAATAGTACCAGTGGGTTAATAAATGCTCCTGTATCGTCTGCTCCAGCACATGGAAATTACCAGATAATCTTTAGTTTACAGGTCATTTATAGAGGAGTGCACCATTTCAACAAGAAGAGACCCCACTTGTGTGGCATCAACAGTTTCAGCCACTGCAGTAGGGTCCCCGGACGCTTGGGGATGTGGGTACACGCAGAAGTGCCCCAGACCCACACAAAAACCAAACCTCCAGCAGCCCCATCGCAGCGGGCGAGTGCCCACCGACTCAAGCCGAGGTCTGATGCTCGCAGGGGGACAGGGTGCAGAAGTCCCAGTAACCCCAGAAGGCTGAGAGTTTGACAGTCCCCACCTCTATTTTTAGCCTTGCAGCTGGGGAAGATCCCTGTTGCTACGCTACACATGTTGTGGGTCCGGAGTGGTCAGCGCATCCCACCCCCCCGGGACCTGCCAAGCAGCTCGGCAGTCCCGTGGATGTGAGTGACAAGGTTTCAAGTCGGTCACAGCAGCTGCGGCAGTCACGCAGGACTGCTCCCCCCCTTCCTATTCTTCTCCCAAACTTCCCACTCCCCTCCAGCGCTTGCTTGCAGCTGAGACATCCCCCGTGTTCAGTGTCACCCCAAAACTCCCCACAGCCCTGGCACGGCGCAGGCAGGCAGGTGGAAAAGTACCAGGAGCGCAGCAGGCAGCAGTTGCTGCCTGGTGGGCGGACAGCCGGCTTTCCATCGTAAGTCATTCTTCCCAGCTCCCAAAGCAAACCTTAAATGAGCCTCCAGCATGCCCTCCAAGAGCAGGAGAATCCCAGCACACCTCCGTCTGCCGGGGGATTTTCGGGAACGCATCCTCCGGCAAACACCCACTGGCAGGTCTGAGTTGTAAATCAAGTTTCCCAAAGTCCTGCCAGTGATTTATTAGTTGGGGAGCTGACCGAAGGGGGAGCAGCCATTTGTAAAAGCTCGTGTCACCAAATGATACATTCTCTTAATTTCCAGTTAAATACAGAGCATGAACATTTCTGTCCTTGCCAGCATCACTAATGGCTGGGAATAATCAAATGCTCCACACATTGCTACTGCCACAGCAGGAGTAATTTATTTGGACATTATAAACCTTCATAGCTCCTTCAGCCTCCTTCATTTCGGATGTATAGCTGGAGATATTGATTTGTTTACAACATCCATTAAAGGCTTTGTTATGAGGCTTTTGCTCACAGGAAGACACATCACAAAGCATCACCTGGGTTTTACAGCTTCTCCATTTTAGTCTGGCCCAACCGGAGCAGCTGAGGGAAGGGGCCAGACCTCTGTGCTCAGACCCTGAGTTATCTGTGGACAAAAAAAGCCCTACAGGGTTTTTGCACACCACCGCCACCACCCCCCCCCCCCCCCCCCCCCCCCCCCGAACAAGTCACTTAGTCCCTTGTGGCTTTTAGAAGTGCCCTGGGCCTCCAAGGTCCTTGAGCTGTGCGTACGAGTAGATGCCAGTCTCCAGAAGTTTATTCTTTTACCATTTTTGGGGTGCCTGGAGTCAGTGCAGAAACTAGCTGATGGCACAGCGATCCATTGACCGCTCTGTGAGGGGAGCAGGGGGACTGCTGCCAGGCTTGGCTCGGCAGGGAACACAGCATCTTGAGGAATGTAGCTGAAATCAACCCACACCTTTTCCTCCTGCTCCATCCAGTGGTTCAGGCTGGAAGAACACTTTGCAGTCGGGAAGAACTCAGACATCAAACTGCAGCAACATCGCAGTCCCCAGTACCTAAATCCCCCAAGAAGGATTGGGGCAGCTGCTGCTTCACCCTCCTGAGGGGGATGATGGCTAGGAATGCTGGCCTGGTAGGGCTGGAAAAGCTTCTCGTCCAGGTGGTGGCACTGGAGAAGAAGCTGCTCTTCCCATCAGCCATAGGGTCAGGATGATGGTGGAGGCAGGTGCAGGTCCAGGCCATCTAACTTTCTGCTAACACTTCTACAGCGCAGGACATGCTACAAAAATAAAAGACGCAGCTTTATTCCCCCATCATGCAACCTTGCCTCAGGCACATAGCTCAGCCCTCAGACCAGACTGCTCTCCATACTAAACCAAGGAGCCTGTCTCCTCTGCCCACAGCCCAGGCACTGTCCCGCAGGCAGGACTGCTGGAATCAGGTGCACCAGGCCATGGCTTTGCTGGGAAAAGGAAATTTGAGGAGCAACAGCTTTCCCCAGCAAACCTTTCCTGCTATTAAGTGCAAGGAAACCAAAGCACTACAGATAACCTAGCTTCATCTTCTGAGAACTAGGGACACAGGTGAAAAGCTGAGGTGGAGATGTGAGGGAACCTTCCTGTCTTCACGGGGTCCTGCACACAAATGCAGGCTGCCTTGGGTCAGACCAAGAGCAGAAGGGATTGGTTTTAGGAAGCGCTACTGGCTCCTCACTTACCAGCCTCTCTGCCTCCAGCACTGCAGTGAAAGCAGGAGCTGTGACCTGCTCCTGCTCTCATGGAACATCCTTCCCGGGCCAGACTGGGAGGAAGGATGCTGTATTGGGCAGGACGGAGGACTCCAGATCTGAAGCCAGGGGGGATGCCCTGAGCCATCTGCTAGCCCCCACCATATGGGGCTGACATCTGAGCTGCTGGATGCTGCCCAGCCTGAGACTGTAAAGCCTGAAGACCCCCTGCCAACCCCCTGATGTACCCAGAAACCAACAAAATGCTGGGGAGGGCTTCAGGGCACACCGAGGGCTTATAGGACACACCAAAAAACACCTGGAGGGCCATGGGGCAGGCAGAAACAAACACAGGGGGGCTCTGGAGAACACCAAACAGCGCACAGAGCGGTTGAAGGACTGCCAGAAGGCACCTGGAGTGCTCTGGGAGGCCTAGAGAGCAAACTGAAGGGTCAGGCAGACAGCCCCGGGGGCACTTCCACACAGATAGGGGCTCCGGGGGACAACGAGAAGCAAACGGAGGCCTCCCGGGGGGGGGGTGGGGGGGTAACAAGAGGGGGACACGGAGGAGCCAATGATGGTGGGGACCACTAAAAAGCCAGACAGCGGCTGGGGGGGGGGGCGGTCAGTACCTAAGCAGGTCGGTTCTGGCGGCTCTCCTTCCTCCGAGACGGGCTTTACCCGCGGCTAACCGCTGCTCCGCCGCTGCGAGAGGGGCCCGGGCGCCACCACCACCGGCGGATAGCACCCTTCAGAGCACAACCCTGGGCCGGCGAGCCGGGGAAATCGACTGGCCCGCGGGTAGCCGAGCCCTGACAGGAGCCGCGGGCGGCGCGACCTCCCCCGCCGGCGTCCGCCGGCACACTGAAGCACCGCGCCCCGCCCCCGCCGCAGCCGTTGCGCCCGGCGCATGCGCGCTGGCGCGGCGATTCAAACCCGACGGGCGGAGAGCTACGCGCCCGATTGGTGGCCAGCCATCCGAGCCGCGCGTCGATTGGCCAGAAGGCGAGGAGTAGGCGGGGCGGGGGCGGGTGGCGGGCCTGAGGCGGCGAGGCCCGTCCCCGTCCCCGCCGTGAGGATGAGCGCCCCGACACCCCGGCAGGCCCCGGCCGCCTCCCCAGCCCCGCGGTCCCTCGGCAGCACCGGCACCCCCGTGTTGGCCGAATGCCCCGGTAACGACGATGAACGGGAGAGGCGGCAACGCCGGCGGTCGAGGGCCACCGACTTCCAGCTCGGCAGCATCGACTCGCCGCTGGGCCTAGCCTCACCCGCGCCCAGGTACGGGCGGGCTCGGTCTGAGGAGGTTTTTGGGGGGGAGAGGGGGTTGGAGGGGGGGAGGGAGGTACGCGGAGGAGGAGGGTCCCCAAATCACCGTCTTTCCCCCAGGCAGACGGAGGCATGGCTCCCGGCCCTCCCCCAGTGGACCAACGCTCAGATCTCGGATCACTACAGCACTTGCATCAAGCTCTCCACCGAGAACGTGAGTCGGACACCTCGGGGAGGGCTCCTGATCCCGGCCCCTCTCACATCACCTCTGTCTGGCAGCGGTTGCAAGGCCGGGAGGGATTTTAAAACTCCTTGAGCCTTGGCTACGTGGTTATTCTTCTTCCAAGCCCTCTGAGCCACGTCCCTGATCGACGCTGTGGCCAGATCTGGGCTTCTGTTGCTGCCTTCCCTGCAGTAACAAAGTAGGACGTGGCACGGACCGTATCCCCTCGGTCCTGCTGTAAATACCTCCATGAGATGAGGGTTCAGACAGTTTGGACAGGTGTCATTTGCCACGTGATCAGTTCCGAGCTGTGCTTTGTTTCAGAAAATCACCACGAAGAATGCCTTTGGCTTACACCTGATAGACTATATGACCGAGATCCTGAAACAGAAGGGCTCTGAACTGACCGACTTCAAGGTGAGAAGAATCGCTGCCTAGTCACGGTGGTGCTTTGTCTCCAACTGGCATTTAGCCTAAGGTTTAGCCAATAACAAACCTCAAATAACGCTGAAGGTAACTGAGCTTGTTACTTCCACTAAAAATACCTGGTAGAGGCAGCACAGTCACTTTTCGCAGAAGCTTACGGTGTTGAATCCTTTTGTACCATAGAAATTAAAGGCTGAATTCTTTCAGCTATGGTCCTTCAAAAGGAGAGCTTGTTTAAAAGTAAGACTTGTGAAGCTTCTGAGGTAAATAATGGGTGTTACAACCAGTGACAAAACAAGGCTGGAAGAGAAAGGAAGTTAGTGTGGCTAACTCCTGGTCTAATTTTGATCCAGGATGGATCAGAATAAGAATGTGCCAGGGCAAAGACTTATTCACTATAATAGTTGACTGATGCTAGGAGGGAGAACTGAGTTCTTGGGTGAATGAACACATAGCAGGGCTTTTGAATGCATCCTCAAGGAACTCCTGAGCTAGCTGTCTCATGGTTGATGAAACTGAGGAAGGGATGGGAAACTGCACAGGTTTTCAGTGGGTAGTCCTTTGCCTTCCTGGGGGGGGTCTGTGATCAAAAAGGGCACTTGGCACCTCCTGCGCTTCACCTCTTTTGACTTCGTAATTTGAGAAAATAGAATGATACCAAGAGGATGACCCAAAAGAAGGCATGAAGGAGAGGTGGAGGAGAGAGGTCTCTTGGGAGATGCAAATCTGCACCTTTCTGCTTCGCCACATTGCTTAATTTTGGCGATTTTTTAAGTATTTTTCTGTGTGATCCCTTCCAAAAGACCTGACAAAGCAAACTGTAGGCTCTGCCTCGGAAGACACATCTTGACCCCTGCTGTGCACCTAGGTCTCCAGTAGGTTTTGGAATAAATCCTTTTCCATTTGTTCACAATTTTGCTTGTAATACAGAGCATTCAGAAATTCAGGTCTGCAGCTTGCCTTCTGTGTTTGCATCTTCTAGATGAGACTCTTTCCTTTCTAACTAAAAATTGCATCCTTTGTTCCTCCTGTCAGATAGCAGCTGGCACACTTGATGCCAGTGCGAAGATTTACGCCGTGCGTGTGGATGTCGTCCATGCAGATACATACAAAGTTCTTGGAGGCTTAGGCAAGGACTTGGCACCTACAAAACATGCAGACAGCCCAGAAGGAGGTGTGCCATTCTCTCATTTTCTGTTAAGCTCTTCCCGTAAGAGAGATGTCAGTGTACTTACATAGAACCCATGAATTTCGAAGCACTTTGTACATCTAGGAGAGTACCGCTAACTTCATTTTCAAGGGCTGGGAAATCCTGAATTAGTTTGCCTGGGTACTTGAGCAGGGAGGGTTGAGATGAGAACCTGAACCTGTTGCTCAATCCTGTATTCAACGATTTGGCCCATCAGATTTGAATGCAAACCAAAGGTGGCTTAATCTGAAACATTAAAAACGAAGTGCCGTCCTCTTTGCTGTCCTTTGCTTTGAAACGAAAATGTGCTGTTAAGATAAAATAGAGTCAATAAAAAGAAATGCAGCATCCTGTCAATAAAACATTGGTGGTTCATGCTAATAGATACCTAATTGGGTAACTTCATGCCCACTGGGTTTTTGTGCGTTTGTCCTACAAACTGAAGTAAAAGTTGTGCTATCCCTCCATAGGGTATTTTAGCAAGTTTTCTAAGTGTAACTTGTTCTTTTCCTTTTAGAAGACAGTGCAGTTCCTGAGGCTGTCAAGAGAGTTCAGACAAAGAAAAAGCACTCATTCAAAACCATTGAGAAGAACTTGAGTAACATCAATGTGTCGGAGGCTAATCGCAGATGTGAGGTGGGTGGAGGGGGGCTGCTGTAGCAGCTGCGTTCTAGTGGAGGAAAGGAGATGTCGCCTCATCTTTTTCATTTCTATTGTTTTCCTTATTGTGCATTCCTCTCTTGGGCTCTAACATTCACATGCACATCTGTGAATTCTGCTATTATATCAAGAATGTTCCTAGTCACGTATATTCCTCCTGTGTGAGGCAGCTGTGAGAGCTCTCTCCTCGCTGAAAAAGACGCGTGGGTCATTGTCGCTTCGGATCTGTGCTTCAAAGTCTCCTGCAGAGCCCTGCTTCACCCCCTCCATCTACTCCATTCCTTGATTCTCTGCTTCATTCCGTACCTGTAGGTTGATCCCATGTTCCAGAAAACAGCTGCATCTTTTGATGAATGCAGCACAGCTGGCATTTTCCTCACCGGGCTGCATACCCAAAGCTGCCACAGTGAGCTCCTCTTTGACTCGAAGATTGTGCCTCTCTCTTCTTCAGAGACGCTCACGCTGCCAAACTCTGATCCTGTGAAAGTGATGGATTTAAAGCGTGAGTGCTGGTAACTGCTAAGCAAAGGGGCCCATCCAGACTTTTCAATCCTTTTCGTCTCCCAAGCATGCTCATTTTAGTCTCACCCAGCTTGACTTGTGCTTTTCTTCACTGCTTGGCTACCCTGTGGCTCCATTGCTCTGATCCTGATCAAATTGAGACTGGTTGCTGGAAAAACAGGACCTTTGTAGGTTTTAGATCACTACATGTAACTTAATCTCTGGCAGATCTGTCACGCAGCAGGTATACGTGGTCTGAGCCGTGCACCAGTTGAGATTAGTGTGCTCCAGGTTAAGGACTGACCTTCTTAAGAGTGTTTTGAGCCTGTACATACTACCCAACCCCACTGCTCTGATAAGATTCCCAGCGTTATGCCCACCCTTGAGTTAGGGTAGCAAGTGAACTCTCCCTTTCTGCTGAGAAATGAGCCTGACTGCTTTTGCAGTGAGCCCTGCACCACCCTACATGGAAGAAGGGCTGCCTATATATGTGGCTTTAAGAATGATTTAATGCCTGGCACTTGTTTTAGGTGCTGGTTGCTTCATCCTATATGTAATCTCTCCCCCTTGCTCTCCTTGTCTCTAGCCCTGCTAGCACAGTGCATTGAAAAACGCCCCATCTGCTCTTCGCTGGCTGGTTTCCAGTTTACAAAGTGGGATGCTGAATCCCATGATGAGGTATGTTTGTTAGCTCTGTGCCAGGTGGGATACTTGAGCTATATTCTGTGCTCACCTCCAAAGCGATCTCCCAGATACATGGGGCAGTGGGATGTTGCGCTGCAGGGCTGCTGATATCCTGCAAATTTTTTTCCTGAGCACTTTCTTCTCCTACAGTCAGTGTCAGCCCTGTTGGAAAAATTTAAGACGAGCGACCAAGTGTTCAATATCAACACAGAGACAGACAGCGACGTGGAAGACTCTGTTCCCACCCTGCCAGATGACAACTTCAATTCTGACTCCCCCAGGAGTACAGAAGCAGACAAGATAGGGGAATTCAGAGAAAACCTCAACTCCTGTGGGACACTCTGCCAGAGCAAGAAGTAAGTAGTCACTGAAAATCTATAGCTTTGCTTTGATAGCAAGCGACAACTTCTGGCAGCTCTCCGAGGAATTTTTAATTTACTGTGTAGACATTTCACATCTGCCTATAGCTTGCTTTCTGCTCAAGTTTTGGGTATGTCCAGGAGTGCATTACAGTAGTACCTCTACCCTCCAAGAGAACCTTTTCCTATGGTCACCTTTCCCCAGAGTGATTGCTTGTCTGCTCACTCTGCTGCCCAGTTTCCAGCCTGCCCTTTGGCAAATCCAAATCTGTGTTTGCAGCAGCCTCATGGACTCCAGACAGTGCAGCACCCACAGTACCGTTCACTCATTAAAGAGCCGGAGTCCTGCACACATGCCGGCAGAGGGAGCGGGTGATGTCTGTACAGAGATGATCTGGTTATTAAATGTACGCTCGGGCCTGGTGTGTGCCAAAGGAATGATTTCACTGAGCAGCATGTGTGCTCTTTCCAGAATTGATGTGGTTCCTTTTGGAGAAGGAGACATCGGGACCATGTGCCTTCATCTCTCCATGAAACCAGGGGAATACTCCTACTTCAGTCCCCGAACTCTGTCAATGTGGGCTGGCCCAGAGCACTGGCGTTTCAAACCTCGGCACAAAGGTACGTATTTAGAGACAGCGGCTCATACGCTACAGATGCAGCTACTGCCAGGTCCTGCTTACCTTTGGAGATGGGTGCAACCTGAGTTGTAAAGTAGGGACAGTAAAGAATGGTACGAGCCTGCATGGCTCTTTTCTAGCCAGATGGGAAACAGCACTGAGTTCAGGCACCAGGAAGGCTCTCAGTCACATGCGGATCCTTTGGTGTCTAACATATTCTCTATTGTTTGGGTTTGTTAATGATGTTCAAAGTTGAGGGGGTGTCTCTCATTGCAGCAATAAGAGATACTAGCACTAATATAGCTCCTGGTGTTGTTTCCCACCTTCTGCATAAAACCTGAAGATTAAATTACACTTTCTGCTTCTATAAAAAGATAATGATCCCTTTAAAACATGAAGCTTAAAACAACAGCTATTGCTTTCCTGTAACAAAGGGAAAAGTCCTTGTAGGTGACCTTTCTGTGTGGAGCAGATGCTCAAGTTAGGAGTGAGCTTGTTGTCCTTACTCTGTCACAAAGCACTGACAGTTTCCTTCCTTTCTGCAGCAGATGCTGACTCTGAAAAAGAGACCAAGAAAAGAAGTTCAAAGAAAGCGTTTGAAATCAACTTTGATGAGGATATTGACTTTGAGGCATATTTCCGTAAGACCAAGGTACGTGCTGAGGTTCTGCCTCTTTCTGCTCTCTCTTTTGCCATATCAGTGTGTCTTGGAACTGTCATCTATCTGCAAATGGTTCATCTCATGCTCCTGTGAAACTGGCTCTGTAAACCCAACATCACGGGTGTTCCTTGGTGCAGGGTGTTCTGACTCCAGATCACGTTACAAATAGAGAGTTTTACCAACCTTGGGGTAGAGAATCAGGGTGGATTCTTCCTGGCTTATACCGGGTCAGTCAAAGAGACCCTGCAGCTCCAGCTGTGTGTCACAGGGTGCTGCACAGAAGCCACTGGTTGCACTGACTGGACCAGTGTGGAACTCCTCTTCAGAGGCATCTCAGAACTTGCCCCCTTTCAGACGAAGACCTGTGTTCAAAACACTTGTGCATTAATCTTCCGAATAGTGCATAGCTTATGGGTAATGGTATTTATTACCTTTCTCAGGCAGCTGTAACTCTAGCCAAATCCATTCTGGAAAGCCAGAATGTGAAGAGTACCACACTTCCCACAGACTTCAACTATGACCCTAACAACATTCTCCAGCTGTTCCTCAAACCAGCTGTTAAGGTAAGAGTCTTCTCTAAAAGCCTGTTGGCAATGATTCCATGAACAAAACCGCTCTTCACCAAATGCTTGAAGTGCTTCGGGATGCTCCTTAGGGCTGGAGACGGGCCAGCATGTCTCTCGCTGAAGTGCCCCACTTGTGGATGCCGAAGCGGCTGTGCTTAGCTGTTGTGCTTTACAAGGGGCTTGCTAGAGGGCTGGCATGCAAGGAGGAGGAAGAGCTAGCAGGCTGGGAAAAGGAGGCGATGAAGGAACAAGACGCAGGCATTGCTTGGGGAAGTATTTAGAGTTTTTTCTTTCCTGAACCCTGGTCTTGTCTCTGTAGCTCTGCAGGACGTCTGAGCTGGACAGCTCATTGGATCACGAAGATGAGATCGGCGAGTACAATTACAACAACCCCAATGACACCTCCAATTTCTGCCCTGCATTGCAGGTAACCGGAACAAGATTTCTTTCTGTTGCCTATACTTGATATGTGATGGGAGTAATTTAGGAAGAATCTGTGTCTGGAATTAATTACTAATGAAAAAGAATACGAGCTGCAGATTATGACAAAGCTGTACAAGCCTCTGTGCACACCCCTGTCCCCTCACTCTTAACGACATCAACTAAACTCTCTGCCTTTGGTGTTTGCCAGTCAGTTTGCTGCAGAAACTCCGTTCCAGCCTTTTCCATAGACCTGTGCCCTAAAGCAGGAGTAAATGCCATTGCTTACCTCTTCCGTCATCTCTACACAGTGAAGTTTGCTCCCAGCTGTTTCGAGCTCCCACTGAAGTAGATTTCTTCTAAAGCTTCAGCTTTCTGCCAGGCCAGCACTGCCTCCTGACTGTGTTTGTGACAAGTCTGGTCCCACACTGGCAGGAGAGCCCTCATCTCTGTTACCTTTCTGTGTAGAACAGTCTTTTGATACTCTGCGCTCTAGATCTCCCTTGAGTTTAGCCTTAGCCCAGCCTAAGCGCTATGGGGAGAGGCTGAATAAGAACATGTTCCATGGGGAAGGTGGGCGGGTATCGCCACCCTCTTGAGAGGCGGGTGCTCTTGTTATCTCGGTGCAGGACAACTCTGGCTCCTCAAAGGTGTCTCTGGGTAGCCTCACTGCCATATCTCTTCTTGATCAGGCTGCAGACAGCGATGATGATAATGACCCCATTCAATTAATGGGCCAGACAGGGGACTTCAACCTTACTGGCCACCCTGAGGGTCAAGACGCTGAGCTCCACATGGTTGTCGGCAATGTCGATGTCACAACGTATGGAGAGCTGAACCTCATTGCTGAGCCCCAGAAGGTAAGGACTCGTGTTGTCGCCAAGCTGTGAACTGCTCACTTGGGCAGGTCCGGAGCAAAGCCTCTCAACACCTCAGGTGGTTAGAAGTCCTGAGATGGCAGTTTCCCTGGTGCAGGATTCTCCTGGGTTTGCTACTGGACACTTTATTCCCATATGAACCCTTGTGTAAGAGGAGGGAATTAAAAATCAAAGGTTTAGTAGTGAGATAGCATTTACCATTGTTCCCAAGAACCATGTTTTGATTGTTCCTGTGGCCCTGAGTGAGGATAGTGCTGCTGCTTCTGCTCAGCTGCTCTCAACTAACCCTGGAGTTCTTTTCCTTAGGTCAATAAGATAGCAATTCAGTATGCAAAGACAGCCAAGAAAATGGACATGAAGCGGTTAAAGAAAAACATGTGGGACATCTTGACTAATGGAGAGAAGAAAGAAACAGTGGCTGAGGTGAGTGCAGGGGGAGCCAGATACCTCAATAGGCCCGGGACTGTGCTTAACCCCTTCAGAGACAGTCTTGGTCAGATTTAGCAGCAATTCCTTTCTAGTAGACTTGCTCCCATGGGCTGGTTGATAAGGACAGACTGAGTGTAACTTGCAGTGGTTTTTTCTGTGAACACAAGGCTGAATACGGGGGAGCAAAGTCCATCTCAGCGGTGTCTGTCTTTTTGCTAAATAGATGGAAGATGCAGAGAAAGAGGAGGACACATCCATGGTAGCAGGAGAGAAGGTCTTCAGCAGCATCACAAAGGAACTGCTTCACAGGTAGAGAGGCCCTAAAAAAGGTTGGACTGCAGCTGGGGGACAGACTTCAGCTGAGCTTGGGCAAATGCTGACCCCTCTGTGTCTATTACAACCTGCTAACTGAACCCTGATGAGGAAAAAAATCTCTTCTTTTGCTCTCTGGGAGCTATGGGTTGCATTCAGCTTGGTGGCAAATTCTGTGCTAGTGGGAGGGGAAAGGTAGAGAAAAACAGATCCCTGGGGAAGAGCTAATCTTTGGTGACCTGGTCCTTGCAGACACACTCCATCTGTTGAGTTTCAGTAGGCTCTGGCCATCCTAACTTCCTCCTTTCTCTTTTGTAGGCTGCCTTCTGCGATGGCTAACAATCTGTCTGTCCCCTTAGCCTTTGCCTGCCTCTTGCATTTGGCAAATGAGAAGGTAAGCGTAGCGTGCACACAGGAGACGTGGTAGGAGCAGCGGGCGAAACGCGCAGTGAAAAGTGCCAGGAGCAGGGCCATTTTCTTGCTACATCAGGACTTCTCAACTTAAGTCCCCGTTTCATGCTTATAGTGAACATAAATCAGGCTAATGTGCTGGGAATGACAGCCCGTTGTTAAGTACTTGTAGCATTTCCAGCCTAACTGCTGCCTGTCCTTCCTTGTCCTTGGGTCTGGCAGCAGAGGGGTGAGCACCTGTTGCTCAGTGTTGTTCTAAGCATTGTGAGAGTTCCAGACTCCAAAGCAACAGCCGATGGGAAGCCTTGGTCTCGCGTGCGCTACTGGTGACAGAAGGGGCTGAGGTTGTTCCGAACCGTCATCGTGTGTGTTTTTTTTATGCCAGGCCTTCAGACTCCGAGGGGAAGAGTCTGGCTTTGTCAAACAGCTTTTCTTTTATATTCCCAGAATCTGAAGCTGGAGGGCACGGAGGACTTGTCTGATGTCCTAGTGAAGCAAGGCAACTGATCTCTGTGCGGAGCAGACCACCGGGGATGACCCACAGGACAGAGCTCAGCTTCCCAGCTGGCCAGTGCTCGCTCTGGACTCTCTCATCAGTGGCAGATTTTTCTCATCCCAGCACCGTTGCTGAGAAATCCCACTGGTCTCTGCACTTCACAAAGACTTCTAAATCAAGGATGTCCTGCCTAAACATAGGACCTGTACAGATGGACAGTTGCAGCTCAGCCTGCCTGGCTCCTGCCCTCTTCGATCCATCAGCTCTTTCCTGTGTCTGGGTAGCAGAGTTCCTCCATCTCACTGTGAACTGCCAGTGCCTGCTAGCAAAAGCCCCTCTGTGTGTCACTCACTGTCTGTCTGTAATTCCCAGTACGTGGACTGACTGTTACTCGTGTCTCCAGTTCCTCCTGTAGTCCTGTTCATCCCCTGAAATTATTGACGTTTTATACTGAGCTTAAAGTAATAAATTGCTACAGGCTTTTTTTGATGGGCCTTTGAGATGAGGAAGGAGGAGTCTCCAAAACAGGAGAGAGGTTAAAATAACAACACATGAGGGTCAGGGAGCAGCAAGAGCAGGGTGGCTCCCTAAAAAAAAGGCAAACCAGGAGTTACGGGGGATCGCACGGCCAGAGCATCACCATCCAGGACCCAGTCCTCCAGTACCTGAACGATGTGAGCAGGACCAACCTGGAGATGGTGGCCAGGTTCAACCAAGAGTTGAGATGACCATGCAAGTGTGTGGTGCTGAGGCAGGTCCAAGATCAAGCCAGGAAGTCAGTCTGCAGGTCAGGATCGGGTCTGAGGCGATGAGGCAGGGAGAGCAGCACTCCTAATGCAGCTCAGGCAGGGACTGAAGCCCTTGAGCTGAGCTTCGGTGGAGCTCCTGGGCCATGGTGTGGGTCAAGGCCCCTGGTGAGGCTGGTCAAGGCCATTGGTGCTTATTAATGCCCTCAGGGCCCTTGACGAGGTGGGTGGAGAACAGCTCTGTGCGGGGTGGGGGAGCCTAGAGCTGGCTCCAGTGCTGTCCCTGTGCTGCCAACTGTGCCCCTGTGGGCACCTCTGGGCACAGGACCCCCCCTCCCTGCGAGCTGGCCTGAGGGGGCAGGTTGGGGGCACAGGACGTGCTGGTGGGGCACAAGGTGAGGGGTTTTAAATAAAATAGTCACAAACAGGGACTTTCTTCAAGAAAGGATGTATTTCCTTGAGTTGCAATTCAGCTGAGGGGAGGTCTGCACGGGAAGCACCAGCAGCCCCCTTGTATCCACAGCTTCGAGACCAGTGGGGGAGACTTCCCCGAGGGACTTCTGGGGCGATTTGAGGTGGCAGCGCCTGCTTCACCTCAGCCCCTCCAGCACGGCGAGGGTGGGCTTGAACACACCCACGTCTGCCACCCCCAGGATCCGTACCACATCCTGCCCGGCCCCAGGGCTCGTCGCCCCCAGGGCAGCTGCCCCTCACCTTGCCTTTGAGATCCTTCAGTCCCCTCTCCCAGAAGAGCTGTGGGACTGGTCCCCAGGCAGCTGCCTGCCTCTCCCCAGTAATCTGTGGCATAGTGTCAGGAGGGGAGGTGGAAGAAGCGGGTGATCCTGTTGCTGCTGTGGGCACCGTGCAGCCCTCCTCGCCGCTGCACCGGCAGCGAGTTCCCCAGTTCTTCTTCCAGCATCTGGAGGAGAGGAGCAGCGCTGCCACGTCCCGTGCCCTGCGTTGCGGGCGCTTGCAGCAGGGAGGGCAGCCCTCCGTCGCATCCCGTGAGCTGGGCCAAGATGGGGAGGGGATGCTTCAGGCTGCAGGACCACTCACCTCCTTGCGGGCAGCCAGCCGTTGCTTCCACTCGCTGAGCTCCATGACGTGCTCCTGGTCCAGCTGCCCCAGCTGCCTCCTCTCCTGCTCTGCCAAGAGGTGCATCTTCTCGCTCTGGGAGAGGGGAGGTGGAAACGGGAAGGAAGGTGCTCGAGGAGAGGTAGCAGGGGTGTGGGAAGCCCCCGGGGGTGGACAGTTTTGCAGTGGTCCCCGGTACCTGCACCTGCTCCAGCTCTGCCAGGCTCTCGGCCTGCTGCTGCTGCAGCTGCTGCAGCTGCTGCGCCTGCTGCTCCTGCTGCTGTTGCGCCTCCGCTCGCTGCCGCCTCTCCTCCTGCTGCACGAACTGCGGTGGGGGACAGCCCGCGTCACCCTCCCCTTCCCTAAAAGCCATGGCTTACAGTTTGCGGGGACTTTCCCCACACTTTGTGCTGGGGAACCTCGTCGGCCCTGGACAGGTCCTTGTACCTGCTTGGCTCTCTCCCTCTGCTTGGCCCCATTAGCCTCCTGGATCTTCAGGTTGTCCTTGAAGAGGGCCAGGCGGATTTTGGCATCGCAGCGCTGGCTTTTCAGCAGCTGAGCCTGCTCCTGCGCCTGCTGGCTCTTCAGGTCCTCCAGCAAGAGCTGGTGGAAGCGGTTCATCCTCTCTGTCTCCTGGGAAAGGGGCAGGAGGGTGAGCCAGGAGAGCCGTCGGGAGCCTGCAGGGCTGGGGGAGCATCGCCAGCGCTTCCCACCTCACCTTCTCGTGGCGTTTGCGGAGCTGCTGCCTCTGCAGCGCGTGCTGCTCCTTCACCTGCTGCCTAAAGAGCTGGTACTTCTCCTGCAGGTGCCCTTGCTCCATGTTCCACACCACTGACTCACGGGCTGCCGGGCAAGACCACAGCACGATGACCACCTCCAAAAAACCCCCAGCCAGACCCCCTGCTCCCCTCCCCAGGAACCCTCCATCCTCTTCCTCCTCCCAGCCCGGTGTGCACCTCTCCTGAGGCTGTGGATCTTGTTGATGCACTCCCAGTCGATGGATGTCATCTTCTTCTTGTGCTCCTGGACGACCTTCTGCAGGGCTGCATTGAGTTCCTCCTGCTGCTGCTGCAGGAACCGCTGCTCCTGCGGTGAGCAATGGAGGGACTTGGTCCCAGCACCCGGGGGAGATGGTCCCCAGGCTCCTGGTGGCATGGCCGGGGAAGCCAGCGCTGCCCCCAGACCCTCACCTCTCTCCCATCACCCTTCAGCTCTTCCATCCTCCTCCTGCAGTTCTTCTCCTGGAGGGACTTGAGGCGCTTGGCCTCATCCTGCAGCCTCACCGTGTACTGGAGCTCCTGGCGCTCCTTCAGCTGCTGGTAGCGCCGCTCCAAGCTCTCCATCTCCCGGTCATAAAAGTCCTTCTTGCTCTGCCATGCAGATATGGTTAACGGGGCTGCAGGGACCAGAAGTGGCCACCAAAGAAACCAAACCCCCCCCCCCCCCCCAGACACTGGCATCTCCCCCAGCGGGACCCCAGCACCCCCTTGCACGTGTCCCTCTCCAAACATATCACGGCACCAAGGGATGATGGTCCGGTTACCGTCATCTCCTGCTCAATGTGACGAAACATCTGCTCCCGCTGCTGGTGAAACTTCTGCTCCAGCTGGCTCTGAGCTCGCTGCTCTTCCTTCTGCAGCACTCGCAGTTCACGGAGCTCCTGGCGCCTGAAGGTTTGGGGAATCAGGGTGAGAGGGGGTTGAAGGTGGCCCCTCTTGCTCTCAGGATGGCTGACTTCTAGGTGGCTAAAGGAAGGGAGAAGCTCAGCCCTGGTGCAACGTCACAGAGAAGACTTTCTCCAGCAAGAAGGAAGATGGGACGCTGGTTGGGTCCGCGGTGGCCACGGTCCCAAGCTCAGCCGAAGTCGCTGCCCCTCCATCTCCCCCTTCATCCTTTCCTACTCTCCTTGGGTGACGTGAGAGCTTATGGGAGAAGATCTTCCTCTCTTTCCTTAAGCTGGCTGCTGGACACACCAGATATGGGGCTGGGCGATGTTTTGGCTCCTCATGTGTCCCTAGTGCACAGCTCTGAGGATGCAGGGAAGGATTTGCTCATGCTTTCCTGCTGGAGTAGACCCCAGCCAGGGAGGCAGATGGGTTTTCCAAGCCTGGAGGTCAAGCACTTGTACTTTGCACAGAGACACCCAGACCCATCCTCCATCCCACACCTCCTCCCCTTTGCTCCTGGTCCTCCTCGGCCAGAAACAGGTGGAAGATGCCTGGTGGCCCCTCCGCTAGCGGCATCACTCACCGAGCCGAGCGCACCATCTCATCCCTCGCCTCAGCCTTGCGGACGGTCCTGGCGGTCGTCACACTCACCTCCTCCCCGTCTACCACAAACCTACGGGTTTTCTTCACGGTCCTTTGGAGCGAGGCAGGTTCCTGTGCAACAGGAAGCAACGGTTTGAGCTCAGACGGCCCAAAACTACGTAAACCCGACATGGGAGCCCATGTAAGGAGGGGGGCAGCTTCACGTGGCCATGTTACCTGCAAGCTTCTTACCTGCTGGCGTTCCCCGGCAGAGGGGAAAGGCTGTGCTGCTGCAGGGAGGGTACTTGGACCTTGTACATCTGCAGGGTTTTCCACAGGGGATGGCTCCTCTCCTTGCTTTGACGTGACAGGTGGATCTGGTGGGTTCCCTGCTTCCCAAGCTGCCCGTGCCTGGGAAGAGGTGCGGACAAGGGCAGCATCAAAGCTCACGGTCTTTGTGGCCTTTGGATGTCCACCAAGGCCCTCCTGGGGCTCTGGCACTGCTCTGTGACCCTCCAAGCCACCCATCTCCTCTCCAGCTCCATCCCTTGATGGCCCTTCAGGTGCTGGAACAACCTGCACCCCATCTTCTCCAAGCTCTCCATCATTTCCATCTTCTCCTTTCCAGCCATTCCCATGAGCAGCTCCTGGCTGGTTGTCTCTGGGGCTGCTTTCCGCTTTCTCTTCTGTTTCTTCTTCACCAGGCCCCGGGATCTCCACAGGGGGTGAATCCTCTGCTGAATTTTGGGCCTCCTCACTTGCAGGTCCCTCTCCCGCACATGCTGCAGAGGCTGCCTCCGGTTCCTGTCCTGCCGGCATCACCTCCCCCAGGCCGGCTGCATCTCCCACTGGGTTATGGTCTCCAATCAAACACCCTTCTACAACATCCTCTTCCAATTTCAATTCTGCTGCCACCAGGGCTTCCTCGGGAGAAGTTTCCACCCCAGTTTCAGCATTGTCTGTGGCTCCCTCCTCATTCCTCCCCAGCTCCTGCTCAACCAGGTCCAGGGGGTCAGCGATGGGCTCGCACACGCCTGAGTTTCTCTCCCCGTTGTTCCTCTCTCCGGCCTCTCCTAGACCGGCTGGAGGTTCCTGCCACCCCTTGAGAACATCTGACCCCCCCACTACCTCCTCTGTCACACTGGGTGTCAGCGATCCTTCACCCCGTGGCACCCTCTCCTCCACCAGCTCAGTCTGCTCAGGATCTCCCGCACCCTCAGGTCCCATGGGTGCCCTCCCTGCTCTGCCACCATCCTTCCCAAGGCGATCTTCAGCCCCAGCGAAGCCAACCTCAACCTTCAGGTCTAGCAATGACCGAGTAACCTGGTGCCGATGCTCTGCCAGTGAGTTGAAGATCTGGGTTTTGGTCCACAGGTCCAGGGCTGCCACCAGCTGCCCCACGGCCAAGCCTCTGTGCCAGCCCCCGTCCACGGGTGCAGGCAGGGCCAGTGAGTTCCAAGTAGGGTCTCTGCTTAACTCCTTTTTTGTATCGCTTTTGGGGGTTGAAACGGGGCTCGGTTGGGCTGCAAGCCGTCCCTCTGCGAGCGTTTCAGCCACCGGTGATGCATCAGCACGGTGGTTTTCCTCCTGGGGCTCCGCCTTGGGTCCAACCTGCTCTGCCTTCAGCTCTTGCGGTTCAGCAAGGTCTCCTGCCCGCTGTGGCCCTGAGGGGACCTCGGCCACGTTGCAGGGGGTCCCCAGAGGGCTGGTCTCCTCTTTACACCCTTGAACTTCTCCTCCTGCCTCTGCTGGGACTGATGTCCCTTGAGGAGCACCCAGCGCCATGATCTCCAACCCACTCAGCTCTGCCCTGTGCTGCTCCTTAAGTGTTTCTTGGGACTTCATCCCTCCAAAAAACGACCTGCGCCTCATCAGCTTCAGAAACTCGGACGGCCTCTTTGCAGGGAGCCTCATGGAGCCCACGGGCTCGAGCAAGGACCTCCTCCTCCTTTGCTTCAAGAAGTCAGATGCTTTCTTGGTCCTTGGCTCTGCCACCACCTGGACGTCGGATGGAATGCCTGGCTCCTCGCCGACTCTCCCCGCAGAGTCCGGGGGCCGATCATCCAGGGGACCCCCCAGGGTTGGGGGGCAGGAGGACTCTCCATGCTGCTGCCCAGGCTGTGGGGTGGACAACGGGGGAAGAGGTGAGGCTCAACGAGCTTGTGGAAAGGGTTGGAGGGATCTTGCACCCCAGCCAGCCGCTACTCACGCACCAAGGGGACTGGACTTTCCTCCTCATCCTCTTCCTCCAGCACGTCAGCCCGGGCTTCAGCCACCAGCTCCCGGAGCGGCCGCTTGTCGGAGATGCCCGCCACAAAGGGGTGCTGGGTGGGAGCAAGGGAGGTGAGCGGGGCCAGCAGCAGGGATGGGTCCCACCACCCTGAGCAGGTGGCGATGGATGCTACCCACCTGCAGGAGCTGGCTGGCCGACCACCGCGCCTCGGGGCTCTTCTCCAAGGATTTCCTCAGGAAGTCCTTGAAGTCTTCAGACCTGTGGGATGGTCCCTGTCACCCCCACTGTGGACCCCACAGACCGTGGGGTGATGCTAGGGACACTCAGGCTCTGCTAGCACCTTGGCAGGAGGTCCCTACCCCCGTGCTGCCCACCAGTGTCACCTTCTGTGGGCAAAGGCGGTGCAATGGGAAACCTGCGGTGCCACTTCTGGAGCTGGGCTTGAAGGAGTCACGACCAGCATCACTTATGGTCTAAGAGCCCGTGCCAGCCGCCCAGACATGGCTTCGAGCAGGAGCTGCCCCATGGGACAACTTCTCCCACCGTCACTGACATGGGGTGACATCTCCACACGGGCACTCACCACCTCTTGGGGTGACGCAAGGTGGGCGGCTGGGACTTGGCGATCTTCAGCAGCACCCGGAGGGGGTTCAGCTCGTGGTAGGGGGGCTCCATCTCGGCCATCTCGATCAGCGTGATGCCCAGCGACCAGATGTCAGCCTTGTAGCCGTAGGGGCTCTCCTTGGACGTCTCACACTGTACCACCTCTGGGGCCATCCTGTGCATGGGAGAGAGGGGAAGAGCTCCAGCTTGCCCTGGGCCAGGGGCTGGTATCTCCCCCTGAAACCAAACCCAGGTGCCATCCCCTCCAGAGACAACCCTACAGGCACAAGATTCGACCCCAGCTTTTCCAGCGCTACCCCAGGAGGGCTTGCACCCACCAGCCCCCCACGTGTCCTCTCCATACCTAGTCTCACGCTACTGGGAAGCCCACCCTGGAGCCAGTGTTGGCTGGAGGAGGAAAAATCCAGTTCCTCGAGATGCTCCTAGTGTCAAGGAGCTGGTTGTGAGCATCCACAGGAGGAACAGGACATCTGGGCTCCCCCATCCCACCTGCCTGCACTCTCAAATCCCACCAGCCCCCGGGGATTTCTGCCCCACACCTACCAGTACGGGGTACCGATGAAGGACACCCGGCGCTGGACGGTGCTGGAGTTTTTGGCCGAGACACCAAAATCGGCTGTAGAGCAGAGAGCAGCCATGAGAGAGGATCCTTGGGGAAAAGCATCCCCGGGACTTCACTCCTGGCCTCCCTCTGCCCCGCGGCACCCCGATGCCCCGGGGACTCACCCAGCTTGATGTCCCCGTCGAGGGTGAGCAGGACGTTGCCAGCCTTCACGTCCCTGTGGATGATCTTGCAGCCGTGCAGGTACTGCAGTGCCAGCAGCAGCTGCTTGCAAGCCACTCGGATCTGCTCCTCCGTCAACCCTTTCTCCAGCTCTGCCGTTAGCGCAAATGAACCCCACCGCTAATGATGCCTCTTGCCCAGCAACCCCCGCAAACCCGGGGGGGACCCGGAGGAAGATGCACCCCAACCCATCCTCCCTCCTGGACATGCTGCACAAGCCCAGGACTCCCTTCCACGCCATGAAATTTGGCAATCCCATCCCAAACCCTCCGACGGCTGCACGCCAGCTGGAAAAAAACCCCACATTTATTTACCCAAAATTGCTGCATCCACGGCCCCTCCGGGACAAAACTCCACCAGGATCTGCAGGGAGATGTTTCCCACCCTGGTCTGCAAACATGTCCCCTCCAGACTGAGTCCCCCAGCCCCAAGATGCTGGTGGGACCCTGGTTGGTGGAGGTGGGGGGGGGGGACCAGCACCCTCCATAGCTCACCCAGAGCCGCCCATTCCAGTAGAGCGCATCCAGCAGCTTAGTGATGTTGGGGTGGTCACAACAAGCCAAGATCTCGATCTCCACCACGTAGTCCTCCAATTCCTCCTCACTCGGGGTGTCGATCACCTTGGCGGCCGCCAACACCCCCGTCACCTTGTTCTGCGCCTGGGGGGGAGAGGTTTCGTGGGGGCTCGTGGGGTACGAAAGGAGCAGCCCCACAATTTTCAGAGAGGGGGAAGCTTGGACCCATCACATCCCTCTCCGGGTGCTCGGTGCTGCCAAGCCAAATGCTGGGGACAGACGTGGGGACCCCACTGTCACCAGAGCCAGGAAGGAGAGGGCTGCGCGGCCACCCCATGCACGGGGCTGACGTGCAGGTGGTCCCAGTGTGGCCGTGCCGCCCTGTGTGCGGGTCTCGGAGAATCCCACTGTATCCCAAAACCCTCCTGCAAGCTACGTCCTCCCACGGATGCAATATAATTCCCGTGGGCGCAGCCACAGCGAGCACCGGCACGTGGGGGCTCAGCAAACCCCACCCCAAGGACCTTTTTTGGTGGTCCCATCCTGCGAGCAATGCCAAGGCATTCGCCTGCCCCGAAAACACCAAAAAGAGAGAAAAGGGGATGGGTTTGGCCAGGACAAGCCCAGCCAGGGCCGGGGACCATCACTGCTGCGCGCCACCGGCCCCAGTGCCGGAAGGCGGCTGCTGCCGTGGGTCTGATGAGCGGCGAATTTGGGTTTCCTGTCGCGCTCCGGCTCTGCACCGTGGTTTCAGAGAAAAACATCCCCGTCTCAACACCCTCACACCAAGCAAAGAGGCAAACACCCGCCGGCAAACGGGCCGACTCCAGGAGCCGGTGGCTCTCCCCGTGCCGAAGGTTGGGGATGGGCTGAGCCAGCACCGGGCGAGGAACCTGCCATCTTCTGCTAGAAATTTGGGGCTGTTTAGAGGTTTTTTAGCTTCTTGCGTGCCGGAAACTGCACGATGCGAGGCAGCACCAGAAAAAAAAAAAAAAAAGCATTTGCAAAAACCCTTGGGGCACCAGCAGCGTTTTGAAGTGCCCTCCTACCTTAAAGACCTTGCCGAAGGCGCCATCGCCCAGCTCGCCCAGCACCTGCCAGGCCTCCTCGGGGTCGACATCCCGTTTAACGTGCTCATACTGCCTCGGCGGCTTCTTCTTTTCCGAAAAGCCAAAAAGGCGCCGGAGAAAAGCCATGGGGCCACCTCCATGCAGAGAAAAGGTGGACGGCTGGGCTCAAGCTCCTCCACCAAGCACCTTCGCAGCCTTCGCAGCCCTCGCTCTTCCTCCCCCGCGGGCAGGAAGGGGCTGAGCGCTGCCCCGGCCCGCGCAGGATGTGCCGTGAGATGGAGGTGCCGAAAAGGGGATGCTTCGCCCCGTACAGGTCGCATCCCACCCTCGGGTATTTTCAGGGTGGGAGAAAAGGTTCGTGCTCACCCAAAGGTGCTGCCTGCCCCCCCCCCCCGCCCCACCTTGCACCCCTGCCAAAGCCACGTGCGTGGGTCTATAGGGGTCCCTGGGCATCCCTCTGCAGGTATACGCTCCTTTACGGTCACAGGCGCTTGTCTAGGTGCGCATCCCCGTGAATTTATGCATCCCTGCACATGCACATCCATGTGCAGCCTTGGCTGGGATGAGCAGCAACAGGCTCCATGGCTGGGCTGAGCTTAAATAGGTCCCGTGGGTGTTGGGACACCCCAGGTGAGGTCATTAAGCCTCATTAGTGCCCCACTAATTAACTGTCCCTGGAAAGACCCTTGTGGTTAGGTTGGTGTTCAGCCATGCCACCGCTTTGGCAGAGGGTTGGGGTGTAAAATGTTGGCACTGTGGCTGGCACCTCCTTTTGCAGCCGCCAGCCTCCTCTCGATGGGGGGCACCCAAAGTGTGCTTGTGTCCCCCCCAGCACCCAGGGTGCTGCAGCAGCACCCGAAAGCATCCGGCTCCAGCTGCTCCCCTAAATCAAGGTGGTTTTTGCCTCGTGAATAATAAACCCCCTGTGCCAGTGTGGGCACAGCATCTCCCCGGTGCTGGGGGGGGGCTCAGCTCACGTGTGCTCCTCGAGGAGGCTGTTTTCCCAGTGATTACATCGTTTAATCATGGGGTAATTAAATCCAGGAGCTATTTCACGGCTTTATATTCATAATTTATAGCGTCAGGATTCAGAATAGAGCTACACTTCTATACCACCACTCGATGGGATTAACCCACGGGAGGAGGGTGCTGGCGATTCCGGCAACCTCAAAGCCCCCCCAGACCCTCATGAGATAATGAACCCTGTTGCCGCAGTTTGTGCCCCAAAGGGATGCAGGTGCCGCCAGCACTGCTGAATCCAGCGCCATCCCCAGCAGCTGGGCTTTCATTTTTTGGCTCTTTTTTTCCTTCTCCTTTTCCTTTTTTTCCTTCTCCTTTTCCTTTTTTCCTTCTCTTTTTCCTTTTTCTCCTTCTCCTTTTCTTTCTTCTACTTCTTCTTTTCCTTTTCCTCCATTGCCTTCTCCGTTTCCTCCTTCTCCGTTTCCTCCTTCTCCTTTTCCTTCTCCTTTTCCTTCTCCTTTTCCTTCTCCTTTTCCTTCTCCTTTTCTGTCTCCTTCTCCTTTTCCTTCTATTCCTTTTCCAGCAGCTGACAGCACTGGGCTTTGCACACTGGCTGAGCCCTGACACCTTTCAGTGCACTGATGGCCACTATCACCCCAGTGACATCTTTCAACCTCAATAATTCCCCTTTTCCTCCAGCATCTCTTCCATGGGATCAAAAAATAAACTCCAACTGGGGCAGAAGCTTTCCCTCGTGCTCCTGTTGGAGCAGAGCCCTGCAGGGGCCAGATCCCACCCAGGGATGGATGCTCAGCTCCCCACCGAGAGCCTGAAATTCAATATATTCCCAGCCAGGCAAGCAGAGGTGATGGCGAGTCCAGGCAGGCTGGACTGTGCACACAGCCGCCACGTGCAAGGGGAAACTGAGGCAGGACACACGCGCGCGCACACACACACACACACACACACAGAGCTCCAGACCCCCCCATTCTGCTTAAATAGAAACCGGAGCCAGGAATAGAAACCCAAATGGGGGTTTTTGTTGTTGTTTTTTTGCTCTTTTTCATTAAATCACGTTATTATTAAGTAGAAAGCGGATGTGTTCCTGGAACAAAAGGGTTAATGTCACCCTCAGATTCCTTCACCCCTTTTCTAGCCCTGGGGGGGGACAGGAGCCAGATGCCCCCCCTGACCTCCCCCTGCTTCTGCTTTCTCCGGCTGTTGGCCCAAAATGAGTCACCGGGGGATTTTTCTTTTTTTTTTGGGGCTCTTTCACAAGCTGGCCGGGGGGCGGGGGGGCGACTGTTGGGGGGCTGCTATGGGGTTGAGCACCCATGGGTGCTCTCCAGCAGCCCCCAGTCCGGCCCCTGCCATCCCCCACTTATGGATGGCTTTGTTCCCATGGGACTGGGATGCCCAAGTTGGGGACAAGGGACACTGTCCCTGGAAAGTGGTACCCAGTGCCCGAGCGATGCTGGGAGCTCAGTCCCAGTTTGCAGGATGGTGCCCAGCCCAGGGGACGCCAGTGGCTCGGTCCCAGTTTGCAGGATGGTGCCCAGACCAGGGGACACCGGTGGCTCTGTCCCAGTTTGCAGGATGATGCCCAGACCGGGGGACACCGGTGGCTCTGTCCCAGTTCGCAGGATGGTGCCCAGCAAATCCACCCTCAGAGGGCGACCAGGACCACGACCCCACAGGCATCCCGGCCCCCAGGACCCATCCGTGTCCCCAGACCCCCGGGGGCCGGCCGGCACCACGGCCGCATCGCCAGCTCTGGATTGGGGCGTCGGGGAGCGGTGGTGGGGGGGGGGTCGGGCTGGAAAGTCCGGCACAGTCATTCAGCGCGGTGCTGGGCTGCCCCTGGGTGAGAACCCCCAAAAAAAGCCCGTCCGTTCCGGTAACGAAAGAGTCAATGGCACACGCAACCCCCCCACTCGCACACAGGCACACGCCACTTCCCCGAGTGGGGGATGACTCATCCCCCAGCCCGTCATCCCCAGTACCGTAACACCAGCAAACCACAGAGCTCTTCCTCCGGCCGCCCGATGAGCCGCCCGGCCTTCGCCTCCTGAGCCCGTGAGTACCGGGGGGTCCCTGGGGCCGGGGGGGGGGGGGGGGGGGGGGGGGGTCCCCCATCAGCCGCCACGAGCCGCGCGTCACCCCGTCTCCATCCCGTCCCGCCGCCGCCCGGCCGAGACCGGCCGAACTCGGCGCATGCCACGGCGGCAAGTCCGTGGGGAAAACCGTCCGGCTGGATGGGAATCCCAAACCCACGGGAGAAAGCGGGGCGGGGGGGGGTGGGGGGGGAATCCACCCCAACCCCACGGGGACACCCTCACCCGCCACCATCCCCGCCTGCCCCAAACCCCTTCCCCAGCCTTCTCCCGCAGCCCCGGCGGCCGGCGGGTCCCTTCGCCCGGCGTCGGGTGATGTAAGGGGGTTATTTTCACTCCCGGCGGCGGCGCGGGACGGGGAAAGGATGACTTCAACCCATTACTCACCCGCCGTAATGGCTTGGCACCGCTCCCGCGCTATTCCTAGCCGTGACGCTCGGCCCTTCGATCCCAACCTCCGCCACGCTCGGCGGCCGGCCGGCAACGCCGGGACGCCGCGCGCCGGGAATTTGGGCCTAAACGGTCAAAATTTAGGTTAAGGGGGGGGGGTGATTTCGATAAGGAGAACGAGGCCCGCGGGGCGCCGAGGGCTGTTCGCAGGTGGCGAGAAGCGCGGTGGGGCGGTACGTGCGATGAGTTTGGCCGGTCTCAGCCCGCTCCGGCCCAGCTTTCGCGGAGCGACGCTGCGGTTTCTCGACAGCGCCAGGAAAGTGCCGCCCCCGCCACAAAAACGCCGTTAATTATTATCGCGTTAAATGCGTAATTACAGCCCAGCCGTCACCTTCAGCTCCCCAGATTTTACCGGCACAAAGCTCGCCCGCCGCCTGGTTAGATGCAACGCAGCTTGTTCACGCCAGCCTGAGCAGTTCAGCCCCAAATCGGCCGCTTTTCACCCCAAAAGCCCCTGTTGTCTGCCCCTCCCCACCCCTCCCGGTTTCCTGCGTTTTCGTAGCAATACCAGAAAAGGAGGAAATCACGTCAGCGGCTCGGCCACACTCGCGGTGCCGGGAATCAAATCCGAGCCGGTGAAATCACGGCTGGGTCACGCAGGGGTCCGCATGCGTACGGACACGCGTGTACTTCGCGCGTACCTGCCGCACACGCGTGTACCTGCAGGCACATAGAGGTACACGCGTGTGCCCACCAGCACTGCACCCCCAGGCAGAGGCGCGTACCCGCCACGCGTGTGCTCACCTCTGTGCACGTGCACACGCGTGTGCATGCGCGGGTGCCCACGTGTATGTACACGCCCACACGTGCCTGTACTCACCTGCACACGCGTGTTGGCACTCGTATACCCCACCAGGAACACGCGTGCCCACCCTGGCACGCGCATTTTTACCCACGCGTGTGCCCCCCTTGCACACACACACCCCCCCACACTTGCAAATACCCACTTTCCCCGAAATATATGAACCCACACGCACAGCTACACGCCCACGTAGCAATATACATGTCCACGCACACGCGTGTGCGCACACACACACACACACACACGCGCGGAACCCGCAGACACACGCACGGTGAGCCGCAGGACTACAACTCCCAGCATGCCCTTCGCTAGGGGAGGGGGAACAACAACGAGCGGCTGGGTTATCCAATAGGAAGAGGGGGGCGTGGAAGCGCTAGCCAATAGGCGGAGAGGGGGGCGTGGCGGTGCCGCCCCGCGGGCGCGGCGGGTAATCACATGGCGCGGCGGCGGCGGGTGAGCGGGACCGCGATCGCGGGGCGGGGGGGGGGACACACCGGAGAGGGTCTCTCGTGGGAGTGGGGGGGGTCGCCGTCGCCCCCCCCACTTACCCCGTTCCTCAGTTTCCCCAGGTTGGCCCTCCCGCTTTTTTTTCCCTTTTTTGCCAAAGTTTTCACCCAAAAAAGTAGGGGCGGGTGGAGGGGGGATTTGGGGTGTCAAGGGGGGATTGAGCCCTAAATTGGGGGGGGGGGGGGGCAGCCTGGGGCCACGGTGTCGCCCGCCAGGCACCGAAATCGGCCGGCCGATTTCAGTGCCTGACGGGCGACACCGTGGCCCAAATCATCCCAATTTACCCTTAATTTTTTTTTTGGGGGGGGAGCAGCAACAATTTGGGGTGTCTCACCCCCCCTATTTTTTTTGTTTTTGCTTTGCAGGACCCCTCCTAAAATCAAAGACAACTTTTCCCCCCATGGAGGACAACCAAGCACAGGGACAAGACCCCCAAGAGCCCACCGCTGCCAAACCGGTGGTGAGTTTTTTTGGGGGGGGGGGGGAGGATGCTGAACCCCTCCATATTTTGGGGGGAAACACACACACGAGATCGCTTTTCCGCCTGTGAAAGCGAGGATGTGGAAGAGGAGGGTGAATTTCCCAGCACTGGGGGGGGGAAACTTACCCAAAACAGGGCATTTTTGGGGACAGAAATGAGCTTTCCCCCCCACCCCAACGCGGCTTCTAATTATTTTTTTATCCTGACGAAGGGGGAGGGGGGTGGTTAGGTTTTGCGCCCCCCCCCCCCAGCGGCTTTTTATTTTTAAAAAAAAAAAAAAGCCTCAAAATAGTTCAGCCGTTAAAATACCACGTCCGTCACAAGCGGTTAAAAGAATAGAAAGAAGAAGAAGAAGAATTAAAAAAATAAATAAATAAAAAAAATCAAGTACTTGGGAGC